>NC_142515.1:76162500-76848000 GCF_057876585.1 Rhinolophus sinicus | reverse complement strand
CACAGGCAGAGGTCTCTTTCTGCCCCCCTGACAACCCCTGTGGCCTGCTGGGCCCCCAGAATCGGCCCCTGGAACCCAAAGTCCTGCGTACTCTCCGTGGCCTGTTCCTGGAGCACCACCCTGGGAGCATCGCCCTCCACCTGCTATTGACAGACTGTCAGGTCAGTCACCTACCAGGTGCCTGGTCCCCAGGCAGGGGCAAGGCCCAAACGAACTTTACACCTATATGCTCTCTCTGTTCACCTATCCTCCCCACCCTCCCTCCACCTCTACCCCCAGGCTGCGGGCTTACTGGGAGTGACCAAGGTTCAGCGGGGTGCCATGGGGGTTGCCTCTGGCCTGGAGCTGCTCACACTTCCCCATGGCCATCGCTTGAGGTCAGAACTGCTGGAGAGGTGAGCCAGCCATCTGGAATCCCCCAAACCTTCAAACCTCCCCCATTCACCCAGGGGCGCGGGTGGGCAATGCCACCTCCTGTCCCTCCTCGCCCCGAAATACAAACTTCCCCACTGCCCCCGACCCTTGCCCTCCGCCTCCACAGGCACGAGGCGCTGGTGCTGGCTGGGGCGCTGGCGGTGCTGGGCTGCACGGGGTCGCTGGAGGAGCGCGCGGCCGCCCTGAGGGGCTTGGTGGAGCTGGCACTGGCGCTGCGGCCAGGGGCGGCGGGAGACCTGCCGGGACTGGCTGCAGTAATGGGCGCTCTGCTCATGCCCCAGGTGCATGGGGAGCAGGGATGGGAAGGAAGCCCAGGCGCAGGTGCTGGGGAAGAGGGAAGAGGAGGCATGCTAACGGTTCATGTCCCAGGTGTCCCGGCTGGAACGCACGTGGCGCCAGCTCCGAAGGAGCCACACCGAGGCCGCGCTGGCCTTCGAGCAGGAGCTGAAGCCGCTGATGCAAGCGCTGGATGAGGGCGCTGGTGAGTGGTGTCATTTGGAGCCCCGCACCAACTCTAAACCAGAATCCTAACCCAATTCTACGCGGAGTGCCTTCTTCTGTCCTAGGACCCACTCCTCCATAGGCGCCGCCCTCTGCACCAGACTGGGTCTTGGACCCAATCCCTAATCCCCGCCCTCACTCCTGTTCTAGGCTCCGCCCCTGCCCTAGGCCACGCCTTTGACCCTGTTCTGTGTGAGGCTCCCCCGCCGGTTACTTCTCTTTGGATGCTTGGCCCAATGTCCCACCCTCGTCACCTTAGGCCCCGCCCCCTGCCCTAAACCCATTTCGGACCCTTCTCCCCACAGGACCCTGCGACCCGGGCTTGGTGGCGCTGCCTCACGTGGTACCGGCGGCACGTCTGCTGGAGGGCGAAGAACTCCCGGGCCCCCTGGACGAGACCTGCGAGCAGCTGCTGCGCACCCTGCAGGGGGCGCGTCTGATGGCCCGGGATGCGCTCAAATTCCGTGAGGTGGCGGCCGGGCGCCTGCGAGGTGAGTGTCCGTTCTGCGCTGGGCTGCCAAAGAGTCTCGACTTCAGGAGCACCCCGCATGCTCTAACCAAGTGCCCAAAACCAACCGGGCCAGGGACCAGAGCCTCCCGCCACGCCCCCCAGAGTCCCACCCAAACTGGGATGTCTTCCCCCAGAAGCCCCCAAGCCTGTGCCATAACCAGCAGTGGTGACTGGAACAATGCCCTTCAGCCCAAAAGGGGCTGCCCTGCCCCCCAGAGTCACACCCACGGGATCCTACTCCCACCCTCCAACATGGCCTAACCTCCTTCCAAGTTTGTAGCTGGGTGGCCCGGACCCTAAATGCTGACCCTGGGCTGTCTCCATCTCCAGGCACAGCCCCTAAGGTGGGGCTCCTAGCAGCTCGAGTCTGGAACACAGCACCCCCATGCACCCTGGCCGAGCCTACCTTCATACCTGCAGAGACCCAGCAGCCCCTTTCCCCGCCAACCTCGCCCAGCTGTCCGAGTATTTGGGGCAGAGTCCCTCCCAGCCCCTGCTGGGTCAAAGTCCCCAGGGATGAAGGCAAATGTGAGGAGGGGTGAGGCAGGCTCCTGGGCCCCGCCCATAGCGCACCTGGCACCGCCCCTAGGATTTCGGCCGAACAGGGAGCTGAGGGAGGCCCTGACCACTGGCTTCGTGCGGAGGCTGCTCTGGGGAAGCCGGGGCGAGAGGTCACCGCGGGCCGCACGTCTCGAGAAGTTCCAGCGCGTCCTCAATGCCCTGTCGCAGCGCCTGGAGCCTGATAGCTGAGCGCAGACCCTGGGACACCAAGGCTTTTGGGGACCCCAGCAGGAGACCAAGGAAGTCATCCCAGATTGTTCACACAGTCAAACGGGGGGGGGGGGGGGGGGGGGGGGGGGCGACCCACTCCCTGACTAGCAGAAGGGAGACCAGCTTTGCAAGAACCCACCCTGTCCCCTGAAAACATACAGGGATCTTGGAGTGAGGGGCACCCTCCCCCACACTAGAAGACCCAGGTGTCTGGAGGCCCTGGCTGCCCTTTCCCATCCCCCTCCCCTATACATATCCCATAAATGGTGAACAGGTAGCTTCTAATGGTAAGAGAACTTGCAGATCTGTAAGAGGCCAGAGTTCAAATGCCTTTGAAAAACTGACTTCTAGCAAATTATTTGCCCTTTCTGTGCCTACCTTCAACATAAATGTAAGACTACTTTCTAGGGGTTATTGTGGGAATTAAAGCTCAATGTTTAAATGAGATCATGGATGGAGAATACCTGGCATACAGTAGTTGCTCAATAAACGCTACCTGTTCTCATTAAGCCACCATGAACACGGAAGGGATGATGTTTGGCACCCTTCTCCCTACACTGATCACAGACAAGGACCGAACTCTTATGGAGGGACAGGGTGTGTCCAAGTTCACCTCCCCTTCCTCCCCTCACCTTCCCTGTGTGGCCTGTAAGGAGGGTGGCAGTGGTGTTTCAATATCCAGCCCCAGTATCTAAATCTCCTAATAAAGCATGGACTTCAAGAACTTTACATGATTTTATATATATATATATATATATATATAAAACAAAAATGGCCCTAGCCAAGTGGCAGGAAGAAAAGATCTGAAACATGAGTATGTACATCAATGGTGAAAGGCACAGCGGGTCCATTTGGGGTGAGGAGTGTGGGGTGGGGGCAGCAGGTTACACAGGTTTCAGCTGAAGCCACGGGGGCAGAAATAAAGTGCACAGGTCCTGGGGCCCCCTGTGGCCCAGAAGCAGCAGCTGACAGCACCCCCTCTTCCCGCCTCCGGCAGGGTTCAGTTGAGTGTGACTCGGAGGTAGGAGGTGGGCACGTAGCCTTCACCTCCCTGTTTCCGCCTGACCCGAGTCCAGCCGTCGCCTTTGTCCTCTTCCATGAGACTCAAGTCTTCACCCTCAGCCATGGAGATGGTGCCCTCGCTGGACCCTGTCATGAGGGTGGCGATGGGTTCAGGTCTGCTTTAGGCGAATTTAAACAGAACCTAGCCAGACACCCCTCCACCCCTGCCCAAGCAACTGATACCTTCAAAGTGGTAGATGGCCACACAGTGACCTATAGGCGATGCAGGCTCTTCCTCAAAATCCTCATCGAACTCTGTGTAGATGGGGGTGTCCTGGCCTTCTTCCGAGGGGGGCTCTTCAGAGCTGGTTGGGGAGAGCAAAGCCGATGAAGACAGGCCTCCCACGTCCCAGGGGGCAGAGCCACTCTGGCTACCCCGCTCACCTCTCTTTGTTGTCCTGTGATCCGCTGTTGCTGTTGCTGCTGCTGCTGCTGTCCGGTGGGGCGCTGGCTGGGGGTTCTGGAGGCCGGGCATGCCGGCTCAGGCTGTCTCCCCGGTTGCTCAGGACCCGGCTCTCAGCTTCTACCAGCCAAGCCTGAGAGGAGGGACCACACGGTTAGTTCCAGGGTGGGGCTCTGGGGTCAGGCCACTCTGGGCTCGCATGTTTCCTGAGATCACCCATGCACACCCAAAGCTGTGATGAGAAACAGCTGGAGCGCCCCCCCCCAACACCTCCCTGTCCCCCAGGCAGTGACTCAGCCAGGCCAGCTGGCCCCCACCCCTCCCCAGGGTCTTCCCTGACCTCATACTTCTGTACTTCCAATTTCAGCCGTTCAATGTTGTTCAGGGTTTCTGTGATCCGTGGCTCCAAGCTGGCGGGGTCCCCCATCTGGGGTGTCTTTTCATATACATCCTTCATTTTCTTCAGGGCTTCCCTAGGACCAGACAGAGATGAGAAAGAATAGCCCCGTGTGACTTAACATGCAAAAAATATGGGCTTTGCTTCAAGGAGCAAGTAGCCAGATAAGACAGTTAAAGCTCAAATACTAGTGCTTCACTACCTGGGTTCGAATCCCAGTCTGAGCATTTCCTAGTTGTGTCAGTTTGGGTTGTTACTGAACCTGTCTCAGTATGCTATCCTTGAAAATGGGGATAATGATACATATACCTCATGTGAGTTATTGTGCCTTTATTTATTCAGATACACACCGACTACCGATTGCATAGCAGGCACTGTTCTAGGTATCAGGAATATAGCACTGAACAAGAGAGTCAGGATCCTGCCTCTGCTCAGTGTCTCAGGAAAACTTAGGAACTCCAGCGAATCCATGTAAAGGGTTTGGGATAGTGCCGGGCATATGGTAAGCACTCTATAAACACTGTGCTATCGTTATCATTATTCCCTGGTCCCTATTTCCTCCACGACTATAGATACAAGCAGTAATCGCTATAAGCATAGATTTCTGGAATATGTCAAATCTGGGTTCAACTCCTTTCCAGTCCTAACATGACCCATGTTAGAGATGTGGAAACTGAGGCACAAAGAGGCAAAACATCTAGAATGGAAGGTCAGTTTGTCTTACCCCCATAGCACGCACCCCTTAACGCCTACACCATAAAAACTCAGGAACTACAGAGTTCCAAATGGAATTTTATACTAATAAAAGGCATTTTGTACAAGAGGTTCTATGCAAACGGCAAATAATTTGGCTGCCTGTTGGCAAGTCGCAAACGTCATTCCTATTATGTAAGAGAACTGGGAAGAGGATCTTGTTGCTTGGAAAGAGTGAGTAAAGATTTTCTTTTTTTAATCTGGCAGATTTTTTATTGTTAATATTTTAAGTGTTTGAGTTAGTAAATAGATAACCTTATGTTGTTTTTTTTCCTTTTAGCCAATTAATGTGGTGAATGAGACTGATAGATTTTTTTGATGTTGAACCATCTTTGCATTACTGGGATAACACCCAACTGCTCATGACTTTTTCTTTTGTCTTTAATTTTTTTTTTTTTATTACACTAAAATATACGTAACAAAATCTCCCATTTGAACCATTTTTAAATGTACAGTGCCATGGTATAAAGTACATTCACATTGTTGTGCAACCATCACCACCACGTAATCTATTAGTTTTAAAATCCACCATTGGATTTGCTTGGCTAGGATTTTGCACCTAAGGTCACAAGTGAAGTAAAATGAGCCCATAATTTTATTTTCTACCTTCTTGCTAACTGATTTTGTAATTGAGTTTCCACCAGATTCCACATCTGAAATGAGGTGGCAGCTTTCACTCTTTTTCTATTTGCTGGAATGACTTGTATAAGATGAGAACTGTTTCTTATCAGTGGGGCAGGAAGCACCTATAAAACCACTGGGGCCTAGAGTTTGTTGGGAGATGTTCGAGTACCATTTCAATGTATAGATGGTCCCTAACTTACGAGGTTCGACTTACGATTTTTCAGCTTTGTGATGCTGCAAAAGTGATATGCATTCAGTAGAAACCACATTTTAAATTTTGAATTCTGATCTGTTTTAGGGCTAGCAACATGCAGTATGATACTCTCTTGCAATGCTGCCAAGTACCATCAAGAGGGTAAACAACCGATACTCTACAGTGTAGCATTCAATGCATTTTGATTTACAGTATTTTCAACTTAAAGTGGATTTATTGAGACATAACCCCACCGTAAATTGAGGAGCATCTGTAATTCTTTATTATTTTATTTTCTTATTTGCCTGCCTCCCTCACCTTACCTCTGGTCAACCTCCTTCTGTAGTTCACGATTACGGTCCTCTAGCTGCTGTTGAAGCCGCTTTCTCTGCTGCTCTGGGGGCAAGTGGCTGAAATCCTCCGTCACCACTGTCTGCAAGGTGGGAAGAGGACTGAGTTCGGGATCCTGGAGTCTGAGTTTCCAAGCTCTGAGACACTCCTAAGATACACCAAGTCCACCTTCCTCCCCGCCCAAGGTTCTTGGGGGGCAAGGCCATGCACAGAGCAAAGCAGGTCCGGGTCGCACAATGGGAGGAGGGGACCCAGCCAGCGGCAGGAAGCGAGCCCAGGGTCCCGCCACCCGGCCGCTGGGCGGGCTGGAGCATCCCCTACTCCTCCCCCAGAGGCCTCACTTACCCCACGGCTGCCTCGAAGGCTGCGGAAGGATGCTAGCCGCGGTTTGACTGACTTACTGATCTCACTCAGTATGGCCAAGGGGTCGAGGCCGGAGCGGGGGGATGGGGGTCCATTAGGCAATGCCGAGGGCAGGGGGCCCCCCAGGGGGGAAAGGGGTGGGGGACGCAGCTACCGGCGGGGGCCGTGGAGGGGGTGGGTCAGGAGGGGTGGGAGAATATAGAGAACGAGGATGGATGGACGGACGGAGGGACGCAATAAAGGAAAAAAGGAAAAAACAAAATGGAGAAAAGAAAAAAAAAAACGGTAAGAAAACCACAACTCAAGATGCACAATCACACACAGAAAATGCATGCAAAGAGCAACATAAAAATCCGGGAGGTGGCAGGGAGGGCATTAGACTGTGAGCCAGAAGGCCAGACCTCTACCTCCCCAAGATCTCAAACTTCCCCTGCATCCCATGTCTAGTACCCAGAATAGGGCCTGGGGGCACAGGGAAGCCCATATTTCTGTCACCCCCACGCTAGCTTTCTGGGCTCACAGACTAGAATGTGGAGGGAGATGCATGCAGAAGTCAAGGTCTCATACAGGTATGGGGCCACAGAAGTCAAGGATAAGCAGAGAGAAGGGTCAAAGGCATGAAATATCAGAGGGTTACAGGTGGGGTTTCAGCTGGGACAGGGGCACCATGTATAAATTGAAGAGGGGTATCAAGGGTCAAAGGTATAAATTAGGGAGGATGCAGTTGCTGAAGGTATAAACCAGGGGTGTCTAGGTATATGCTTGACATTGAAAGCCAAAATAAATAAATAAATAAATAAGTAACAGCATGAAGGTCGGGGGCCAGAGCCCCATTGGTGGGATGGAGAAACCCAGAGGGAGTCCCCAGGGCCGGCATCTGAACCCTCACCCAGCCCTGAATCCTATAAGCAAATCTTCTCCCAGCATCCTGAGAAGCCAGACAGACTCCACAGGCCCCCCTCCTGACACCCCCGTCAGCCTCGGGGGACTCCCAGGCCAATCGCCCGGCTGCCTTCCTTCCCTCCAGCCTGGGCTGGCAGCCAAGAGGAAAATTCCTGCCCGGGACTCAGCGTTCTGGCGGCTGGGGCTGACTCAGTGGGGGACTCCCCCCTCTGTCCCCACTCACTCACACCCCCTCCCCAAGAGCCCTGGCCCCCACCTTGTTCTTCTTGCCGAAGGGCCAGCGCTTGGCACGGCTGCGGGCCGGGCCTCTAAGCTCGGGCCGCCCCTCTGAGGGGGTGCCCAGGCTGCTATCCGAGGGCGCACGGTTCATGGGCTGGCTAAAGTCTTCGAATTCCACATCACTCGGGCGGGCAAAGCCTGACTTGTGCAGCTCAATTAGGACCTGGGAGTCCTGGAGGGGGGAGGGCAGTCAGGGACAACACTAGGTGCTTAGTCTCTGGGTCCGCCCACCATCCCACAGCCCACTGGCCCAGGACAAGGCACCCACATTCTTGGCGTCCACGGCAGCCGCAGCCACCTTCATGCCCTCCAAACACTTGGCAATGATGGGCACCACCTGCAGCTCGGCCTCTGACAGCAGCCCATACCCGGCCCCCAGGTGGGTGGCCCGGCGCTCATCCATGTCCTGCAGCTTCTACAGGGACAGGGGTGGGGTGCAAATGGAGAAGCTGGAGCACAAAGACTTCCGGCCCAAGGTTGTCAAGGGACAGATATGGGGCCAGGGAGATTTCAGAGGGGACTTTAAGGAACCCCCCACCCAGAAGTCAAGCAAGGCTTCTCAAAAGAGGTGACAATGGAGACAAGGCTTTGAATAAGAAGCAGACCCAGCATCAATAGTGCCAATTCCAGGGTTAAGACAGAGAGCAGAGGATGAGGCTGAAACAAAGAGGGGAAATTCAAGACCTTTCAAAGGGGTTCTTCGAGCTGGGGCTTAGAAGAATGAATAGGAGAATCAAAGGAAAGAAAGACACTCCTGGCATAAGGGACAGCTTGAGTAAAGGCAGAGCTCATTGTTACACTTTGTTTCTAATTCCCTTTCAATTTAGAGATTGGGACATTACAGCTGGGGTTTTGACAAATGTGTAAAAGATGGTTAACTTTAGGGGGTTTTCGGGAAGGTGGGGCTGGGGCTAGGAGGACTCACATCAAATATCTGGGGCATCTGGGAAAAATAGAAGTGTGCCTGGTCTCTGTTGAAACGCTGTAGTTGGGCTGCATACTCATTTTTGCTTTCTTCTGCCATATGACTCCGAAGGTGGGCTTGTTGCTTGGCCTGAGGAATATCAATGAGGGGGTCAGTGACAAGTTCTGGCTCCACCCCACCCTGACCCCCCAAGGCTGTCCCAGATCCCACAGCACCTTCTCCACGTCGGCCTTGGTGGCGTTGATATCCTGGTCTAGCCGCTCCGCGGTCTGGGCCGCCTTCTCGGCCTCCCGGCAGTCCCGCTCAAATTTACGCTTACTCTGGGTGGGAGACAGAACCAGGATGAAGGAGCAACCATCCCTGATGTCAGAAGGTAGAGGAAGCCAAGATTTCAGGGACTGGTGAAAAGTTACCCAGCAAATGGGGGGCAATGGGCATGCTAGAAATGCAAGGAGGCGGGGGGCCCGGGCCAGACAAAGTGGGCAGCTCTGTGGCTCAGCAACCCTCACTCTGCTCCCTGGGACCAGAGCCACCTTCCACTCCCACAAACTCACATTCTCCAGCTGTTTGAAGCCACTTTCTAGCTGCTGCTGGGCTCGACGGCCTTCTTGGAAGTGCTGTGGAAAGAGGAGCGATAGGCTCTACCAGTTTATACAAGGGCCCTTGGGAAGACCCAGGGCAGGGACCACTCACCATCTTTCTCTCCTGTTTCATCTCCTGTGAGTACTTGGCCAGCTCGAGACACACACGGAGGCTGAGGTTCTCGGCCACGAGCTCCCGCTGGCCCGCAAAGTCATTTACTTCCTGGAGAATCTGTAGAAAGGACTGCTGCTGGCTGAACCTGGGGAGGGGTGGGAGAGGGCAGGGAGCCAGGGGTCAGGCCCCCAGGAGCCAGATACCCCAGGACCCATCTACACATGAGAAAGGGTAAGCTCCAAGACATTTACCCTGGAAGCAATGACAAATTCTGGCCCATATCCGTTATCCCTAACCTTTGAGTGGGATGCATTCCGGAACTCAGAATTTTTCAGGTTCTAGAAATGAGATATCCTTTGTGTATCACCCCAGTGGGGTGAGGGGCAACATCATGTAACCCAACACTAACACTAAGTGGGATAAAAAGCAAGCCCTTAATTAACGTGATCAACATCATCAAGTCAGTTCAGGTCAGAGGTTGCCTCCAAATAAGTTACCAGAAAAACTTTTGATTTCTAGAACTTCTTGGATTCTGGAACAGGAGACTGGAATAAATTGTAATGCTTCTACTTACTATGGGCTGAGCACTGTTTTAACGCATTATCTCAAGTTAGTCTTCACATGAGCTTTATAAGATCATCGTCATCATGCCCATTTCACATATGAAGAAAACAGAAGCATAAACGTAAGTCACTTGTCCAGTCACTCATTTAGTATCTGCTGGAGCCTCCCCTATTTAATAGGTGGGGGGGGGGGGGGAATGGAGGCAGAGAACTTGAGTCAATTGTCCAATGCAGTTCAACTAGAAAGTAGTGGATTTAGGATTTCAACCTGGTACTCTGGAGCCTGCACCTATGCTCTTACCTCTAGCTGGGAATTAAGGTGAGAGGAGAGGGACCTGATTGAATGACCCAGCTGAGGGAAAGGAAGTGGGACCAATACCCTTTGCCCCTCAGATCTAACCTTGCACCCCCTCTCCATCCTTACTTGGATTCAGGGTCATCTTTGGCAGGTCTCTTGGGCAGATATTTTTTCACCAGGCTCCTAAGAGGAGAGAGAGTCAGGAGAGCTGAGGTCCCAGTCCCCTAACCGTAGCCCCTAGCCCCAGAACTCGTCCACCCTAGGGTTCTCACCGCAGCTGCTTCGCATAAGCCTGCTCCACCTCGGTCCGCTCTTTCACGAACTTAACATATCTGTCCAACAGGTCCAGCCCCCACTGCGTGTGCCGCTCAATGACGTCAAATTGATCCTGGCGGGGAGTGGGGGGACTGGGGTCAAGATCTTGGGACTCCACAGCCCACCGACCAGACAACCTGGGAGCCTCAAGGCTCTGAGCTCCAAGGAGTGATTTCCCGGCCCCACCCCGGCGCGGCGCGGGCAAAGGCAGGAAACCCGCGGTAACCCCCTCCCCTTCCAGGGAAGGGCCAGGGAATAGGGGCGGGGCCCCAGCCGGACGACAGGGTCCCTCTCTCTGGACCGCCAAGAGGGGTGTGGAACCGGGCAGGGCCACTCCCCTTGCTCCAACTCCCCTAATCCCCCCCACATTCCGGAAAATCCGGCCGGCCCGGCGTGAGTCAGGGCTACAGGGTCAGGGTTCCCTGTAGCTTGGGGGGGCCCAGAATGGCCAGGGGACAGGCACAAAGTTCCCCGGGGCGCCATGCTTCCCCCGGTACCCCGCTGGGTGTCTCAGTTTCCCCCACTGACTCCACTGCACAGCCAAAAGAAATCCCAGAGCTGAGGAGGGGGACGATCTAGTTACCCAGCTACACCAGGAACCAGAGGTGCCACCGTCCCCAGAAAAAGGAGGGGTCGGAGGTCCCAGCAAGGATGGGGGAAATTCCTGGGGCTTCCAGAGCTGAGGTTAGAGGATGCCCCTCCCAGTACCTGGAAAGGGCTGAGGGAGGAGGCCCAGCCTCACGCCCCCTCCCCCACTAAAGCGTCCCAAGCCCCTAGGTGTTGATTGGAGGCGACAGAAAAGGCGATCAGGACTTCTAGGTCTCACGTGGGGTTGAAAGTGGCCAGAGGGTCCCCTCCCCCCCACCAGCCGGACAGGCGGGCGGCGGGCAGGGACCCAGGGGCCGTAAGATAAGCCGCCAGCCCAGCCAAGGCGCTCAAAATAGGTGACCTCGCCCGGCCGCCCCGGCCTAGTCCCAGGACTTCTTCTGCCCTCCTCACTCTAAACCCCGTGCCTCAGTTTCCCTACGCCACACCTACAAGGTCGCCCTCCGCACCCGGGCGTCCTGAGACATCCCGGGAAACTCCGAGAGAGGGCGGAGCGGGGACTGCAGGGGTCAGTGGAAAGGATAGCGTGGAGCCCTGGTTAAGGTACTGCAGGGGCAATGGGGGGCTTCTGGACCACAGTAAGGGAGGAACTTGGAGCCAGGCAGATTGGACTCACCCACAGCTCGGTGCCCCAATCCATGCTGCTCCCGCCGAGGACGCCACCGAGGACGCCGCCGCCGCGCCCGGTCCGGGTCGCCCGCCACCCGCCACCCGCCGCGGGGAGATTCAGCCTAAGGCGGCGCGCCCGGCCCCGCGCCCGCCAAGGCCCCGCCCACTCCCGACTCAGTCACGCCCCTTCGGACTCGGTCACGCCCTCCGCCCGCGCGGAGCCAGAGCAACTCCCTAAAGGCGGGGCACAAGGAGGCGGGACCAACGGGTGCCCCGCCCCGCCTCTAAAGGCACGTTGCCACCCGACCGCACAGAACAGACCCCTTAAAGGACCCCGACTCATTTCAAAAATCCTCGGGCCCCTCTTATCCTCCCCACCCCTGCCTCGCCCCGGACTGTTCATCCTTTCTTCTTTCCCTTCAACGATGCCTTAACGGGTCAGGACACTAAAACCCTACCCAAGAGGTCCTCCCCCAACTCCTTCGCAGGGAGAACCTGAGGTCACCCAACTATTGCAGGCCGGCCCGGCTCCAGACATCTACGCTCGTCCTACTAATGATCTAGTCCCTCCGGCCACAGAGCGGATAGGAGGACTTCGATCCTGCCCAGGACGCACCTCCGCCAAGGCCGGGTCCATTAGCGCCCCCACCGCATCCTGCCCCCCCCACCCAAAGTCTGCATCGGGAAACTGAGGACGGGCCGTCCTTGGGGCGCTGGGCCCAGGCCTTTCCCTGGCTCTTGTCCAGTTCGCATTTCCACGTGCCCGTTTTCCAGTCGCATCCATCAAGGCTCTGTCAGGATTAATTGTCTGTACTGACCCTGGGATTCCGACTGCCCCTTCCTCCAAACACTCGGGTCCTGGGGGTTGGAATTCTTTTCAGCTCCCTCATAAAAGTCTGTTCACACCTTGTTAATCCTTTTGAGGCACTGGGATGAAAGGGGAGAGATCCCAACAGCTCCCATCCTCATCCTTTCCTGCCTTTGGTGCTTTCTCTGTGGCTACAGAGGTGACAGATGCCCTGCTGGGGCTGGGCCTGGGGAAAAAGTTAGGCTCTGAGCTCCCAAACTCCAGGTACACATACCAGGGAGCCCACACTGGGACAGATGGTTCTATGGGGGACCTGGCCCCACCTGCTGGTGGCTTCTGAGCTAGAAAACCTCAAGTTGCAAAGTGGGCTGTGCTCCAGTCTCGGGGACAAGATGAGTCAGGGGCTCAGGGCTGGGGTCTGGACTCAGTAGCTCAGCCTGGAATAGGGTCTCAAGTCTAGTCTCAAACTCAGATTGGAATTGGAATTCATGCCAGGTTGGGACCGAAGTTGGGATGGGATCCCAGATGGGTCAGTGTCTTAGCAGAAGGGACAGCAACCCAGTTGGGGGTCTAGGACTCAAAGTAAAGTCCAGGGGTCAGGCCTCGTCTGGGTTCAGGGCTCAGTCCAGGTGGGAGGCCCAACCAGAGATGAAGGCTCAGTGTAGGGCAAAGGTCAGTGGGGTACGTTAGGCTTCAGGCTGGGGTCGGGGCTACGCTGCACAGAGGGGCCTCACCTGGGGTCCGAGTTCAGTCCATAGTCTAGTCCAGCCTGGGATCTGCGGGTGGGCCTACAGTTGCCTCACTCTGGGATTGGAGGCTTTGCCTAACTAAGGCCGGGACTCAGCCTGGGGTCATAGGGCATCCTAGGGTCAAGATTTAGCCTGGGTCAGGTTTAGGCCTCCGGGTTGATCAAGAAAATTAGAACAGGACAGGCCTCAGCAAATGCGTGTGTTTACCAAAACGCCTGAGCTCTGGCTGGGAGCCACATCCCCAGGGTAAGAAAAGGGAAGTCCGTCCTTCGGGATCCTGGGAAATGTCGTTTACTTAATGCCTTCCTGGGCTGTCTGTTCCCTCTGCATTCTGGGTACTGTAGTCCTTGGACCGGTTAAAAGTGGTTGGAGACATTCCGCTTTAAGTGCTGGATATCGGATCTATTACAATTGGTTAGATGGATTGTTTATCAAATTACATCCGGGACAATCTTTCTAGTGATTGGTCAGGGTGGAGGCGGGGATATCAGCACTCCCATTCGGAGCCGGTGCTGTCCATTTGGTGTCATGTAGGCGCGGGCTTGCGAGAAGACAATCATTGATTGGTTGGCTGGGCTGAAAAAGCCGAAAGGTCGGCCCCCACCATGCGGCGATTGGCTCACCGGTAGGCGGTACTGGGGGCGTCAGAGGCGGTGTCAGGGGAGGCGGTGGCTCCAGAGATGGCAGTGAGCGAGAGGAGGGGGCTCGCCCGCGGGAGCCCCGCAGAGTTGGGGCAGCAGCTAGTTCTGCTGTTGCTGTTGGGCTGCTGCTGTGGGCGCATCCACCGGCTGGTGCTGACGGTGAGTCTCACCGCGTGGCGATTTGGTGCGGAGGGCGCAGGTTTGTCCCGGAGGAGCCTCTGGCTTGGAGTGGTCTCGTCCTACTTCCCCTTTTCCTTACGAGGGATGGAGCGGTCCGGCGCCCCCTATTCCAGGCCCAGAGTGGTCTCGTCCGATGAGTCCCCTCTGTCCTCCGGATGGAATTGCCTGGCCGGCCTTTCTAGGGTCGTGGCCCGCTTATCCGGGGCGGGGCTTCATCTTCGTGGAACACCCGTTCCAACTCTTAACCCTCTAAATTCTTGGGATCGCTTTGGGCGCTGCCCAGGGGAGTCCCCAGGAGTTCTAGAATGGGGTCTTATGGGCACTCATTGGGACCTTGGGGCTCATTTTGGGATCTAAAAGTTGTCCGGGAGGTGAGGAGCTGACACCAAGATGAATAACTCAGCTCTCAGGGTGGTACTTACTCAGTGAGGGGACTTCCAGGTGCCCCAGGCTATCTCTTTCTGGACTCTCAGAACAGTGGCCAGAGGCCCCAGAGACACCCTGACCCTGCCTGGCATTGGTCTGGCGACACAGCCTCTCCTATCACCTTTTTTGTAGCTGTCCTAAATAAAGGGGTGCAGGAGGGTGCTGAGGCCCTTGGGGGAGCCTGGTGCCAGACCCCCTAGAGCTGAGCTGGTGGAAAGAAGTCTGAACTTCCTCTGCCTCCTTGGTCTACGGCAGGGGGAGAAGCGACCAAACATCCAGCTGAATAGCTTTGGCTTCTACACTAATGGCTCCCTGGAAGTGGACCTGAGCCTCCTGCGGCTGGGTCTTCAGGAGACGAAAGAGAAGACCCCGCTGGTGAGAGGCTTTTGAGGGATTTACTAGAGGAAGACAAGATGCACAAATGTCCGAGCCCCCCTCCCACTCCAGTTCTGAATTCACATCCTAGCTGTGCTTCTCACTCCTATGATCTTTGGCAAGTCCCTTGACCTCTCTGAGCCTCAGTTAACTCATCTGGAACATGGGAATAATAATATCATGCAACATGTGCTACGCACTGAGCTGGGATGGGGGAGAGGGCATAGCAATGAACAAGACAACCCCAGTTCCCGCAGTCAAAATGAGTAGTTAGCATATATTGAATGCTCCCTGGGGACCAGGTACCATGCAAAGCAATTTCCATGGGTCTGTCCCCTTGTAGCCACCTCTCAGGGATGCTATGAAAATGTTACACCTGTAAAGCCAATTTTATAGGTGTTTACACGTGCCCAGAGGTGTGTGGCTTGCTCAGAGTTACAGAGCCTGGATGCAAATCCAAGTGTGCTGGATTCCAAAGCCCAAGGCTGGAAACCATCAACATTTTATTTGATTTTTGTTATTGTTATTATTTTTACGTCAACATTTTAATTGGGGAAAACAGGATGGGCTAGGTCCAGAGGACCAGCCAAGGTCTCCCTGAGCAAGTGATATCCAAGTTGAGTGGCACAGTTTGTTTAGGAGTTAAAGGAAAAGGATTGGGAGGTGTGGGCAGGATGGCTTGCTGAGTGAATGTGAGATCTAGCACATAGTAGGTGTTCAGTAAATTTGAGGTTGTGTTCTATTACTACTGAAAGAGGTGACTGTGTGTGGGGGGGGGTTTCTCTGCTGGAGTCCCTCACATCCTCCCCTTTTCTTTCTGCTTGCCAGGTGGGGTTCAGTCTGACCCGGATTCGATCTGGCAGTGTTCGATCCTCCTCAGTGAGTGGAGAAGGTGGTGGTGAGGGAGTGAGGAGGGACTAGGATGGTGTGGGGGTGGGCTGTCTTCTGTTTCTGGAACCCAAAAGCTGCTGTTCTTTTCTGGAGAGAGGAGCAGGAAGAGACGCTCCCTTGCAGGGTGGCTGCAGTGGAGGCAGGGTGGAACTGGGTTGGTCGGAGGTGGTAACCAAGGCTCCCTCTTACTCCGCAGACCCAGGACCCCAACGACTGTCCTCTCCAGAAAAACAGTAGCAACCCCCTGGTTCTCTTCCTTATCAACACGAAGGATCTACAGTGAGTTGGGGCTCCCCTAAAGGCCCATCATTTGTATTTCCCTGGGTGTGATACCAATACAAGCTGATCAGGTGGAATGAGAAGCCAGCTGAAAAGAACTTTGCTGCCCTTAATAAGAAAGCCACTTGCTTTTTAATTTCCCTTCCAAGCCTTCTGATTCTGGCCAGGAGGGAGAGAGGGGAAGGGTGCCCAGGGAGTGTTGGAGTCACAGGATAGACGATCTGGACACGGAGATGTTGAGAAAATCCGTAACAATCATTCCTACTTGCTGAATGCTTCCTATGCAGCAAGCAGCTCATCCTGTGAGCTTTACAGGTGTAAACTCATTGATTCCTGATGCTGTTATCCCCATTCTAAAGATGAGAAAACTTAGGCCCAAGAACTGGGATTTGGACCCAAGCAGCCTGGCACCAGAGTCCAGTGGTACCTCTGTATATACAGAGATGTTGCCGCTCTACACATACAACGTTCTCCTTTTTAAATAAGGTACTTCAATAGAATGAGCAAGTCACTGTCACAGAAAGTGACAAATAATCACTGGTGCAGGTAGCGCATGGATGTGACAGCCACCTTGATAGGGGGTGGTCAAATGCTGGAACTTTGTGACCACTGATTCAGCCCAGTGCCAGCCCCCAGGCAGGAGACCCAGAGGGCCCAAAGGGCCATTGAATCCCTCAGCACAGGTGGCATGCCTGACTGAGGTCTTTAGCCTCCTGGCCTCACCTCCCCCCTACCCCCCATCCTCATCCCAGGGTCCAGGTGCGAAAGTATGGGGAGCAGAAGAAGCTATTTATCTCCCCTGGGCTCCTCCCTGAAATGCCATCCGAACCAGGACTCCCAAAGCCAGAGCACTCGGTCACTCCCAAGAAGGACAGTGGTGAGGCAGGCTGGCGTGCGGGCAAGGAGGGGTGGGTGGCAGGGCTACTCTGCACGTCCCCCCATCTTTCTGTTGTCCTTCTGTCTATCTCTAAACTCATCCACTCCTCCCCTCTAGGGACCAGCGCTGCGCTCGACGAGGCCAAGTCAAAGCCTGCAGTATCGCAAGGAGACCAGCAGGTTTGAGGAAGCCTAGGCAGGAGGGAGGAAGGCCTTGGGGGGAGGGCATGGCCAATGGGGCCCCGCCCCGTGATGCTCAATGCAGGTGCTCTGTCCCCTCAGGGCCTCATTGGGAAGGACGAGGAGCTGGTGTTGGGCCTGGGCCATCACAACAATTCCTACAACTTCAGCGTGAGTGTCTGTGAGCGCCCACGGTCTCCCCTTGCCCCAGAGTGGGGGACCCCCAAGCTGAGGTCCCCTCTCCCCTCTGTCTGCCCCATCACTCAGTTCCATGTGGTGATTGGCTCAAGGGCTGAGGAAGGCCAGTACAGCCTCAGTTTCCACAACTGCTACAACCTGATGCGGGGACAGGAGCAGCCATTCGACATCACAGTGAGCAGACGGGAGGGCAGCACGTCAGCGGGGCCCCAACTACCAGGTGCAGCCTGACCAGTTTGACTTGATCACATCCTCTCCCAGTGGCCACGCCATGAAATGAAAGCTGCTGTACCCATTTGGGAGATGGGAAGCCTCAGGCTCAGAGAGGGGGAGAGCTGGAGACCCCACTTATGGCTCTACAAGTCCAGAGCTAGCGTGCACCCCCCACTGCCCCCTCCCCAGGTAATGATCCGGGAGAAAAACCCTGAGGGCTTCCTGTCAGCATCGGAAATTCCCCTTTTCAAGCTCTACATGGTCATGTCCGCCTGCTTCCTGGCTGCTGGCGTCTTCTGGGTGTCTGTCCTCTGCAAGAACACGTAATACCCTTGCCCCTAGGGGTCCCCCACCTCCCCTACCACCCTCCCATCCCTGCCCCTGACTGATGCCCCCACTTCCCCTTCTGTCCCTAATCCCCTGCCAGGTACAACGTGTTCAAGATCCACTGGCTCATGGCGGCCCTGGCTTTCACCAAGAGCATCTCGCTCCTTTTCCACAGTGTGAGAGCCTGGGCTGGGAGCAGGGGGTGGGGCTGAGGCCTCTGGGTCCCAAGGTCCAGGAAGCAGCCCGAACAGGCCATTCCCCAAACCTCTGCAGACCGTGGGCTTGGCAGTTCCATGTATCCATCCACTTCATCTGTCTGCCTGTCCTTCTGTCCAGCTGTGACTGTCCACTTGACCGATTATCTCACTGTTCATCACCTAACTATGTCCTTTCCTCCATTGTTGTGGCTGTGACTGCCCATCCCTCAGTCCAGCCATCTGTTGGGCTGTGATGGCCCATTTCTGAGTCTACTCGCCATCCTGGTCTTAACTGTCAGTTCAGTCATCTTCCTGGCCCCCTTTGGGACCATCCACCGTCCTAAGCCACCACCATCCCCCCCTTTGGAACCACCGTCCCTCTGTCTGACTGTCCATCCATCCATCGAACTGCAGATCAACTACTACTTCATCAACAGCCAGGGCCACCCCATCGAAGGGCTCGCTGTCATGCACTACATCACACACCTGTGAGTGACGTCTGTGGGCAGGTGGTGGGTGCGGGCCGGGAGGGTGCGGGCCGGGCGTCCTGTCTCACCACAGCAGCTCTCCCCTCCAGGCTGAAGGGTGCTCTCCTCTTCATCACCATCGCTCTGATCGGCTCAGGCTGGGCCTTCGTCAAGTACGTCCTGTCCGACAAGGAGAAGAACATCTTTGGGATTGTGATCCCACTGCAGGTGCGTCTTGGGCCCCAGGTGGGGGCTGGGGGGGGCATGCCTGCTTGTGTGGCATGTGCACCTACCCAGCCCCGCCCCGCAGGTCCTGGCCAACGTGGCCTACATCGTCATTGAGTCCCGTGAGGAGGGCGCCAGCGACTACGGAATCTGGAAGGAGATCCTCTTCCTGGTGGATCTTATCTGCTGCGGCGCCATCCTCTTCCCCGTGGTCTGGTGAGGACCCTGCCCTGCCCACCCAGGCCCCGACCCCACCTCCCACGGACCTGGGCGGAGGCAGTGCTGACCGCTGCATGGGTCCCCTCCTCCATCCCAGGTCCATCCGGCATCTCCAGGACGCATCTGGCACCGACGGGAAAGGTGAGGTCCTGCTCCCCGGAACCCACTGCACAACCAACCCCCATCCGGCTCCAGGCCCTTCATGCTGACCCCTGGATGTCCCTTCCCTCCCTTCTGACTTCCCCCTCCTGCTTTTCTACCCATTTGCCACCCCCTGGATTCCCCTCCAGACTTAGTGCCTGGTGGACACTTCCCCCAAATGTCCTCCCTGTCCCCAGCCCGCCTCCACTTCTCTCCCCTTGGTCCTACTCCCAGCCTCCTCCCCTAACCCCTGCTCTCTGTGCCTACCCCTCAGTGGCAGTGAACCTGGCCAAGCTGAAGCTGTTTCGCCATTACTATGTCATGGTAGGAACCCCGTTCTCACTCATGTCGTGTGTTGATGGGAGAGGGGCACAAACGGCCCCTTGGCACACCCTCCCTAACCCCTCCTGCTGTCCCTCTGAGCCCCGCTGCTCATCCCTCTGCCTGTGATCCGCGGGCTCCAACCCAGGCATCTCCAGGGGTCCTGGTGTCCTCACCACCCCATGCCCACCTCGGCCCCATGTCCACCCGTGTCCCTGCAGGTCATCTGTTACGTCTACTTCACACGGATCATCGCCATCCTGCTGCAGGTGGCCGTGCCCTTCCAGTGGCAGTGGCTATACCAGGTGAGCACAGAGGAGGGAGGGTGGGCCAGACAATGGAGGTGGGGGGACAGGGTGTGTGCCTGACACTCCCACTCTGGCCCTTCACCCCCAGCTCTTGGTGGAAGGCTCCACTCTCGCCTTCTTCGTGCTCACGGGCTACAAGTTCCAGCCTGCAGGTGACAACCCGTACCTGCAGCTGCCTCAGGAGGACGAGGAAGATGTGCAGATGGAGCAAGTGTGAGCCCCGGGCCGGAGCGGCGGGGATCGGGTGGAGTGGGCTGGGCCAGAGGCTCTGAGGGTGGATTGGGTGGGGGCAGGGGGCAGGGCCTGGCACCCCTCAGCTCCTGTACCTGTGTCCTTGCTGTCTCCCTCTAGAATGACTGACTCTGGGTTCCGGGAAGGCCTGTCCAAAGTCAACAAAACAGCCAGTGGGCGGGAGCTGTTGTGATCATCGCCCGTCTCCAACGGACTGACCGTGCTCCTTTGTCCTCCTCTGCTCATACACATTCCTCACTCCAGCTTCTCTCCCGGAGCGTGGGGGGTGGGCAAGAGGGGGGCCGGTGTGCATAAGGCACCCAGCTCCCTGGGAGCCGTGTCCCCAAAGCCCTGTTCTCCTGTCCCTCTGAGCCCCGCTGTTCAGCCCTCTGCCTGTGACCCGCGGGCCCCAACACAGGCATCCCCTGGTCCTGGTGGTCTCACCACCCCAGTGGTCCCTAGGCCCCATGTCCCTACAGTCCCCTTTCCCCCAAGTATGGGGCATCCCTGTCCCCACCCGGGACTACCCCCCCACACACACTTGCATCTGTACAATAATGACCAATCTGTTTTGCTACCTTGGTTTCTTGCATTTCTGGGGGTTAAGGTCTAACACTGAGGTTGTGTTTACAGTTTAGAAACGTGTATTCACTTGGGGGCGTGTTGCAGTATCTATTGCTTTACACAAGCAATAACTATTAATTGAGTAACTGCTGTGTGCGGGACCTATGCCAGGTACTAAGGACAGAGCAGTGACCAAGACCCATCCAGTCCCAACACTCAAGGGGCTCATAGTCCTGGTGGGGGGGAAACTGGGAGGGGGACCAGGAGAGAGACATGTCATCAGACAGTTCCATCACTGGGCCCTGACCCAGCCTGGGAGTCAGGGAAGGATGCTGGCCCAGACGAAACAACATGTGCAAAGGCTGGAGGTGAGGAAAAAGTGTTGACTGAAAGACCCACAAGTGCCTCAGGCTAAAGTATAAGTAAGAGTAGCTAACACATTGTCATTGGTACATGCTGCACCCTATTCTAAGGCTTCCATGGACCTTAACTCATTAAAAAGCCTGTGAGGCACAGAGAGGCTAAGTAACTCCCCCAACGTCACATAGCTAATGAGTTGGTAGAAAACTCAGGACTCAAAATGCCAGTGACTACATCTCACCTTGCCCCCCTCCATTTGCTGTGTGGCCCTGGATAAATGGTTTAATCTCCATTTCCTCGTGTTAAATGGGAGTCGTTGAGTATCACGTATGATACTGAGTGTCTAGCTCAGCGCAGTGCCCAGCAACACAGCCTGACCTTTCATGGACTGCCCTGACCTTGAGTGACCCCAGGTTAGAAATGCATCTGTGCACATACCTGTGGGAAGACTCCCAAAATGCATTGTGTCCCCTCCACTCCCCACCTCACCCTTTAGAGCACCTTGAACGCCTTTTGAAGCTTTGAGAAACGTTTGTCAATGGGTCCACAGGCATGGACGAGTAGGGAGCCAGGCAGAGGTCAAAGCTTCCTGCAGGCGGAAACAAGAGTAACTGGGGCCTAGATGAATAAATAGCCCAATCAGACAAAGAAGGAAGTGGGAAGGCATTGCAGACTGAGGAAGTTATGTGATAATGGTGGAGAAGCTCAGAATAGTTTGCAAGTCTCACTGCAGGCCTGGCTGGGGCCAGTGGGAGGTGGAGAACACGGGGCAGAAGCCTAAAGATAGGCAGACACACTTGGACTTCATGCTGGGGCCCATGGCCGTCAAGGAAGAGTTTAAAGCAGGGAAGGAAATGGCCACACAGGGTCGATGTTTTATCCACGTGCATGCTGGGGTAGCAGGGTCATGGCTCCCCAAAGATGTTCACGTTCTACTCCCCAGAACCTGTGAATATGTTACATCATATGACAAAAGGCACTTTGTAGATACGATTTTTAAAGGATCTTAGACTAGAGGATTATTCTGGATCATCCAGGTGGGCCCAATGTCATTATAAGGGTCCTTTTAAGAGGGAGGCAGGAGGGTCAGGGTGAGAGAATGAGATGTAATGATGGAAACTTTGAACATGAAGGAAGGAGCCACGAGCCAAGGAACACAGGCAGCTTCTAGAAGCTGGAAACGGCATGGGACAGAATTTCCCCCTGGAACCTCCAGAAGGAACCAGCCCTGCTAACACCTTGATTTCAGACTTCTGCCCTCCAGAACTGTAAGATAATAAATAGGTGCTGTTTTAAGCCACCCTGTGGTCATTTGTTACAGTAGCAGTCAGAAACTCACAGTTTAGGAGCATGAACTCAAGTCCAGCTGCCTGGGTTCATTTCCCAGCTCTTACAGCTAGAGGATCTGAGTCAAATGGCTGAATCCCTCAGTGTCTCCATCTGTAAGATGGGGATAAAAATAGCACCTATGGCAGGAGGACTAGGCCAGTTCAGATACATGAAATAGACAAGATTCTGCTATCTGAGCCTCATGAAGATGTTCATACGTATTCATGTATTAATTACACATCATAACTTTGTAGAAGAAATACAAAGGTATGTTTTAGAAAACCCCAGTTGCAGTGGAGTAGATGAACTGGAGGGGGTGAGTCTAAAGCAGGGATGCCATGAATAGATGGGCTGGGAGAGAGTCCAGAAGTTGGCAAGGGCTCGACACAGAGGCTGAGGGAGAAGGAGGAAGGGGGTACTCTGGCTGGGAGGCCTGGTGGGGCTGTCACCAAAATCAGGCAACAGGGAGAAGAAACAGGTGTGAGTAAAAATAAAAATACAGTTCAAGCACACCCAGCACTCACTATGTGTGGGGTGCCAGGCTGAACTTTCTGCTTGCCTGATGCTACCGGCTTGACACCCTAAGACTTGGAGGGAAGTTCCAGGAATGTCTAATGCACCTACAGATCAGGAACTGAGGCCGGGAGAAGTCAAAATTAGAATCAAAACCTCTGCCTGCTGCATCCTCCCTGGATGGGAGCCTCTCTGCTGAGTGTGCATGAGGGGGTGGGGGAAAGAGCCAGAGGGCAAATAGATTGATTCAACCAGGTCAAGGTTACCTACGAGTTAATGAGTAATGAGTGGGGGTGAGGGGAAGCCCAAGCTGCTTGTTGGGGTTACGGTATCTGGCTGGGGGTCCTGAGGGAAGTTCTCAGAAAGCAACATGTAGTAGGGACCTTATCCTGGAAGTGGTGGGCTGGGAAGGAGCCGAGTTTCTTGCTTTTCCCAAGCCTGGCAGTGCGTCTGTGGGGAAAGAGTGGGGGTGCAGCAGGAGGATAACTGCTCCCAGACAGGGGTGATGTTGGGGAGGGGCACTCAGGCCCCCCACCCAGATGTCATCCCCACTTCCTTCCTCTTCTTCTCTCCTTACACCCCAGCTAGGGTTGCCACACGAAATATAGAGCGGCCAGTTCAATTTGAATTTCAGATAAATAACAGGTACTTGCTACAAGTACGTTGCAGATGGCTCACTTAGTTTCAGTGTAGGCAGCCTCGCTCTCCTGCCCTCCATGCCCAAAGGCTGGGCCAGGTGGGCCTGCGAACTGGAAATCCCCCCACAAGCCTCCTTCCCTCCCCCCTCCCTTCTGGCTTATCTTGCCCACCATCCCCCTCCCAAACTTCAGGCACAAATGCACATACTCCAGGAAAGGGGCGTGAAGAATTCCTCCTGTAACCTCTGTCCCTCCCAGTGGGCACCTTGCTGCACTTTCCCCTCCATCCCTCCTGTGGTCCGGGGCTTTGAGGAATCTCTGCTCCTTTAATTGTCAAAACATCATGGACTATCATCAGTCCTATTGTTCCGATGGGTCAACTGAGGTTCTGAGAAAAGAGGAACCAAGCCTTGCAGGGAGACAACGACCAGTCCAGGAATTTCTTCTCAAGCTTGTCAAACCACAGAGCCTGACTGCTTAAGGATATAATGAAACCAGTAAATGGGGTGGGGGCTGAGGGAGGGGCAGGGGAAGAAGATAGAAAGTATTGGGAGGCTGGAGGCTCCTAGCAGGAACCCCCACCTCAGTTTCAGAAGCTGAATCCTGATTCTGAAAAATAAGCAGGTGTTTGCCCTCTGTCTCCTCCTCTTCCAAAGAAAGGGTGTCGCAATCACAGCAGACAGAGGCCAGGTTTGTTCTGTTTCTTCACACCTCCCCCACTCGGGGCATGGGCAAGGCCGGGAAAAGAGCGTGGTTTACAGGAACTCAGAGCGAGTCCCCTGTTAACCCCATCAGCGGGGCTTTGGAAACTAGCCTTCCAGAAATCAGCATCCCCACCAACTATGCCTGACTTCACACACCCCCTACCCCAGAGGCCCAACTTGCTTTGAATCAAAGAGATGCAAGTTAAAAAAATGACACTGAGGCAAAAATTCAAAGCTTTGCCAACATGCTCTCAAGTAAGGGTGGGTGCAGTGGGGAAATTGACAGTTTCCTGCAGAGCCCCGAGTATGTAATTTGATACAATTATGGAGGGGAATCAGAGCTATCTAGCAAGATTACTAACTGAATATAGACTTTGATCCAGGTTATCGCCTTTCCTTACAATAACAACCTGTGAAGTGGGTGCTGTGATAACCCCATTTTACATGGGGAAACTGAGGCTCGGAGTGGCTCTCAGGAGCTTGATACAAATAACAAGTGCGGAGCTGGAAATTGACACAGGCTCAGGATAACTGGCTGACCAGAGCATGGTTTGTAACCATGGAAGTCTGTCCATCAGGTTGGAGGCTGGTGACTTTCACATAATATAGTAATAAGAGGCAGTTCCTTTTAAGAACAAGGAAGTTTTCTGTGCACTGATAATCAACAATCTCTAAGGTATATTGTTTATATATGTAAAACAAAAAGCAAGGTGTACCTCAAGGAGACCAGGAAGAACAGTATGTGGAGCATGCTAATATTTGTTTTTACAGCTTGTGAATGTTCGTAAGTGCATAAGATACCTCTGGAAAAAAACATGAGATTTGGTTATATGGTCATGGCTAGGACCTGCATGGCTCACAACAGGTGCAGGAGGAAAATTACCTTTTCCCTGTATATCTACTTGTACCTTTTAGATATTAAACCATATGAATATATTATCTATGCACATAAAAAAATAAATATGATTTTAATAATAATAATACCCTAAGAGGATCTTGATGTAAGACAGATACAAAAGCTAGCCATGGAGACGTTCCTCACTGATGACTTTTTAAAACATCACAGCCATTCAGGCATTCTAACAAGAGTAGGTGAAGGGAGCTGAAGATTCCCTTGGCCCAAGAAAACATGCTCACCTGGACAGTGGACTCCTATACATACTTCAAAGCCCAGCCCAAAGGTCCCCTCCTCCAAGAAGCCTTCCCTGACCTTCCAAGAAGCAGAGTTCTTCTTTTTCACCGGGGAAGACATTCCACAGGACTAGGAGTGTCTGTGCTGGACTCTGTCTCCCTTTCCTACCCCATCATGGAAGACTCTAGAAATGGGATTCTAGCTACCAGCATAGAGATGGCCTTATCGGAAGGGCTTGGTTAATAAATGCATGGACAAAACTTGACTGGGGGCCAAGCCCAGATATGTTTGGTGGGAGGCTCTCTGGTTCTTGGTGTCGCTCCACTACAAAGTGGGTGTAACAGGGAAGCTCCCTCTTCACCAGCTGACCTTGACCCTGAGGGAGGCCAGGGCAGGGGGCAGTTGTGTTCATATTGGAGGAGGACATGTCCTCAGGTTTCTTACCCCAGGATGGGCTGGCCCCAGGGATTGAAAAATGTAGGAAACAGTATTGAGAAATCTGGGGCAGCCCCAGGGAGGGGAGAGGCTACAGGGAGTGGAGGGCAGGGCTAAGAAGAGGAAAGGCAGGAGCCAGATAAAAGACAGCCTCCAACAGCCACTGCTCACTCCTCCCCGTCCTCTCCCTCTGTCCCCCAGCCCTCTGTCCTGTCCCTCTGTCCCTCCACTGTCCCTACACCATGGGGCCTGCCTCAGGTCCCAGCCTGCTGCTGCTCCTGCTGACCAGCCTCCCCCTGGCTCTGGGGGACCCCATGTGAGTTGTCATGACCCCAACCCAAACAAGGTGACTTCTGAGGTGGCAGTAGGCATTCCTGGGTTCAGGTACCTGTAGAATTCAGGGTGGACTTGGGTGTCTGTGGAAGAGAGGTTAGCAGGTTGGGATTTTAATAAATGTGGGCTACCTATGACTTTGAGGGTTTATGGGTTGGGCGTCTGGGGAATTCAGGGATTACACAGGGAATTACACAGGCAATTCTGTGTAATGGAGGGTTGACTATTTATAAAACTGGGGATCTGGAGGTTTAGGTTGCATGTGATGTTCAGTAATTATATGGATGAGGTGGTTTGGACTACCCAAGATTTGGGAGATTGCAGTTTCGGGATTTATGGGTTTCAGCATTTGCAGAGATGAGGTGTGGATTTATGTTGACTGGGGTGGCAGCGGGGCATGAATTTGGTTCTATTAATAGGCCCTGGGTGCTAGAGGTTTAATAGAGGCTTGGGGTTCAAGGACTTGGAGTTTAAAAGTTGGTGCATGTGAGTTTGGGTGTGTATAGTTTGGGTGTTTGAAGGTTTGGGTGTTTAGAGACTTGGAGTGTTTAAAGATGTACAGATTAGGGGTGCAGGAGTAGGTATGTGGGATCTCCGATTGTGGATTTGGAAGTCTGGAGAATTAGAGGAGTTGCTCGTTTTGAGGTTCAGGGGTTGATGGAACCCACAGCCCCTGAGTCGTCAGCTGGTGGTCAGCTGGATCCCCACCAGAACCAGCGCCTGGGGCAGAGCGCTGACCCCGGTGAAGGCTGGAATGTCAGGTCCCTGGGATGACCACGTGCCCCCCTCCGGCAGGTTCTCCATGATCACCCCCAACGTCTTGCGGCTGGAGAGTGAGGAAATGGTGGTGTTGGAGGCCCACGACGTGCAAGAAAACGTTCCCGTCACGGTCACCGTCCACGACTTCCCAGCCAAGAAACAAGTGATGGCCAACGAGAAAACTGTGCTGACCAGCGCCAATGGCTACCTGGGTACCGTCAACATCAAGGTGGGTGAGCTTTGGAACCCAGGCCTGTGGACGCTCTGCGGCTCTCTGAGTCTCCTCCCCATTCGAGCCCCTCCCTAGGTTAGCCCCGCCCGGTCTAAGCCCCACCCCTCTCAGAGTTTCTCCCCCTCTGAGCCTGTCCCCTTCCAATACTGACCATCTCTGCGCCCCTCCCCGTTTCTGAGCTCTTTCCCCTCCTAGCCCTCTCTTCCTTCAGAGCCCCTCCCCTCTCTGAGTCTCCTCCCCTTTCTGAGAGCCCTTCCCCTATGGAGCCCTCCCTCAGTCCTCTGAGCCTCCCTGTCTGATTCCGCCTTCCCATGGCCCTCTCTGACCCCTACCCATTCTCTTGCCCCTTGCTCCCTCTCCGTTACCCCTTTCTCCCCAAACCTGGGCAAACTAGGGAAGCCCAGAGTGATGGACAGGCTCTATTGTGAGGAGGGGCAGGTGTGGACCCAGCCGAAGGCCTAGAGGCTGGATCATAGGCAAGGGGCTCTGGAGCAGACCCCTACTGATACTCTGGTCCATGCCTAGATCCCGGCCAGCAAGGAGTTACGCTCAGAGAAAGGGCACAAGTTCGTGAGTGTCCAGGCAGTGTTCGGGAAAACCGTGGTGGAGAAGGTGGTGCTGGTCAGCCTTCAGAGCGGTTACCTCTTCATCCAGACTGACAAGACCATTTACACCCCAGGCTCCACGGGTAAGGGGCTGGGGAGTGACAGGAGAGGGCAGGGGCATCAGGAGGCGCAGGGCCTCACCGACCTGTCCCTTTCTCTCCCACCACCCCCAAGTTCTCTATCGGATCTTCACTGTTGACCACAAGCTGCTGCCCGTGGGCCGGACGGTTATCATCAGCATTGAGGTACCAGTCACACAGGGACTCAAACACGCCCGGGTCAAAGACTTAGGGAGAGACAACGAGAGATAGACAGAGAAAGAGATGTTAGAAAAGGCACAGCGGCAGAGACCCAGAGGCAAAGAAATATAGAGGCAGAACCACAGAGAGAGGCTTGGAGATGGGTGGGGACCCAAAAAGACAGCATAGAGTGATACTTGCGCCCGTGGGTTCCGGCCCCCAATAAACCTCTGGTCACTGTGACTCTGGACAGGTCATTCACCTTCCTAAGACTCAGTTTTCTCATCTGAAGATTGGGTTGACATAATTCTATGTAGTAGTCTGTTCTGCCTGCTGCAGCCAGGGGGCGCCTAGGAGCACCTGAGTCAGGTCCCGCCCCTCCTCTGCCCCACAGCCTTCCAGGGCTCCCACCTCCCTCAGGGTAAAAGCTTAAGTCCTCCTCCCCAAGGCCCTCAAGGCCCTGAAAGACCCCCCCACCACAACCTACCTCTTCTTTCGCCCCCTCACTCACTCTGCTCCGGCCACATGTGTCTCCTGGCTATTCTTCCAACGTGCCAGGCACAGTCCTGTCCAGCCCTAGGGCCTTTGCAGTGGCTGTGCCCTCTGTCCAAAAAACTCTCTTCCTCCAAATAGTCACACCACTTGCCCCTCACCTCCTTCAAGGCTTTGCTCAAATGTCACAAATGTCCCAATTTTACAGTGAGGCCTCCCTGAGCGCCCTGTAAAATTGCAACCCCTCCCCCCCACACATACACTCAAACACGCACTCTACTCTCCTCCCTGCCCACCACCTCCTTTTGCTATAGTGTAAATTGGATTAATTCATTTGTTAATTGCCAACCTCTGAGGAATCTAAATTCCCCAAAGGGAGGGGTTTTTAATCTGTTCCTTCAGGAGCCTTATCTCCTGAACCCAACAAAGTGCTTGGTGTATGTAATAGGGTTTAACAAAAACTTATTGGAAGAAAGGATGCAGGGAGGGAAAAAGTAAGGAGAAAATGAAATGTCACCTTGTGCTAACAGGAATGCATTATACACAGTTACCCGGATTTCCAAGAGAAGCCAGAAAACCAGATTTTTATGTGATGTCTTCTGATGTTTAACTGTTGGCAACATTTGAAATAATATGTGTATACAAAATAACTATTCTTGTAGGTCAAAAAGTTAAATGTAGGCAATTGTGTGTGGCTTAGCACAAATCAAATGTTTAGCCCAGGGTGCAGCACAAAAGTAGATAATAAACGCTAGTTATTATTAATATTCAGGGTGACACTGATAATAATGAATTCCTGCTTACATGCATCATGTCCCAGGCCAGGGGCTATATTTATCTCCTGTTTTGAGATATGCACATTGAACACAGATAGGTTAAGTAACTTGCCCAAGGTCACACAGCTTGTAAGTGGCACAGTGGGAATTTGAACCCAGGCTGACTGATTGAGGCTGAACTGTAGATATGACACAGAGATAGTGTCCAGACTCAGGGAGGAAGAGAAGAGCCAAGGGGCCAAGCCTGGTTTCTAAAGAGCCATACCCCTCCCTGTCTCCCCACAGACCCCTGATGGTGTTCCTGTCAAGAGGGACACCCTATCTTCTCAAAACCAGTTTGGCATCTTGCCCTTGTCTTGGAACATCCCGGAGCTGGTCAAGTATGTCAGGCCCTCCAGGAGGGGTTTCAGGGCTCCCCTATTCCAGAAAAAGGAGTGGGGGGCTGCTCAGCCTGGCCAGATCACTCACATGCCTTCCCCACAGCATGGGGCAGTGGAAGATCCGAGCCCACTATGAAGATTCGCCACAGCAGGTCTTCTCTGCTGAGTTTGAGGTGAAGGAATATGGTAAGAGGAGGAGGGAGCCAGGGTCGGGGGATCCTGTAACACTGGGCCCAGTGCTGGCCCCCCACCAGTGTCGTCTCTCCCCCCAGTGCTGCCCAGTTTTGAGGTCCAAGTGGAGCCTGAAGAGAAATTCTACTACATCGATGACCCAGAGGGCCTGGCGGTCACCATCACGGCCAGGTGAGGGGATCAGTTGAGGGGCTGGGTGAAGGGCCAGGTGAGGGCCAGGTGAGAGGCCAGGTGAAGGGCCAGGTGAGGAGCCAGGTAAGGGACCACTTAAGGGGTCAGGTGATGTCCAGGTGAGGGCCTGGGTGAGGGCCAGATGACAGACCAATTGAGGGGTCAGGTGGGGACCAGGTGAGGGGTCAGATGGGGACTAGGTGAGGGGCTGGGTGAGGGCCAGGTGAAGGACCAAGTGAGGGGTCAGGTGGGGACCAGGTGAGGGGTCAGATAAACGCCAGGTGAAGGACCAGGTGAGGGCCAGTTGAGAACTAGGTAAGTGTGAGATGAGGGGCCGGGGGCTCTGGGTCCTCACCATGGCCAGTGGAAGTTTGGGGGGGAGACTCAGATTTTCAGGAGGGAAGAATCTGAGACTCTCTTTACCACACAGGTTCTTGTATGGAAAGAATGTGGATGGAACAGCCTTTGTCATCTTTGGGGTCCAGGATGGTGACCAGAGGATTTCTCTGGCCGAGTCTCTCACCCGTGTTGTGGTACCTGCTAGAGGCCCCCTGAGTCTCCACCACTCTGAACCCCTCCCTCTCCCTCTCTGGGATCTCCTCCCCATCTGAGTCCCTCCACCTCTCTGAGACCTCTCATTTCCTCCCCTAGATCGCGGATGGCACTGGGGAGACCAAGCTGAAGCGAGAGGTCCTGCTGGGTGGGGTGCAGCCCTCCCGAGAGGATGCCCTGGTGGGAAAGTCATTGTACGTGTCTGTCACTGTCATCCTGCAGTCAGGTGAGGCCTGGACTGAGGGTGGAGGCCCCGTACAACTACACAGTACCGTCTGAGAGGGGAGGCCCAGCTGAGGGGGGACATCCAGTCTGAGGTGGGAGGTCCAGAGTGAAGGTGAGGTTCAGACAAGGAAGGTCCAGTCTGGGCTGAGAGGCCCAGCATGAGGGAGGGGGCCCGGAATGAAGGTAGGATCCATTCTGAGGTGCAAAACCCAGTCTGATGGGGGAGGCCCAATCTGAGGGAGGAGGCCTTGAATAAAGGTACAGCACCCTATCTGAGGAGAAAGGCCCAGTATGAAGGCGGGGCCCAGTCTGATGGGGAAGGCCCATACTAAAGGGGAGATCCAGTCTGAGGAGGGAGGCCCAGTATAAGGGCAAGGTCCAATCTGAGGGGAGAGGCCAGGTTCTGAGGGATGGCCCAAGAGCCCTCCCTCACAGCTGGTCCCCTCAGGCAGCGACATGGTGGAGGCAGAGCGCAGTGGGATCCCCATCGTGACCTCCCCCTACCAGATTCACTTCACCAAGACACCCAAGTTCTTCAAACCCGCCATGCCCTTCAACCTCATGGTGAGACCCAGGCTGGGGCTGTACCCGCCACCCCTCTCCTGAGCACGGGCCACCCCTCTGGGTCTGCTGAACCCCCTCCACCTTCTCCTGCACCCACAGGTATTTGTCACAAACCCTGACGGCTCCCCTGCCCGCCGCGTTCCCGTGGTGACCCAGGGCTCTGGGGACGTGCAGTCCCAAACTCAGGATGATGGCTTGGCCAAGCTAACCATCAACACACCCAACAGCCGGCAGCCCTTGACCATCACCGTGAGTACACGCCGACCTCGGGACCCCACACCAGGGAGGCAGGGGACTTTATTTCTAAAGCAGGTTCCTGACATTTGTACCAAGGGATCTTGGTACAAAGGGATCTTGGTCATGTGTATAGTGGGGTCTTTTCATTTGCACAAAGAGGTCTCGCCACTCGCATAGAGATGTTTCCTTTGCATAGAGGGGTTCTTGTCTGCACAGTGGGGTCCTACTATCTGCAGAGATGTCTTACTAAGGACCCTTGTGATGACATTGGACCCACCTGGATAATCTAAAATAGTCTCCTCATCTCCAGATCCTTAACTTAACCCCATTTGCAAAGTCACTCTGTCGTGTAAGGTACCATATTCCCAGGTCCCAGGGATTAGGATGTGGATATCTTTGGGGGGCCAGCATGCATCCCTCTCTCCGTGCACAGGTCAGCACAAAGAAGAAGGGCATCCCAGATGCACGACAGGCCACAAATACCATGCGGGCCCTGCCCTACAATACCATGGGCAACTCCAACAACTACCTGCACCTCTCTGTGCCCCGCGAGGAGCTGAAGCCAGGGGACACGTTCAACGTCAACTTCCACCTGCGTATGGACCCCGGCCAGGATGCCAAGATCCGCTACTACACCTACCTGGTCCGTTGCTTCCTAGAGCCCCCAGGCCCCCCTCCTCCTCACTTCTCCAGCACCCCTGGAGCCCTCCCCACCCCCCGGATCCACCCCACCCTCCCTCCCGCCTTCCAACCCTTATGCCAGCCTGTCCCCACAGGTCATGAACAAGGGGAAGCTGTTGAAGGTGGGACGCCAGACGCGAGAGGCCGGCCAGGACCTCGTGGTGCTGCCTCTGCCCATCACCACGGACTTTATTCCTTCCTTCCGCCTTGTGGCCTATTACACGCTGATTGGCACCAACGGCAAGAGGGAGGTGGTAGCCGATTCCGTGTGGGTGGACGTCAAGGACTCCTGTGTGGGCACGGTAAGCTTCCCTGGGTCTCTGTGCCCACCTTTGGACTCTGTCCTCGACCATTGCTTTCTCTGTCTCAGAATCCATTTCTCTCCCCTGTTTGCCTCTCCTCCTTTTCCACCTTGTTTTGTTCCCTGTCAGAGTTTAGTCTCAGTATCTCTCTTGCTCCCAATATTTTCTTTCCTTGCTGCCTGGTTGATACTGGTTCTGCGCGTCTCCCTTCTTCTCTCTCTGTCTCCACCTTTCTCCCCTCCCAGACCAGTCCAGGACCCCCTCTGTGCTCGACTGACCACAACTGGGTCCTCACCAGACTTACTCCTCCTTCCTGTTCCTCCAACTTCCTCACAGCTGGTGGTGAAAGGTGGCGGGAAGGAGGAAAAGCAGCATCTACCTGGACAACAGATGTCCATCAAGATCGAGGGTAACCGGGGGGCCCGAGTGGGGCTGGTGGCCGTGGACAAGGGCGTGTTTGTGCTGAATAAGAAGAACAAGCTGACTCAGAAAAAGGTACAGCCCCACATCACAGAGCTTGGGTAAAAAATGGCAGAGGCAAAGGGATGGCGTGTTGAGGAGGGAATGGCGCTGAGGAGAACCAGTGAAGTGGGGTTGGGTGGGGACTGAGTGTAGAGGTCCAAATGGACACGGATATGGGGGTGGGTTGAAGTTCAGGTTGTAAGATGGAAATGGGGATTGACAAGGGTCAAAGTCGGGGATGGTCATGGCAATGGGCACAGCTCTGAGTTCAACAGCAGCACACTCTAGATTGTCCACTGTGGACAGCCTGGGGACGGGGATGAGAATGGAGGTGGGGTTGGATGGATGTGTTGGCGAGTTGGTGCAGGCACTGCTGGCCAGGCCTCAGCCCGCTCCTGACGCCCTCCACACCCCGCAGATCTGGGATGTAGTGGAGAATGAAGACATTGGCTGCACGCCGGGCAGTGGAAAGGACTATGCAGGAGTCTTCCAGGATGCAGGACTGAGTCTCAAGACCAGTACAGGCCAGCAGACTGAGCAGAGGACAGGTGAGGAGGTGGCCATTGGCCATCCAGGGAGGGGTGACGTTTTCACCTCCCAGATGGGATCAGAGGGCCCTGGGTTCAAGCCCTGCCTCCACCCCCATCTAGTAAATCACTCTCCTCTCCAAGCCACAATTTCTTCATCTGTAAAATGGGAGCAATAACACTCCTACTTTGTGGCTCCTCTGAAAACCAAGACATGCAGTAGGTGCTTAATCCATCTTCTTCCTGGTCCACCTGCCCCTCAGATGACAAGTGCCCGAAACCAGCCACCCGCCGCCGCCGCTCGGTGCAGCTCATGGAGAAGAGGATGGACAAAGGTGGGGGCCCTTGCTCACCTTTCCACCCTGGATGCCGTCCATTCGAGATCCCAGTCAAAGCGGGAGGAGGGGAAGGGCCTGGCCCTGGGGGAAGTCCTCCCTGTGGTCTGTGCTGAGTCCCTGTTGCTTCGAGGCCCCTGCGGAGGGCGTGACTGGGGTCTGTGCTCCCACAGCGGGTGAGTACAAGAGCAAGGAGCTACGCAAGTGCTGTGAGGATGGCATGCGGGAGAACCCCATGAAGTTCGCATGCCAGCGCAGGGCACAGTACATCCTCCAAGACCGGGCCTGCGTGAAAGCCTTCCTGGACTGTTGCAACTATATCACCCAGCTGCGGATCCAGCACAGCCGGGACAGAGAACTGGGGCTGGCCAGGAGTAAGTCACACGGCAGGAGGAGGAGGCCCTGTCTGAGTGGGGAGGAGGCCCTGTCTGAGGGAGAAAGAGGCCCTGTCTGAGGGAGAAGGAGGTCCCTGTTATTGGGACTGGAAAGCGTGTTGATCAGATTGGGTTCCAAGAGCACAGGCAAGTAGTATGAGTGGTTCTTGAAATTGAGGGAAATTATGTTACCAATTACAGGATGAAAAGGAACAAAAAAGGATACCTTTGCTTAAAAACTAAGGAAGATTGGGAAACTTTCATAGTGGCAGCTGGCAGACCAATGCAAAAATAATCATCTTTTTTTTCCCTTAGTCTTTAATTTACAGAAAAACTGTTGTGCAGATTAGAAACCTTTTTTCCCCTTGAACTGTTTGATGCTCCCACACCCCCATGGGTTTTCTAGAAACAAAGATATTCTACTCAAAACCACAGCACAATCATCAGAATTAGGGCTTTAATGTTGGTTTTTTACCATTATCTAATCACCACTTGAGTTTTGCCATGTTTTTCTTTCAGTCCTTTATAGGAAAAAGATCCAGTTCAGAATCACACATTGGATTTGTGTGTCTGGTTGTGTCTCTTTAGCCTCCTCGTATCTGTCCAACTCCTAGCAGCTCTTCAGTCTTTCTGTGACCTTCACGTTCTTGACATATATGAAATAAACAGGCCAGATATTTTGAGGATTGCCCAGCAATCTGGGTCTGTCTGATGTTTCATTATCACATTCACATTTTGCATTTTGGCAGGACTATCACAGAAGAGATATTGTATCCTCCTTAATGTCATATATCAGGAGGCACCTGACATTGATTTGTCCCATTATTGGTGAAGTGAACCTTAATCACTGGGTTAAGGCAGTGTCTGCCAATTTCTTCATTGTAAAGTTCCACTTTATTTTTACTTATGTTTTTTAAAACTTCTTTTAAAATTAAAATCAAGAGAGATTTTCCCAAAGATCAATTTTCATTTAGCCTTTAAGATAACAGGTATCGATGGGCACCACATATGGTAACACAGGATTTTTGTGCACATTTGTGCTTTGGGGGGTGGGAGGGGGGCTTAGAAATAAGCAGCCACCTCTCAAAGGCAGCTATTTCCAATTCTAAATTCTTTTAGCTGGAAAGTCCTGAGCACAGGACGTTCAATCCCTTTGCGAATTATGATAACTAGGCATGTTGCTTCTACTCCAGTGACATAGAGACTTTCTTTCACAAAGAGAAGATAGGGCTACTAAGGAAGTTAGACAAAACTGATCTGCTGGGATATGGTTTACACGCACATGGGTATTTTTTTTTTCAGTATTGTGTTTTTTGTTTTTGTTTTTGTTTTTTAGCCAATTGGGGGTGAGGCAGAGTGTTGCTTAAATATTAGTACTCCAAAGGAACTTTGATGGATTATTCCAGAGCATGAGTGGATTTAGGCATCTATGGAATTCCACCTACTTTGTTGTTAGACCCTGAGCCAAGTTAAAATCTGTCCATCGTTTTTGAGAAGAGTCCAGCCAGGGTTGAACCCTCTTCCATCCCAGCTTTGTTTACTTGCTGAGGGATCCAGCTGGCTCTAAAGGCCACCACCTCTTCAACATTTTTTCCGCTTACCTGGTTGCCCTCAGGACTAACATAACCTCAAGACACATGCAGCAAGCATGGTGCCTGGGGACCATGATGTTTTTAGAGACTCTCACAAATGCTTTCATTTCTTTGAAAACAAGATGGGGGACGATGACTGTAACCCAGTCTGGGTTATTTTCGCCTTTATACCAACTCGGTTGTAAAATATGATTTTTTTATGTTTTTTATGGAGGCAGGATCTCTCAAAGGCAAACATGCCTGGGCCCCCCAAAAGTCATCATGTGGCTGTGGGTGTGTTTTGCTGCTAGGAGCCCCTCCAGAGCTATAGAGATGAGTATGTAGAGGACAGCAAGGAAAGTAGGTCTGTTTTAAACCCAGATTTCCCCCTCACCTTCCCAGGTGACCTGGATGAGGAGATCATTCCAGAAGACGAAATCATTTCCCGAAGCCAGTTCCCTGAGAGCTGGCTGTGGAGCATCGAAGAGTTAAACGAACCAGAGAAAAATGGGTAAGGCTGGGATAATCCCCATTTCAACCCACCCACAGGCCAATTCCTACCAATACCCCAGACCACACCACTTAATTTGCATGCATCTCAACCCCCTTTCTTTTATGGAATCACACCCCAACCTAGAAAAAACAAGAGTTGGGCTACCTCCATATGCCCACCCCTGTTCCCCTCCAACCTGCCCCTTTGGGCCCCTCCATACCCGCCCCCCCACCATGTCTTCTCCTAAGGCCCCCATTTCTCCTCCATTCAGAGTCTCTACGAAGATCATGAAGGTGTTTTTGAAAGACTCCATCACCACATGGGAGATACAGGCTGTGAGCTTGTCTGACAAGAAAGGTGAGAAATGGTGGCCCTGCTCTCAGGAGGTAGAAACCCCAGGGCCCCTGGGCCTTTTCTCATCCCATTCCAATAGGTCCTCTGTTTCTTGGTGGCTGATACTCTGCCCCCTGGTTACTGGGCAGGGATGTCAGAGTCTAGACAGTGGGTGACATAGTGCTTTTTATTTTTTAAATTGATTTTATTTTTAGAGCTGTTTTAGTTTCACAGAAAAATTGAGCAGAAAGTACAGAGTTTCCATAGATCCCCCCACCCCCGACACGCAGAGCCTCCCCTCCTGTCAACACCCCCCAGCAGAGTGGTGCGTTTGTTGTAATCCATGAACCTACATTGACATGTAGTGATAACCCCAAGTTCATAGTTGACGTTAGGATTCACTCTTGGTGTTGGACATTCTGTGGGTTTAGACAGATGTAGATGACATTTATCCACCAGTGTAATATCATACAGAATAATTTGCAACCACAGAAACTTTTAAGGAGGTGATTTCGACATGATAGTGGGTAAAGCAATTAAGAAAAGATAAAAGAGGAAGCAGGATGAAATGGGGGATTGAAACATCGGTGGTCAGATTGTGAAACATGACAAAAAGGTGTACCTGTCCCCTGGCCACCAACAGCTGGAGTGAGACGCTGAGGCGCTCCGGCTAAATATGCATGTTTAGAGCAGAGCTGGGAGTTGGGTGAGGAAAGTAAGGCACTGACGTTGAGTGGTGTCAAAAACCTCAGTCATCAAGATAAATCATATTTTTCTGCAAAAGTTTTTTTAAAAATCAAAGTGAATGCAAAAAAAGTCCATGATGAACAAAATATCCAAATTTTAAACAGAGACCAGAGCCGTGCTAAGCCATATTGGAGTTTAAGGCAAGAGGAAAAATGTGTGTCCCATATGCATGTTTTATGTGTATCTTAAAGGTTAATTTTTTTGAGAGCATTACATTTGTCGAAAAAATATTGAAACATTCAAAAGCAGGTGTATTAAAACTCACAATGTTAAGTGTAAATATTTTATTTATACCAAAGCCAGAATGTATTATCATTATCATTTATAATACATTATACCTTATTATCATTTTACTTTCCTGGCTTCCAGATTTCCAAAATTTGCTTATCTTGTTTTTAGTTGAAGGAATTGAAATTTTCTGGCAATTTTTCTTGTGCAAATGCAGATGGCAAGTGCAGTCACTATATGGGGGCACATAGTCCTCCTGAGACCAGCACGGCTTGGCACGGTTCTAGTTGTTGGCCCCCCTCCCTGTTCCAAGTTACAACATTTTTCCATTTACCTGTTGTACATTTTCATAAAAAAAAAAAGAAAAAAAAAAAGTTTTTGCAGCTTGGAAAAAAAAGTAAGTTGAAAGCTCCAGGTTAGATCCTTGCTACTCAAAGCATGGTCCCTGAACCGGTAGCAGTCTGGTAAAGTAGCTTTATATGGGAGTTTGTTAGACATTAGGAATCTTGGACCCCACCCCTGACCCACTGAATCAGAACCTTCCTTTGAACGTGATCCCCAGGAGAATTGTATGTACCCGAAAGTTGGCAAAGTTCTGTCCTGTATGAGCATTTCCCGACCTCAGCACTGATGTCGTTCCAGGCTGGATAACTCTGTGGTAGGGTGCTTCCCCGTGCAGTGTAGAATACTGAGCAGCCTTCATGGCCTCTACCCGCTGGATGCCAGTAGCAACCCCGTCCCCATTTGTGACATCCAAAAATGTCCCCAGACATTGTCAAATATCCCCTGGAGGTCAGAATGCCGAAGGGCCCTGTGGTTTTTAGATTCTGATCTCTGTGCCCTTGTAACATCTTCCCAATGTCACTGCGTTGGCAGCACTGTTTTCATTCTCTGCATATTATCTCATTTAATGTATACAACAATGCTATGGGCTGGTACTATTATTCTTCTACAAATGAGGGCACTGAAACTGGAGAAGGAAGGTGACTTGCCCAAGATCACCAGTGGATGAACCTTTCAGAACTCCCATCACAGAGCTTCAGAATAAATATTTTAGTGTCGTAACCAATGGAACTTGGAAATTTTAGACTCCTGAGCTATAAGAATTGAAATCATTAAAAACAGGGAGCTTCCTGATCGCAAATGCCGGGGTTCAAATCCCAGGTCCTCCCTGGGCAGCTGTGTGGCCTTAATAAAGTCACTCAACCTCTCTGTGCTCATCCATAAAATGTGCATGCTAGAAATAGTACCTACTCAAAGCATTGTGATGACTGTTATGAGTTAATACATGTAAAGCCCTTATAATAGTGCCTGGCACATTATAAAAGTCCATGAGTCTGAGTTATCATTATTATTGGAGTTTAACATATTTTAGAGATGAAAGGGTAAATGCCTTTCAGCAATACATGGATACTTCCTTAAATAATATGATAAAGAAGTTGTGGTATATATACACAATGGAATACTATTCGGCGGTAAGAAAAGATAAAATAGGACCTTTTGTGACATGGATGGATCTTGAGATTATAAATGCTAAGCATTATAAGTCAGACAGAAAAAGCAGAGAACCATATGATTTCACTGATATGTGGGATATAAAACTGAAACAAAAACAAAAGAACAAGACAAACAAATGAAGGAACAAAAACTCATAGATGTAGACAATGGTTTAGGGGTTATCAGAAGGGTACAGGGGAGGGGTGCTCTAGAAGAGGGTAAATGGGGTCAAATATATGGTGATGGAAAGAGAACTGACTCTGGGTGGTGAACACACATGTGAGATATAGATAATGTATTACAGAATACACCTGAAATCTATGTAACTTTACTAACAATTGTTACCCCAATAAACTAAAAAATAATAATAATACAAAGAAGTCATTCCCTTTTTATTAATTATTAGCAAATTTTTAAAGCAGTTTTAAACTTACAGAAACCACTGAAGAAAAAATATAGAGTTGTCATATATAGCTCTCACTTCCCCAAGTCCCCCTTTTTGTAACTTCTTGCATTTAGAGTGCTGCATTTGTCACAATCAGTGGGCCAATACTGATACAGTCTTATGAAACTGAAGTCCATATTGACAGTCGGATTAATGCTTGGTGTTGTACATTCTGACTTGGGAGAAATGTATAATGACATGTATTCACCGTACAGTATCACACAGAAAAATTATTTACTTGAAGCCGAATTTGGACCCTGTCTGTCCTGCCCACCCCCTACCCGTGGCACTCATGTTCTGTGTTCCCCTGGGCAGGGATCTGTGTGGCCGACCCCTATGAAGTCACGGTGGCACAAGATTTCTTCATTGACCTGCGGCTTCCCTACTCTGTGGTGCGTAACGAGCAGGTGGAGATCCGGGCTGTCCTCTACAACTACCGGGAGGCGGATGAGCTCAGGGTGAGTCTTAGGGGCAACACAGCCATGAAAGGAGCTTGGAGGAAGAGACCATGGCACATGCCCCTGACCTGAGGCTCTCTCCCTGGCAGGTGAGGGTAGAACTGCTTCACAATCCAGCCTTCTGCAGCCTGGCCACTGCCAAGAAACGTTACCAGCAGACTCTGCGCATCCCTCCCAAGTCCTCCGTGGCTGTGCCTTATGTCATTGTGCCCCTGAAGGTCGGTCAGCAGGAGGTGGAAGTCAAGGCCGCTGTCTATGACTTCTTCATCTCTGACGGTGTCAAGAAGACCCTGAAGGTCGTGGTGAGTCCTTAGGGGACCTGTTGCCTCTTGTCCTTCAGGAAAGGCTCCTGTTCTCCTTGTGCTGTCCATCCAGTTTGGAGACCCAGGCTCTGAGACACTAAGAACATACAATGTCCCGCTTAGGAAGTTTAGGAGTCCTAGAAGTTCAAAAGCAGGGCCACTATTAGGGTGAGGCAAGTGAGGCACCAAATTTCTCCTTGGGCACGAAATTTTGAGGGGGTGCCCAAAACCTCAGTAATAAAGATCAATTATCTATTTTTTCATTAAAATATATTCTAATATCAAATAAGGTATTTTGTATGTCATATTTGTATAACACATTTCAGTATAGGAATTTTCTTTTGACTCAAAAAATCTTGGGGAAACATAATTCACAGACCAAATTTTATAAAGCAATAATATATGATGCGAGAACATAGGAAAGTTCTATTTTCACCTATGATTTTTACCCCTGAAGTATACATTAACAGTGATATTTCTACTCTTTCCCACAGTGTGGAGCACTTTCAAATATAATAAGCGAACCATTAATAAAAGGCTTTTATCATCTTCGATTAATATTTTAGAGGAAAATGTGAGATCATAAATAAGACTACTAATATTTTAATGTAGTAGTTTAAGAAATAAAAAGTAATGCCAAAAAGCCCTGTGATGAATAAAATATCAAAATTTTAAATAGGGATGGGATCTGACAATGTCCAGCGAAGCCATATTGGAGCCTGAAGCAAAAGAAAAAAAATGAGTGCGCCACAGACATGCCTGTGCGGTTTTTTTTTTAAATGGTTAATTTTTCCCTAAATTGTTAAAGTAGTTGAAAAAATTTTGAAAGAAAATGTGGTAAAACTGACTGTGATTTTATGTTGAAATATTTTATTTATACCCAAACCAGAATTTATTATAATTTTCCTTTTCTGGCTTTAATGGAAGCAAATTCATATTTTTTCAACTACTTTAATGTTCTGTAATAATATTGCCATTAAAAATATATTACACTGTATATTTAGGGGCACACATTTTTTGCTTTTGCCTTGGGCTCCAAGATGGCTCAGCAGGCATTGGTGGGAAACCAGAGCCTGTGAGGCCAGCTGCCAAGAGCCAGTGAGCCCATCTCTTCCCAATTCTGCACTTACTGATGCTGATTGCTTTGAAATCCATCACGGTGGGGATATTTACACCAAGGAAATTGGCACCCTACAAATCAGGATTTCTTTCTTCCTGAAGACCTGGATGTTAAATGTTTGCCAGCACACCATGGGAGAAAACTCAGTCTGCAAAGGAAAATCTGGGCATTATTACTAGGTGAAAGGACAGTGAGTTCTGGGAAGGCAAAAACAGCCACTGTCCACAATAAAGGTTTATCTGAGGACATATGAGAACTTGATTGGGTCATTGATACTAATTAAGATAGCCCCTAATTTAACTGAGCACTTAATATGTGCCAGCACTGTGCTAAGTACTTCTGCAATCTTGTATTTTTATTTTTTATTTATTTTCTTTTATTTTATTGATTTATTATTTTAATTATTTATTTTAAAACTTAATTTTTAAAATTCTATTTCATTTTTATGTCTTTTCTTATTCTTGTCTATTTGTTTAATTTTATTATTTTATTTCATTTATTACTTTAAATCAATTTTTTAAATTTTATTTTCTAAAACGTATTTTTATTTTATTTAACTCGTTGAGAGGCACTCGGTTATAAACAGGCTCTGGAGCTAGACTACCAGGTTCAAACTCCAGTTCTGTTCTACAAGCTGTGTGACTCTGGGCAAGCTACTTCAACTCTCTGTTCTCCACTTTCCCCAACTTTAAAATGGGAGTGATAATAGCGATACCCACTACATTGGGTTGTTGTGAAGATTAAATGAGTTAACCTGAGTAAAGAAAGCTTTTAGGCACAGGGGAAGATTTCTAAAGGCTTTGTTGCTTTATCATTATTAATTTTGTTATTAATTCACACAATGATATGAGGTAGATGTTTGTAGTGCCTCCTCTTTATTAGGAAGGAAGCTGAGGCACAGAGAGGTTAAGTAACTGGCTCCCAGTCACAAATCTAAAACTGGGCAGATGCCATCATGCCTACGCTACAGTAATTCCCAGAACAGTGCCCTGCTGACTAGCTGTCTGTCTCTCCTTTTATTCCTGACTTTGCCCTCCCTCAACACTGTTCAGCCAGAAGGAATCAGAATGAACAAAACTGTGGCTGTTCGCACACTGGATCCAGAACACCTGAGCCAAAGTGAGTCAGTTGCAGGAGAGGGGGTGAGGTCTGGGTGGTGATGCAGCGTGCGGTGGGAGGAGGCTGGTGCCATGGGTGTCTCTCATTCGACCGACAGACGGTGAGCAGCGAGAGGAGATCCACGCTGCAGACCTCAGTGACCAAGTCCCAGACACGGAGTCGGAGACCAGGATCCTCCTGCAGGGTGAGACCTTGGTCCAACCCCTGGAGCCCAGGAAGGTGTCAGGGGGCTGTGAGCCCTGAGAAGGGAGCCCAGTTCCATGTAATTCGGGGAATACTTAACCATGGCACCTCTCTGCTCCACTTCATCTAGAATAGCCTTTCCTGGTTCTGTTCATTGACAGCTCCAGGCAGGATTTAGTTCAGCAAATAGTTTTTGCTGATAAAGAAGTTTAAATGAGAAGCAATAGAGTTCAAGAGCAGAAATTCTGGACCTAATTGTCCAGGATGGAGGACTCAGGTGAAAAGGGACAGAAAGGAGCTGGAAAGGTACCTTGCAACCTGTCAGCTGTAAGGTTTCAGGGAGAGACTCTTGGTTTCCTATCTGTGATGGAGGCAAATATCTGAGGGTTGTTGGGAGGATGAAATGAAATATTATACAGTGTTCTCTTAGAACAGAGTTCAGCAAATAACATTAAACATTATGTAAGTATTCATGCCAATTGTTCCTAGAGTTATTTTACCTCTAGGAACAAGAGGACCCAGGGACAGCTCCCTCTCAGTCGCATGTCCCCAGCCCAAAGCTGTCCCTGACTCTTTGGCCCTGGCTTATCAAAACCTGGGAACACTGGGGGCAGCTGTGACTCTCCCCGCCCCACAGTGGGTCTCCTTGCTTGAAGACCATCCTTTCTCCTGGCTGCAGGGACCCCAGTGGCCCAGATGGCGGAGGACGCCATTGATGGAGAGCGACTGCAGCACCTCATTGTGACCCCCTCGGGCTGCGGGGAGCAGATCATGATTGGCATGACGCCCACCGTCATCGCGGTGCACTACCTGGACCAAACAGAGCAGTGGGACAAGTTCGGCCTGGAAAAGCGGCAGGAGGCCTTGGAACTCGTCAAAAAGGGTGTGTCCCCTACGCCTCTCGGAGACACCCCGCCTCACTCCCCCAGTCCCCTCTCTGAGCTCTCTCCTCTTCTGAGCCCCTCTCTGAGCTCCCTGTGCACTGAACCCCCTTGCCCCTGAACCCCCTTGAGAATCCTCCCCTCTCTGAACCCCCTCTTCTCTGAGAACTTCTTACCCCTCCTTTCTCTGATTCCCCCACCCTCAGAGTACATCCCACTTTAAGTTCCTCTCCACTCCAGATATCCCTCCCAGTACTGAGCCCCCTCTTTCCTCTCTGAACCCCTGCCCCGCCTTTGATGGAATCCTTGTCCCCTTTCTAAACCTCTCTCCTCTCTGATGTACCCACACCAGCCATCGCCTCCACTCAGCCCCTGCTCCTCTCGTAACACTTATCTCTCCCCTGCAGGGTACACCCAGGAGCTGTCCTTCAGACAAGCGAACAAGGCCTTTGCAGCCTTCAAGGACCGGCCATCAAGCACCTGGTGAGCTTGCCCATCCTTGGCCTTGCACCCCCTTGAGCAGGCCCTGGATCCCAGCCTACCCAGGTCTAGGCTGGTGTCCCCCACACAGCCCTTTGCCACTGGACCCCTCCACCCGCGAGTCAAGGCTCCCGTTGGCTAAGTGACCTACAGTCATTAAGCACTGCCTGCTTGCAACACTGGGTCCTGAGCCCTGACACACAGAAATGGCATACCCAGCCAGGCCCTGCCCCTCTCTGCTCATTGGTTGACTAGGATGGCAGTCTCCCAGAGCCAATTGGTTCATGCTCTGTGCCACCCCTAGGCTGACTGCCTATGTGGTCAAGGTCTTCTCTCTGGCTGCCAACCTCATTGCCATCGACTCCGAAGTCCTCTGTGGGGCTGTTAAGTGGCTAATTCTGGAGAAACAGAAGCCTGATGGAGTCTTCCAGGAGGACGGACCTGTGATACACCAAGAAATGATTGTAAGAGTCAGGGATTCAGGGCAGGCTGGGGGAGAGGGGTCCTGAGTGTCACAGGATGGATAGGAGAAATTCCATCTGCCATTTGCCCAATGCATTGTGTGGGGGAACAGAGGAATACAGGAATTGAGAGTGTCATTCCTCCTTTGCAAAGACCTGAGACTCGCAGAGTCCAGTGCAAAATGAAAGTTCCCTGGCTCTCCACTGCTTTGAAAATGAACTCAGAACTCCTTAGAGTTGTGGTTCTCAAAGTGTGGTCCCCGGGCCAGCGGCATCAGCATCACCTGCAAACTTGTTAGAAACACACATTCTCGGACTGGAGCCCAGATGCACTGAATCAGAAACTTTAGGGGTGGGGGCCTAGGAATCAGAGTTTAAATAAGCCCCCCCATCCCAGGTGATGCTGATGTGTGCTCCAGATGGAGAATCACTGCCTTATCCTGACGTTTTGGGCCTCCAGCCTCACATCCTTCCCCCTCTCTCCACACTCCAGCTGTACTGCTTGGAGCCTTGCTCTGTCCAGCCACAGGGCCTTTGCACATGCTGTTCCTGCTCCCTGGCATGCTACCCCTGCCCTCTGTGAGAATTGAATCCTACTCCTTAAATTGTGGCTCCACTTGTCATCCCTCAAGGACACCGTTCCCAACTTCCCCGACTGAGTCACACTCTCACTGTCCATTCTCACTGCCACACCCACTTCTCCTGCATAGCACTGATCAGTTTGTAATGATATGTCTGTTGATGAGCTGGTTGGTTCTTGTCTGTCTCCCCTACTGAATGGGAAGCTCTATAAGGGCTGGGGCCAGTGTATGGTTTTTGTTCACCATCTTATCCACAGCACCAGCAACATTTGCAGAATGAGTGAATGAACAAATGAATGAGTTTCATTCGTTCATTCACTCATGCTGTGAGACACTGATGAGAGATCCAGCATTGCCCTGACCTGCTGTTTGGAATGTGGGGACAATTGTGACCCCATCCTTGCTTCCTGCTCCACACTGTAGGGTGGCTTCAAGAATCCTGAGGAGAAAGACGTGTCCCTCACGGCCTTCGTTCTCATTGCGCTGCAGGAAGCTAGAGATATTTGCGAGGGGCAGGTCAATGTAAGTGACTCTATCCTCTCCTCTCCCCCCTCTCCTACCAAGGACACATCCACCTTGGAGATTTTGTGATCACTCCATCTGTTTTGTCCTAGGATTTTGAGAGTGGGTTGTTTGACCTTTAGCTTCCCAAGTGGGGAGCCACAGGATCCCACCATCAGCCAGCTGCTTCTCCCTCCTCAGGACCCCAGAAAAAAGATGGAGGGGAGAAGGCTGTTACTTTTAATGACCAAGAATCAGATCTTTCTAATTCAAACCTTGCAGATTTCAAAGAAATTATAGTAGAAAAGAGGCTGTAGGGTCAGATAGATCTGACTTCACAGCCTCTCTGGTGCTTCCCCTCACTAGGCCTCAGTGTGTGCATCTGTAAAATGGGTATAATGATTTTTGAATTGTTTTAGGACTCTCTGAATTGTTCTAGGTAACACATGTGTGACCCAGATTATACAAAAATTAATGGGAGAATTATTTTAAGCAGCCAACAATTTGTCAAGTGCAAAGATGAAATTGGCACAGGGACTCTGCCAGGATGCTTTGTTCATCTCTCCTGTGTCCTTCATTCCCTTTTTGCCCAATAATTCAGCTTTCTCTGCCAGCCTGCCTACTTGGCAGAACATGGCTGCCTTCCTTGGAGAAATAGACAGACCAAGGCTAGAGCTTTCAGATTCCCAGGGAAGAATTCTGATTGGCTCAGCCTGAGTAAGATGATCACTTCTGGACCAATCAGCTGAGACCAGGAAGTAGGTCTTACTGGGCAAATATGGCTGTTTCCACTGTGGCCATGTGAATGCAAGGGAGGAGTAGACGTTCCTACAAAAGTCATGGGTAGATGTAGGAGAGACAGCCTGGCTGGCAACAGGATTAGCTTCTACTACAACATAGCAACCTTACAGTGGAGTATAGCATAGGCTGTGGAACCAGACTGCTAGGATTCAAATAAAGAGTGTGCTGAAACTAGCTGGAATATTAATCAATTGTTAATGTTCCATGAATTTTGTAGCTGGTTGTTAAATGCAATCATTGTTAAAAATTAAATTATATAAACTTAGATTTAAATAAATTAGACTAAACATTAAACATAAAAACAAAGGTAATACACACTCAAAACTCATCCTTTCTTATTTTATTAACTTTTATAATTACCTATTTATTATTATTTATGTCTGTCATACCTGTATAGTGGACATACTGTATAATACTGTGCTACTACCCGTTTCTTCCCAGCTCTACATTCAGTGTCACCACATTGGTAGGCTGAAATTGGCCATGGTTGTATTTACACTATGGAAATCAGCAAACACTACAAATCATGTCTGCCCTGGCCCTCATCTCTCTAGGTCTCAGTAGTGTCATCTTTGCAATAGGTATGATGATGAAAATAATACCTAACTCATAGGATTTTGAGGTTAAATGAGTGAATATGTGACTAAGCACATAGTAAATGTTAGCGATGAAGATGATGATGATGATGATGGTGACTCTGGCTCATTCTAACTCCTGAGTGCCTATTTGAGGCATCTCTTTCCCACTCCATGTTAAGGTATGTCACACTGGTAGCTTGAAGTTGGCCATGGTGGGAGTATTTACACCACAGTAACTGGCAATCTATAAACCAGCCCCCACCTCGACTAGACAGCTGGTTATTAAACATTTACCAGTACACTGCTGGGTATATAAACTGCACCAGGCACATAGTAGGTCCTCAGCAACAAAGCAATTTAAGGTGGCTAATATGTCTGAGAAACCCTCAAACATAGACAGATCCAAGACAGACATGCCTCAAGGACAGAAACCTTGTGCCCAGGAAGTGGTGCTTGTGTGATCCTTGCCAGCTCCCGGTGGCAGCAGTGCCCCCCTGACCAGAGTACCCAATCTTCTTCTCATAGAGCCTGGAGGGCAGTATCAATAAGGCAGGAGACTTCCTTGAATCCCAGTACGAGAACTTGCGGAGACCATATACTGTAGCCATTGCTGGCTATGCCTTGGCCCAGTTGGACAAGCTGGACGGCTCCCGGCTCACCAAATTTCTGAACGCAGCCACAGGTGAGGGGCAGCCTGATGGGTGAGGAGGGATGCATGGCTATAAGCTGAGCTGGGATGGATGACGCTAAGCTCAGCTGGGGTAGATGGCTGTAGGTGTGAAAAGTCCTTATTGTTATACAAAAAGGTCCATTACATCATTCAACAAGTGTGTGTTGACCACTTGTTATAATACAGGAGCAAGGCCATGGGCTGATATCAGACAGATTCAAGTTCAAATCCCACTCTGCCACATTCTCACTGTGTGACCTTGTACAATTCACTTAACCTCTCTGGACCTTGTGTTTAAAATGACACCTACATCATAGAGTGGTTGTAAAGATTAAATGAGTGACGCAGGTAGAAGAAAGTGTAACACACAGTAAGAGATCTGTCACTCAGGTTGTTAGTGCCTTTAGTATTGTATTAGCATCATCTCAAGGATAATTAGGATCAGATAAGATAACGGCCTACGGATTTTAGCAGAGTGGGTAGCATATAGTGAGCACTGAATTACTGGTTCCATATCAGGTTTATGCGTACTGATATAACATATCTGAATGTATACTGAAGTGGTTTAACACGCAGAAGTTGGTTTCTTGCTGGTAACAGCTTTTCCTTCACACGGGTGATACGGTGATTCAGGCTCTATCTTTTCATGACTCTGCCACCCCAAAGCCTTGGAATCCATTCCATCCAAGCAGAAGGGGAAACAGGAAGACTGTGCAAGGGAGGTAGACCAGACATGGGAGGGGCCCCATCACTGCTGTCCACATTTCGTTGGACAGAGCTCAGTCTTGTGACCATACCCACAAAGCCATCTAGGAAATGTAGTCCAGCTGTGCCCAGGAATAGGGGGGAATGGTTAACAGTCTATGCTATAAGTACTTTCTTAGGCACTTGGGACATCACAGTGAATACGGCAGAGCCCCTGCAATCATGGCCTCACACTCTCGTTGAAGAAAGAAATGAGTTAATAGATTTCTGTAGAGCGTCATATTCCTGCCACAGGAGAAGCTCAGGATGCTTTGAGAGACAGAAGGAAAGGCCTCATTCTGTCTTGGGGTGCCACTGAAGCTGAATTGTTCAGGATAGGTAAGAACTAACCAGGAGTAGATGGAGAAAAGGTGCTTCAAATAGAACAGAATGTGCAAAGGCTCAGAAGTAAGAATGAGCATGGCAAGTTTAGGGAATCTCACATAGATCAGTGGGGCTGCAGTTCAGAGTTTAAATTGAGGAGTGAAGGCTGATGAGGGAAGAGAGTGAGGCAGGAACCAGTATATTGGAGCTTCAAATGTTGGCCAGGACACCTGAACACCCAGAGGTCTAGTATGAGTCTGTTTTCTGGGATTTCTCTGAGCTATCTCCAGGCTGAACAGAGCAGTAAGCATGGGGGCTGATGTTCTCTCTGCAGAGAAGAACCGCTGGGAGGAGCCTAACCAGAAGCTCTATAATGTGGAAGCCACATCCTATGCCCTGTTGGCCCTGCTGCTGCTCAAAGACTTTGACACTGTGCCTCTGGTTGTGCGCTGGCTCAACGAGCAGAGATACTATGGAGGTGGCTACGGTTCCACCCAGGCAAGTGGTCCCACATCCCCCAGGCAACTGCATCCTTACCTCTCTGGCCTCCCACCGGCCTCCTGGATAAGATGCTGAGAACCAAAGAGGCAGTTGTTGGAATGAAATTGAGAAATCAGTTTCATTTTGTTTTGTTTTGAGTTGCAAATCTATCTGTAGGTTCTAGACTAGATTCTGGATGCCTCAAATTGTGTTCTGAGTCTCCCTTTCCCTCCTGGTGTCTAGATCATGTTCTCGGGGCTCAGGTTCAGGTGTGAGCCTCTCTCTGGTGGGTTCTAGACCAGGTTCCCAATTATTGTAGGGAATTGATGAAGTCCCTCTCTCCCTCTAGTGGGTTCTAGACCATGCTCTCAGGTCCATCAGGCTCCCAGCGTTACCTTGTCTTACTGTAGACTCTAGACCGTGTTATTCTAGAGCATTATCCAAACCTCTCTCTCCTTTGTGGGTTCTACACCATGGTTTTAGCAACCTCAGGCTCCAGTTTGTTCCCCCTTTCTCTCTGATGGGCTCTCAAGCACATTCCAAGTGTCACTTTTGGATTCTAGATCACATGCTCAGTGTCCCCAGGCTCCAACTTTATTCTTTTTTCACAAGTGTGTTCTAGATGCATTCTCAGTGCCTCCAAACCCTTGCCTTAGACTTTCTGCTCTGGACGGGTCTAGATCACATTCTCAGTGTTGCTAGACCTTCAGTCTTATGCCTGCACTTTCAGCCTCACGCCTGCACTTTCTAGACATGTTTTCAGTGTCTCTGAGCTCTGGTGTAAGCCTCTGTCCCTTGGAGAATTCTAGAACATATCCTCAGTGTCTAATGTCTCCCTTGTGTTCTCTGTTGTGTGCTAGGTCACAGTGTTCATGTCACCAAGCACTGATCTGAGCCCCTCTCTCAGAGAGTTCTAGAACATGTCCTCACTACTCACCAACCCTCAGTCTTATCCTCACTATCCCTGTAGGGTTCTAGGCTACAGTCTCAGTGTCCCAGCTGTGATCTGAGTCTCTTCATCCCCAAGTGGGTTCTAACCACTGTCTCAGTCTCCCAGGTCACGCTTTTTCTCTCTCATGGGTTCTAGGCCACTATCATGGTGTTCCAAGCCTTGGCCCAATACCAGCGGGATGTCCCTGACCATGACGAGCTGAATCTGGATGTGTCCATCAACCTGCCCAGCCGCAGCTCTCCGGTGGTGCACCGTATCCTGTGGGAATCTGCCAGCCTCCTGCGCTCAGAAGGGGTACAGCCGCTCGGACACACCCCCCTCGCCCACGTCCTCTATGCCTGTCAGGGTCTGCTAGGAGGCAAGAAGGAGGGAGATGACCATGGTAGCCAAGAGAAGGCTTGGTTCCCAACACCTCTCTTCTCTCTCCCCACTCCCTGTAGACCAAGGAGAATGAGAATTTCACAGTAACAGCTAAAGGGAAAGGACAAGGCACCTTGTCGGTAAGGAACGGGACCCACACCTGCTTGATTCACCACCTTCTCTCGGACCCTATACCCCAAAGGGACCCTCTTCCCAAGTCAAGTAGGCTGATACCTTTTCTCCTGTCCCATCTCACCAGGTGGTGACAATGTACCATGCCAAGATCAAAGGCAAAGCCACCTGCAAGAAGTTCGACCTCAGGGTTAACATAAGACCAGCCCCTGAACCAGGTAGAAGGAATAAAGACCCTATCTGTCACCCTTGCCCCACTGCCATTCTAGTGTCTGCCCCTGTCCTGGGTGCCCCCTATCCTTCTGCCTTTTTATGTTTCTAGTCAAGAAGCCCCAAGATGCCAAGAGCACCATGTACCTTGAGATCTGTGCCAGGTAAGAGATGGGTTATTGGGGTTCATCTTGGCCATCCCTAGAAGCACTCCCTTGCTAGAAGTCGCCAGCAAGACTTATAAATATTACCCGTGGTACCTAATACTTTCTGGGAGTGTATTGTGTGGCTAGTGCTGTGCTGAGTACCTGCCAGGAGGTAGAGAGCACAGGCAGTCCTTGCTTTGCATGGCAGTGTGAGACTAGCCATGACCACATAAGCTCAGACTGCAAAGTGATCTTAATAGTCAGTGAGGGAAATCACAATTGTTCCAGGGCCTTTACATTTTTTGTATCACGACCTCAAAAAGTCTCATTATAAAGGTGTAGAGAAATGAAAAGTATAGTACAACGAGTACTTGTTTAGTGCACTGTCATTTAAAACACTAGCACACTGAAATTGAAGTTCTGTTTTGTTTTTGTGAAGCACTTACCCAAAGCACTGCAGTTTGAACAGTGCGTCCTCTCTTCTCTTTGTATAACTTATGATATGGAGAAAGCATCATTCCTATGACATCGTGAATGTTCCCTTCCAAGGTTGGGTCACCTTCCAATATTTACTCCTTTGAGCTTTCAAAGTCATGAGATATTTGAGAGTTTCTTTACTGTGAAGTTTTTTGCCGGTGCCATTGCCTCTGGGACGTCTTTGATTTTTGGAGGCCACTTTCCTCATTTTTGCCGGTGCGCTTGCCTTCACTGAGTTCCTCTTGCTGCCTGGCTGGCCTCCCCCACGGGGACAGGGTCCCCATTCCCATGCTCTGTTGTTTCTTCCCCGACACCATACATGTGCTATTGAAATTTTACTTCCAGCATTACCACTCTTCATTCCTTTGCCATGCTTTCAGCTTTTTTGGCCAGTTCCCTCTTTCGATGATCCATTTTGGTAAAATGTCACGTGGGTTTTTCACCAGGAGAGAAGGAAGTAACACAACTACGTGCTTTGCTATCTGTGTGTGACCTGAATGGCAGGTGCTCAGTGACCTGTCACTGATAGACTTTGAAAGGAGGGACATGATTGGTCATTTATTATGATGTGCACCTGTTATTTCTGTAGTGATTGGGGGACTGAAGAGGTAGCACCAAGATTTCTCCTTTAGGCAATTACTCACAATTAATATACCATGATACTGAAATTAGAACTGTGTTGTGGGGACTGGTGTTATTGAGCCAGACCATGGTAACGGAATCATGCAAAATGAGACTTGCCCATATTCTTGTCTTCATTTCCTAGAAAAATGGAGGCACAGAGAGGTCAAGTAACTCATCAAATGTCATATAGAGCTGGGATTTGAACCCATGCGGTTGGATTCTGGAACCTGAGCAATCAGTCACCTTGACCATTACGATACCTTTCCTTTATTCCCCTGGGGGTAGTGTTTCCCAAGGTCTAACATCCCTCTATGCTGCAGTGTGGGCACCAGAAGCCTTAGTCCCTGATCAGACCCTCTTGTCTAGGCACTGACCCCCAAGGCTGACCCCGCCTGAGACTCAACCCCTCTCTCCCTGCCCCATCCAGGTACTTGGGAGACAATGATGCCACTATGTCCATCCTGGATATATCCATGATGACTGGCTTTGCTCCCGACATCGGTGACCTCAATACGGTATGAAGGTCTTGGGCTGGGGGGCTGGGATCAGTGGGCAGGAGCCTGGTGTCTGGAAGAGACTGGAGGGAGGGAAGGCGATCCAGGCGGAGTTTTCACAAGCCCTGCCCTTCCCCAGCTGAGCACTGGCACTGACAGATACATCTCCAAGTATGAGCTGAACCAGGCCTTCACCAACAAGAACACGCTCATCATCTACCTGGACAAGGTAAGGCTTCCGGAGGGATCTTCATCCATAGTTGGCTGGCCTTTTCCTTCCCTGGTCTTTGTCTTGGAGTCCTCTGCTGGATCCATTCTTTCTAGAAAAAAAAAGGGATTGTGCGTGAAATGGGTTTTTCAAAATTTTTTTTTTGTATTTTAATGTTTAATATAATTTCAACCTTACAGAGAAATTGTAAAGCAGTATTAAAAAGTTCCATATATCCTTTACCCAAATTCACTAATTGTTAGCATTTTTCTCCAAATATACATGTCTATCACATATACATCTTTCTTTCTTCCTTCCTTCCTTTTCCTCATTTATTTTTTCCAGCTTTATTGAGATATAATTGACATATAACATTGTGTAAGTTTAAGGTGCACAATGTAATGATTTGTTACATGTGTATATAGGTAAATGAACACCATAATAAGGTTAATTAGCACATCTATCACCTCACATAGTTGTGTGTGTGTGTGTGTGTGTGTGTGTGTGTGTGTGTGTTGAGAACTTTTAAGATTTACTATCTTGGCAACTTTCAAATATACAGTACAATATTAATAATCATGAGATATTTTCATGGGCATAAATAGCATTCTGTTGGCCAGAATTCAATTGCTTGGCCACACCAAATGGAAGGAGAGGCTGAGAAGTGTAATCTAGTCATGAGCCTTGGAGAAAAAGAAAATAGATTTGTTGAACTGCTCATAGATCTTTGCCACTTCCTGCCCCCCATCCCTCCCACCCATATCACTCCTTGATCCCTCCATTTCTCCACCATTGCTCCCACCTCCAGTATCTATGCCAGGCTCCCTCCCATGTCACCCCACTGACCAACCTCCTCCTTTCCCCAGATCTCACACTCCCAGGAGGACTGTCTAGCATTCAAAGTTCACCAGTTCTTTAATGTGGGGCTTATCCAGCCTGGCGCAGTCAAGGTGTACTCCTATTACAACCTGGGTGAGGAGCCATCCTAGAACCTGGGGTCCGAGGGTCCCAAGGATCTGTGAGTTGGGGGCCTGGGGGTCCCAGGGATCACTTAGCATCTCTAGATCTGAGTTGGGAATCTGAACCCTACGGGTGTGGTCTTGGGTGGAGGCCCTAACCCTCTGACACCTCACACCCCCTTTCCCACAGATGAGAGTTGCACCCAGTTCTACCACCCAGAGAAGGAGGATGGAATGCTGAGCAAACTCTGCCACAATGAAATGTGCCGCTGTGCTGAGGGTGGGTGCACAGGAGCCAGCAAGCATCAGGCCACACCCACTGGACCCCCACTTCCATGGGGGTGACCCAAGAGGCCCCAAAAGCCCACACCCGGTGGACACCAAGAGGGATGGGCTTGGGGCTGGCCACAACCATGGGAGGTGGGCCATGGGTGAAAAGTGGGCCTTAGATCATGTTCCCTCCCCACTCACCCTGCAGAGAACTGCTTCATGCACCAGGTGAATGACAAGGTCAGCTCGGAAGACAGGCTGGACAAGGCCTGCGATACGGGAGTGGACTATGGTGAGTGGGGGTAAGGGGGGCACGTGCATGTGTGATTGTGTGTGAGTGACGGTGTGTGTAGCTCTGATTATGCGTGTGAGACTGTATAATGGCAGGTGTGGTTATGGTTGTGAGTGCCCACGGCTGCATATGGCTGTGCTTCAGGCTGTGGGTGTGGGTGACTGGTGTGTTTATGTGTGTGTGGTGTGTGTGTTAAGGGGTCATGATTACGTGGGATTAAGTGGGTGGGGTGTGTGCAAGAGTGTCAGAAAAGAAGGTTGTGAGTGGATGTAGTTGTGTGTGTGTGTGTGAGGTTGTACTTGTGGGTAGCCATGATTGTGTGACATGGTGACATGGGATAGGAGTAGCTGTCCTTGTGTATGTGATAAGTTGTGGGTGGTTGTAATTGTGCGCATGGCTGTGTGAGACAGGACTTGTATGACCACATGCGGCTGCATGTGTTCCTGGGAAGAGATGGGATCTGTAGCACAGCTGGCTGTGATCTGCTTGGGGGGAGCCATATGCCTAGTTGCGCTTGCAGGTAGGGCGTCCCATGGTCAGCCCTGCCCATGGCCCTTGCTGTCCTCCCCTCTCAGTGTACAAGACTGTGCTACACAGGAAGGAGCTGTCGGATGACTTTGATGAGTATGTAATGGTCATCAAGCAGATCATCAAATCAGGTCAGCTCCGTTCTCTGTCTCCTTTTCCTGCCCCACTGCAAACCCCCCCCCCCCACACACACACACACTCAGATTCCCTCTCCTCCCTCCAGGCTCTGATGAGGTGCAGGTCGGACAGGAGCGCAGGTTCATCAGTCACATCAAGTGCAGAGCCGCCCTGAAGCTGCAGGAAAAGAAACACTACCTCATATGGGGCCTTTCCGCGGACCTGTGGGGAGAAAAACCTAAGTGAGTGCCGGCCCTGCGCATGCGCCTGCGCCTGCTCGCCCCGCCCACCCTTCCCAGGCCTGCTCCTGAACGGCCTTCCCTCCCTCCCTCCCCCTGAACGGCCTTCCCTCCCTCCCTCCCTTCCCACCAGCCTCAGCTACATCATCGGGAAGGACACCTGGGTGGAGCTGTGGCCAGAGGCAGATGAATGCCAAGATGAGGAGAACCAGAAACTGTGCCAGGACCTGGCCAACTTCACGGAGAACATGATCGTCTATGGCTGTCCCAACTGATTCCCCCATCACCGTCCCCCCAATAAAGCTTCAGTTATACGTCACGTGTCTCACAAAATCTGGAGGTCTTTGAGAGGGTGAAAAAGGCAGTTGTAGTTCCCAGCTGCCTCACGTGCATCTCAGTTCTGTGCTTACTTGAAATCTCCAAGAACGACAAACGAAAGAAAGGAAGAAAAAGAAAGAGGGAGGGAGGGAAGGAAGAAAGAGAGAAAGAAATCTCATTTGCATTCTCACTCTCACCTGCGCCCTCACCATCCTTCCTCACCATCCTCATCCTCACTTGTCCTCACCAGCAGCTCAATGCCCCTTCACCTAAGTTCTCACTTCTTGCTTACCTGCTTCCTCACTGCATTCTCACCTGAATTCTTACCAACATTCTCATCGGAATCATTACCTTCTCTCTTAGCTGCAACCTTGACTGTATCCACCTGCATTTTTTTGCGTCTGTACTTGGCCCCTCACTTACATCTTTATCGGTTAGCTTACCTGTATCTTTACATTCTTACCTGTCTTTCCACCTACATGCCCACCTGTATTTTCTCTATATCCTCGTCTGGGTCCTCACCTGCATTTTTACCTACATCCTTCTCTGACTCTCTTCCTGTCTTCTTTCTTTTCTTTTTTTTTTTTCCCCAACAAAGAAGGATTTTATTAGCTTATATAACTTTAAAGCCCAGGATTAGGTCTGTGTAATGACAAGCAAGGAAAGGAGGGAGGAGGGACACAAGCTAGAATGGGGCTAATGAATTTAATTATCAATAATCAATTTATTTAACAATATGTAATAGCAAAAGACAAAGGCAATTAATAGAATGTGCTAATGACAGAAAGTAAAGGTGGTTAAGACTAAACTATATACATTGATACCAATGTCATATCAAAGGAGTACACATACATGTAAGTGTAAGAGATGTTTACTATTAATCAAAAATAACTTGGCTAAATACACAAATAACATCAGTAAGGAGTATCCAAAAGCAGTAATAAGCTTTATAGGATAGTAACTATTACAGTAGATGCCAAAACCTCACCAAACTGAGGGAGAACAGCACCGGAAAAGTCATAAATCAAAACCTTGCCAGGTCTGTAGCTGAGAGAAACTCAGGCGTCTCCCACACCGCTGCTTGCTAGTTTCCAAGAATGCTGTGGTGTTGTTGTGAGAAGTCAAGGTGCCTTCTGATGCTATAAGCTGCAAGCTGCATATAAGTTTTCAAGATGTTAACCATTTGAAGAATGTTGCTGTTGTCATTGTTGTTGAAAGTTAAAATATCTTCTGATGTAAGCTGCAAGCTGCACACAAGTTTTCTAGATGCTAACAAGTTCTCAAGAAGGCTAACGGTGGGGAACAACACCGGAGAGGTCGGGAACCAGCCAGACTTCACCAGGCTCACGGCTGGAAGTCAGGACATCCCCTGGTGTTGTAAGCTGCACATTGCTGGAAGTCTTCAAGATGTTAGAATGATGAGAAATCACCAATGACAAATGACCAAATGATGAAATAATAATACTGCCAACTGAGGTCTGTCTTATATATTTTCTCAGATGTACCTTAGAGCCAAGTTTTTGTGTTCCTGCCTCCCCCTCTGGGAATGGCCAGTTCCGGGAGGGACCCACAGTTACTGATATGAATGTTGCCCATCCAGCCAAAGGGCCAATTCATCCGGATAAGCAATATCTACTGTTCTTGCTTGGGACCATCAGCCCAAGGTCTTCCAAAGCCTGGCAACGTGCCTGTCACGTCGTCCTGATGTAACTTAGCTACTGCTTCACTTCATCTGCTGACGTGGGCCAAACAGACAGAACAAAGAGGCAATTCTCTCAACCCCTGATCAAGAATTTCTTTAACCCTAAGCTAACCATCACCTCACAACACGGACTGAACAACAAACATCATCTCATATCTCCCCTGCTCGGGAGAATGAGACCAAAGGGGGACAGAAAAGTAACCTCATCCCATATCTCCCCTCTTGGGAGAATGAGACCCAGAAAGCAACCAAAGGGGGAATTTACTCAACCCCTGATCACAGCACAGAAATTACGTCACATACAGGAACAGATAAAAGCTAATAGACAAAAGCTCACATCAACAAATAAAGGCAAATTTTCTTTAACATCTATCCTACAATTTGGCCTCAAAATTTGTATTCATTGGTAATTACATGTAGTCTCTTATGTGAGAGAACAAAGAGTCAACAGACAAAACTTAACCATCACCTCATATGTGGTCTGTCATGTGAGGGAACAAAAAGCAAACCAATGACAAAAACTCACATTAACCAATGAAGACAAATTTTCTTTAACATCTTTCCTACAGTCTGGTTGAGCTCAGGCTTCATCCAGTGTCTCAAATGATGTCACTAGGCCCTTTGGTTTCTCACTCTTTCTCAGAATGGTTCTGCTGTCCTGGTGTTGCCTCGCCTCCTGGGCTCCTCCATCATGGAAGGCAGATGGCTATAGCAGCTCCAGGTTCAAGTCCAGCAGAAATGTCTCAAAGTCCTAGCATTGAGTCTTTCTATTTCTTTTTATTTTAAAAATATTTTTATTAAAAATATAGCTAACATACAATATTGTATTAGTTTCAGGTATACACCATAGTTATTCAACATTTATATACCTAAAGAAGTGATCACCATGATAAGTCCAGCAACCATCTGACACCGTACCACACCATCACAGTATTATTGACTATATTCCCTATGCTGTACATTACATCCCCATGACTTATTTGTTTCATACCTGGAAATTTGAACCTCTTATTACCCTTCACCTCCCCCCTTTAAAAAATTTTCAATTACCGTTGACATTCAATATTATTTTATATTAATTTCAGGTGTACAACATAGTGATTAGACATTTATATAATTTAAGAAGGGATCCCCCGACCATTATTCAGCTGGCGCTATACATAGTTTTTACCATATCATCGACTATATTCACTATGCTTTACTTTACATCCCCATGATTATTTTGTAACTGCCAATTTGTACTTTGTAATCCCTTCAATTTTTTCACTTTGTCCCCCAAGCTCCCTCCCATTTATCACCCTGATAAATCTAGTACCCATCTGACACCATACTTGATTATTACAATGATATTTACTATATTCCTTATGCTGTACCCTTATGTTTGTCCTTTCATTATGCTTGTCCTTTCAGTCTTAGTTGTGGAGGGTGCTGTTCAGCTTCAAGTTGTTGTCCTTTCAATCTTAGTTGTGGAGGGTGCTGTTCAGCTTCAAGTTGTTGTCCTTTCAGTCTTAGTTGTGGAGGGCGCAGCTCAGCTCCAGGTCCAGTTGCCGTTGCTAGTTGCAGGGGGCACAGCCCACCATCCCTTGCGGGAGTCGAACCGGCAACCTTGTGGTTGAGAGGACGCGCCCCAGCCAACTGAGCCATCTGGTTGCTCAGCGGCAGCTCAGCTCAAGGTGCCGTGTTCAATTTTAGTTGCAGGAGGTAGAGCCCACCATCCCTTGCGGGACTCGAGGAATTGAACTGGCAACCTTGTGGTTGAGAGCCCACTGGCCCATGTGAGAATCGAACCAGCAGCCTTCGGAGTTAGGAGCATGGAGCTCTAACTGCCTGAGCCACCGGGCCTGCCCATATTGGTATTCTTGATGTTGTCCCAGAGGTCTCTTAAACTATCCTCATTTTTTAAAAATTATTTTTTCTTTTTGCTATTCCAATTGGGTGCTTTTGTAATGTTGTCTTCCCAATTGCTAATTCAATCCTCTGCTTCATCTAGTCTGCTGGTGATTCCTTCTAGTGCAGTCTTCATTTCAGTTATCGTATTCTTCACTTCTGACTGGTACTTTTTTGTGGTTTCTGTGTCTTCTTTCATGCTTGCTATCTCTTTATTGATGTTCTCACTAAATTCCTTGAGCATCGTTATAACTATTATTTTGAATCTGTATCTGGTAGATTGCTTGCCTCCATTTTGTTTAGGTCTTTTTCTGGAGTTTTCTCCTGTTCTTTCATTTGGGACATATTTCTTTGTTTCCTCATTTTGGATGCCTCTCTGAGTGTGTTTGTATGTATTAGATAGATCTACTATGTCTCCCAATCTTAGATGGGTGGCTTTATGTAGTAGGTGCCCTATAGGGCCCTGTGTCCCAGTCTCTCTGGTCACCTGCTCTGGGTGGTCCAGGAGTGTCCCTTGTGTGTGTTGTGTGTGTCCTCCTGTTATAATTGAGCCTTGATTGCTATTGGCATGTTAGTGGGTCTGATTGACCTTCAGGCTGACTGGCTGTGGGGTTTGGCCACATCCACAGTTTATGGACTACTGTGCAGGGGCCTTACCCTCTGAGAGGGATTTGCCCCAGTAGGCTCTGGTGCCTGTTGAGACCGTCCTTTGGGAGTGCTGCCTGTAGGCTAATTGGGCAGTGTGCTGCTTTGGTCTGAAGCCAATCTCCAAGTATGTTGGTTCTGGGGCCTCTTGGGAGGGGCTCTGGTACAGGCTCAGGTCACCCACTGGCTGTGACCAGCCAGGAGCTCCCTGGTAGGAGCTACAAAGTGATCCGTGGTTAGTAGCTGAATGTGCTGGACCTGGAGGTGTGTGAGAGAGGCCATGCTGCAAACTGAGGACATCTGCCACCAATACCAGGTCTGAGGTAGCTCCACAAAAAGCCAGGACACTCCGAGGCCTGCTGCCACCTGCCGGCTCCCTTAAGGTTCAGCCACTGATAAAGCCTCAGGTGGCATAAAAGTTGGGTGAGGCAGGGTCTCAGAGAGCCACCAGGATGGGATGAGTCATGTTCACCAGGTTAATGTAGATTCTGGTTTGGTGCCAGTGCAGAGCCTGGAGCTACTCAGCAAAAGTATCAGAGCACACCAAGGTCAGTTGCCACCTGCCTGGATCACATGGACTCCTGATCCAGTTGTCCAAGAAAAAGTGTCATTTGGGCAGGCTGGTTGCTGGCCAGTAATGTGCCTCCTGCGTTGGGCAAGTTGGGTGGGGCGGGGTCTCAGGGAGTCACTGGGTGGAGGGAGCAGAGGTTTCCAGGCCAATTCAGATTCAGATTTGGTCATGGGCATGAGTGGAGGGCCCAACACAGGAAGCATAGCATGCATCTACTGGTTGTATAGAAGGAAGAACCCACACAGGGAAAATGGTGACTGTCCCTGCAGTCCTCACCCCAACGCCACACAACTCAGTCTCTCCCCATATGTCTCTGATGGCCCCCAGTCATTTTCCCTCTGCCAGAGCTTAGGGTGAGTGCCTGAGAGTGAGTGAGTCTGTGCGCTTGCCATTTAAGAGGACATCTGGGTTTCCTGAAGCCTTCCAACCCACCCGGATGGTCAGAATCCCCACTGTTTTTCACAGCCAGATATTGTGGGGGCTCATCTTCCTGGCACAAGTACTCCAGGCTGGGGAGCCTGGTGTGGGGCTGGAGTCCCTTGCTCCTCTGGGGGTGAACCTCCATGGCTGAGTCACCCCTCCCAATTCTCAACAGTCACACAGTGGTCTGAGGCAGCCTGTTCCATGTCTCCACTCTTCCTACCAGTGTCTGCATGGCTTCTTCTTTATATCCTTAGTTATAAAACTTTTTTTCAGCTAGACTTCCAGTGGTTCTCCAGGTTAATTGTTCTACAATTTCATTGTAATTTTAATGTATTCATGGGATGAGGCAAGCAGAGCATTTTCCTACTCTGCCATCTTGGATCTCTCCCTCTTCCTGTCTTCTTACCAGCATCTTTAACAACATTCTCACTGGCGCCTTCACCTGTATCCACCTGCCTTTTTTTTGCCTCCTTACCTGGCTCCCATCTACATCCATATCTGTAAATTTATGCTTATATTTATGTTATCAATGTTCTTACCTAGATTCTCACCTGCACCTTCCCTTGTATCTTTAACTGTGTCTTCATCAGCATCATAACCCTACAGTCCTCCTCTCCTTTCTTACCTGTTCTTATAATTATCTCATTTGTTTTCCTCATCCTCAGCTCACTCTCACTGGATTTCCTATGTCACTTACATTCCATTCGCTGTTCTCTAGGCTCACCCCACCCTCACAGTCACCACATTCTAGATGGGCCTGAACAGATTCATCAATGCTTCTGTAGGACTGAGTGGGATGGCTGTACCCAGGACAGGGCGGTAAGGGGTGGGCAGGGTGATATTTGGGGCAGGAGCCTTGAGTGAGTGAGCGAGGGGAAGGCATGAGTCAGCAGTTGAGGAGTGTCTTGGAGGCTATTTTGGTCACAGCATCACCAGAACTGCGTGGGTGGAAGTGGGGATGGCAACCACCAGATGGAGTAGAACAACTGGCTGCAGAGTGAAACTGGGGCCCCAAAGACCTCTTCTAACCTCTAGCTCCTTGAGGGCTGTTGAGGGTGGGTTCTAGCCTCAGAGCTCTGGATTAGGTCATCATGGGAAAAACTCCTGAACCTGGAAGCCACCCGAGCACATCCCCCTTCCCCTAAGACTCCCAGGTCCTGGAAATCCCCACCTTCTGTTTCCAGGACTATGGAAGAACACATTCACAGACCACCCCTTTTTCCTCCAGTCCCCAATTGTCAGAGACCTCTGTGATGGGGAGACTCAAAGATCTTCATCACTCACTAGGTATCCCAGCTGACATCTGCCTGCCCCCCCTTATGTACATCTCATTTCTTTTCTTGCTTATTTCCCCTTTCTCCTGCCGTGGGGTCCATTTTCTTCATTTCTTTAATACATGGAGTATTGTTTGGTTTGAGTGTCTATGGTTCAAATTTGTGAACAACACAGACAGGATCTTATGAAAATTACATTCTAACAACAGCATGAAGTTAATTTCGGACAGTAAGGAAAGGAGAACAGGGTGACATGAGAAGGCCCTCCTGTGATGGGGCCACCCATAAAGGTCATTTAGATTGATGGATGGTTCATTTCATGTGTGAACTTAGCTAGGCTATAGTGACCAGTTGTTTGGGAAATGTCAGTCTAAATGTTGCTGTGAAGGTTTTTGTTTGTTTTTAGCTGGGATTCACACCTACAGTGAATCCCAGCAGATTTCCTTTGAAAATGTGGGTGGGCCTCATCCAATCAGCTAAAGAGCAAAAAATCAGATTTTCTGGGGAAGAAGGAATTCAAGACAGTGGTGTAGAAATTCTGCTTGACTTTCTAGCCTTCAGACTCAAGACTGCAACATCAACTCAACTGAATCTCCAGCCTGCTGGCTTGACCTATGGATTTCAGACATGCCGAGCCATACAATATCACAAGCCAATTCTTTAAAATAAATCTCTCTCTGTCTCTGTGTCTCTGTCTTTCTCTATATATACATAAATAGATAGATGATGTAGATTAAATATAGATATAGATATAGATTAGATGTTGGTTCTATTTCTCTGAAGAACCTGCCTAATACAGGTAAACGCAGAAGGCTCCTGTGAGGAAGGTGTTCTTGACTCAAGACATAGATGACAAAGAGGAGCCAGCCATGGAGGCATCTAGGAAAGGCTGCTCCAGGCAGAGGGAACAGTAAGTTCTGAGACACCTGTTGCAGTGTGAGCAAGTGTGCAAGGGGTTCAAGATAGTGATGACCACTTTGTGTTATTCTAAACTCAGGGGATGGCAAACTTTTTCTCTAAAGGGCCAGATACTAAATATTTTAAGCTTTGAGGGATGATCGATAACATTGAGGATATTATGAAGGTACTTTGACCCTGCCATGCCCTGTTTGCTTGGGATGGACCATCGGGATGATGGACGTGCTTTGCCGCCCTGCTGGAGACATTCTGTGGATGAAGAGTGATCAGCATGAGGCTTGAAGGTCCAGGCAAGGGGAGGGGGTGAAGGGTGACCCCAAGCCAGTTTCTCTCTCTGCTCCAGGTCTCAGCCAGCCTCTGTCCCAAGAGCCAGCTGTCTCATCTGGATTAGCTGGCCAGAGGCAAGGCAGTATGTTGAGTCACCAACCTACAGAATGAGATTCATCCACTCAATGCCTGACAGTCACCAGCAGAGGACACTCCAACACGTAGGTGGTGGCCAATGTGACCAGAACTGGGTGTGGACAGCAGTGAGGCATTGGCGGCTGATCAGGGAGGTGAAGTGGAGTTTAGTGGACAGAGAAGGACCTCCCAGCTGGGTCTCCACTGCTCAATAAATTGCCACCCCCGAGAGCCACTCCTGTGGCTGTACAGAAATAAGGGGTCAGCCAGATTTGGCCCATGGGCCATAATTTGCTAACCCCTATAAGCTCAATAAGAGGCCACTGAAAGATTTTAAACAAGGGAGAGGTGAGAGCTATCTTAAGTGTTTAAAAAGCTAATTCCAGCCATTTCACTCCAAGTTAGTTACCCTAAAGAATTGCAACTTGGCACCCAGACAAATATATGTGCATGCCAGCTCACAGCAGCATGAGTCACAGTAGCCAAAAGGTGGAAACAAATGTTCATCAATAGATAAATAGATACACACAAATGTGGTCCATCCATACAACAGAATATTATTCAGCCATGAAAAAGGAATGAAACTCTGACACACGCTGCAATGTGGATGAACCTTGAAAACATTATACTCAGTGAGAAAAGCCAGACACAAAAGAACACATATTGCTTGTTTCCATTTTTGTGAAATATCCCAGACAGGAAATTCCATAGAACAGGAAAGCAAGTTAGTGGTTGCCCGGGGCTGGGGAGATTGGGGTATGCGAGTGACTGCTTAATGGCTATGGAATTTCCTACTAAAACATTGAAAATGTTTTAGATAGAGGACAGCATTGTAAATGTATTAAATAGCACTGAGGAGCTCATGTTGAAATGGTTAGCTTTATATGTGAATTTCACCTCAATATAATTAATATAATATAATATAATATAAATAAGCAATGTCACACTAGCTAGGAGTAAAAAATGAATTATAAGGTGGCAAGAGGTAAAGTGGTATATCCAGCTGGAAAGCTACTGCAACGACCCAAGCAAGAAGTGATGGGCACCTTAATGTCTTAATCCATTTGAGCAGCTATACATGATACCCTAGACTGAGTGATTTAAACAACAGACGTTTATCTCTCACAGTTCGGGGGCTGGAAATCCAAGAGCAGAGAGAGTGCCAGCTTGGGCAGGTTCTGGTGCAAGCTCTCTTCCTGCCTTCCAGATGGCCATCTGCTCACTTTGTCCTCTCGTGGTGAAGAGAGAGTATTTCTGTCATGTCTCATCTTCTAAGGGCACTAATACCACCACTAGGGCCCCACCCTCATGACCTAATTATCTCCCAAAGGCTCCACCTCTAAATACCATCACACTTGTGCTTAGGGCTTCAACATACGGATTTTGAGGGACACAAACATTCAGTTCATAGCACTTAGCTAGGGTGCTAGCAGTTGGGATGAGATCTAGTTTAGAGAACTTGCTGAAGGGTGGGATGTGAGGACAAGACAGAGGGAGGGGTCCAGGATGACTCCCAGGCCTTGGTGGACAATGGTTCTACCCCATGACTGTGAGCTCCAATTAAAACTTAAAACTTCCATATGCATGCACACATGGTTACACACATTCACACACACATGTATTCACATGCAAACACCTGCATGCATGCACATGCAAACACATACACACATAAACACACATGCATACACCTGCACAGACTCACATGTGCACACATGCACACACACATGCATGCTTGCACATGCACACACCTCCGGGCACACTCATGCACGCATGCCATACATACACCTGCACACACCACATGTGCAAACATGCACACATACATGTATGCTTGTACCTGCACACACCTCCATGCATGCACATCATACGTACACCTGCACACACCACGTGCAAACATGCGCACACACGTATGCTTGCACCTGCACACACCTCCATGCACACTTATGCATGCACACATACATACAGCATACACATACATGCACACACACTAATATACCTAATATACACGCTCACCCACCCACGCACACACAAACCACTCTTGTATTTTCCATTGCTCTTATCAGCATCTAAAACCCTATATATTATTTTCTTATTTATTGGGCTCATTGTCTTTCTCACCCGAGAATAAGAGCTCCATAAGACCAGAGACTTTTGTCTCTCTTGTCCAGAGCTATGTCCCTGAACCTGGACAAGTGCATGGCACACAGGAGATGCTTGATTAATATTCGGCGACCAAGTGAATGAAGCAGCCAGAAAGCAAAGCTGGGGCCTCTGTTCTCCAGTCCCCACCTGAGTCACATCTTCAGCTGCCTCTGGAAAGTGTGAGAGACTGTGTGAGTGAGAGTGAGATGGGACCAGCCGGGGGTGGGGGGGACAGGAAAAAGAGGAGGGTGAGGGGAAAAGGGGAGGGGCTGAACCCCAGCTCTAAAGGCAGCCCTGTGACCCACAGCGCCCTTCTGCAGCGTGTGAAGCCCAGGAGCGTTGGGCAATTGTGGTTTTCCTCCCAGCCCACAGGACTCAGCCGTGACAGCCTAGCCTGAGCATCTCGTGGCCTCATCAGCACAGGCATGGAGGAGATGGTTGTGCGGCCCTCAGTGTTTGTGGTGGATGGACAGACGGACATCCCAATCACGAGGCTGGAGAGCAGCCGTCGGAGACAGCGCTGCAGTGCTATCCGGCTGGGCCTGGGCTTCTTGCTGCTACTGCTGGTGGCTGGGCTGGCTGTGCAGGGCTGGTTTCTACTGCAGCTTCACTGGCGCCTGGGGGAGATGGTCACCCCCTTGCAGGTGAGTGGGGCCTGGGGGCTCGAGGAGGGTGGGTCTCCTGTGTGGCTGTGCATCTCTCTGTGTGCTGGTCTGTGGACTGAGGGACGCATTGAGTGGCCCTGAGCAAACTCATTCACTTTTTGAACCTCAGTTTCTTTATTTGTAAAATGAGTGTGAAATTAAGAGTGTCCACCTCATAGGGAATAAAGTACGATAGTACGTGTGTGGTGCCCTCGGTAGCTGGCACATGGCAATCATTCAACCAATTTAAATTGACACTCCTTTCTTTAAAAAATTGAGATATAATTGACATACAACATTGTCGAAGTTTAAGGTGTACGACGTATTGATTTGATACTTTTATATTACAGTATGATTGCCGTTGTAGTGTTCACTAACACCTCTATGATGTGACATAATTATCATTTCTTCTAGTTTGGGAATATTTAAGATCTAGTCTCTCTGCAAGTTTAATTTTTATAAAACAGTTTTGTTGTTTGTAACCCCTGGAACTGACATTCTGACGTTGCTAATTATTGCTTACAATACCTGGTCACCAAGATTGAGATTGTCGCTGATCCACTTTGCCCAAGTCTCTGAAAATCTCGGAGTCAGTTTCTGGTTGGCTGTGGATGTGTCTGTCTGCTGACCACACCTGTCGGTATGTGTGTCCCATGTGGTCAAGACTTTATGTCCTGTGTCTCCTGGTCATTTCTCCCTGTGTCTAAATCTGGTGGCCGCTTGTGCATGTCCATGTGCCCACGAGGACCTATGCTGCTGCCTTGTGTAAACGCACCCGCATGCCATGCCCTTACCTGTCCACAGCCTGTGGGTTGATGTTGTTTGTTTCCGGGTCTCTGTGTGTGCAGTCCCACCTGGATCCATAAACCATGCATTCACGTATCTGTGTCCATGTATGTCTGGTCCGTGTGTCACCTAAGTGTCCAGTGCCACTGTCCATGCTTACATGTTGGCATTTATGTCCATGCATCTTGAATATTATTTATTGAATAAACACTTATAGCATGCTTACTATGTGCCAGACACTGTGATCTGCTTTACACATATGAATTCATCGGCTCCTAAGCAGGCACTCTTCATATGTCCATTTGCAGAGGAGAAAACGGAGGTCCCATGTTGTTACCAGGCTGTTGGGTGTGTTGTGCACGTGGCTCTGGGTGTGTGTCTGAGGGTGGTGCTGTGCCCACGGTCTGCATGTGAGTCTGAGTGATACCAGGGTGTGGGCCCCACAGGTCCTCATCCTGGGTTCCTCTGCATTTTCAGGAGAAAAATGCTGGAGCCTGGGAGCAGCTGATACAAGGTGAGTCAGGGTCTTGGTCCCTGGGGAGGAGCTAGGACGGTTCCCACACTGCCCCCACCCCTATTTCCCAATGCAATTTGCACAACTGGCCCAAAGCCCCACAGGTGCCCTTCCCCCAAGCCTGAGAAGCAGAAGTTTGGGTCACTCCGGAAAGGGTGGGGATGGACTTGATGACCCCTTGGGAGGCTGGCTCTACCCCTCCTCTACTGTCTTCACCTCTGACCTCTGACCCTCTTTTCAGAGCGGAGATCCCACCAGGTCAACCCAGCAGCACATCTCACAGGTGAGTGGGATGCCGGGTCCTGGTGTGGGGTGGGGGTCAGGGTTTTTCTGGGAAAACCATGCAGACACACAACGTGTCAAAATATTCATTCATTCAATGTTTATTCACAGAGTTGCCCAGAGCACACGCACTGCCTAGGTCCTTGTGTTTCTAATTTTATTTGTACAGCAGGGCTCATTACGTGCCATGAACCGTAATATGCTTTATACATATGAAGTCATTAACTCCTACGCAGATATTAGTCATATCTTCATTTTATAGAGCGAGAAGCCGAGGCGCACAGAGGTTGTAAGGCTGCCAGACCACGGTGGCTTCTGCCTCTGCTCCGCAGTTCTGCCACTTACAAGTTTTGGTTCTTTCCACAAGTCACTTAATTGCTCCATGCCTCAGTTTCTCCACCTGCAAGAGGGCAATGAGATTAATTAAGATGTGTAAGAAGGAAGTGACTTCACCTCTCTGTGCCTTGGTTTCCTGACCAGCAAAAGAGGACGAAATGAGTTAAGATGATAAGAAGCAAGTGACTTTGCCTGGCTGTGACTCAGTTTCCCCACCTGCAAAGAGAGGATAAAGTGAATTAATACATGTAAAGCTCTCAAATAGCCTAGCACAGGTGGGGGCTCAGAGAGGGGTGGCAACTAGCCTAAGTCCACACAGCAAGCATGGGCCGTGTGCTGACCAGCCTCCTTTGTCTCCCTCCCAGGAGCGAACTTCAGCTTGAGTGGCAGCGGGGGCCCACTGCTATGGGAGACGAAGCTTGGCCTGGCTTTCCTGAGGAACCTCCGCTACCGGGACGGCGCCCTGGTGATTGCTCGGACTGGTTACTATTATATCTACTCCAAGGTGCAGCTGGGCGGCGTGGACTGCCCACAGGGAAAGACCGGTGTCCTGCCTATCACCCACGGCCTCTACAAGCGCACACCCCGCTACCCCAAGGAGCTGGAGCTGCTGGTCAGCCTGCAGTCACCCTGTGGGCGAGGAACCAGCCCCCGTGTTTGGTGGGACAGCAGCTTCCTGGGCGGCGTGGTGCATCTGGACGCCGGGGAGGAGGTGGTGGTCCGCGTGCCAGATGCGCGGCTGGTCCGACTCCGTGACGGCACCCGGTCCTACTTCGGGGCTTTCATGGTGTGAAGGATGGAGTGACAGTGGAATGGATGGGGTTCTGACCGCAGAGGTGCCTCAGGAGACAGACAACCCAACAAGCAGAGATCTTGGAGAGTGCCTGGAGGACCCCAAGACTCAGCAGCCAGGGAGCTCAGCGGGCACCACCAGGGGCCAAGAACCCAGCCAGCCCTGGAGGTTGGAGAACCAGCCGGCACCTCTGGAGAGGACTAAAGGAAACCGCAGACCCTGCCACAGACAACCCTGGAGACTTGGGGGTCTGTAGGCCCTGACACAGGGGGTAAAGCTGATCTGCTTGATGTTCAGGAAGAAGGGGCCAGGGGTGGGTATTTATACTTTTGATTCTGAGGAAAGTGTGGTGTCAGGGTCTAGGGACTTGGCTGAGAATGGGAAACATCACCCTCCCCAAGTGTGAGCAGGGAGGATTTGTCATCAGGACTCCTCCATGTGGAGCACCCAGCCCCACCCAAGGTCACAGTCACACTCAAGTTCCACCCACCAGCTTATGGCCACACCTCAACCTGGTCTTGAAAAGTTATGCTCAGAGACACAGGCCCAGGGATGTGTTTGACAGCCAGCCAGCTCTCCCAGGAGGCGACAGGCTTGGCAGCGTTTCCCCATTTTGTGGTGTAAATGCTCCCACCATGCCTGGCTGTCTGGCCCTGCTAAGCATTCATACCCCACTAGGGACACCACCGCTGTGTTTTAGCACCGAGGCCAGGGCCTGGCACATAGTGGGCACTTGGGAAATGTATGAAGAAGGAAAGGAGGGAGGGAGGCAGGGAAAAAGGGAAGGCAAGAGGGAGGGAGGTAGGTAGGGAGGAAGGAAACAGACACATCTACAGCATCACAGAGAATCACACAGCTCCACAATCTCTCTCTCACAACCACAGACTCAAGCACACAAAGCATCAGATTCTCATACAACCACATATGTCATATGTCATCGTAAAGACTCAGTCACACACACTGCATGACACATACGACAATCACAACCTGAGTCACTCACATGGGCCATACATTCACACACGTGATCATTACATCAGACTTCCACATGTCACGTCACAGTCAGGCCCATCAAACGTAAACAGCATCACGATGACAAACACACAACACACACACACACACACACGCGCACACACACACACACACACACACACACACACAGCGAAGATGAACACGTCCTGGGGTGAGGACCAGACTTTGTCCATAACCCTGGGCCCCTGACCACTGGTCCTGGAATAAACGGCAAATGTTGCACCTGGGTCTGTCTAGTTCTTAGGGGAAGGGTGACTTGTAGAGACAGAGAAATAGACGGAATGACCCACAGAGGTCACTTTATGGATAAGAAACCTGAACCCAGCTGGCTCAACTGCATGCAGGAAGGTTGGGGCCAAGCAGAGACCTCATGCCTGAATCTGCCGTTCCTTCAAATCCACAATTCCTGAGGAAGTGGAGGCTCCATTCTGCCAAGCACCCTGATTGCAGACACCAGTACAGAGTGGCAGTCGGGAAGCCTGGTGTAACCGGACCATGGGAAGAGTGTGTAGGGAGGGGCAGATAATGAAATGCATACAAATCAGATTGTCTGTGCAGATGAACACACTTTAGTGTGGCTGGAGGGAAGTCTTACTTTCCAGGAGCCTAGGATGAGGGCTCAGACCTCAGAGATGAATAAATTATTCTTGTTATTATTGATATCGTTGCTGACATTGTTGCCTGGTGCACGAGTGAAGGAAACAGGCTTTACAATCCAATGGTCCTGGGTTCCAATTCCACTTCCTAGCTGCCTTGAGCAAGTTCCATCACCTCTCAGTGCCTCGGTTTCTTCTTCTGTAAAATGGGAGGTAACAACAGTCCTTGCCTCCTAGGTTTGTGGTAAAGATGAAATCAGACCTGTCATGGAAAAAGCCATTTTGTATGGTGCCTGGTACACAGTCAGAGCTCCATAAGTGTGTGAGTGCCATAAGTGATTTAGAAATGCTAAGAAGAGCATTTCTTGAGCACTTTCTCTATGCCAGACATCTCGTGTCATATCTTTACATACCTACGTGCCTGGGCAGGAGCTACTGTTGCCCTCATGTTCCATATGTAGAGATGGTGGCAGGGACGCTGTCCTCAATCCCACCCCCGCCCCTAGCAAGGACATAGGGCTTCATACTTCTCTGCCCTGTCTGGGCTGGTGGGAGGTGGGACAGCCCCAAATGCCTGGCTCCAGCCCCCACTGGAGTTTCCTTTACTCTCATTATGGTCTTTCTGTTTCCGTGGCTTTGATGAGGAGATCAAAGTGTGGGGCCAATATATTTATCAAAGCCACAAGCAGCCACCAACTTCCGTCTTGGGGATGGAACCTCTCGCTAAGTTTAGCCTCCAAAGACCATTCTTGGGAGGGGCCTTCCCGCCTTGAGGTAGAGGAAAAAGAGGAAGAGGGAGGTTGGGTAAGGAGGATAGGTAGGGGTGGAAGGGAGCTTGGAAAACCCGGAGAGAGAAGAAGGAGAGAGGGGGCAGAGAGAGCCCGGCAGTGCGCAGGCTGGTGCAGCAGGACACCCAACCCAACTTCATACAAAGTGTGGGGGCAGGAGGCGCCTAGCTCAGGCCACTAACCTACTTTTCAACTTCTTAGAACTTTATCTACTTGATTTCCGTTTTCACCTTCTGGGCTCCAGCATCTTTACAGATTTTACCCTCCCTTCCGCCCCAATCGACTCTTCCTCAAGACTTGAATTTTGCCATCCTCACCCTCCCTTTGGCCCCTCTTCTTTTCACCTCTTGCCAAGACTCAGAAGTGAAGATAATAGTAATAAAGTCATTTATTAATTTCTTATTATGATGCTACATCCCTCCTGTTAAATGTCACTACATTCAAACACTGAGCTGAGATGCAGCCTCTCAGAGAAACAGAATGGTTCTTATGCCGGAGCAAGACTGTCTGGGTTCAAATCTCTGCTCTGCCATTTCCCAGCTGGGTGATCTTGGAATCCATCCATTCTTGGCTTTTCTGGGCCTCAGCTTCCTCATTTGTAAAACAGGATGAATAGTGGCCTCTGTCTTACCCTGGTTATTACGAAAGGAAGTGACTTGAGCTTTTAAGTATTTTTCCAGAGCTTGGCCCATAGGAAGCTCTTTGATCCTTAGTACATACTCTTTTTGTAAGCATAGGTGTAATCATGTGCATATTTAAATTTCAGATTCTTTTCAGTTATTACACCAAAGGTGACCTTTCATCCATAGGCCACATCTAGTCACTGGGTGTGTTTTTTAAATGGGAACTAATAGCCAATATTTAAACATTACAAAACTTTGCACATGAACAAATCCAGATTTCTGGATTTTCTTGGAAATTTGGAAGCTGTGACAACAATCCAGGTTGGGTAGCGGCTGTCTCCTTGGGAGAGGGCATGAGCCCACAACAGTGTCTGCCACTTCCAGTTGTCTCCCTCACAGAGGCTGAAGGTCAGCTGCCTTTCCTCATCATGCTTGTGTGGTTGTTTTGCTTAAAGTAATAATGATTATTAATTATAGGCCCCACTTCTAATGAACTCACTGGGTGCCAGACACTCTGCTAAATGTATTAATTCACAGTAACTCATTTCTTTCTCACAATGACTCTGTGAGGAGTATTGTTATAATACCCATTTTATGGATAGGGAAGTCCAGGCACGGAGAGGTTAAGTCACTTTTCCATCAAAGGTGTGAATATAGATTACAGTCTGAAATGACCAGGAGCTTCAAGAAAAATGAGAGTTTGTAGTTGTATTCATTTCCTTTTGCTTCTGTAACAAATTCCCACCAACTTAGTTAAAACAATACTATTAGGTTGGTGCAAAAGTAATTGTGGTTTTTGCGATTATGTTTAACCTTTTAAACCACAATTATTTCTGCACCAACCTAATAATTTATTATCTGACAATTCTGGAAGTCAGAAGTTAGAAATGAGTCTTATGGGACTAAAATCAAGGTGTCGGCAGGGCTGTGTTCTTTCTGGAGGAAAGACCTGTCCCCAAATTCTTTTCCCAGGTCTGCCTCTGTGGGAGCCCAAACTAAGACACGTAAATAGGATACATAAATCTCAACTCACAAGGAGTGCAAATAATTCCTTTTTATTCCCAGTGCAACTTAATTTATGCAAAAATCCCTCTGCACCAGGATGGTAAGAACTTGATATCAGTCAATTGGGAACCATCCCTCCCCACCTGCTGCTTTCCCGAGACTGTCAAAATTCCAGGGAGCTCAGGAAATGACAAGAAATTAAAGGTGAGGGAGGGATCCATTCGATTCTTGTGCAATACAACCACACATGTACCCAACATCAGTCAGTTTCTGATCCATCGCCCTCCATTTTTATACTTGTGAACTATCAAGAATGGTGCCTTCTCTGCTACTCCTGAAACTTGCTGATTTTTGGTGATGAGACTGATTTTTGGCCAGGAAACTCTTTGAGGCTGTCTGTGGCTTCAACTGCCCAGAGACGCTATTGAGTCATTTCCTTTTTTGGGGACCTGCACCACCTCTGGTCTCTGTAGTGGGGAACAGAACTCAAACCTCTGCTGGGTTTGAGAACCCCTAGAACTTCTCTGGGGGACTTTCCATGTTTCCAGGGTTCTTTTTTTTAAAACCCAGGAACTTCCCCCCTGTCAGGGGTGCTGAATTGTGCCCCCCTACCCCAGCTAAAATTGATATGTTGAAGTTCTAAGCCCTAGTACCTCAGAATGTAACTGTATTTGGAAATAGCACTTTTAAAGAGAAACTTAAGGTAAATGAGGTCATTGGAGCTGGCCCTAATCCAATATGGCTGGTGTTCTTATAAGAAGAGATTAGGTCACAGACACACACAGAGCAAAGATTATGTGAAGACATGGGGAGGAGACGGCCATCAAGAAGAAAAGTCTTCAGAAGGAACGAGCCCTACTGACCACCTTGATCTCAGACTGCCAGTCTCTGGAACTGTGAGAGACTACATTTCTGTTGTTTAACAACCCCCTGCCTCAAGTATGTGGTATTTTGCTATGGCAGCCCTACTACAACCTCTCCTCTTTCCACCAGTCCTGGGTAAGCTTGTTCTTGACTGACAGGGTGGAGAGAGGCACTGGAGGCAGGATCCTTACAAGACAAAGAGGGAGGCAGAGAAGCAGAGGCACAGAAGATGTGACAATGGGAGCAGAGATTGGAGTGACGGATGTGACTGCTGGGGACGGTGGGGCTGGCAGGGTTGTCCACCAGCGCAGGGATGCAGGTGACCTCCCGCAGAAGTTGGAAAAGGCAAGGAAACAGATTCATCCCTGGAACCTCCAGAAGGAATACAACCCTGCTGACAGCTTGGTTTTAACCCAATGGAACAGGTTTGGACTCTGACTCTAGGACTGGAGGGTAATAGATGTGTGTTGTTTTAAGCCTCTAAGTAATTCGTCACAGGAGCCATAGAAGACTCACGTCATGGGGATGTGGGTGGTACACCACACCATCCGTGATGGTCTGCTCCTCACGCCACTCGAATCCATGTGCTTTGTAAAGAGATTCACTGCGTTTGGGGAAAGCTACTGCAGGAGTCTTGTTGGTCTCTATTTCAACCAGAAAAGTGGAAGTAAATGAGATGAGCCCCAGATCCCACTGCTTCAGCTGAATCTAGAAACCTCAACTAAGGCTTATCATCTCTTTCTCCTGCCATCCATTCTTCATTCCTTCCACCCTCAGCTGGAGCTTCTGGTCTGTGTGGCTCACATCGTGGGATGACCCAGTTCCTCATCACTGAGGGGTCTGAGACTTTGGTCACCCTGCCTTTTAGACATTCAAGTGTGGCAGTAATTTCTGCCATGCCACTGTGATGCCACATTGCATTTGATTTACTATCTTGGTTGGCAAAGGATGTGAAGGGGAGCAATTTTGGAGGCTCCCACATGTCCTCATTCGCAGAAAAACTTACTGACACTTGATCTGCTCCGTGATTTCCAAGTGCCAAGGGCTTAACAGGCATCATCTCTAAAACCTCATAACCATCCTATGATATTAATACAATTATTGTCCCCTTACTACAGATGAGGAGACTGAGGCATGAGGAGGTGAAGTGACTGAAGGTTCTTCATCTAGGAAATAGTGCAGCCTTCTGACCCAGAGCCCTTGCCCTAAACCACACTCCTAGATCTACCATGTTGTACCCCAGCCTATGCATAGACCTCATTTTATCATCTACTCCCCTACTGATGGACACATATGGTGTTTCATATTATTATACACAATGCTATGATGAACATTCTTATGTGTGTCTATTTGGTGTGAGGGGTCTCCCTCTCACATGTTCTGGACGCCCTCAGATGAGAGTTGGGAGAAGGGTTCTGAAGCCTATGTCCTGGGACCTGAAGTCCATGATTTCCAACCAGTTTTCCTGTATCCCCCACCCTTTCTCTTCCATGCCTCATACTGCCTCTCACTCAGGACACTCACCAAAACCTGACCCTAGGAACGGACTTTCCACACTCCTTGGGGCTCTCCTGTCACCCTGGTCAAGTCCCTTCACCTCACTGAGTCTATGTTTCCCTAGCTGTACAATGTGTGGGGGGAAATAGCTCATTACTTATCAAGTTGTTGAGAAGATTCAAAGATACCTTGCAGGGAGGGATAAAATGTTTGAAATAATAATTGATGATCTTTCTCTTTCCTTCTTCTGGCCCAAATCTCCGTCTGTCAGCTACTGGTTGGATGCCTTGACGCAGCTGACTTCACCTCTCTGTGCTTCAGTCTTTCATCTATAAAATGGGGATAATAATACCCTCCCCTCGTCATACCTTATAATACACCCCTCACTAGTGGGCATAGTTAGCACATGCCAAGTGCTCAGTGGAGCAGGTCCTGGCATATACTAGGTGCTCAGTAAATATTGAGCACTGCTGTTGATATGACTGTTTATTTCACTCGTCCCCTCCCCCATGCTAGCAGTAGTTGACGTGGCATATTCATTCCTTCTCGAGAGAGATGATGGAAAGCAGGACTAACCTATGAGTCTCTTCCTGGCATCAATCTCCAAAAGTCTAAAGCGATGAAGAGGTTTTGGGTTTAGCCAAAATTGTGAGGCTAAGTAAGGATAATTCTGAAGAGCCAACCCAGCTTCAGCGCCCTCCATGAGACTCACCGAAGCCCCTGTGGTTCCTGCATCACGTCCAAGTCCTCTCTCTTCCGGGTCCTGCTGCCCTCACTCCCTCACAGGTGTCGAACCTGACAGCATTTTGCAATTAACCCCCCCCCCCCCCGCATGCAAATCTCCATTTCAGAGTCTGTTTCCTCGAAACCCAATCTATTTAGAGGAGACTCAACTGGCACAGACAGACCCTGTTTCTACTACAAACATCTAGACATACTGAGTAAAGTATAATAAAATACTGTAGCATATAGATGAGCTTGCAAGAAAGAAAGAAAAGTCCCTCGATGCCAAAAGGAAGAGAAAAGTTAAAGCCAGAGTGACAATGGTGAGCTGTTGCTGCAAGAGGGTTTAGTCCCAAAGTAGACTCTTTGGGACTCTTTGGGCAAAGAGATGGGGATCTGAGAACCTCTAGGGGCAGAGATGTCGTTCAGATCTGTGGCACAGAGAGAAAGGGTAACTGAGGACCCCTGCCCAGAACCTGAAGCCTGGAAATGTACTCTGTTCTGAGTAAGGGCGTGTAAAAAGGTTTCCCTATTATGGGTGGGGAAAAAAGTTACCAGAAGAAATAAAGACCTCAGTCCTACTTCACATGTTAAATAGAGTGAATATGGAGTCTCTACTGCACAGAAAGCGCAGGAACCAAAGGCAAGCTCCACCGGGGCAGAGAATTTATCTGTTTTATTCATCTCATATCACCAGAACCCAGAACAGTGCCTAATATACAGTAGGTCCTCAAACAACAATGACTGAATAAATGAACTGTGGGTTACTTTAACCAATAGAGTGTGGCAGAAATGACATGACATGAATTCTAGGGTCTAGACCGTAAGAAGCCTAGTAGCTTCCACTTTTGCATTCTTGGATCCCTGAGTGGCCATGTAAAGAAGTACAACTGTCCTGCGAGAGAGAATGGGTGGACAGAGAGGCCCTGGAGGATGGAAGACATGAGAGGGAAACCTTAATAGTTCCACCAGCCCCAGATGAGCTGCCCCTGCCCTTGGAGCTGAAATAAATCAGTCCTGCCAAGCCCTGCCAGGCCAACTCACAGAACTGTGAGCAAATAGAAAAGTTGTTGTTCTGTATCATGCTTTGGGGTGGTTTACTACATATCAGTAGTTAACAGACAGATCTTGAAAGCCCTTTGCTATAATCATACAGATAGATGGGCAGGCAGAAGACAGATGAATAAATGAATAGATCAATGGGGGTTTGGATGGGTGGTTAGATGGGTTGGGGATGGATAATAGGTGGATGAGTGAAAGTGTGGATAGATGGATGGTCAATTAGATGTATAAATAAGACTGATGAATGATGAATGGATAGATACACACATATTCTAAATCAAACTCTAAACTTAGTAACAGCTTATTTTGGCATAAAATAAAGAAACACTAACTTATATAAAGTAGGCATCCAGTGGAGGATGTACCCCAATTTTAGGTTAAAATCTCTGTAGCTAAGAAGAAAAAAAAAAAAAAGCAGGGCTAATACTCGTATGTATTCCGGACTTATATCTAACTTAGGAGAAGCAACAACTTGTCATGTTCCCATCATTCTGATGACAAGGAATGTCTTCTGAGAGCACCCTTCATTTCCTAAGAGGAAGCCAGGCAGACGCATCCCAGCCCACACTGCCTTCATTAATATACTGAATAGAAGTCCTACTACCTGGTAGGTCAAGGCCCTTCTTATTCTCCTGCTTTGGAATTATCTCAGTTATGTAGGGTCCTTTACTCTGCTTGTCAATTCCATGAAAAAACCTGGTTGAGGTTTTTACTGGAACTGCATTGAATCTGTAGATCAAACTGGAGAGTACGGATATCTTTATGATACTGAGTCTTCCAACCAATGAACATGGTATAACTTTTTATTTAAGTCTTCTTTAATGTTTCTCAATAATGTTTCATAATTTTTTCATAAATAATTTGCATGATTTTTAGATTTATTTATAAGTGCTTTACATTTATTGGTGCTGTTATAAATGGTATGTCTTTTTTTTAGTGTAGAAGTGTTTTGTTGTTGTTGTTATAATTTTTATTGGGGACTACTGGGGAACAGTGTGTTTCTCCAGGGCCCACCAGCTCCAAGTCGCTGTCCCTCAATCCAGCTGTGGAGGGCGCAGCTCAGCTCCAAGACCAGTCACCGTTTTCAACCTTAGTTGCAGGGGGCGCAGCCCGCCATCCCATGTGGGAACTGAACCATCAATCTTGTTGTGGAGAGCTCGCGCTCTAACCAACTGAGCCATCTGGCCCATCACCGGCAACTCAGCAGCAGCTCATTGTCTTCAATCTAGTTGTGGAGGGAGCAGCTCTCTGGCCCATGTGGGAATCGAACCGGTAACCCTGTTGTTCAGAGCTCACGCTCCAACCAACTGAGCCATTGGGCCGCCCAAATGGCATCTCTTTTTGAAATTATATTTTCTAACATCTGTTGCTGATACATACAATGCAACAGATGTCTGTAGTCATCACAATGACATTGAAAAAATGTCCCTAAAATGGACATCCTTGTCTTGTTTCTGATCTTTAAGTGAATGCTTTCACTGTTTCACCATTAGTGATGAATCTGTAGGGTTTTTTAGGTAGCCCTTATCAGATTAAGAAAGTCCCCTTCTATCCCTAATGTGTTAAGAGACTTTTTTTAAATCATGAATAAATGTTGAGCTTTATTACATGCTTTCTCTACATTTATTAAGAATATCACATGATTTTTCCCATTTAGACTGATAATGTGGTGAATTATCTTAATCAATATTCTAATATTAATTCAAACTTTTATTCCTGGAATAAATCCAACTTGATCATGACGTATTTTTTTAATACATTAATGGATTTAATTTACTGATATTTTATACAGGGTTTTTGCATCTGTGTTTTGGAGAGAGATTTTTCTGACTCACTAACTATTCTTTTCAGTGTTTGGTATTAAAGCAATACTGACCTCATTAAAGAAACTGGATGTGGGTTTTTTTTCTTCCCCCTATATTCTAGAATAGTTTGTGTACAGTTAGCATTATTAGCTACACACATATTTAGTAGCACTCACTTGTAAACACATCTGGATCTGGTGTGTTATTTGTGGGAAGGGATTTTTTGTGGGGGAAGTTTTTAAAGTTATTATTAAACTCTTTAATGAGTTTTAAATTCTTCAGACTGTATTTCTTGATTCAAATTTTTAAAGCTACATTTTTCTAGAAATTTGAATATTTTATCTACATTTTTACAATTTTGGATGAATAGATGCTACACTGGTGAATAAAATCATTCTTCGTGTATTATTCTTTCAACCTCTGCAGGTGAAATTATGTCCCCTTTTCATCATTAATATTTCTAATTTACCCCTTTTCTTTGTTTATCCTTGATCAATGTCACCAAAAGTTTATCTTTTTTCTTCTTTACAAAAAACTAAATCTTGGCCTTCTTATTATGTGTTTGTTTTCTAAAATTTCTGATTGTTTCCTTCCTTATGCTCTCTATATTTTTATTCTATTTTTATTCTATTGTTCTTTTCTAACTCTCTTAATTCAATACATAACTCATTGACTTTCATTTAAGACGATAAATGTTCCTCTAAGTGTTACTCTGGTTACAGGTCAGAAGTTGGATATGTAACAATTTCCAGTTCCAGAGATGAAAATATTGCATTCCCTGTGCTCTGTTTTGTTAATGAATTGTATCTGCTTTTCTCCTTTTCCATACTATAAGTTTTGAGCTTCTCATGCCTATTTATTACCTCTTAGTGCCACTTAGTAAAACAGCCATATTTATACTTATCCTTGAAAACTACAAGACTTCCTAATGGCTGCTATAAAGTGTGTGTGGGGGGAGAGGGGAGGGGAGGAAATGGAAGGAGAAAGAAAGATTCTCCAATTGTTTTTTAAATTAATTTTTTAAAAAATTGTGGCAAAACATACATAACAAAATTAACCATTATAAGTGCACAGTTCACTGGCATTAGATGCATTCACACTGCTGTGCAGCTGTCCCCCCTATCCATCTCCAGAACTTCCTCATCTTCCCAAAGTGAAATTTGTCCCCATTAAACACTCACTCCCTTCCCCTCCCCAAGCCCCTGGCACCACCATCTACTTCCTGTCTCTATGACTCTGACTCCTCTGGGGACCTTATATAAGTGGAATCACAGTATTTGGCTGTGTCAGGCTTGTTTCACTGAGCACAATGTCTTCAAGTTTCTTCCATGTTGTAGCCTGTGTCAAAATTCCCTTCCTTTTTAAGGCTGAATAATATTCCATTGTAGATATATGCCTCATTTTACTTATCCATTCACCCGTCAATGGCTACTTGGGTTGTGTCCACCTTTTGACCACTGTGAATAACCCTGCCTTGAACAAATATGTCTTTGAGTCCCTGCTTTCAATTATTTTGGGTATAGACCCAGAAGTAGAATTTCTGGATCGTATGATAATTCTATTTTTTTTTTTTTTTTTAGAAATCACCATGCTGTTTTCCATGTGGCTGCAGCATTTTACATCGCTTGTTTTGCAGTAGCTCTATGGATGTTCCATATACATGGCCATGAGATCAAGCTTGTTCATTATATTGTTCAAATCTGTATCTTCACTTTTTGTCTGCTATCAAGTGCTAAGAGGGGTACTTTGAAAATCTTCCACTTTGGTGGTGCAGTTATCTAATATAAGGTATTTTATATCTTTTTTTTTCCATTCCAGATCTTAGAATTCTGGACAGCATTTTACATTAATAGTACATCTCAACTCACACCATCTACTACACATTTGAGTAGTTCTCTCATTTTTTTCTTCATTTATTGTGAAGTAAATATAATATTTATTACTATGTTTATAAGCACAAACACATTTAGAATTGTTATATTTTCATGACAGAGACTTAGTTATCTCTAGTAATGCTTTCTACATTAAAGTCTATGCTGTCTGATAACAACAGGGTAAAAACAACTTTCTTTCTGGCTATTTAGATCCTTTAATGGGAAACTTGCTATCTTGCTGATATTTAAATGTAAACATGTTGCAAGATTTTAATTTTTCTTATCCAGCCTGATAATACTTGTCTTTCATTTGGGTAAACTAACACAGTCCAATAGAAATTTAATGTGAGCACTTCTGTAATTTAAAATTTTCTAGCAGCCGCATCAAACGGTTAAAAAAATTGGTGAAATTAATTTTTTTTAATTGTGGTTTTCAGTTACAGTTCACATTTAATATTATTTTGTTTTAGTTTCAGGTGTATAGCATAGTGGTTAGACATTTATATAATTTAAGAGGTGATCCCCCTGACTAGTCTAGTACCCACCTGGCACTATACATAACTGTTGCAACATTATTGACTGTATTCCCTATACTTTACATCCTGGCAACTATGTTGTAACTACCAATTTGTATTTCTTAATCCCTTCACCTTTAGATTTTATGTAACGACATATCCAAAATATTATCGCTGGGCCCGGTGGCTCAGGTGGTTGTGGCGCAGAGCTCCTAACATGAAAGTTGCCAGTTCAATTCTCACATGGGCCAGTGAGCTGCACCCTCTACAGCTAAGATTGTGAACAACAGCTCTCCCTGGAGCTGGGCTGCCGTGAGCAGCCAGAGGTTGGCCAGAGCTGTGGTGGGCTGTTGTATGTTGCCATGAGCTGCTGGTGGCTAGTGTGAGTGGCCAGCAGCCAGCGAGAGCTGCTGTGAGCTGCTGTGAGAGGCCGACCGACAACTGGCGACCGACTGCCTCAGCCCGGGGGAGCGCAAGGCTCATAATGCCAGCATGGGCCAGGGAGCTGTGTCCTACACAACTAGACAGAGAAACAATGGCTTAAACTGGAGTGGGGGGACAGGAAGGTGGAAGAAAGGAGGAAAAAATGTTATCACTTCAAAACGCAATCAATATAAAATTTTAATAAAATATCTTACCTGTTTTTTTATTCCTGGTCTTCAAATTCTGGTATGCATTTCACACCTCTCAATTCAGACTATCCACATTTCAGGTACTCAAAAGAAGCTGAGGCTGGTGACTGCTGTATGGAATAGCATAGATTTAGACCATCTACATTAATTCCAATTGCTGGTATGTAAGGATTTATTTTGTGCTTTCTGATGGTTTCTCCTTTTCTATATTTCTTTTTCTCTCCTTCCTTGCCTTGTTTTGGATTTTTTTTCTCATTCCAGCTTCTTCTTCTACTTTGTTTAGAAGTGACATATTTTATTCCTATCCTTTAGGACATTTCCAGAGACACTTTTTTGTTTATAAATTTATTTATAAATTGAATCTATCAAAGTCTAATGCTATTCAGTCATTCCCCCAGTTTCAAAAGCCTCAGAAATGATCTGTCTGTATTCACTCTTGCCCCCTACAGGCCATTCTCCGCACAGCAGTCAAAGTGAGAGTTTGGTTAAATTTTTTTTAATGTGTTATATTTATTTAAAATCATACATAATCCACGCAAAGACATTTGACGAAACAAACATTTCTTAGGATAAAAAATATCCTTTTATACTCTTCCAAAAATGAAAATTACTAATCAAAAGTAATAAAACAACTCAAGTATCAAAAAAAGAAAAAGTAACACAGGACTGTGAATTCACTTTTTATTTTTAGTGGTTTAAAACATCTTACATTTATTTATTTATTTATTTATTTATTTATTTATTTATTTAAAGATTTTATTGGGGGAGGGGAACAGGACTTTATTGGGGAACAGTGTGTACTTCCAGGCCTTTTTTCCAAGTCAAGTTGTCCTTTCAATCTTAGTTGTGGAGAGTGCCGTTCAGCTTCAAGTTGTTGTCCTTTCAGTCTTAGTTGTGGAGGGTGCAGCTCATCTCCAGGTCCAGTTCCCGTTTCTAGTTGCAGGGGGCACAGCCCACCATCCCTTGCAGGACTCGAGGAGTTGAACTGGCAACCTTGTGGTTGAGAGCTCACTGGCCCATGTGGGAATCGAACCGGCAGCCTTTGGAGTTAGGAGCATGGAGCTCTAACCGTCTGAGCCACCGGCCGGCCCTACATTTATTTTTTATAGAGGTATGATTGACATACAAAAAATCTGCACATCTTTTATATATATATCTCGATAAGTCTGTAGATAAGGAAACACCTGTAAAATCATCACCATAAACAATGCTATAACTTTAACCATCACCTCTAAAACTTTCCTTTTTCCTTCTTTTTTTGCGTATGTTAAGAACATTTAACATAAAATAGGCCCTCTTAAAAAAATTAAGATTACAATACAGTATTGCTAACTATATGCATTATGCTGTATGGTAGATCTCTAGTACTCATTTCTCTTTCATAACTGACACTCTGTCCCCATTAAGCACTCACTCCCATCATCTACATTCTCTCTCCATGAATTTGATTACTAGGTCCCTCATATAAATGAAACCCATTCCCTTCAATGGCCAAGCAATATTCCATTATATATATGCACCATCTCCTCTTTATCCATTCATCCATTGATGGACACCCAGGCTGCTTTCATATCTTGGCAAAGTTTCTGTTGAGAAATCATCTGACAGTCTTATGGGAGCTCCCTTGTAAGTTACTACTTGCCTTTCTCTTGCTTTTTTTAGGATTCTTTCTTTGTCTTTAAATTTTGCCATTGTTATTATAATGTGTCTCAGTGTGGGCCTGTTTGGGTTCATCTTGTTTGGGACTCTCTGTGTTTCCTGCACTTTCACGTCTATTTCCTTTGTCAGGTTAGGAAAGTTTTCAGTCATTATTCCTTCAAATAGGTTCTCAATCCCTTGCTTTCGCTCTTCTTCTGGTACTCTTATGATGCAAATGTTGTTACGCTTGATGTTGTCCCAGAGGTCTCCTAAACTATCCTCATTTTTTAAATTCATTTTTCTGTTTGCTGTTCCAACTCAGTTTTTCTGCTGCCTTGTCTTCCAAATTTCTGATTCAGTCCACTGCTTCACCTAATCTACTGTTGATTCCCTCTAAAGTACTTTTCATATCAGTTATTGTATTCTTCATTTCTGACTGCTTCTTTTTTCATGTTTTCTCTCTCCATTTTCATGTTTCTAATCTCTTTGTTGAAGTTCTCACTGAGATTATTGAGCATCCTTATAAACAATGTTTTGAACTCTGTCTCTAGTAGTTGTTTGTGTCTATTTTGTTTAATTCTTTTTCTGGAGCTTTTTTCTGTTCTCTCATTTATGACATGTTTCTTTTTCTCATAATTTTGGCTGCCTCCCTGTGTTTGTTTCTATGTATTAGGTAGTGCTTCTATGTCTCCCAGTCTTGGTAGAGTGGCTTTATATAGTAGGTGACCTGTGGGCCTCAGTGGCACAGTCTCCCTAGTCACCAGAGCCAGGTGTTTCAGATGTATTCTTTGTGTGGGTTTTGTGTGCCCTCCTGTTGTGGTTGAGACTTTGTTGCTGTTTGCATGTCAGTGGGATGGTTGACCTTCAGATTGATTGGTTGTGAGGACTGGCCATGACTACAGTGGAGGAACTGTGAGCAGGGGTTGACTCTACAGAGCAGGATTCACTTTAGTGTGTCTCTGGTGCCTGCCAAGTCATTTGTGGAGGTGTTTCGGTGGTGCTCTGGCATGGTCTGAAGCTGGCCACCAGATGTGTTGGTTCTGGAGATTCTTGGGAGGGGCTTTGGTACAGGCCAAGTTCGGCCACTGTCTGTGCCCTACCCAGAGCCATTTTGTGTGAGCTACAAAGTGACCTGAACATGGTTAGCACTTGTCCTGGGCTTGTATGTGCCTGAGAGAGGCTAAGCTGCAAACTGAGTCCAGCTGCTGCTAGAGCCAGGCTTGGGGCTCTTTGGCAAGGGGCATGGGGCATGCTGAGACCAGATGCTGCTTGTTTGTTGTTTGTGAACCTTTGAGAGAATTTAGGATAGTCCACAGAATGAACCAAGACAGGCAATTTGTATGGAAAGTCACTGGAAGCAGCTTGGGTGCACCTGCAATTTGGGTGGGGTGGGACCTCAGAGAATCACCAGGGCAGAGCAAATGGTTTCGGCCAGGTTGTTGGAAACTCAGATGTAGTGCCTGCCTGTGTATAGGCTGGGTGGCAGGAGGGAAAATGCTGTCCCTCCAGCCCTCACCCTGAGGCCAGACAATTCAGTTCCTCCCTGTATGTTCCTGGCATTTTGAGCTGCTGCCTCAATGCTGGAGCTCAGAATGAGTGAATCCATGCACGGGCCCTTTAAGAGAAATGTCTGGAAATCCAGAAGCCCTCTGTCTCACTAAGCCACAATCTCCACTGGTTTTCACAGCCAGAAGTTGTGATGACTTCTCTCCCCAGCACTGGAATCCTGGGCTATGGGGCCCAATCTGGGACTTGGACCTCTCACTCCTCAGGGGGACCTGTACAGCCAAGATATCCCTCCTGATATCACACACACATGTGGGTGTGAGGCCAGCCCATTTACATCTCTGCCCTTCCTACCAGTCTTGACCTGCCTTCTTCTGCATACCCTTAGTTACAGGACAACTTCTGTTCATCTAGACGTCAGGGGGTTCTCAATGATGGTTATTCTGTAGTTTAGTTGTAATACTGATGTGGTCATGGGAGGAGGCCAGCACAGTGTTTACCTACTTGGCCAGATTGACCAGAAGCCTCACTGCAGTTTTGATTTGCATTTCCCTGATAGTTAGTGATGTTGAGCATCTTTTCCTATGCCTCTTGACCTTTTTATACATTATTGGGTACTTGCTAACAGTTTCATTAGAACTTTTGCCTATGAGTTTTTAAATGAAATTGGTGCATTCTTGTAAGTGTCTTTTTGTGACCATACATATGTATCTATATTGGTTACATATCTAGAAGAGCATTTACCTATGTTCAGTCTTCATGAAGAAGAACAAAATGGAGTTACTCTTCCAGATATCAAGACCTATTATAAGGCTACAGTAATTTAGACAGTGTGGTATTAGTACAAGGAGGGATTACAATCAAGGTAGGTTGTACGTATGAAAGTGAAAGGTAAAACAATAAAGCTTCTAGAGCGTAAGATAAGAGAATTTATATTTATGTTAGGATAAACAAAGATTTTTTTAAAATGGGACACACAAAAAATACTAAATTTAAAGAAAAATATTATTAAGTTAAATATTATTATTAGATTACATTAAAACTAAGATCCTTTGTTTTACAAAAGACACTAGTTCAGAGAATGAAAAGATAATTCACAGGGTGAAAGAAGATATTTGGAAAAATATAATTGATAAATGGCTTACTTCCAGAGTATATACATAATTTCTTAAATAAAAAGAAAACCCACTTTAAAAAGGACCAAAAGATGAGAAACCAATACTTCACATAAAATAATATGCAAACAATAAACATGAAATGTTTTAAACCATACTAACTATCTGGAAAATGCAAATTAAAGTCACAAGGATATCCCATTATAGAACAGCTAAAATTTAAGACTGACAATACTAAGTTGTAATAATACAGAGTGACAGAAATTTTCACATTTGCCTTGTGCAGATGATATAATGACAACTAGTTTGGAAAACTGGTATTACAGTTGGAAAAAGAGAGAGAGAGAGAGAGAAAGAGAGAGAGAGAGAGAGCTCAATTATCAAAATTAGTAATGAAAATGAGGACATTATTATTAATTCTATAAAAATAAAAAAGGATTATAAGAAAGAGAAGGTCCAAGATAGTGGATTAGGTAAACACTATGCCTACTGCCTCTCAGGATCACACCAAAATTACAAATAAATTATAGAACAATCAATTTCAAGAATCATCTGAAGACTCGGTGAAAAGAACCCCTGTAACTAAGGATACAACAAAGAAGCCACATCGAAATTGGTAGGAGAGGCAGAGATGCAAAACAGGCTGACCCCAAACCCACAGATAGTGGTTGAGCACCAGGAGGCACACCTCACTGGCAGAAGTCTTCCCATAAGAGGGAAGCATCTCAGCCCCCAACCAGGCTCCCCAGCCCAGGAGTCCTGTGACAGAAAAGGACTTCCCACAACATCTGACAGTGAAACTCAGCAAGGATTCTGTTTGTCCTGGTAAGATGGAAGGTGACTGGAAACCCAGACACCCTCTTAAAGGGCCCTTGCACAGACTCACTCGCTTGCAAACTCTCACTGGTCTCTGCTGGAGGGGCAGCAACTAGAGAGGTGCCAGAGAGATACAGGGAAAGACTGAGTTGTGTGGCTTCAGTGCAAGGGCTTGAGGCATTGTCCCTGCCTCATGTGTAGCTTACAGGAGGGCACCATCTTTTCTATGTTGAACTCCCCTGCAAAGGGACAAATCTGAGACCGCATTGGTCAGGTAAAATCTGCACATATGCACCCCGTTTGTGACACCCTAGGTCCCCACCACACACAGCTGGTACTGCATTGCTCTGGGCACTCTGCTTTTGGGCTCCACAAGCTATGGAAGCCTTTTACAGCAGCAGATGGCCCTCGGTGACCAAGTGAACTTTTAAGGGTGGGCAGTGAGCCACAAAACCTGCTCCACAGACTCTTATGGGTAGCTCTTGAGGACCTGTGTGTCTGAAGCGAGTGATGCCTGGCCACCATGTTCTCAGGGTATTTTGCAAAGTAGTCACAGGGCAGACACTGCACCAAGGTGAGCAGTAGCTGGCTGAAGTGTTCTTAGGGTATGTTGCAGAGTGGTCATAGGCAGGCACTGGCACAAGAACAGAATCTGCATTAATCTTGTAAAAAACACTGGCCACACCTCATGACCCCCTGGGACCCTACCCCACCCAACTTGTGTTAGATTGCTGAGGCCACTCTCAACACCGGGTCAACTAGTCTGGCCCACACACCTAAGAACGCTCTTTCAATAGCTGAGGCTTACAGGCAGCTGGCAGAGGGCAACAGGTGTAGGAGGCCCTGGGCCTTGTGCTAAGCTTCCCTAGGCCCAATATTGGTGGCAGTCAGCCTCAGTTCACAGCAAGGCCACCCACACACACCTCCAGGTCCACAGACAGGTAGGAGCTTTGCAGTACCTACCAGGTAGCCCCAGGCTGATCACAGACAAGGCAGAAATAGGCCTGCATGGGAGCCCCTCCCAAGAGACACCAGAGGCCAGCTTCAGACCACACCAGAGCACTACCTGGTTAGCTCCACAAATGGCACACACTAAGGGTGGTCTCAAGAGGCAAAGGGACCATGAGGGGGCAAATCCCCCTTTGGGGTGTCAGCCCCCACACAGTAGCTCACACACTGTGAGCAAAGCCAACCCTCACAGTCAGTCAGACTGGGAGTCAGTCCCACCCACTGATGCACCGAAAGTAATCAAGGCTCAACTACAACAGGACAATACACACAATGGACAATCTTGGGAGAAACACACAGGAGATCAGGGAGACTGCACCATTGGACCACACAGGGAACACACTACATAAGGCCACCCAGCAAAGACTGAGAGACATAGAAGCAAACGCAGAGAACCAGCCAGAATGAGGAAACAAAGAAACATGTCCCAAATAAAAGAACAGGAGAAACCTCCAGAAATACAACTAAATGAAATGGATGCAACCAACCTACCAAAGAGAGTTTAAAACACTGGTTATAGAATGCTTAAGAAACTTAGTGAGAATTTCAACAAAGAGATAGCAAGTATAAGGAAGGACATAGAAACCATAAAAAAAGAACCAGTCAGAAATAAAAACTACAATAACTGAAATGAAGAATGCACTAGAAGGAATCAACTGCAGATTAAATGAAGCACATGATTGAATCAGCAATTTAGAAAACAAGGTAGCAGAAAACATTTGATCAAAACAACAAAAAGAAAAAATAATTTGAAAAATATAGTTTAAGGGATTTGGGGACAACATCAAGTGTAACAAAATTCACATCACAGGAATACCAGAAGAGAGGGAGCAAGGGGTCACAAACTTATTTGCAGAAATAAAGACTGAAAACTTTCCTAACCTGGCAAAGGAAATAGACATGCAAGCCCAGGAAGTACAGAGTCCCAAACAAGATGAACCCAAACAGGCCCACACCAAGAAACATTATGATGAGAATGACAAAGTTTAAAGACAAAGAGAGAATCCTAAAACAGCAAGAGAAAGACAACTAGTTACTTACAAGAGAACTCTCATAAGACTATCATCTGATTTCTCAACAAAAACTTTGCAGGCCAGAAAGGAGTGGCAGGAAATATTCAAAGTAATGAAAAACAAGGGCCTACAACCAAGACTACTCTACCCAGCAAGGCTATCATTTAAAATTGAAGGAGAGTTAAAGAATTTCCCAGACAACAAAAAGCTAAAGGAGTTCATCACCGTCAAGCCAGTATTACAAGAAATGTTAGAGGACTTCTTTAAGCAGAAGAAAGAAGAAAACAAACAAAGATAAAAAAAATATATAAGTAATAAAATGTACCTATCAATAATCACTTTAAATGTAAATGGATTAAATGCTCCAATCAAAAGACACAGGGTAGCTGAATGGATAAGAAAACAATACTTATGCATATGATGTCCACAAGAGACCCACCTCAAACTGAAAGACAAACACAGACTGAAGGTAAAGAGAAGAAAACAAATATTTCATGCAAATGGAAATGAGAAAAAAGCTGGGGTTGCAATACTTATATTGGACAAAATAAACTTTAAAACAAAGGTTATATAGTAAGAGAAAAAGAAGGACATTACATAATACCAAAGAGATTAATCCAACAATAATATATAACCTTAGTAAACATTTATGCATCCAACATAGGAAACCTAAATATAAAACAAATATTGACCAACATAAAGGCAGAGATCAACAGTAACACAATCATAGTAGGGGACTTTAACACACCACTGACACTAATGGACAGATCTTCCAGACAAAAAGTCAACAGAAAAAGAGTGGCCTTAATGACTCACTAGACCAGTTGGATTGAATTGATATTTTTAGAGCATTTCACTCTAAAGCAGCAGAATATACATGCTTTTCAAGTGCACATGGAACATTTTCCAAGATAGACCACATGTTAGGCCACACAAGAAGACTCAATGAATTTAAGAAGATTGAAATCATATCAAGTGTCTTCTCTGACAACAATTATATGAAACTAGAAATCAATCACAAGAAGAAAAAAAACCCTGAAAAACACACAAACACATGGAAGCTTAATAACATGGTGCTAAATAACGATTGGGTCAACAATGGGTCAACAATGGAAAGAAATGAAAATATACCTTGAGACAAATGAAGATGGAAACGCAATGACACCAAACCTATGGGACACAGTGAAAGCAGTCTTAAGAGGGAAAATCAAAGTAATGCAGGCCTACCTAAGAAACAAGAAAAGTCTCAAGTAAACAGTCTGACTTTACACCTAAGGGAACTGGAAAAAGATCAGCAAACAAACCCCAAAGAGAGTACAAGGAAGGAAATAATAAAGATGAGAGTGGAAATAAAAAAAATAGAGGCTAAAAAAAAATCAATACAAAAGATCAAGGAAACAAGAGCTAATTTTTTTGAAAAGATAAACAAAATTGACAAATCTTTAACCAGACACATCAAGAAAAAAAAGAGAGAGAGAAACCAAATAAATAAAATCAGAAATGAAAGAGAAGTGACAACAGACACCACGAAATACAAAAAATTTTCAGAGAATACGAGCAACTATACACCAACAAATTGGACAATCTGGAAAAAATGGATAAATTTCTAGAAGCATATACTCTTCCAAGGCTGAATCAAGAAGAAACAGAAAATTTTAACAGACTGATTACTATTAATACTAACAAAATTGAATCAGTAATCAACACACTCCCAACAAAAAAAAGTCCTGGACCAGATGGATTCACAGGTGAATTTTACCAAACACTTAAAAAAGAATTAACACCTATTGTTTTCAAACTATTGCAAAAATTCAAGAGGAGGGAAGGCTCTCAAGCTAATTCGATGAGGCCACCATTACCCTGATTCCAAAACCAGACAAAGATGTTACAAAAGAAAAAAGAAAACTATAGTCCGATATCCCTAATGAAATCCTCAACAAAATATTAGCAAACCGAATTCAGCAATACATGAAAAAGATCATATTGGGCCAGTCCAGTGGCTCAGGTGGTTGGAGCACTGTGCTCCCAATGCTGAGGTCACCAGTTCAATTCCCACATGGGCCACTAAGCTGCATCCTCTACAGCTAAGACTGTGAACAACGGCTCTCCCTGGAGCTGGGCTGCTGGAGGTGGGCGTGAGCTTCTGTGGGCTGCGGTGGACTGCTGTGCTGCTGTGGGCTACCATGTGCCGCGAGGAGTGGCCAGCAGCTAGCGTGAGCAGCCATGGGCTGCTGTGTGCTGCAGTGGGCTACCATGTGCTGCCATGAGCAGCTGGTGGCCAGTGTGAGTGGTCGGTAGCCATCATAAGCAGCCGGCAACCGGCGAGAGCTGCCATGAGCTGCTGTGAGCAGCCAACCGCTGACTGGCGAATGACTGACTCAGCCGGGGGAGCGCAAGGCTCATTACACCAGCATGGGCCAGGGAGCTGTGTCCTACACAACTAGACTGAGAAACAACGGCTTGAACCGGAGTGGGGGTGGGGAGACAGAAGAAGGGGGAAGAAATCATATACCACAATCAAGTGGGATTCATTCCTGGTATGCAAGGTGGGTTCAATATCCACAAATCAATTCACATGATATACCACATTTAAAAAATGAGAAATAAAAACCATATGGTCATAGCAATAGATGCAGAAAAAGCATTACAAAATCCAAATCCACTTAGGATAAAAACTCTCAGCAAAGTGGGAATAGAGGGAACATATCTCAACATAATAAAGGCCATATATAACAAACCCATAGCTAATATTATACTCTATGGGGAAAAGCTAAAAGCATTATCTGTAAGATCAGAAACAGGACAAGACTTCCCATTTCACCACTTTTATTCAACATTGTACTGGAAGTCCTAGTCACAGCAGTTGGACAAGAAAAAGAAATAAAAGGCATCCAAATGAGAAAGGAAGAAGTAAAACTGTCATATTTGCAGATGACATGATAGTATATATAGAGAACCCCAAAGATTCCATCAAAAAACTATCAGAACATAAATAAATTTAGAAGAGTAGCAGGATACAAAATTAGTATTCAGAAATTGGTTGCATTTTTATACACCAATAAGAATGATCAGAAATAAAAATTAAGAAAACAATCCTATTTACAACTGTTCTTCCTGAGGAAGAACAACACTGGAGGTATTACGCTACCTGATCTAAAATTATACTACAAGTCCGTAGTAATCAAAACAGCATGGTAGTGCCATAAAAACAGATACATAGATCAATGGAACAGAGCAAAGAGCCCAGAAATAAATCCATGCCTATATGGTCATTTAATTTATGACAAAGGAAGCAAGAATTTACATTGGGGTAAAGACAGTCTATTCAATTAATGGTGCTGGGAAAACTGGACAGATACAATCAAAAGAATGAAACTGGACCATCTTCATGGGCCATATACAATAAACTCAAAATGGATTAAAGACTTAAATGTTAAGACCTGAAACCATAAAACTCTTAGAAAAAAATACAGGAAGTAAACTCTCAGACATTACCCTTAGTAATATTTTTACTGATATATCTCCTCAGGCAAGGGGAAAACAGACAAACAAACAAACAAACAAATGGGACTATATCAAACTAAAAAGTTTTTACACAGCAAAAAAAAAAATCAAGTAAACTAAAGGACATCCTACTGAATGGGAGAATATACTTGCCAATTATACATCTGGTAAGGGGTTAATATCCAAAAAACACACAACAACAACAACAACTCATAAACACCAAAAAACAAACAAATAATCCAATTAAAAATTGGGCATAGAACCTGAATAGACATTTCTCCAAATAGGACATGCATATGGCCAATAGATATATGAAAAGATGCTCAATGTAACTAATCATCAGAGAAATGCAAATAAAAACCACAATGAGATACCACCTCACTCCTGTCAGGATGGATGTCATCAATAAATCAGTGAACAACAAGTGTTGGTGAGAATCTGAAGAAAACGGAAACTTTGTGCACTGTTGGTAAGATTGCAAATTGGTGTAGCCACTATGGAAAACAATATGGAGGTTCCTAAAAAATTAAAAACAGAACTACCTTGTTACCCAGCGATTCCACTCCTGGGTATTTATGCAAAGAAATCCAAAACACTAATTTGAAAAAATATATGCATGCCTATTTTTCCTGCAGTGCTATTCACAATAGCCAAGATATGGAACAAATTGATATATATATATATGGAGAGAGAGAGAGAAAATATAGATATAAATAGATATAGATATATCTATATCTATCTATCTATCTATCTATCTATCTATCTATCTATCTATCTATGTTCTGGGGTTACCAAAAAAAATTATACAAGTGGACACTTTGGTCAACGATGCTTAAGCAGTAGTTCGCCCTAATCAGAAATGTCTGGACGCTGATGGCAACCACTTTGAGCACCTCTTGTAATTGCAGAAGTCAAACGTGACTTGTATTCATTTTTTGTAATTGGTATATACTGAGTATTACAATTTTAATACAGTTTTTTTTCCTTTCTTAAAATGTGTATACATTTTTTGGCACCCTCTGTATGATACATATAGATATAGATATAGATATAGATATAGATATAGATATAGATATAGATATAGATATAGATATAGATATAGATATAGATATAGATACAGATACAGATATAGATATAGATATAGGTATAGATACATACATATATATGATGTAAGCTACAAAATAGGGAATATAGTCAATGGTATTGACTATAAAAATTGTAATAGCTATGTATGGTGTCAGATGAATAATGTAGGCTTGTTGGGGTTATAACTTTGTCAAGTGTGTAAATGTCTAATCATTATGTTGTTTTGTACATCTGAAACTAATTTAAAAATGAAGAAAAACAGGATTATAAGAGAATACTATTCAAGAGTTCTATGCCAACAAATTAGATAACCTATATGAAATGGACAGATTCTTAGAAATACAGAATCTACCAAAATTAGCTCAAGATGAAATAGAAATTTTAAATAGACCTATAACAAGTAAGAAGAGTAAACCACTAATCAAACATCTTCAAGAAAGAAAAGCCCAGGACTGGATGGCTTTGATGGTATATTTTATCAATCATTTAATGAAGAATGAATACCAATCTCTCTCAAACTCTTCCCAAAAAAACTGAAAGGAGGAAACACTTTCTAACTCTTTCTGAGGACAGTATTACCTGGCTACCAAAATAAGACAGTGGCATCTCAAGAAAAGAAAACTACAAACCAATATCCTTGATGAATATAGATGCAGAAATCTGCCAACAAAACACTAGCAAACCAAATCCAGCAGCATGTTAAAAGGATCACACACTATGACCAAGTGGGATTTAGTTCCAGAATGCAAGGATGGTTCAACATACAAAAATCAATGTAATACACCACATTAATAAAATGAAGGGATAAAAATACATTATCATCCCAATTGGTGAAGAAAGAGCTTTTGACAAAATTCAAAGCTTCACATTTACATTCTAAAGTCCAACAGAGAAAGATAAAAACCATATGATCTCTCTCGTTCTCTCTTTCTTAAAAAAAAATTTTTGTTGGGGAATATTGGGAGAACAGTGCGTTTTTCCAGGACCCATCAGCTCCATATCAAGTCATTGTCTTCAATCTAGTTGTGGGGGCATAGCTCAGCTCCAGGTCAAGTCATTGTCTTCTATCTAGCCATGGAGGGTGCAGCTCACTGGTCAATGTGGGACATGAACCAGTGACTTTGGTGTTATGAGCACAGCATTCCAACCACTGGGCAAAACTGGCTGCCACATATATGTGGAGTCTAAAAAAACAGTAAGTTCATAGACACAAAAAAGAGATTGGTAGTTGCAAAAGGCACAGGATGGGGGTGGGATGGGAGAAATGGGTGAATAGTTGTTGTTTTTTTAATTGAGGACATTAGAAACATGGTGATGTGAGAGGTTCCCGTGATCTTTCCCCTTTGAGTTACAACAAGCTGAACAAATATAATTCAACAAAAGATTCCTTACACAACACACAAACATGTCTGAGAAATCCAAGCATCGAAACATCTGAATGTGGGTGAATCAGGGTGAATGGGGGAGGAGGAAAGGGAGAGGTACAGAGATGGGGACTGCCAACAGATCCCAGAGCTCACTGTGGTCCCGAGAGAAGGGAGGATTCAGGCTGCAGGTGCACTCTCTGTGACACCGAAAAATCCTGCCTGAGTGATCAGCATGCAATATGACTGAACTCAGCGATAAAGGCAGAGACATTGGGGCAAAGACAAAATGCAGAAGTACTGCACTGTTACTGTGATCTAATAGCCCTCACTGCCAGGAAGAAAACAAAGCCACAGAGCCTGGCTGCCTCCCCCACACCCTCCCAGTGTTAACAGTGGGGCCCGAGAAAAAAATCGTAGCAGTGTCAGATTAAAGAGCAGAGTATCTATAGCCCCAAGAACTAGTGAGAGAGTTCCTAAGCAGCCAATGCATACTGCAAATATTCCCCGTGACAAGGTAGGAGATATAGGGGCACAGCAGCTGCGGTTTGGCAGTCGCTATTACTTGGAGGAGAACAAAGACACAAACACACCAGCCTCCTGTCCTAGCCCATCCCACCTCCACTTTTCATGGCTGATCCCAGTGGGGGCACCCAGGGCTGCTGAGGTGCACATTTTAAGAAAAGAAAAAAGGTATCAAAATTGTAATACTTAATATATACTGATAACAAGGGGCTGCCAGATGGCTCAGTTGGTTAGAGCATGAGCTCTAGTAATGGGGTTGCCAGTTTGATTCCCACATGGCCCAGTGAGCTGAGCTCTCTACAACTAGATTGAAGACAACAAGCTGCCGCTGAGCTTCCAGAGGGGCGGCCGGATGGCTCAGCTAGTTAGATTAGAGCGTGAGCTCTTAACAACAAGGTTGCCGGTTCAATTCTCTCCATGGAATGGTGGGCTGCACGCACTGCAACTAAAGATTGAAAACGGTGACTGGACTTCGAGCTGAGCTGGGCCCTCCACAACTAGATTGAAGGAAAACAACTTGGAGCTGATGGGCCCTGAGGAAATATACTGTCCCCCAATATTTCCCAATAAAATTTATTAATACATACATATATATACACCAATAGCTAAAGTTGAATATAAGTCATGTACATATATTTTTTTGGCACCCTCAGTATATGCTCTCAATTAGGGAGCACCAAAATATATAAAGTACCTACTAACAGAGCTAAAGGTAGAAACTGACAAAAGCACAATCATAATAGGGGACCTAAATATGCCATTGACAGCTATGGATAGATCATCCAAACAGAAAAACAATAGGAAATATCAGCCTTAAATGACACATTAGAACAATACCTAATTAGATATAATGGGCATTTACAGATCCTGTCATTCCAGAACACCAGATTACACGTTCTTCTCTAGTGCACATGGAACAGTCTCAGGATAGGGCATATGTTGGGACGCAAAACTAGACTCAACAAATTTAAGTAGATTGAAGTAATACAAAACATATTATCTGACCACAATGCTTTGAAATCAGAAATCGACTGCAAAAGAAAGTGGGGAAAACCACAAATACATAGAGATTAAATAACATACTACTAAAGAATGACTGGGTCAAAGAAGAAATAAAAAAGAGAGATCAAAAGATACATAAAAACAAATGAGAACACATCATATTTGATACATCATATCAAAATTATTGGGATACTGCGAAGGCAGTATTACAAGTGAAATTTATATCATTACAGGCCTATCTCAAGAAACAAGACAAATCCCAAATAAACAACCTAACATTACATATTAAAGAACTAGAAAAAGAAGAACAAATTAAACCCAAAGTCAGCAGAGGGAAGGAAACAATAAAAATTAGAGCAGAATTAAATGAAATAGAGAACAAAAAGATAATAGGAAAAAGTAATGCAACTAAGAGCTGGTTCTTTGAACACATTAATAGAATTGACAAACCCCTGGCTAAACTCACTAAGGAAAAAAGAAAAAGATACAAGTAAACAAAGTCAGAAATGAAAAAGAAGTTATGATGGATACCACAGAAATACAAAGAGTCATACAAGAATACTATAAAAGACTATATGCCTCCAAATTCAATAACCTAGAAGAAATGGACAAATTCTTATATATAACCTTCCTAGACTGAATCATGAAGAACTGGAAAATCTAAATAGATCGATCCATAGTAAGGAAATTAAAAGAACCTCCCCAAAAGCAATACTCCAGGACCACATGGCTTCACTAGTGAATTCTACCAAACATTCAAAGAGGATCTAATACCTCATCAAACTCTTCCAAAAAATTGAAGCAGAGGCAATACTTCATTTTATGAAGCCAACATTACCCTGATACCAAAACCTGGTAAGCATGACACAAAAAAAGAAAATTACAGACTAATACCTTTAATGAATACAGACACAAAAAATCCTAAAGAAAATACTAGCAAATCAAATACAACAATACATTTAAAAGATTGTACATTATGATCAAATGGGGTTCCTTCGAGGAACACAAGGATAGTTCAACATATGCAAATCCATCAATGTGATACACCACATAAACAAAATAAAGGATAAAAATCATATGATTATATAAATCGATGCAGAAAAAGCATTTGACAAGATACAACAGCCATTTATGATTAAAACACTCAATAAATGAATACAGAAGAAAAGTATCTTAACATAATAAAGGCCAAGTAAGACAAACTCTCAGCTAATGTCATACTCAATGGTGAAAAACTGAAAGCTTTTCCTCTAAGATCAGGAACATGACAAGGATGCCCCTCTCACCACTGTTAGTCAACGTAGCACTGGAAGTCCTCGCCAGAGCAATCAGGCAATAGAAAGAAATAAAAGGCATCCAAATTGGGAATGAAGTAGTATAATTGTCACTTTTTGCAGACAACATGATTCTTTATGTAAAAAACCATAAAGACTCCACCAAACAACTATTAGAAACAATAAACGAATACAGTAAAAATGCAGGATACAAAATCAATGTACAAAAATCTATTGCATTCCTATATACTAACAATAAAATTTCAGAAAAAAAAACAATTCCTTTTACAATTGCAACTAAATGAATAAAATACCTAAGAATAAACTTAACAAAGGATGTGAAGGACCTATACACTGAAAACTACAAGACATTATTAAAAGGAATTGAAGGAGACTCAAAGAAATAGAAAATATTTTGTGTTCATTGATAGAAAAATCAATGTAGTTAAAATTGTCGTATTACCCAAAGCAAAATACAGATTTAATTCAATCTCCACCAAAATCCCAATGGCATAGTTTAAGGAAATAGAACAAAAAAAAAAATCATCAGATTTCTATGGAATCTGAAAAACCCTGAATAGCCGAAGCAATCCTGAGGGAAAAAAACAAGGCTGGAGGTATCACACTCCTTGATTTCAATTTATGTTACAGAGAGATAATAATCAAAACAGCATTGTATTGGCAGAAAAATAGATATACAGACTAATGGAATAGAAGTGTAAACCCAGAAATAAACCTACGTATACTATATGGACAGAAAATTTTCGACAAATGAGCAAAAAACATACAATGGAGAAAAGAAAACCTCTTCAGGTTCTGGTCAAGATGGTGCAGTGAGTAAACGCTGTGCTTACCTTCTCTTACGACCATATCAAAATTACAACTAAATTACAAAATAACCATCATTAAGAATCACCTAAAATCTTGTTGAACCAAAGCCATACAACTAAGGATATGTAGAAGAAGCCATCTTGAGACTGGTAGGAGGGGCAGAGATGCAGAATGGGCTGGTCCCACACCCTTGTGTGACCATGAAAAATCAGGAGGGCTATCTTGGCTGTGGAGGTCTCCCTCAGAAGAGTGAGAGGTCCCAACCCCACCCCAGCCCAGGGTTCCAGTGCTGGAGAGAAAAGTCCCCATAATTTCTGGTTGTGAAAACCAGTGGAGATTGTGACTGAGTGAGACGGAGTGTGGCTGGAGTCCCAGCTGCTCCTCTAAAAGGGACCATGCAAGGACTTACTCTGAGCTCCCATGCTGGAACAGCAGCTGGAAAGGTGGCAGGGACGTATGGTGGGAAACTGAGTTGTCAGACTTGGGACAGGGGCTGGATGTCCAGCTTTCTCCTGGACAGAGGGACTGGAGAAGGCCATTGTTTCTTTGTTGAGCCCTCCCTCCTCCCAGCGTGTAGACTCAGGCGGCTACTATATCTGACTCTCCGCCATTCATTCCCCACGCCCTGGTGATTCTGAGACCCCACGCTGCCCAATTTTTGAGCACACCCACGCAGCTTCCAGTTGCTTTTTCATACAAACTGCCTACCTTAGCTCATGCTGCAGACTTTCCTAGGCTCTCTCAAATGTTTGCAGAACAAGCCAGCCAGGTAGCTCAGGCGGTTGGAGCAATGCACTCCTAACGCGGAGGTCGGCATGAGCTGCCATGGGCTGCCGTGGGCTTCCAAGAGCTGCCATGAGCAGCCGGTGGACAGTGTGAGTGGCTGGCAGCCAGCAGGAGCTGCTGTGAGCGGTCAACCAATGACCGGCGATCGACTGCCCAACCCACTGCCTCAGCCCGGGGGAGCGCAAGGCTCATAATACCAGCATGGGCCAGTTTGCTGCGTCCTACACAACTAGACTGAGAAACAATGGCTTGAACCAGAGTGGGGAAGCAAAGGAAGGAGAAAAAAAAAAAAAGCTTCACAGAATCCAGACAAGCAGCATCTGGCTTGAGCATGTCCTGTACCTCTGGCTGAGCAGCCCTAAGCCCAGCACTAATGACAACCAGCCTTGGTTTGCAGCTTGGCCTCTTGAGGCACTTCCAAGCATGGCACAGGTGTCAGCCATCTGCAGATTTCTTTGCGGCTCCTTCTGGGTGGTCCTGAATGGAGTACCTGGGCTGCAGCTGAACTTGACCTGCAGCACATCCCCCACAAGGCACTCCTGGGGCTGGCACTGCCAGTGGCCAGCTTTGAATAGAGCTGGAGCATCACCCAGCTGCCTCCAAGAATGACACATCCAAGGGGCAGACTGGACAGGCACGAGAGTCCTGCTGAGGCAGATCCTGCTCTTTAGGGTTCTCCCTGCACCACAGCTCCTCCACTGTAGACAGAGCCAGTCCTCACAACCAATCAGCCCAAGGGTCAATCCCTTCCACTGATGTGCAAATAGCAGCCAAAGCTCAACTGCAAGAGGAGGGCACACACAACCCGCACAAGGGGCACACCTGGAATGTGTGGCTCAAGTGACCGTGAAGACTGCCACTGAGCCCCACAGCACACCTACTACATAAGGCCATTCTACTAAGACCAGAAGACATAGCAGCCCTACCTAATACATAGAAACAAACAGAGAGACAACCAAAATGGGGAGACAAAGAAACATGCCCCAAATAAAAGAACAGAACAAAGCTCCAGAAAAAGAACTAAACAAAATGAAGACAAGTGATCTACCAGATGCAGAGTTCCAAACACTGGTTATGAGGATGTTCGAAGATCTCAGGGAGAACTTCAACAAAGAGATAGGAAACATAAATGGAGATAGAAAACATGAAAAAGAACTATTCAGAAACAAAGAATACAATAATGAAAATGAAGAATACATACAGAGAATCAATAGTAGATCAGATGGAGCAAAGGATCAAACCAGCAATGCAGAGAATTAGGTAGCAGAAAACACCCAATCAAAACAGCAAAAAGAAAAAAGAATCCAAAAAATTGAGGAGAATTTAAGGGGCCTCTGGGACAACATCAAGCACACCAACATTCGCATTATAGGATACCAGGAGGAGAAGAGAGAGAGAGAGGAACTGAAAACCTATTTGAAGATATAATGACAGAAAACTTCCCTAACCTGGCAAAGGAAATAGACATACAAGCCCAGGCAGTGCAGAGAGTCCCAAACAAGATGAACCCAAAGAGGCCCACACGAAGACACATTATTATTAAAATGCCAAAGGTTAAAGACAAAGAGAGAAACATAAAAGCAGCAAGAGAAAAACAGTTACCTACAAGGGAGCCCCCATAAGACTATCAGCTGATATCTCAACAGAATCTTTGCAGGCCAGAAGAGATTGGCAGGAAATATTAAAGTGATGCAAAGCAAGAACCTACAACCAAGATTACTCTATCCAGAATATCTATCATTTAGAATCAAAGGACAGATAAAGAGCTTCCCAGACAAGAAAAAGCTGAAGAAGTTCATCATCACCAAACCAATATTACAAGGAATCTTAGAGGGACTTCCTTAAGACAAATATATATATATATATATATATATATATATATATATATACACACACACACATATATATGTGTATATATATATACATATATATACAGATAGATAGATATAGATATATATACAGATAGATAGATAGATAGATATAGATATATATACAGATAGATACATATAGATATATATACAGATAGATACATATAGATATATATATACATATATATGAATAATAAAATGGCAATAACTACATATCTATCAGCAATTACTTTCAATGTAAATGGATTAAATGCTCCAATAAAAAAAAACATAGGGTGGCTGAATGGACAAGAAAACAAGACCGTTACATATGCTGCCTACATGAGACTCACTTCAGATCAAAAGACACACAGAGACTGAAAATAGAGAGATGGAAAAAGATATTTCATGAAAATGGGAACAAACAAACAAAAAACTGGGATAGTAATACTTATATCAGACAAAATAGACATTAAAACAAAGACTATAACAAGAGACAAAGAAGGACCCATTAATCCCACTTCTGGGTATTTATCCAAACAAACCCAAAACGCTACTTCAAGGGGACGTGGTCATCCATATGATCATTGCAGCATTGTTTACAGTAGCCAAGATATGAAGGCAACCTGGGTGTCCCTGAATGGATGAATGGATAAAGAGGTGATCTATATATATATATATATATACATACATACAATAGACTATTACTCAGCTGTAGAAAAGAATTAAATCTTGCCATCTGCAAAAACATGGATGGACCTATGTACCACACACAGGGTACTGTGCTGAGTGCAATAAGTCAGACAGTGAAAGACAAATGTCATATGATTTCACTTGTAAGTGGAATCTAAAGAACAAAATAAAGAAACAAACAAAACAGAAACAAATTCATAGATACAGAGAATATTTTGACAGTTGCTAGATGGGAGAGGCGTTGGGAGTGGGTGAAAAGGGGAAGAGATTAAGAAGCACAAATTGGATGTTACACAGTAGTTATGGGGGTGTAGGGTACAGCATGAGGACTATAGTCAATAATATTGTAACAACTATGTATGGTGTCAGATGGGTACTAGATCTATTGGGGTGATAGATGGGAAGGGGTTGGGGGCAGGGTGAAAAAGGTGAAAGGATTAATAAACACAAATTTGTAGTTACAAAATAGTCATGGGGATGTAAAGTATAGGGAATATAGTCAATAATACAGTAATAGCTATGTATAGTGCTAAGTGGGTACTAGTCCGGGAGAATAACTTCCTAAATTATATAAATGTCTAACCACTATGCTGTACGCTTGAAACTAATATAAAATAATGTTGAATGTCAACTCTAATTGAAAAATTAAAAAGGGAGGGAAGATCAATGATATTGTAATAGCTGGTACAGCGTCAGGTCTTTGCTGGACTTATCATGGTGATCACTTCTTCAGCATAAGGAATATAATCAATAATGTGGTAGTAACTCTGTACAGTGCTAGGTGGGTACTGTTGAATAACTATGATGTATGCCTGAAACTAATATAATATTGTATGCTAGCTATATTTTAATAAAAATCTTTTAAAAATATATACGCTCTCCCCCTCCTCACCAGCCTCATCTTCCAGGTCTTTGGCCCTCGAGAGAACAAATCAGAACATAATTTAAAAATCATAATTTTAAACAACTAAAATTTTCATAGGAGCAGCTTCAAAATTAGGAGTGGGTTATAGTCCAAAAGAATTTAATTAAGTGTTTTTAACCCAGAATTGAAATAGGTAAGAAATAGGTATAGTATTTGGGGGAAGGAGAGAACTTGGCAATGTAAATTAAAATTATTTCTCTACTCTGATAGGATTCAGTAATTCTACTCCTAGACTTTATCCCTTGGAAATAAATGATGAGAAAAATATCCAAAATATATATATATATATATAAGTATGTGACTCACAGGGTAATAATGAAATACTGAGAACAGTCTAAATGTTGAAAAACAGGGCAATGTTCAATAAATCATGATGCATTAATGCAGAGGAATTCTAAGCAACTTTTAAAAATGGTAGTATAGTTATATCTTCTTTGTTTGTGTTTGGCATGGAAACAAGTCCATAATACATTAAGTAGCAATATTAAAGACAATATGTATGCTTTATAATCTCAGTTTGGAATATACAAATAAGTGTGTGTGTTTGTGTGTGTGTATACAAATATAAAATCTGGACAAACGTTCACCAAAATTTTAGTGATATTTCTATATAATAGAATTATAGATAATTTTCTATTTTGGATTCTGCATTTGTCATTTTAAAATGTGTTATTTTCATAGTCATCCCAAGGCATAGGAAAAAACAATGGCATTATTTTTGGTATTTTTGTTAATAAAAGATTGTTATGTTATAAAAAAGAAAAGAAAACCTCTTCAATAAATGGTGCTGTGGAAATTGGAAAGCCACATGCAAAAGAATGAAACTAGACGACTATCTGTCACCAAATACCAAAATTAACTCAAAATAGATCAGAGACCTAAACATAAGACCTGAGACAATAAACTGCATAGAAGAAAACATAGGTACTAAACTATGGACCTTGGGTTCAAAGAGGATTTTATGAATTTGACCTCAAAGGCAAGGGAAGCAAAAGCAAATAAACGAATGGGACTACATGAAACTAAAAAGCTTCTGAGCAGCAAAAGAAACCATCAAAAAACAAAGAGACAACCAACTGAGTGGGAGAAAATATTTGCAAACAACACCTGTCATAATGGGCTAATATTCAAAATATATAAAGAATTCAATAACAAAAAAACAAACAATCCAATTAAAAAATGGGCAGAAGACTTGAACAGACACTACTCCCAAGAAGACATACAAGCAGCCAACAAATATATGAAAAGATACTCAATGGGATTTATAGATGATGTAATACAGAATTGTACACCTGAAATCTATGTAATTTTACTAACAGTTGTCACCCCAGTAAATTTAATAAAATAAAATTAAAAAAAAAAAAAGATACTCAACTTCACTAGCTATTAGGGAAATGCATATCAAAACCACAATGAGATAACACCTCACCCCAGTCAGAATGGCTGTCATCAACAAGACAAATAGTAACAAGTGTTGGAGAGGCTGTGGAGAAAAAGGAGCCCTCATATACTGCTGGTGGGAATGTAAACAGTATAACCACTATGGAAAACAGTATGGAGTTTCATCAAAAAATTAAGAATAGAGCTACCATATGACCCAGTAATCCCTCTTCTGGGTACGTACCCAAAATATCTGAAAACATTTATCCATAAAGATATATGTACCCCTATGTTCGTTGCAGCATTATTCACAATGGCCAAGACATGGAAACAACTAGTGTCCTTTGTAGATGATTGGATAAAGAAAATGTGATACATATAGGCAATGGAATATTACTCTGCAATAAGAAAAGATGAAATACTGCCATTTGTGACAACATGGATAGATCCTGAGATTATCATGCTAAGTGAAATAAGTCAGACAGAAAAAAGTGGAGAATCGTATGGCTTCACTCATATGTGGCATATAAAACTGAAACCAACAAATGAACAAGGCAAACAAAAACTCACAGACACAGACAATAATTTAGTGGTTACCAGAGGGTAAAGGGGGAGAGGGATTCAAGAAGAGGGTAAACAGGATCAAATGTATGGTGATGGAAGGAGAGCTGACTCTGGGTGGTTTAACACACAGCATAATATATAGATGATGTAGTATAGAAATGTACACTTGAAGCCTATATAAATTTACTAACCAATGTCACCCCAATAAATTTAATAAAGATAAATAAATAGATAAATTAAAAAAAATCAATTTGTATGCATTTAATAACCAAATATATTTTTGCACCATATGAAGGAAAATATCTCATAGAAGCCAAGAGAAGTGACTAAACAGCTGATTTAATATCTTTAATGGTTATAAAAGTATTAAAATTTCCTACTTCTTGAATCAGTTTTTGTAAGTGATATATTCCTAAAACTTTCCTATTTCACTGAAGTTTTCAAATTATTTTTCCTTTTTTAGTTTCTTTTTTAAAACTGAGATATAATTGACATGTAACATAGTGTGAGTTTATGGTAAAGAACGTGTTGGTTTGATACCCTTATATATTGCAATATGATGACCATCGTAGTTTTAGCTAACACCTCATTTCACATAATTACCATTTCTTTTTTGTGATGAGGTCATAAAAAATTGAATAAAAATTTTGAAAATTCATTATAATTCTAGGTATTCGTGGAGGTCATGTAAGTTTAATTAAGATGTGTTGGTTTGGCTATTCTTGGCTTACACTTAATTTAGAAGGAAACTGAAGCTACAAGCAAATGAAGTGATCTACACAGCATACAAAATAAGGAATCAGTTGGACAGATGTCAAAAAAGACCTGAGCAAAAGTAGCTTCACAGGAGAAAGTTGCCCTCTTCACACCATGCTTGGTGCACAGTCAATGCGTTGCACGAGCTCAAGAGAATTGCAATTGAGGCACCCCAGCTAGCCATGTTCTTACGCTTGGCTGCTTTCAGAGCCCAAGTGCCTTCATTGGAAGCCTTTTCATAAAGAGGCCTAATAATGACTCCTGACAAACATAGAAAACTAAATGAAGTACTGACTCGTGTTACATACAGTGTGATGGGCCTTGAAGACACGATGCTCGCTGAAAGAAGCTAAACAAGAGACCACACATATTGCATGATTCCATTTGTATAAAATGTCCAGAATAGGTAAAACCCTAGAGACAAAGTAAGTAAGTGGTTGTCAGGGTCTGGAGATGGAGGTTCTTACAGAGGTTTTATTACATAGTTGTAAACAATAATATAAATGGAACCACTTTAAAATGGAGCCAGAACTGCTATCCCAGAGGAACTGCTTTGCATGTCTTATACCTCAAATCTTTGGGATGTTAAAACAGAGCAGAATAAACTTTGGACTGAGTCTAAGCAACCTTGTGTCCAAAAAAGCTATTTACAAGGATAACAAGAAAGCAGATAGAATGACTACTGGAGTGCAATTTTAAAACATTGTTTAGAATTAACATCTTTGTTAGCTTATCTGCACCAATAGAAATGCCCTCCTTCTATCGATGTTATTGTTCCCCTACCCTTTCTCATAAATACCCCTTGCCTTTGTCTTCTAATCAGGACACTATTTGGACTTCTGCCTGAATCAGTGCTCCTTCAATAGCTATTCTTATTACCTCAAATAAATGTTTGTTTGCTTTTCTCTTTGAAAGGCCTTTTATTTTTAGGTTAACATGGTTATGACTGATTAAATCATTGGTCATTGGTGATTAACTCAATTTCCATCCCATCTCCTCTCCCTGGAGGTTTGCCATGGGGAGGGGGTGTGGCCTGAAAGTTTCAACCCCATAATGACACTTTGGTTTTTCTGGGATCCAGCTCCCATCCTGAAACCATCCAGGGGTCTACCAAGAGTTTATGCTAATGGCATAAACTCAACTGTGTTTAAAAGGGGATTATTATGAATAACAAAAGACACTCCTCTCACCCTTGTCATTCAAAAAATTCCAAGGGTTTTAGAATTTCTTGTGTCAGGGACCAAGGATGAAGACCAGATATATATTTCTGATTATATCACAATATCACGGGGCTCTGATCTTCTCTTTTGACAGAAGACCAGGAAACTGAAGGTGGGAATGAGAGAACAGAACAAAGTTCTGATCCCTGGTACTTGTGAACATGACCTTGTTTGGAAACAGGGTCTTTGCAAATATAACTAAGATAGAACAAAGGAGCTTGGATCTGAATAGAGAAAGGCGTTTGATAAAAATGAACTGGCATCGTAAGATGCTTAACCATAGAGTAGGGAAAACTATGGGTGGAGCTGGGCCCCTGTTAACTCTAGTCTTGACTTCCTGTTGAACTTTGTGGTAACTTCCAGGGGAGGGATGAGAATAAAGGGGGAAGCCATGTTGGCCTTGGCCCCTCTTTTTTCCACATGGGTGGCAGGTTGGGACACAGGCCTGCGAGTGTGTATATACACACTCCTTGGTGGCTTTGTTTCTTTTTCTTTTCCCAAATAAACCATTCTTTTGGTGGGTTTTCTGGAGAGTTGTTTTCCACCGGTCCACAGGTTCATGGTGATAAACCCAGGGCTAGCAAGTAGGAATCTCTGTGAGTGAAGGCATGGCTGGTGGATCTTGTCTTCATGGACATTTAGTCAATAACTATTTATTAAGCACCTACTGCGTGCCAGGCACTGTTATAGGCATCAGAATTAGAGCTCACCCTCACTCCCTGCTGGGGTCCTCTTAATGTCTGTCCAACAGGATTTCAGAATTGCTACTCTTCCCCTCCCCAAATGGGAGTATGTGCCATGGGCCCCTGATGAGCCACTCGATGTTGGACATGGAAGGAGGCAGATAGCTCAAGCTTTTGGTTCTATGGGCTTGCTACTGAGACCCACACATCACCCCTCAGTGCAGTGAAATAGTGGAGGTTATTTCACATCACTGAGATATCCTGACTTTACAGCTTGATGCTGTAACAGGTGGGACTTTGGGGCCGTCTCTCTCAGGGAGTGGTGACTGCATTTTGCGAGCAGGAAGGAGAATGAGCTGAGTTTTTGGTGACCTAATGGGTGGATTCTGATAGTAATTAGTGTTTTCCACCTGATATTTTTAGCCTCCCTTCTCCCAGGCTCATGGAAGCTGCCACTTCCCTTCATCCTCTGGACTTAGGCAGGGCAGCATGACATGCCTTGGCCAATGGAAAGTAAATAATGGTGACATTTCAGCTACCATGAGCAGATGTGAACCCCTCACTGACCTGCATGTAGCATGAGCAAGAAATAAACATTTCTTGTGTAAAGGCATAAAGAGATGTTTGTTACTAAAGCATAACCAGTACACAAGCTTCAGGGGAAGGAGGCAATAACAGCTTTGACAATGAAATTTGAGACTTTTTAGCTCCTATCAAGGCAATAGTCTTGAAAGCTAACTTTGGCAACAGAAAAAAAAAAAGTATTTTGTAAATTATTTAAACTCTAATTATGTATTGACATTCAGATCTGAAAGACTTTTAGGGTTTAGGTTACTATAGTCATATAGAGACCTGAAGTTATCACGATAATAATATTATTAATAGGAGTAGTAGTAATGGCCATCAACAGTTCCTTACTACATGCTAGCTTTGTGCTAAATACTTGGTGGATATTAACTCTTTTAATCTTTATAGCAGGTCTATGAGATAGATAACATTATTACCTCCAGGCAACTGAGGCACAGAGAGGTTAAGTAATTTGCCCAAGGTCACATATACGGTAAGTAATGGAGCCAGAATTCAAATTTGGGCTTCAAGTTCAGAACTAAAGTAAGGAAAGGGGTAAGTCAGGCAAGTACAGGGTCAGATCCAATCTTTATTTTAAATATTTTGGGTGAAGGTGGTACAAAGGTATGAACTTCCAGTTGTAAAATAAATAAATCATGGGGATATCATGCACGTGGTTACTATAGGTAATAATAATGTATTGCATATTTGTAAGTTGCTAAGAGAGTAGATTTTAAATGTTCTCATCACAAGAAAAAAGTTGTTAAAAAATTTTTTTAAAAAGCATTTTGACATTTTGTTCATTTCATCCTGCACATTTTCTGCAATAATTTTTTGACTTTTGAAAATATTACACTAGAATATTATTTAACTTGATCACTGAGTTTTGGGATGCGCCTTACTTTTGCACCTGAGTGCCTCACTTACTTCACCCTGCTAGGCTGGCTTGCTTTAGAACCTGATCTTTTAGCATCTGAGTCATGCAAGCCCTTGCTACATATGGAAAAATGGAGGGAAATCCCAACTTTTCCAGTACTAAAGAGAAAGGGACAAGTATGGTGTAGGAGAAATCGGTGCTAAGACAAGGGTGTCCAGAAGCCCCAGTCCTAGCTTAAATCCAAGAATTGAGAGGCATGGTATTAGTTAAGGGGAAGCTGTAGCGAAGGGACCTTTGTTGCCTTCCTGTTTAGAATTCTGCCAAGGAGAACGGCAAGAGGCATAGCCCTCTGGCAAGATGGAGGCACCCACAGCAAAGGGACCGTGAAGGGGTGGCCACGTTGGAAAACGAGGACGCCTGAGTGGGCACCTTCACGCTGTCCCTAATTTCTCAGGGGTGTAGATAGGTGTGGACAGTTCCACACTGTGTCAGGCAGGCGTCCCCCAACTTCTCAGAAGTCGTGAAGGGACTTAGCTGAAAAGAAAACGCCATGTTCCCCCACCTCCATCCTCTACGGCCTCTCGAATGAAGGCACAGCCAGCGCTGGTTTCAGAACCTCCACTCTGTGCCGAAACTGCACAGTCTAGAGGACAATTGATTGAAGGAACTCCCCCAGCGACACCAATCAAGTAATTCAAAGCAGCGTCTGGTCTATAGTAGATGCTCTAATAAAGGTTTGCTGGATGGGTGGATGGGTGGGTGGGTGGGTGGATGGATGGATGGATGGATGGATGGATGGATAAAGAATGAATGAGTACCAGAAGCTGAACTTAGGAAGTGGAATGGGAAGATTGAGGGACGGGCAACTCCCTGGCCCAAGGGGCCCATCAGGAGCTAGAGGGGATTTCCCTACACTGGAAGAACTCAAGTCCCCCCACCCCCTTTGCCGGGACCTCCCCACAGGGGCGGGGAGTATCCTTGGCAGGTTGCGACTGGCCCAAGTCCTAAACTGCGGGCTGAAGTTCATTTCCTGAGTGAGCTCGCTCGCGCCCTTGGGCTGCTCTGTGGGCTCGCAGCTGATGCAGCGCTGGCGGAAGACAAGGAAAGAGATGGCAGAGGAAGGCTCCTGCACCTACTTGATACGCCGCCTGCCCTGGGCGCTCATCTTGCGGACTGTTTCTGTGCTGCTTTTCATTGTCACGGGGATATGCAGCATCGTCTGCATCCAGCAACTCGCACAGCAACACCGGCTCGAGTCACCTGCGGTAAGTCAAGAAGGGAGGGTAAGAGAAAGGCACATCTGTCGCCTGCTGGGGAGCGTGGGGACCCTCTGGAGGGAGCCTGGCCGGGCGGGGGTGCGGAGGGGAGGTGGGAAACGAGGGACAGAATCGCAGGCAGAGGAACCAGCTGGAGCGCAGACTGACTAACCAAAAAAACTGAAATAAAATAAAAAGACAAAACCAGAATGATGGGTAAAAAGTCAGCCAGGAGGAGAGATCTGATTGGGAAGGGACAGCAAGAGATAGAGCCCAGAGCAGGGAGGTAGAGCAGAGACAAGGTTTCCCTGGGATTCAGGACTGGGGGATAGTCCTGCCCAGGAGGTAAATCCCTCATGGGGATCCCAGGGTGGGCGGCTGCCTCTGGGAAAGCTGCGTGGACGCCGCACCGACAACGGATGACTCGCAGGCTGACTCAGAGGCTGTTCCCCCAGCAGGCTGACTCAGAGGCTGCCGGGTGCTTCACAAAGCTGGGAGGGGGAGTTCAGGGGCTCCCAGGACAGGAGCACCGTAGCTGCTCACCTGGACACCCACCACAGGGGACGTCTCTCGGGGCGCGCAGGGCCCTCACAGCCGAGAGAGACAGGCGCACGTGCCTCTTCCCCGCGTTATGTCCAGGAAACTAAGTTCTTTTAAGGTTTTTTCTCATGCTCCATGCTGGTTCAAACATACTTCCTCTTTAGGAGGTTATTTAAAAAAAGCATGCCCAAGTCAGCCCCTTGAGATGAAGCTGCATAGGAGGGTGGGCAGAAGAAAGAACTCTGATTGCCCTGTTTTCTCTTTTCTTCCAGTGGGACATAGCTGAGCTCCAGCTGAACCACACAGGTGATGCAAAAGGCGGGGGAGGCGGGGAGGGGGGCTGGTGCTGGGAGGGAGAGAAAGAGTCACAAGTGAGAGAAAGAGAGAGGAAGGGAGGGAGACAGAGAGAGGAAGAGAAAGAAGAGGAGGGAAGGAGAAATAAACAAAGAGAAAGGGAGAGAAAGAAAGAGAAATGGAGGGAGAAAATAATGAAAACGAGAAGAAGAGGGAGAGAAAGAGAGAGCTTGAGGCAGTGTGTTTCTGGGTGTGCTAACTTACTCTTTCTCTCAGTCCTTCGCATTTGATCTTCTGCCTTGGGAGAACCAAAAACAACTGAAGCCACACTGATAACAATTGCTATCATTCCTGCATTCATTCCATAAATATTAGTTGAGCATCTACTGTGAGCCAGGCACCACTCTGCTGCCACAGCGGGGACGAGAACAGACAAAAGGCCCTGCCCTCTCATTTTCCTTCTACTGCGGGGGCACTAATCAAGGGGCAGGAAAATTATGTAGCATGCCAAGTAGAATAAAGTGCATATAGTGTATTTTGGAGCAAAATGAAGCAAGGGAGGGGGGTCCACATGCCAGCCTGAGTTTGCAGTGGAAAGTGAAGTTCTTAGGGGAGGCGCCCCTGAGCAGGTGGTGTCAGCAAAGGTGTGAGTCATTCAGCCATCCCCTCCCATCCTCTCTGTAATCCTCGTCCTCTCATCCTCTGAGTTTTGAGGGCTCTGTTCTTTCCATTCCCTAGTGCAGGAACCCCTGTTCTTCTTTCCTTCTCTGCACTACTGTCCAGGCTATTGTAACAGCATACCACAGACTGGGTGGCTTACAAAGAACATGTGTTTTTTTACCAAGCATAAAGCCCTCAAGGTCCATCCATGTTGTATCAAGCAGCAGGACTTCCTTTTATGACAGAATAATGTTCCATTGTATTTAGATATACAGCTTCTTTATCCATTCGTCCATTGATAGACATGGGGTCTCTTTTATAAGGGCACTAATCCTATTCATGAGAGTGCCACTCTCGTGACCAAGTCACCTCCCACCTCCTCAGACCCCACCTCCTACACCCACCTCGAGGGTCAGGTTTCCACATAAAAATTTTGGACAGTCAGTCTGTAGCACTCAGTTTCCTTAAACCTCCATCCTTCCACCCCACCCCCACCCTTTGCTTCCAGGACCTCGAATGGACCCCAGGCTGCACTGGCAAGGGGGCCCAGAGCTGGGTCGGTCCTTCCTGCGTGGACCACAGCTGGACAAAGGGCAGCTGCTTGTCCAGCGTGACGGCATCTACAGGCTGCACATCCAGGTGACATTAACCAACTGCTCCTCCTCCCTGAAGAACACCATGTCATCCCGGGCCACCCTGGCTGTGGGCATCTGCTCCCCTGCCACCCGGAGCATTAGTCTGCTGAGACTCAACTTCTACCTCAGGTGCACGGTCGCCTCGCAGCGCCTGACGCCTTTGGCCCACGGGGACACTCTCTGCACTAACCTCACTCTGCCACTGCTGCCGTCCCAAAATGCTGATGAGACGTTTTTTGGGATTCAGTGGGTGCACCCCTAAGTTTTGCACTTTTTGTCCCAGATTTGTTGGGACACAGTCTTCTTTTTTTCTGTTTTCTTTTAAAATTATTTCTTTAAAGATTTGTATTATATGAATTATAATAAAAAATATTATATATTTGGTTGTATGGCTCTTTCCTTCTTTAGAATTAACACTAGACTGTCATTATGCAAATGACAAAGAAGGCACCCTGTCACTCAGGGGGCAAGCCCAGACATGCCTGGGCTTTCTTCAGATTGAGATGTTATCTGGGCTTTCAGGTTCAAATATAGGCTGAAAATACCCACAGAAAACATGCACATCGCTTACTCACATGCACACATTTATGAGGTCCTGAGAGGGCCACAGTTTGATGCTTGCCTAATGTCAGTTTTTACTGGGTTTTGGGAGGAAATTGTGGAGAGTTGTTTTGAACAAAAAGTTATTGCAGGAGAACAAAAGTGGCAGCTTTTCACTGGCAACAGGTGGTAGTCAGTCTTGTTTTTAATGAGCTATGAGAGAATCGTCTTTTCCCCTCTAACAATGTAAACTGAGATGAGAGGTATTTTCACATTTCCCCCTCCTTATCAAGAGCTTTTCTCTGAAAACATCACTGACTAGTGTCTGGTTATTTACTTAGCAATGAGTTTTCTTTTCTTTTTTTTTCCTGGTCTGTCTGTGTCCCTCAGAGCCATGAAGAACCTTCCCCGAGTGTCATGTCCCATGGGGGGATGACTGGAATCCATAACGGTCATATTTGTGCAACAAGAAAGGTAGAATAAGGGGTTCTTGGGCATTTTCGACTTTCAAGTTCATATTCCATCTAGGTGTAAGCATTGGAAATCATCTCAAAGCACTGCGCTATTGATGTAGGAATATTTTCCTGTGATTCCCCAAATGATGTAGGTGATGTTGGATCTGCCGGCGGTTTCTGAGTGTGGGCTGGGATCGTGTCTCGTGAAGCCGAAGAATGGAAACACGGACCAGGGAGAGGCAAAAAGTTTTAAAAAGAGGATAGTTTATTAGAGGCAGGAGAAGAGGTTGCAGCTCCTGAGAGGGAGGGCGTCCCGAATGGGGGTGCCCCATGACTGAGGCAAAAGCTCTTACTTTTATACCTTCCCTTGCCTGCTTGTGGAAGGGGAGCTGTTTAGAGAAGGGAACTGTTTGAAGAAGGGAAACGGCACCTTCTAATGAAATCCGTCTACCAGCTTTGTTCTGCTTGCCCATCCTAAAGGAATTAGCAAAGTAACCCACTCTTGTCTATCAGATCTGCTCCGTTTGTCAGGCCAAAAGGAATATTATGATTAACCTCAAGGCCTTGTTACATTATGTCCTGAAGCGAAGGAGTGATTTCAAAACCTGGAGTTTTAGGATATGGCTGTCTTTGTTTATTCCACCAGGGACCTCCCTGTCTACCTAGGGACATGCTAACTCTCCTGTATCACTAACATCACTCTATTTTTTTGCAGCATGTCTGCAGAGACCCCATAGGTAACAGATACAAGATTTAAAATCAATGGTGCAAAATAAAATTAAAAGAAATAGGACAAATCCAGTTTTTATGATGTTTCTAAACCATGACCCTAAACCTGAGGTGGCCAACTCAATAAATCAAGGGACTATGGAGTGAGGTGAAATTTGTTGTTAACTGACGACTGGAAACAGCATCGACTAGGTATTCCATCACCAAAAAGGATTTATTGGGGAGGTGGGGGAAATAAAGGACTACAATCCGGTAAGTACAGACATGGCCAGCCATGTGCACACTCTGAGCTGGACAAAGATGGAGGAAGGAGATAGAGAAGGGAAGAGGAAATTAAGGGGAGGGGCAGTTACGACCATTGAGCTCTGCTGTAAGCATGGAATTCTTCCTGTCGGGTCCTGGCGGTCACATACAGTGTGAGAACTCCTCCCAGAAGCCCTAGCTCCTCTCACAGACCAGCCCGAATGATGAAGTGCAACTTAAGTCTCTGTCATAATTTTTATCATAACCAATGGTCTTTTTTTCTAATTTTACATAGCTGAGTTTTGACTTCCCCAGAGGAATTTATCCAAGTGCAACAGGTTGTGTTGGCTATTGCACATACAACTCCTTGTTCAGCAAGGGAATAATCCAGAGCTATTCTGCTGTCCAGAACCACTGTGGCTAAGGAATCAGATGATCTTTGTTGAGTTAGCTATTGCCTTGGCAGTGGAATCAGCAAGGTCTCCTAACATCAGAAAGAAATTTCTGAGCACATGTCCATTGGCACAGGAGGGGACAATGCCCTTCCCAGGGAGGAAAAGATAGAATCAGGTTTCTCCTGGGAGTTCGCTTTTAAAGAAACTATGAAGGTTTAGTGGGGCAGACCAGTGGGAGGCCTCAGATCTGTTATGAAGAGCAAAGAGAACATTAGCTACAGTAAAAGCAGTGTCATGCAGGGTGTCAGGCGGGGTCTCTGGTCCCGCTCCCCACATAAGGACGCAGGATATGGTGAGGCCAGAAAGGAACACCCACGGAGCCATAGGTAGGGGCGTCATACCACTATACTCTCTCTGGCGGCTGGGTTGGAGATACAAGAAGCAGGAGCCACACTATCTGCAACCTGCCATCCACTTCTCTACCAACCAACCTCATGTGCTAACTGCAATCCGCTCTTGCAGGCTCAGCCACCATCTTCTTGCTAGGCCCTATTTTGCTGCTAGCATAGCCACAGCAGTTATATTAGTGGCCAATGGCTCACTGGTTACGGCTGACGGCCAACTAGCCACAGCTGATGGCCATCCAATCACGGTTGATGGCAATTTACTACCTGAGCCAGCACCTTTCCATGTGAGGCCGAGAGCCTGGAAACTGCACTCCTGGCTCTGTCCCCACACTCCACCCCTACAGGGTCTCACCTCACAATCTACCGACAAGTGTCTTCTGCGAGGGGCCCTGTGCAAGGAGCCTGGAGGTGAATGCAATATCCTGGACACAGCCAGGCTCTCTGGACACAGCCAGGGTTCCTCAGGGCACCACCAGTACTTCTGGGCAGAGCCAGACTTCCTGGGCTACTTAGGGTACCATCAGACCTCCTGGACACAGCCAGAGCCTCTCAGGGCACTGCCACTCTCCCTGGGCACAGCTAGACCCCCCTGGACGCAACCAGGGCCTCTCAGGGCCCTGCCACTCTCTCTGGGCATAGCCAGACCCCCTGGACACAGCCAGGGCCTCTCAGGGCACTGCCACTCTCTCTGGGCCTCTCAGGGTACCATGTTGGAACAACAGCGACTCACAGTCAAGGTGCTTATTCTCTATGGCAGCCGGTCAAGACACAGGAAGCAAACATCCACCGGTTCCACTACATGGTGGTATGTTCCCAAGCAAACAGTCAAGTGGTCCATCAAATAAGGGATGGAAGGCAATTCTCCATAGTCTACAGTCATTCACCAGGGCTGTGTGTTACCCTCACAATCTGTGCCCTCTCCACAGGGCAAGGGCTCCAAGTCCTCCCCAACCTGGGGGTGAGGGCCTCAGCAAGCACTTCCCAGCCCACAGGGCCGTGATGACCTTCGTTTTCTCCATCCTATGCTGTTTGGGGAACCATCCATGTCTTCCCACCCCCCCCCACGGGGGTCCAGCTCTCTGGCAGCTGCTCCTCCTGGCCTTCCTGAGACTGTGTTCATACGCACAAACTGCTCCACCGCCCTTCGGAGAGCTTTGGCCGGCACCGTACCCTGCTCGCTGCGTCATGTGTCATGCAGGGTGTCAGGCGGGGTCTCTGGTCCTGCTCCCCACATAAGAACGCAGGATATGGTGAGGCTAAAAAGGAACACCCATGGAGCCACAGATAGGGGAGTCACACCACTATACTCTCGCTGGCGGCTGAGCTGGAGAAACAGGAAGCAGGAGCCACACGATCCGCAACCTGCTGTCCACCTCTCTCTGCCAACCAACCTCACTTGCTAGCTGCAATCCTCCATGCTAACTGCAATCCGCTCTTGTTAGCTTAGCCACCTTCTTCTTGCTAGCCCCCATTTTTCTGCAGGTGTAGCCACAGCAGTTATATTAGTGGCCAAAGACTCACTGGTTACAGCTGACGGCCAACTAGCCACAGCTGATGGCCATCCAATCACAGTTGATGGTAATTTACTACCTGAGCCAGCATCTTTCCACGTGAGGCCAAGAGCCTGGAAACTGCACTCCTGGCTCTGTCCCCACAAGCAGATTGTCCTTTTATCTTTCTGCTGTCAAGACAATGAGTTGCCCAAGCATAGGGGCCATTGCCAAAGCTTTCACATGCAAATGAGTAGCCAGGGGGTGCACATAGGGCTCCCTCGTAAGTATTACCATTTACAGACCCATTGGCCAGAGTAGAGGTGTTGTCATCATTCAGCCAAGGTTCAAATACTGTATTATTACATATTAAAAGACTATCCAGATACATGGGTCTGACAGCAAGCCTACACATGGCCTGGTTTATATTGGTTGCTCTGTGGTATCATCCAATATATATGAGATGGAGCTTGTTTTCCCATTCCAGTGTTGGGTTACATTGAGGCAAGGAACTGGAGGATTTAGTTTTCTAACCCTATAACAGGAACCTGCAGAACAGTTTAGGTATACAGTGGCATTTTGGATTCCAGCGAAATTACTTATAGGGCAAACTAAGAGGTCGCTGCTGTCATGGACCGATGGAGGCGTCTGGTGAGCTCAATGAGCTCTATGGGTACTGGTACCTGTTTGCTCACCAGCCTCAGAGTTGTTGGGGGTCTTCTTTGGATTCCACTTCTGATCACCAAGTAACGTTAAACTTAAACTGAGCAAAGAGCAATTTTATTTTATGTTTTTTAAATGAGTTTATTCAGGAATGGCAGAGGAATTGCAATTCAGGACAAGCAGACAATGGTGAACCATAGTCAAGTCCAAAGAGGCAAAGGGGAGGTCAGTTTTTATTGGGTCTGGGGAGAAGTTTGGCAGGGTTGTTTAGAATAAAAAGTCATCAGAGGGCGGCCGGATGGCTCAGTTGGTTAGAGCGCGAGCTCTGAACAACAAGGTTGCTGGTTCGATTCCCACAGGGGCCAGAGAGCTGCGCCCTTCACAACTAGATTGAAGACAACGAACTTCCATTGAGCTTCCAGAGGGGCGGCCGGATGGCTCAGTTGGTTACAGCGCGAGCTCTCAACAACAAGGTTGCTGGTTCAATTCCCACACGGGATGGTGGGCTGCGACCCCCCTGCAACTAAGATTGAAAAACGGTGACTAGACTTGGAGCTGAGCTGCGCCCTCCACAACTAGGTTGAAGGACAATGACTTGGAGCTGATGGGCCCTGGAGAAACTCACTGTCCCCCAATATTCTCCAATTAAAAATAAATTTTAAAAGTCATTTTGATATGGGAGCCCCCTCACTATAGAAATTTTTTTTTTCACTATAGAAATTTTAAGTCTCCTTTTCCCTAGTTTCTTAGCTCCTTAGCCCCTGGCTTTGATTACTCTTCTAATCAGTTTCTGAATCCTAAAGATTGCTCCTAGCCTGAATCACAGAATGTCTCTCAGATAAATACTTAAAAGCCTGTGACTTCCCATCATCCCCCAAGCCATTCCAGACCCCCCAGGACAGTATACTTGATTGTAATCATTGAAGCCTAATGTTCTTTCCAATCCATTCTGGGCCCAGTCCCTGGACAATTGAGGCCACCTAAATGACTGGTGGAATGGCCACAGGCTCTATAGAGTTAACGGATTTATTAATTAAAACCTATTTTTCCTCATTTAGGGGACTTGGGGATACAGGGGATAACCCAGCAAGATTGGCAGTTGCAACCAAAGAAGCCAATGAGTTCTTCCAGGTGGATCTCAAGACCCCTTCCTCTCATCTGAGATCAGATAGGGCGACAGTTCCGTGAACCCCCAATAGGTAGGGACAGCTCTACGCCTCTGTCCAGCAGGAAGCAGATAAAGAAAGAAAAGACTTTCTGTCCCTCAATTTCCCATAGAGATTTTATGGGGATCACATCTCTCAAGGTGAAAACAAGGCAGACAGTTAGACATAGGCATCGGGTATCTACATTACCGCCCAAAAGACCTCCCCTCTCTGTCCAAAACTTCCCCTTTTCATTGTAAACAAATGGATACAAGATACCCAACTAGGTCAAACCAGCCACTCACACCAGCGCAGTTTAAAAAGATGAGGTAATAGCCTCTTGTCAGTCGTAGGTGTCAATCAAGTGGTCCCCACGTTCGGAAAGCAACAGCCCATTCTAGAGAAAAAAGGATAAAAACTCCAAGTCCTCGCCAGTCAGACCCTTTTATTTGACCCTGGGCTCTTGGCCCTTTGGGCCGTTTTGCCTTTTGAGCCTCTTTCTTTGTTCCACCTTGAACCCCTGGACCTTTTAGCCTCTGAGCCCCTTCTTTTGCTCCTAATAATGCCACCTTGGGCCCTTGACATTCTCTACGGCTCCGGTCTGCTCCTATTCCCTTGAAGTGCACTATCTCTTCTAATAAACTGCTTTTTCTCTACTTTACCTCTGTATCTCATTCAACTCTGCTCTAGACGCCAAGAACCTGGACACTGCGCTGAAGAGGCCCCCCCCTCCGGTAACAATTGGAGAACAACAGTTGAGAGGGGCAATTTTTCATCGGCTGCTGGTGGTGGACAATCGGTTGTATTGAGGCGTGTGAGGATTTTCTTCCTTCCTGCTGACCATGCAGATTGAAATGCTGGTACCCCTTCATGGCTTCCCGACTCCACTTTGGAATTAGATTGCCTTATCTATATTTTTCACATGAAGTTTTTGCAAGTAATCCAAACATAACTTTCCAGAACAAGTGAATTAATAAATATAAGTTGAAATAAAATTTATACGAGACCTTTTCAATAATTATGTTTGATAAAGCATATCTACTTTAAAATAATTTCAGATTAAAAATAGAGTTGCCATATGACCTAGCAATCCCACTTCTGGGTATTTATCTGAAGAAAAAAGCAAAACACTAGCTCGAAAAGATACGTGCACCCCTATGTTCATTGCAGCATTATTTACAATAGTCAAGATATGGAAGCAACCTAGGTGTCCATCAATAGACGACTGGATAAAGAAGAAGTGGTACATATATACAGTAAAAGATTACTCAGCCATAAAAAGAATGCAATCTTGCCATTTGTGACAACATGGATGGATCTAGAAGGTATTATGCTAAGTGAAATAAGTCAGACAAAGACAAATACCATATAATTTCACTTACATGTGGAATCTGAAAAAACAAAACAGAAACAGACCCATAGATGCAGAACAAACCTGAAGTGGAGTGGGTGGGGGGGACTGGAGAAAAGGGAAAAAAATGAATCAACCATAAAAAAAAAAAATAGTTTCAAAATCCTTATGGTAACTTGAAATCTTAAAGTTTTACTAAGTTAAATGATAGATAGTCATTGAATATCTAGATCACTTCCAAATACGATAATACACTGAAACATTAATTGCTAAACATAAGTCTAAGTTTACCTGCTTTTGGCTTTCTATTTGAACTAAAGATTTTTGAGTCTGTTTAAACATTTTGTACTACATTGAATAATTGGGGATTATAGGAGAACACCCTGACTACAAGGTCTCCAAGAATCTCCAGAGTTAGGCAAAAGGGTTTTCTTTTATAGAAAGTGTCACGCGGGGTGTCATGTGGGGTCTCAGCTCCCGCTCCCCACATAAGAACGCAGGACATGGTGAGGCCAAAAAGGAACACCCACAGAACCATAGATACGGGTGTTGTACTACTGTAGTCTCACTGGCGGCTGGGTTGGAGACACAGGAAGCAGGAGCCACACTACCCGCAACCTGCTGTCTACTTCTCTGCAGTCCACAACCCGCACTCCACCGTGTTAATTGCAATCCGCTCTTGCTAGCTCAGCCACCATCTTCTTGCTAGGTCCCATTTGCTGCTAGCATAACCACGGCAGTTATATTAGTGGCCAATGGTTCACTGGTTACAGCTGACGGCCAACTAGCCACAGCTGATGGCCATCCAATCACAGTTGATGGCCATTTACTACCTGAGCCAGCACCTTTCCATGTGAGGCCGAGAGCCTGGAAACTGCATTCCTGGCTCTGTCCCCACAGAAAGGAATAAACAATGCTAGAAAAAAACTGAACTTTCTAGAACTCAGGGAGCAGGATGAAAGGACAGAGGGCTAGGACAGTATACCAAAGGATGTTCACCCAGGGCCGCCTGTTCTCAGGAGGGGCTGTCTGCTGGCCGGAGTGAGGGGAGCCTAAATTCAGGGGGTCTGGAGGAAGGAGAGTTGCTTAACCAAAGATTGGTTAGCAAACATTTTGTTTTGATTGGTCAGTGGAGACAAGCAGTTCAGCGAATCACTTAGGACCCAAAGAATGGGAATTGGAGGGTGTGCTCTGGCCTTGTTACAGATAAATGGGACATCTGTAAGTCTTAATCTAAGTCATATGCGAAACAATGGTTCCTTGCTGTGGGGCCAAACCCCACAGCAGTTTCCAGGCTCTCGGCCTCACATAGACAGGTGCTGGCTCAGGTAGTAAATGGCCATGAACTGTGATTGCATGGCCATCAGCTGTGGCTAGTTGGCCGTCAGCTGTAACCAGTGAGCCATTGGCCACTAATATAACTGCTGTGGCTACGCTAGAAGAGAAGAGAGGAAGAATGGGGGCGAGCAAGAAGATGGCGGCTGGGCTGGCAAGTGTGGATGGCGGTTTGCGGACAGTGTGGATCCAGCCTCCAGTGAGAGTATAGTGCTGCCAGAGAGAATATAGTGGTATGACTCCCCTACCTATGGCTCCGTGGGTGTTCCTTTTTGGCCTCACCATATCCTGTGTTCTTGTGTGGGGAGCGAGACCAGAGACCCCGCAGGCCTCCCTGCACAACAAATGGCGCAGCGAGCAGGGTCTCCCACACGACACTTGCAGTATGCAGTTTTCCATTAACACAAATGATAAGGGAATTTCTTAACCTTTAGGTAAAATTCATCCTTGCCAACTCACAGCAGCAGATAGAAAAGGAACCTGCAAATTGAGCATCATCAAATTGTGCCCCTTGATTTATTTATCCTACAAATATCTAACAAGAACCTGCTATGCACTACTATGTGTCTGCTGGGACTACAGTGTGAACTGTATCCCCAATGGTCCCTGCAGAGTCAGTCAGGGTCAGTCAGGTCCAGCTGGGAAATAAATAGCACCTTCACAGTGTACAGACAAAGGACCATGTCCAACAGTGTGAACAGGGCTAAGGGAAACTGCCAAGAATGGGTGGATCCCACATGGGTTAGGGGAGGAAACAATTACCAGACCCCAGTTTTTGCTCTCTTTGTAGCAAAGGTCTACAGGAGAGCACCCGTGGCCTTCAGTGAGGCGTTCAAGTACAATTTCCAAAATATGAAAATTGTGATGGTCATACTATAATAAAATGAACACGTGTCAAAGATTTTCTCCCACTTATTCATTAATAAAGAAACCGGAAAGATGGTAAGGTAAGTTCAAATTCAAGGGACACAATAAATATAATCAGTCAAAAAAACTCTAAAATGAGGGGGCAGCCAGATGACTCAGTTGGTTAGAGCATGAACTCTCAACAACAAGGTTGCCGGTTCAATTCCCACATTGGATGGTGGGCTGCGCCCGCTGCAACTAAAGATCGGAAACAGTGACGGGACTTGGAGCTGAGCTGCGCCCTCCACAACTAAGATTGAAGGACAGCGACTTATTGCTGATGGGCCCTGGAGAAGCACATTGTTCCCCAATATTCCCCAATTAAAAAAATAAAATAATAAAATAAAACTCTAAAACAAATTTGCTAATAAATACAAAAAAGTTGCTAATGCTCATACACGAATATGTGTAGCAGTATTACTCATAACAGCCCAAAGTGGAAATAACCCAAATGTCCTTTAACTCATGAATGGAGAAAGAAACTGTGCTACATTCATACAATGGAATATTATTCATACAACAGAATATTATTCAAGCATAAAACAGAAAGAAGCACTCACACTCGCTACAGTGCAGATCACACAAGGCCACGCAGTAAGTGGTCCATTTATGAGTATATGGAATGTCCAGAACAGGCAAGTCCACAGAGACAGAGAGTGGGTTCATGGTTGCCAGGGGCTGGGAGGAAGAGAAAATGGGGAGGTGACAGCCAAGGGGCATGAGATATTTTTGGACAGGTAATGAAAATGTTCTAAAATTGATTGTAGTAATGATTACACAACTCAGTAAATACACTAAAAACCAATGACTTGTACTTTTTATTTATTTTTCCCCCTAATCTGCCATCTTGAATCTCTGACTTGTATTCTTTAAATGGTATATGAATGTGAATTATATTTTAGTTAAACTGTTACCCCTTAAAAAATGAACTAGTGAAAAAAACCACCCTATAACTTTTGTCCTTTCTCCTAGAACAAATGTACAAGTTCACATATAATTGTACAATGTCTAGACTTTAATCAAGTTGAAAATAGCTAATTTGAACCAGGTGTATTTTCTACTTACATCACATTGTGAAAAAGACAAAGCTGAGGGACAGAAATCAGGTCTGTGGCTGCCAGTAGCTGGGGGAGGGTTTGAGGACAAGGACATGAAGGAAATACTTGGGTGGTGGAAATACTCCATGTCTTGGTTGTGTTGGTGGTTACGCAACTGTGTACAATTGTACAACTGCCATTTGCAACAACGTGAATGCATCTTGAGAGTATCATGCTAAGCAAAATAAGTCAGACAGAGAAAGTCAAGAATATTTTTACTTCACTCTTATTTAGGCTATAAAACTGAAAGTAACAAACGAACAAGACAAACAAAGAAACAAAAACTCACAGATACAGACAACAGTATAGTGGTTGGTTACCAGAGGGCACGAGGGGAGAGGGTCCATTTCTTTCTCCCACTCAGAACACTGTGGGAGAGGCAAGCTCTGCTGAGGAGCTGGAGGCTGGGTCATAGTAACAGCCACACCACTCCTGGTCCCTGGTCCCTTGCCCGTGGCAGCACTGCACCCCTCAGCCTGGCCACTCTCCAGGCTTCAGGCCCCCGGACACCGACCCCACTGGCAGCAAGCAGAGCCTTCCAATTCCAGAGCAAAGTTATCAGAACATGAAACAAAAATATGGTCGTTATCGGAGGTAGAGGATTTAGAAGTGGTTCTTCCTCATAGACAGAGAACAAATTGTGGTTCCTAGATGGGAGGAGGTTGGGGGCTGGGTGAAAAAGGGGTAAGGATTAAGAAGTACAAATCGGCAGTTACAAAACAGTCACGGGGATGTAAAGAACAGCACAGGGAATATAGTCCATATTGTGATAACTGTGTCTGATTTGGGGGTACTAGATGTCTAACCACTGCTCTGTACACCTGAAACTAATATACTATTAAGTGTCAACTGTAATTGAAAATTTAAAAACAATTCTTTTAAGGTGTTCTTAATCAGAATAAAGCTTGTACTTGGGAAGTCGGCCTCACTCCTGAGCACACAGCATCTGGTTGTCCAGGTGCCTCCTAGATAGAAAAGGACCAGCTCACCAGCTTACCTTTCCTCTCCCGCAAGCTGGACAACACGTGAGCAGCATCTAAAAGACCACGAAGCTAACATTCAGGCAGAGTGTGAGCAAATCCTCCATACCAAACCAGGACACTGGGAATCTTTGGTGAGATTCACCCCGGGTCCGGTTATGCCACCAGATGGGACAAGGCCCACAAGCTACACCTCCTGAAGCTTTCTTGCCTATCTGGGTCCCAGGCTGGACCTCAACACACGGCTACTGAACACTTCTTACGTTTGGTTTGACATCACATTTTGGCTCCAATTTTGCATCCTGAGAACACTTAAACGTTTCTGCAGGTTCATTTTGTACAACTTGAAAGACCTTATATCTTCCTGCTTGCCACAAGCATATCTTTCTTTCCTGCTCACCCAATAAACAGCTGTGCCCTACTGGGATAGATTTTCCAAACAAAACACCTGGGACAGCAGTTTCCCAAAATATGCCCTCAGTGGCGATTCCCCAAGCACAGATCTGTAAGAAGTATGTGACAGCATGTGTGTGTGTGTGTGTGTGTGTGTGTGTGTGTGTGTGTTAAGTTATTATGTGTCTTTTGCAAATTTTTGTTGTTGTTGTTGTTGGGGAATATTGGGTAACAGTGTTTTTCTAGGACCCATCAGCTCCATGTCAAGTCATTGCTTTCAGTCTAGTTGTGGAGGGCACAGCTCATTGGTCCATGCGGGAATCAAACTGGTTACCTTGGTGTTATGAGCACTGCATTCTAACCATTGAACCAACTGGCCACACAAATTTTTTTTGACCTTGGGGATTCTGGCTGTGAATTTGATGTACAATTGTGGTTCAAAACTTTGCTTTGTGACCACATCAGTTGTAACAGTGGGTTGTATTAGGTGTAGGTATTATTGTTAAAATACAGGCACTGTTTCCAGACACAGAATACGAATCACGAGTTAGGATGGACATTAGATGTCATGATGATGACATAGCAAAGGTCTGTAGTCCTAGATCTGGTGAAGAATTAGAACAGACCCAGGGATGGGCCATGGGACACATGGCTTCTGCCATGTTAGAAAAATACTTTGACTCCAGGCCTTCAAATACCCACATGGCGTCTGTGCTCAATCCCATTCACACAAAGTTTGCTCCCTGGACACTGAACCTCTGGAAAGAAAGGTCTCCCCTACAGCAAGCACACTGAGGTTTGCTTGGGAACATAACACAGTGAGTACGGGGTGAACCAGGCTCCTTGGGAGAAGCCTTTGTGTCGTTTACTAAAGACAGATTTCTATCCTTCGTAACACGTGTCCATATTCAACGGCTTGCGGCTTGAGCTTTGTTTTGGCAACCACCATGCCGGAAATTGCTCACATTTTGTTTATCTTCTTTCAGGTCTGAGGAACAGAAAGTAGGCTCTGTTTTGAGGAGGTGGAAGTTAAATATACATTTATTCATTTACTGTGACTTGTTCAGGACCACATTTTACAGGATGCCTTGTTTCATTTATCGTTGTTTCTGGAAAGATCTATCACAATAGTTTTAGTTTGCATATAGACTACTTTTTCCTAAGCTTTTTGTTTTTTCAAATTTGTATTAATTTTATTGGATATGTAATTTTATTACATAGGTCTGAAGGGTACAATTCTGTAATACACCATCTATATACTGCATTGTGTGCTCACCACCCAGAGCCAGTTCTCTTTCCAATACCTTATGCTTGACCTCCTTTACGCTCTCCTGCCTCCCTCCTCCCCCCTTATCTTCTGGTAACCACTAAACTATTGTCTGTGTCTAAACTATGTACCTTGTTCATTTGTTGCTTTCAGTTTTATATACGAGTGAAATCATAAGATTTTCGACTTTTTTCTGTCTGACTTATTAATTTATAATCTCAAGATCCATCCATGTTGTCACAAATGGCAGTATTTCTTCTTTTCTTATGGCAGAGTAATATTCCATTGTGTATATATACCACATCTTCTTTATCCAATCATCTATCCAAGGACACTTTGGTTGTTTCCATGTCTTGGCCACTGTGAATAATGCTGCAATGAACATAGGGTTACATATATCTTTATGGATAAATGTTTTCAGATTTTTTTGGTAGATACCCAGAGTGGCTGTACCAGTTTACGTTTCCACCAGTACTGTATTTGTTCCTTTTTCTCCATAACCTCTCCAACACATATTGCCTTGTTAGTAATAGCAATTCTCACAGGTGTGAGGTGGTAACTCATTGTGGTTTTGATTTGCATTTCTGTAACAAATAGTGAAGTTGAACATTTTTTCATATATCGATTGGCCATTTGTTTGTCTTCTTGGGAGAAGTGTCTCCTCAAGTCCTCTGCACTTTTTTTTTTTTAATTTTTTTATTGGGGAATATTGGGGAACGGTGTGTTTTTCCATGGCCCATCAACTCCAAGTCAAGTCGTTGTCCTTCAGTCTAGTTGTGGAGGGTGCAGCTCAGATCCAAGTCGATTTGCCATTTTTAATCTTAGTTGCAGGGGACGCAGCCCACCATCCAATGCAGGAATTGAACAGGCACCCTTGTTGTTGAGAGCTCATGCTCTAACCAGCCGAGCCATCCGGCCACCCCTCCTTCAATTCCTTTTAATAATATCTTGTACTTTTCATTGTATAGGTCCTTCATATCTTTTGTTAAGTTTATTCCTAAGTATTCTATTCATTTAGTTGCAATTGCAAAAGGAATTATTCTTTTTCTGAAATTTTATTGTTAGTTTATAGGAATGTAGTGGATTTTTGTACATTGATTTTGTATACTGCAGCTTTACTGTATTTGTTTGTTTCTAAGAATTGTTTGGTGGAATCTTTATGGTTTTTTATATTAAAAAAATCATGTCATCTGAGAAAAGTGACAATTACACTACTTCATTCCCAATTTGGATGCCTTTTATTTATTTCTCTTGCCTGATTGCTCTAGCTAGAACTTCCAATACTATGCTGCTAGACTAGTTTTTAATTGGCTTATTTTGAAAAATTCTGACTTTAATTCAAGTGTATGCCAATACCTTCCAAAGTAAGGTAACATCAGAGACAGTCTTGACCAGCTGGCTTAGAGAAATTTCTAGAGCATTCACATTAAAAGATTCCTTATCATGAAGTTCTTTCATGTAAATCTAACCAAAAATTGCCACATTATTCTTTGTACATTTTCATTATGTAGTGTTAACAAGCTTAGTTGCAAACAAATAAAATACTTAAACTATTTGTTTAAAAAATACTGTGGGACAGGGAAAAATAATTAGGTGAAACATAGAACGGAGGATTTGGGGTGTGGTGAAACTATTCTGTATGATCCTACAACAGTGGGTATGTGTCATTATATATTTGTACATCACCAAGAGTGAACCCTAATGTAAACCATGGACTCTGGGCAATAAAGATGTATCACTGTACGTTTGTCCGTTGTCCGTTATGTCAGTAGTGGGGGGGCTGTGTGTGTCAGGGGCGGGGGCTACATGGGAACTCTAGGCTTTCTGTTCAATTTTGCTATCAGCTAAAACTGCTCTGAAAAATAGTCTATTTTTTAAACACCATACACCTAATGTACCTGAATTGTATTGCATGTAAATTAAAGCTCAATTCATGACTTTTAAAAAAGATACATTTTTCTGGATAATTAAATAACTTTTGAATAAGCCTGGCAAGAGACACCACTCAAATCTCTCTAGAGAAAGGACCTGCCATTCAGCTGCAAGAAATGCAGTCCCCTGAGCACTTCCAGCTGTCACCGCCTCCCGGATCCAGCCCCATTGTGATCACAGCAAGGTTTCTGCCCAACGCGGGATTCCTTCATGAGTCATCGTCACTACCGATTTCCATTGTCTTCTCTGGCACTCAGTCAGGTCTGGATTGTAGTCAGTGTTTCTTTCTACCCAGTCCTGCTTCCTTCCTTTCCATTTGTGAATCATCTTCTCTCAATAATTCTCTTAACACTTCTCAGCACCCTCTTCCTAGACAACACAAGTGTGAAGCAATGATCCCGAAAGGACACATGGCCATCTGCTATTTCCCAAGGTTCAGATAATTTTTTTCTTAACTTCAGGTGACCTGGCAGAGAGGGAGGTAGGGAGATAAACACCCAGCCCTCCATCACCTTTTCAGTGCTTTCCATGTGCTAAACCCAACTGGGAGCCGGAGATGGGGGTGGGAAGGGACCTTTATGGCATCAATTAATGTCTTCATCTCAGGAGGTGGAGCAGCGTGGACAGTGCATCTGAAGGGACAAAGTGTCTGGATACTCAATGAGCCAAACATCAGCCTGAGAGACATTAATGTAATGCTAGCTGTTGTAACAGATAAATCCCAAAGTTCCAGTGGCTTAATACAAAAGAAGTTGACTTCTTGCCCACATGAAGTGTAAAAAAGGTGCTTTCTGTTTGTGAGGAAGCTCTTCTCCAAGCAGTGACTCGTGGACCCAGGCTTTTTCCCTACTCTGTCTCAACCATTCATCAACGGGCTCATCCAAGGAAGAGGAAAGGTAATGAAGGATCATTTTTAGGATCTTTTTGTGGGCTAGATATGGAAGTGGAGTACATAGCTTCCTCTCAGAACTCATTGACTAGAACTGAACCAACCTACAGCAAAGGTGTCCAAGAAACAGTTGAATAGCTAGCAGTGTGTGCCTAAGACAAAAAGGTAACAGTTTGGGTAAATGGCTAGCCAGTCTCTGCATAGGCAGCAAACAAATTATTACCAAATATAAAAAATTTTGAATATAAAAAGTGTTATAGTAAGATTTATAAAGGGAGTTCAGGGAGTTATAAGATTATATAACAGAGATCTTGGTTAATTGGTTAATGGGAGAGGGGTGAAGGAAGGGGTCCCTGAAGCAGTGACATTTAAGGCAAATACTAAGGATGAACAAGGGTTGGAACTGGCTAGGAGGAGAGGAAAGGGGTTCAGGGAGCAGGGATCAGCAGTGGGTAATAGCTGGGAACCAGGAAGAAGCAGCCAATTTAGCTACAGTTGAGTCCCCATTTTTATAGCTTTGCTTGCCCTTCTAAAGGAAAGGATATGGTTTGAGTTTGGTTCTCAAAACACCATCTAAACAAAAATGGTAAATGGCAGCAGCCTCAGTTCTTGTTTCTGGGTCAGCATCCATCAAAGCCAACCTGGATTTTGTTTGTTTGTTTGTTTTTAGGATCATAAAGGGGAAAGGGTATCTTGAAAGGATAAAGTATTTTATCTTAAGAAGAAAACATTTCATTATATTCAGAATCAAAATACTGACCCAGGTGGACAATGCTGAACAGACACTTTCTCTGATACCCAGTAAGCAAATCTTCCTCCTTCTGATGGGTGAGATGGGGGGGGAGGGACGAGGACAAACTCTTTGAAAACCTTCAACAAATATTTGTTGAATAAATAAATGAGCAAATAAAAAAATATTCTCTAATCTCACTCAGATCGGTCAATTTCTTCACACTTGAATGTTTTAGAACATTAATGAGTGATGGTTTTTCAACTTTAAAATTTCATATCTTCCTGAAAGGTTGACAATGGAGGGTTTTGCTCAAATTTGAGGGAGCATCCTTATAAATTTTATTGTTGGTGTATTTAAATATTGTTTAATCTAAAATGAAATCTTTCTAGGAAGAAGACTTAAGCTTGTTCTGGAATCTTCTGTTCTGTTAGCTCTGTTTCTTCACGTGTTCATTCTTTTCTGTTGTTGTGGAGTTTGAGATGTCCCTTTCATGGTACGGATTTTGGTCACATGCCCAATGATTCTTAGTTACCTGCTCACCTTTGTGTTTGAAAATTCCAGTTCTCCTGCCCCTCCTATTTGCTATAATTTGACTCAGGAAAGGAGTGCTGTCAACTTGACATTTTATATCCACTGATTTACCCTCACGGCAAATTATACCACTAAATCTACTTACTACATGGGCCAGAAGAGAGAGTAAATCTAACTCAGCTAGCTCCTGTGTTTCTTTCTAAGTAATCACCTTGATAAATGCCCCCCAAAACTTCCTCCGATTTTTTAAATCCACTCACAATACACTTGGAGTTTCCTAGAACTGCCCCAGCTTCTGAGTTTGTGGTTTTCTCTGGTTTTATTTCTCAACTATCCTGGTTTTGTCTGACTCAAATAAATACTTCCAATTTATATTTATAACACAGTGGAGGGAAGGAAAGGGCAGAGACCAGCTAATGAAGCAAATGGGGTAAAATGTTAGCAACTGGTGAATCTGAGTATAGATCGTAAGGGGCGTTCTTTGTACTCTTCTTATGCAAATCACTTTTCTTTACATTTGAAATTATTTTCCAATACTAACGTGTTTTAAGAAGCTGGCTATTAAGACAATCTCAAGTTCCTTACTTGTCACTAATTCCCCAGGCCACACTTAGGCAACTGACCCACTCATGCCCCTGAAAATGGCCCTTATAAAACCACCTGTGATTCTGATGATTCAAAATCCGGTAAATGTTTTCACTTCTCATCTAACAACTCCCAGCGGTATCGGACACCATCGACTGCTACTTCCTTTTTGAAACAGATTCCTTAGGATTTTGTTTCCTAGTCCTGTGCAGCTGCTCCCGCGCAGACTTTTGTGCAACCTGGCCTCCCACACAACCGTTACTTCTTGGACCCTTGATCTTAGACCCTCTTTTCTTGCCACCTCTTTACTTGTTCTTCTAAAAGATCTCACCCTTGCCCAAAATGTCCATTAGATAAATACACCAACGACTCTCAAATTTCTATCCCAGCCAAAGAGTTTGCAGAGCTCCAGAGTCACCTCAGCATTCTCACTGGGTCCCTTCAAAGGCACCTGGAAATTCCACACGTCCCGAAGTGACTTATGCTCTTTTAGGGTCCCCCAAATCCATAAATGTGTCCACCATCTATTCAGTCGCATGAGCCGAAAGTCTTGGCTTCTCCAGCTCGACCATACTCAAATCCTTGCCAACGCCTATTCCTTTCATCATTTAGCTCTTGTCTGCATTCGTTGCCTCTCCATGTTCAAAACCTTCAGTTCCTCCCAAACTTCCCACTACCTCTCATCTGGGTCCATAGGCCTCCTTATCTCCACTCTTTGCCTCCTGCCAGAGGTCTAGCTCCTTTTCTTATTTTATTTTATTTTTTATTTTTATTGGGCAATAATGGGGAACTGTGTTTTTCCATGACTAAATTTTTATTGGGGAACAGTGTCTTTTTCTAGGACCCATCAGCTCCATGTCAAATCATTGTTGTTTTTTTAAATCTAGTTATGGGGGGTACAGCTCAGCTCCAGGTCAATTCGTCGTTTTCAATCAAGTTGTGGAGGGCGCAGCTCACTGGCCCATGTGGGAATTGAACCGGCGACCTTGGTGTTCTGAGCGCTGTGCTCTAACCGCTAGGCAGCCCCAGAGGTCTAGTGCTAACAAGCTAATGTGACCACTTATCTCCTTAATACTCCATCGCCCTCAGGATAAAGCTTTGGGTTGGCGTCCATGAGCTTGCATGGTCTGACCCTCTCATCCCCATCTGCACTATGCTAGCCACTCTCCTACGTCTGGCCCTTTGTACATGCTCTCTTTCCCAGCTGAAACTCACTTCCCCCAATCCTTTCTTTACCTGATTCACTTCAGACCTTAAATGCTATCGTTCCATGACCCAACTGATGCAATAAAAACAACTTCCACATATTGAATCAAGTGTCAGTCACTGTGCTATTAAACCCATTGGCTGACTTCATATTCCCCATGAGCTACAAAGTTTGTTTCAGTTTTACAATTGAAGTCCCTAAGCCCAGAGACGTGAGTACACTTGCCCAAGGATGTACAGCTTAGCTAGCAACGGCAAGACTAGGGCTGGAACTCTAAAATGCATGTTCTGTATGAGCCAGCAATCCCACTTCTGGGTACATATCCAAAACAATTAAAATCCCAAAAAGATATCCCCACTCCCATGTTCATGGAAGCATAATTCACAATAGCCAAGACATGGAAACAACCTAAATGTCCATCAATAGATGAATGGATAAAGCAACAAAGAAAATGTGGTATTATCCACATGACGGAATGTTTATGGCCTTAAAAAAGAAGGAAACCCCACCATATGCAACAGCATGAGTGAAACTTGAAGACATTATGCTCAGTGAAATAAGCCAGACACAGAAAACAAATACTGCGATTCCACTAATATAGCCGAGTTCACCAAAGCGGAACGTACAGTAATCGTTGGAGAGGCCAAACGGAAGGGGAGGGAGAGTGTGTGTAATGGGTGCAGTTTCAGTTAGGCAAGATGAATAAGTCGTAGGGCTCCATTGCACAACAGCATGCCTATAATTAACGTGCCGCACTGTGCACTGAAATTTTCGTAAAGTAGATCTCACATTAAGTGTCCTTAGCATACTTTTTTTAAAAAGAAACATACCCTGCAGTCTCATCTCTACTCCTCCCTCACTGGGCTTCTCCCAACACACACACTCACATGAGAAGCTGTGTCTGGATTCACATCCCAGTCCTGCTTACAATTCCACAATCCCTGATCCCAAGCCTTGGAAGCCAGACATGTTTTGGAATCCACAATTTGCAATGGGAATGGAAATGTGCATAGCCTATTGTGAGATAAAATATATATGTTGGTCTCTGCCCCGGGTTCCTGACACAGGCCTCCTAAACCTTCCATGATCCAACTGATGCAATAATAACAACTTCCACATATGGAATCAAGTGTCAGGCACTGTGCTATTAAATCCATTGGCTGACTTAACATTACCAAAAGCCCATAAATTCCTCAGTAAGAGGAACACAAGGAGCATCTTTTGGTCTAATGAGGCAACTCTGTGTGGCCCGTGGATGATCCCTGGATGGGTCCTGTCACCAGAAAGACCCAGCCATGATTAGAAGCTGGGAATTTTCAGCTCCCAGCATGTCCCCATCCTCCAGAGAGGGGAGAGAGCTGGAAATGGAGTTAATAAGGAAGCCTCCATAAAACCCTGATAGAAGGAGGTTCAGAGAGCTTCCAGCTTGGTGAACACATCCACACCGGGAGGGTAATGCTCCCAACTCCACAGGAGCACAAGTTCCTGCACTTGAGACCCTCCCGTATCTCTGGGTGATCATCCGTCCCCTTCCTCATCTCCTTTAATACACTGGTAGGCTCAAGGCAGTGTTTTCCCAATTCTGTGAGGTGCTCTAGCAAATTAATTAACCCAAGGAGAGAGTGGCTGGAACCTCCAATCTGTAGCTGGTTAGTCAGAAGCACAGTTGATAAACGACTTCAACTGGCCTCTGAAGAGGGGCCAGCAGTCTTGTGGGACTGAGCCCTTCACCTGTGGGATCTGATGCTATCACCAGGTAAATGGTGTCAGGATTGAGTTGAATTCTTAGACATGCAGCTAGTGTCTAAGAATTGCCTGTTGGCGTGAGGGAAAACATCCACATATTTGGTGATGAGACGTGTCAGAAGCCAAGTGTTTTGTGTGGGTAGTAAAGGAGACTCGCATGAGAGAAACTCACAATAAGGAATAACTGGGTTTTTCCCCGACTGGAAAAAGAAACCAAGAGCTTTTGCTTCACACATATGTTACTGTCACCAGGGGCTTCTGGGACACCCCCAGTAATCAAGCATACTAATGCCCTTGCTTTATGAGTACTCGGGCTGAAGAATAAACAAAGACCGTAAACACATCTACACGGGTTCAGTTTGGACTGCCAAAAGAGTTGTGGAAATTTACTTGTTTGGGGATTTTAGAGTTGTGGGTGCAGGATTATGAAGCTGTGATTGTCTTTACAATGCCCCAACTTTGTATAGTTGCCTTTGTAACTTTGTAACTCCCATTTTGGCAAGGGTATATTTATAACACCACAGCTATGTCATTGTAACCCGTCTCCTGTGAACTGTTGTTTCCTTGTAACATGCCCATGTGTCATTATAGAATTCCATCTGTATATTGGGTGTCACTAGTTGATGGTTCCACCTTTCTATTGTTCTGTTTTTGTTACACCTCCTTGATGCCCCATTCTATTTCCACCACGTACTGTCTCTGTTGCTGGCCTTGTCTATCAGCTTTTAACACTCCCCTCTGTTGTATCACTGTGTTGTTGTAACATCATTTCTGTCTGAGTGTTCTCCTAATAACAGTTGAAGTGTATTGAGTGCTTATCAAGAGCCAGGCTTGAATATGTATTAAATGTATCAACTCCTGTAACCCTCCATAATAATATGCTGGGCTGTCATAGCAAAGTACCACAAACGGGTCCTTAAACAGCAGAAATTTATTCTCTCACAGTTCTGGAGACTAGAAGTCCAAAACCAAGGTGTTGGCAGGGTTGGTTCTTTCTGAGGGATGTGAGGGAAGGATCTGTCTGCTCTCAGCCTGACTTGCAGATGGCCGTCTTCATATTTACATGGCATTCTCCGTGTGTGTGTGTGTGTGTGTGTGTGTGTGTGTCTCCAAATGTCCCCTTTTACAAGGGTACCAGTCATTTTAGATCAGGGCTCAGCCCAATGACTTCCTTTTAACTTAATTACCTCTTTAAAGACCCTTGTCTCCAAATATGGTCACATTCTGAGGTCCTGGGGGTTAGGAATTGGGGAAGAGGGCACAATTCAACCTCAACTTTTATGTATTCTATGGGGTCTCTTAGAAGTGACTGGGGTTCCAGGCAGTCAACTCTAGAACTTATACTGTCAACCACTCTACCTATAATTGTCTGTATGACTTGGGCTAACCTCCAGGAATCTCAGTTCTCTTGCTCATAAAATAGGAATAAAATTAGAATAGTACCTTCCTAATGGAGTCCTTCCAAAGCAATTAGTGTCTGGGACCAATAAGCATTAATAAATGTCAGCTGTGGTTATTGTCGCTATTGTAGAATTCCAACTGCATACCTTGAGTCTTGGTAACATCCTACAAGATTTGCGGCTCAAGCATCCTTGCTGTGGGATAACCACACACCCAACATAACCCAGAAAGTAGGACAGTCTCTCAGATCCCAAAGCCACAAGGAAAAATACCAACAGCCTTGAAGACCTGCTTCCTTGGGGACCTGTCTTCAAGGTTATTTGGCAGCATGGAACTGAACCCACCCCAGAAGGAAATTCATAGGAGGACCCTCAAGTTTCCCATGGCCCCCAAGGGGAGATACTAGATGTACCCCGTGGAAGAATGTCCTTCCAAGATTCATGTCCTTCCTGGAACCTCACATTATGACCTTATTTGGAAGCAGGTCTCTGCAGATATAATTAAATTAAGATGTAGTCATACTGGAGTAGTGTGGGCCCTACATCCAATATGACTTGTGTCCTTATGTGAAGAGAAGGAAAACAAAGACAGAGACAAACAGAGGGAAGATGGCCATGTGAAGATGGATGCAGAGATGGAGTAACACAGCTGTAAAACAAGGAACACCAAAGATGGTGGGTAAACACTGAAAGCTGGACGAGGCAAGGAAGGATTCTTTCCTAGAGGCTTTGGAGGGAGCATGGCCCAGCCGACACCTTGATTTTGGACTTCTGGACTCCAGAACTAGGGAACAATATACGTCTGTTATTTTAAGCCACCCAGTTTGTGACATTCTGTTAGGGCAGCCCTAGGAAACTAATAGGGTTTCCCAGTAGGCATAGGGTATCCTATGTCACCAGGAAGAGACAAGTAGGAAACTTAGGCCCCTCCTCTCTCTCTCTCTAGGGCTCTACAGTCTCACCTGTGCATTCCTGTGCATCTTCCTCTCCTTCTCTGTACTCCAGGCCCTTTCATTCTTCTCTCTCTGCACTTGGGGCCCTTTCATGCTTCTCTCTCAGGTACAGTTTCTGATTCCTGACCTGCCCACTTTCTGCAGATATCTGATTGGCCCAGCTTGAATCATGCATTCACCCTGGCCCAATCGTCTGTGCCAGATGAGAGGCATCACCTGGTGCCAAGGGTGCTATTCAAAATAGGCAACAACCAATGTAGCCAGATGCTGACTAATCAGATTTGACGCTGGCCCCTGGACCAACAATTCTGGGTGTGCACCAAGTGTTAAGGCTTTGGATGCTGGGTCGCAAAGGCCATCCTAGGGGTCCAGAGGAACCCTCCAGGAATGGGGACCGGGAGTAACAGGTACTTGCCAACCGGTATGGAACTGGTTTAATGTAATTTAATGACTGTCATGGTCATATTCATGAGTGTCACCTCAACATCAGTTGTGCCCACTCAGGAAGGTAAAATCCCTTGAGAAGGGGTAGAGATGGGTCAGGCAGATGGCATTTACCACCTCTTCCACATCTTCACTGCCATCCCACACCCTCCTGTCTGGCCACTGGAGGCCACTCTCCCACCTCTGCCTCACTCACCCCCATCTCTTCTCTTAAAGTCTATCAAGGTCACCTGCTCCAGAGACTTCTCTGTCCACCCCAATCCCTTTTGTCCCAGGTCTGTAGGGAGAACCAAAGTTTAGCTGGTTTATATGGTCCAGTGGGCGTAAGACCTACATGGTGGTGAAAATTATGGGGTTGGGGGAACTGGCCAGGTGTGGAGAGAAAGAGGGATGCTGGAAACACGTGTGCTGGCACGTGTTTAACAAGCAGCTCTCAGAGGGGGACATGACATTGTGTGTTTATTATCAATTTTACGGGCATAAGTGATTGTGAAGCACACCATTTACAAATAAAATAGGAATACTCTTCATTGTAAATTCTATATAGTCAGTTGATTCTTACAGAATGCCTTACTGTTTCCTGCTCTTGTTCTCATAGCCAACCTATGGGTGCAAGTGACAAGTGAATGTAGGTTGATATTTTCCTTTAAAGACTAAGATAAAATGGAATGACAAAGTCCACACTTCACCTGCCTGGCTGAGAGCAACTTCCTTGCTAAATCAGATCATGGTTTGAAAACACTAAACGATGACTTCCTTGATTTTTATGTGTGACATTCACAATGTAACAGGCACAAATAAGACACACTTTTAAGTCTAATCTACAGGCTTAACCTCATTTCCCCCAGCACTTTATAAGTCTAGATAATCAACGGAAAATAAAGCAAGCCCTAACTTACAGCATTTGCTGATTTTAAGTTTCCCGTGTGATGTCACTGAACAGAGTTGGCCAGTGATATCCTGCAGAACTACCTTATATAGTATTTCCACCACACATTTACAATAGATGGAAAAACCTCAAGAGCATAGATAAACTGGAAATAATAAAATCCTTAAAGCATAGGGTGGCTGTGAGTCTCAAAAAACTCACACTGTCTGGCATCCAGTAAACGCTCAATACACGGTAGTGATGAAGTTTATAAACATTTTATTATCCAGTACCACATACCATATCACACTCTTCCCCATGCCCCAGTCACACTGAGTCACAGACAATCACATTTAGTGTCAAGCCTGACTATTAGATGTCAGCTTAGCAAAGACAGATTTGGGTCTGTCTTGTTCACAGCTGTGTCCCCAACACCTAAAACAGTGCCTGACACATAGTCGGTGATCAATAGAAGTTGCATGAGTGAATGATGCTCACACAACAAGGAGTTCTGCAGACCTCCCAATAGCGAGCCCTTCGAATCCCATTGGGGGGTAGGAGTGAGTCTTTATAGCTCACATATTAACATAAATAAGGATTTTTTTTTTCAGTCTGCTTTGCTTGATGATGTTTTTCTATCCCTAAACAGGATCTAACTCAATAAATATAAGTTGACTTATAATAAAAAGTGCACTATCTGAGCTCAGGCTCATAATAAATACCAAGGGTTTGGTTAAAGTGGAAATGGTAGTGGGACCTAGGAATCCTCCAGGAGGAGTTCAGCAGCTGGGAACCCTGCCCAGCCTGGTGAGGTAGAGAAGCTGGGATCCATCACCACAGCTCCCAACTAGGCAAGGCAGGGTTCAGTCTCCCTCCAGGAGGTGGCAACCAGGCTGCACCTCATGAGGGCTGTGGGGAGGGGAGTGCAGCGGGGACCTTGGTGGCCACTCGATAGAGGCCCAAGACCGTGGCACCTTGTGCAAGCTGCCAGGCCAGGCGTGCCGCTGCCTCTGCGCTCAGGCGAACACCCAGGCGCTGGCCAGCACCCAGATGCATCAGGCCACCCCGGAAACCAGCCACTGAGTCACGGGCTTCCGAGGACAGAGGAGGCAGGTTCAAGGTCAGGGCCAGAGCTTCGGCCCCTGCACCCAGTGGCTGTAGGTGCAGGGCAATGGAGACCCAGCCAGAGCCAGCACTGGCCACAACGCGTCGCAGTTCCAAGTGCAAGAAGACATAGTAGATGCCAGCCTCATCTACTACCAGCTCTCGTGTGCGTTCATCATAACTCACACCGGGTGCCAGGAACACGCCTTTCAGGCCTGGGTTGCTGTACCAGTGCAGGAGCCCTTCGGTCAGCAGTGCTAAGGGAGGAAGAGGGGGACGCTAAGCATGGCTGTGGGCAGGGACACAGCCCTACGAAGTGGGTGGCAGGACTGAGGAAAGGGTAAGGGGCCTCTGAGGGAGGCAAGAGGTTCCCAGAGGGCGGTGGGGCTGGGGGATGGAAGGGAGGAAGAAACTCAGAGTGAGGGGTGGGGGTGGAGAGTGAAAGATTTTTAGGAACAGACAACAAGCAGGAAGAGAGGGAACTGTGATGCAAAAGAGGATGAGGGAAGGGAACAGGAGACTTTCGGAGATAGAAGGAAGGGGTTTAGAGAGGGAGGTGAAGGAAATGGGGGAGATAGGAGGAAGGGGGGATGGGGGTGGGGGTGAGGGAGAGTGGGCAGGGGTTTCAGGAAGGGTGAGGAGAAGAAGAGAAGAAAGAAAAGGGGTGGGGAGGAGAGTCTAGAAGAGGGAGGGGAGGAGGGTCTAAGGAAGGAGGGAAGGGAAGCGAATGGGAAGGAGGGTCCAGACCTCCTAGAGCCTAGAGGGAGAGACCAGACCAGGCTGGGATCTGAGGATCCAGCCCCAGCTCTGAGAGGGCAGGCTTTAGGTGGGCACAGGTGGGGGTCAGCTGAGAAGGCACCTAGAGGTCAGAAAGAGGGACAGCTTTCAGAGAGGGGAAGGGAAGAGGGTCAGATTGAGTCAAGGACCCCTCTGGCTCCCCAGACCCCTCCTCCTTATTGTCCTCCTCCCAGGGAGACGGGGAAGGCGCAGGACACTCACCATCTCGGGCCACCAGCTGTGCGAACACGCCAACGCCCTGCGGAGGAAAGGCAGAAAGTGGGTAGAGGTTCTCCCTCCCGCAGCCCTCTGAAAAGTGGGAGTCTGTGCGGGCCTTGAGCTCCGCTTCCCCCTGCTCCAAAAGAATACACTAAAACACACGCACACCCGAAGTTGGGGTCTCAATCTGACCCAACCGGTGCGGTCTGCAAAAGGACAGCACCCGCAGGATTCAGTACGGAAAAGAAGCGAGATCGCTCCAGCGGTCCTTGAAACAGGGAGGTATTGGGAGAGAAAGCGGGACACCCCGAGGGTACGGGAGAAAGTCGAGGTATTCCGGGAGCTGGAAAAGGAAGTGGGGGTCCCCTAAATGGTTTGGCATAAAGAAGTGTCCCTCTGGGTCCGCGATGGTCTGGGGCGCTGAATGCAGACAGGCTCATACTGGGGGAGGAGATGAGGAGTACCCCCGAAGTCCCGGATAAAGAACGGGTGCCTTCAGGAGTCCGAGAGGGACGGACCGTCGGCCCGGGGTGTAGAAGGGGTCGCGTTGGGGGTGCGGGTGAAGAAGGAGACCCAGAGCGGGGTAGGGGTCTCCCCCCGGGGCCCAAGCCGGGGCGCAACTCACCTGCGGGGAGTCGCCGAGGCCGGCGCGGGCGTCCGGCGGGAGCTCGGGGACCTCTGGGAGTCTCGAGCTGGGCGAGGGGTTGGGGCCGGGCGAGGCGGGGCACTGGGTCAAAACCCAGGCGCGGACCGCGCAGACGGCGCAGACCGAGGCGAGCAGCAGCAGCGCGGCGCTCAGTGCCCAGGGCAGCAGGTGACAGGCGTGGCGCGGGGGCGCGGGCGGCCGCGGGGCCTCGGGGTCCGGAACGGCGTCCGAGGAAGAGGGCATGGCCGGCGACTGGCGGCTACAGCTAGGGCCCAGGGCTCCGCGCTTTATACGGAATCCGGAAGCCCCCCCCTCCCCCCGCTTTCCGGGGCGGAGTGGGTTAGGGACCTTGGCGCCCCGCCCCAGTCCCCATAGGGCCAAACTTTCCCTAACTTTCTTTTCTCGGGATTTCTTTTCTCTCCTTCGCCCTTCAGCCTCGGCCCCACCTGTTTCTTCTTTCTCTCTCTGCCTCTCTGGGTGCCTCTTTGTATCTCTCCTTTTCTCTGTGTGTCTCTCGCTCTTTGAACATGTCCCTGTTGATTGTCTCTGAATTGGATCGCAAGGGATTCTTTGGTCCCTCTTTTTTTCCGTGTCTCTCTCTGTCTCTGACTGTCGCTGTCTGTCTCTAATTTTCTCTGTCTCTGTGGCTCTCACTTTCTGAGTCTCTGTGTCTCTTTGTCTCTTTCCCCTCCTTCCTGTCACGCCCACCAAGGCACCCTCAGGGATCCGCTAAAGCCAGCACTTCTGCAAAGGGTTCAGAGGACAGTCAGGCCTCAGCCCCTTTCTCTTCTGGAACATAAACCCCCCAGTGGAGCCCTGAGTGCCATGCTCAGCCCTTCCCCCACCCTCCCTCACCTTCCCCAGGATCACTGGGCCTTCCCTGGCCTGCCCCCACCCACCCACCTAGACCTGCTTCCTGTCAGGAGCCCCCCCATGGACCCTACAAACAGAAGGCTGGAGAATCCAGGTAGAGAAATTCCCCTTGTAGGAAAAGGACACTTGAGTGAGGCAGAGGAAATTCAAATTTCCCATTCACTCAGGCGGGGGCGGGAGGAGAAGCAGACTAGCAGTTAAACTTGGCCAAAAAGAGGAAGCAACCCCGGATTGAAAGATGGGAACAAAAGCCCTGGGCTGCACTAGAAGCCTTGCTCTGCCCAGACAACCAGGGTAGACATGCCAACCCCCTGACCCACTCCAGGCCTCACTTTCCCTATGTAAAGTGGGAGATTGGATGGCGCCATTAGTTTCAGGCTTCCGCCAGCAGTCGGGGAATTTTAGTATCCGATGCCTGCCATGTGCTTGATCTTGCACTGGGCCTGGGTGGGGAATTACGGGTAGAAAACCATAACGATACTGGCGGTGTTGATGCACAGGTGCTAAATGCTTCCGTTATGTGAGTGGTTTATAAAGTGTGATGTCCAAACAAACAACAGCAGCGTCACCTGGGGAGTTGTAACTATGCAAAATTCTAGCACCTCAATCTGTTGATACTGTGGGACAGGACGAAGCTGGCAATCAGTGTCTTAATGAGCCCTCCAGAAAATTCTGATGCTTGCCCAAGCTGGAGAACCCAGGTTGTTCCTCTTCACCTGCAGTCCCTCTGCCTGGAATGTTCTTTCCCCAGATCTTCAGCCAGCAGACATCTTCTTGCCATTTAAGCCCCGTTTCCAATTGTCCTGGGTAAAGATGACACATGGAACACCAGCCTCTACTTTCACTCTCCTAAAACCCCAGTGCAATGGCCGTTCAGTGACTGTTTTAAACCTGAAACAAACTTGTAAGCCAGCAGGTGGAAAGCTAAATATAATTTCCCTCACAGAATTTCATCGTCACCATCTGCCAAGGCTGTTGTTATTGAGGACTCCTGACAACTCTGAAAGAGAGTGTGCACGTAAAATAGAAGTTTTGTGAAAGTAAATTTCCTAGAAGAGACATCCACTTTTCTCCTTTTATTTGAAAATAAAAGGCTTTTCAAAGCAAGAAGCAACAAATGTTTATTTAAGATCGATAAGAATAGCTCTTCAGCAAGCGTTAACTGATTCAGGCAGAAGCCCAAATAGTGTCTCCAATTCGGAGACAAAGACAAGGGGTATTTATGAAAAGGGGAAGGGAATAATTACATCAATAGAAGGAAGGTGTTTCTATTGGTGCAGATAACATAACAGAGTGATGTTAATTCTAAATAATGATTTTAATTTTCAGTTCAGGAGTCCTCATTCTGTAGTCATTGTATCTGCTTTCTTGTTATCCTTGCAAACAGTTGTTTGGGACACAATATTGATTTAGGCCCAGTCCAAAGGATATTTTGCCATGTTTTAACACTCCAATGGTTTGAGGCACCAGACATGCAGGGCAGTTCCTCTGGGATGGAAGCTCCAAAACTCCATTTTAAAATGGCTCCATTTATTTATACGTATATATAGTTTTTCTTTTTTTTTTGACACTACCCATCAGGGTGGAAAAGTAGCTGGGTTTTTTTCCTCCAGAGAACGGAAATGGCAGAGTTTCTAGTCAAAGGAACGGAACGGCAGTCAACTGTAAAAAAAATCACTCTGAACACAGGAATATTAAGCAAACCTGTGAATTTGAATGTGGGAGCTGAAACTTCCCCACCCTCAACCCTCGCCCCTACTCAGCATCCGGGACCCAGAAGATAGGATGGTGAAATACCCATCTCTGAGGAATATGACCAACAAGGAAGAAAGATTTAAAGATGCTGAGGCCAAAGGGCCCTCTTCCATATCATCGCCCTGCCAAGGAGCTCACCGGCCACTGTGGGCCTAGCCCTAGCCCATAGCAGGTGACAGCCAAAAAGAACAAAAAGAGGAAGTCAGAATACTCCAAAGTTCACCATCTCAAACAACCCAAATGAAAGTTCTCTTTCTCAGGCCTGATTACGTCACCCATCAAATTTCCTTACTAGCCAGTTCAGCCATCTAGAATATTCTTGTTTGTTTAGTTGCTTACAATTATTTTTCTCCATAAAATTGTTATCTTCTGAAGAGGAGTATCTTTATCTGCTTTGTTTCCATTCTACCTCCAGTACCTAGAAAACTGCAGGCCTCAATAATATTTATTAAATGAGTGAATGAATGAATGAATTATAGCATAACAATTAATAGCATGGGCCCTCCGAGGTCCATAAACTACAGTCTGCAAACTATGAAATTTTTGTTTGATTGTTTTTGTTTTTCAGTGGCTGGAAAAAGTCAAAAGAAGGAGAATACTTCCTAACATGCGCAAATTATACAAATTCAAATTTCAGTGTCCACAAATAAAGTTTTTTGGCACATAGCCATGCTTATTCACGTGCATATTGTCTATGGTGGCTTTTGCAATACTACAGCAGAGCTGAGTAGTTGTGACAGAGACTGGCCCACAAAACCCAAAATATTTACTCTCTCTGGTCAATTTCAGAAAAAAAATTACTGCCTCTGCTCTAGAGTCTTGAATTTCAGCTCTCAAATTTCTTGCTATGTGATCTTGGGCAAGCAACTTTACCTCTATGAGCCTCATTTTTCACATCTGTGAAAATGGGAATAGTAAATCTCCAAGGGCAGCTGAGCGTTTCTGTGAGCAGTGCAAGGCACATTGTAAAGGCTCAGAAAAAGTGAACTGGCATGATCGCAGCATCTTTTCTACAACTCTGGTACACCATCATCCCCAATGCATGGATACAGAAACCAAGGCTTCACAAGTTGAAATCTTTTAGCCAAGGGCTCACAATGAGTGTTCTGAATTCCTCTCCATGCCGAGGGGCTTGGCACAGTTCTGTATACCCACTTCAGGGAGGGCAAACAAAGTCTGGCAGCCTGAGGAAGGCTCAGGCCACAGCCAAGGAGCACCATGACGTGTAGCTGTGGTTGGGACATCTGAGCCAGGAAGCCCCGCCCACCGTGGAGCTGTCAGCATCACCTCCTAGCACCTCTGTGTTCAGTTGTCTCCCTGAGGTGAGCGTGGGCCCATTTTCCTCATCTTTAGGGGAAGGACCTGAATTCTCATGCTCACCATCATAGGGCTCAAGGGAGCAATTGGGCAGGAAGCAGTTGGAGGGGAAAGCACCTCTTCCACCTCGGAGGCGCAATGAACAGGCACCTCCTCCAGGAGGTATGCCTTGATTTTTCCTAGAAAAACTCATCTTTGTTTCTCTAGGTTCTCCGTTGACCGCCATCCCCTGCATATGGCCCTCCCAGTGTCAGCTTTAGCTGGCCTGGATCCTCTGTCTCCCTCAGGGCAGGGCAAAGCCTAACAGAAATGTTAGTGATGTTTGCTGAGTAAGAGCACAAGCAAGTGAGAAAAGACAAAATGGGGGGGGGCAGGGAGGTTGTGATGTGAATTGAGGGAAAAACAAAAGGGGGAAGGAAAGCATGGAGTGAGGTCTATGGGAGTGTTAACACGTGTTGAAGGAAGAAACAGGCACAGAGAGGGGAATTTCGTTGCCCACATTAGCCACATCTCTGAAAAAGCTGGGTCCTGGATGGGTGCAGCATGTGAGTGTGTGCACCTATAGTGTTGGGTAAATGCGCCAAACATGGTGGTGCAAAGCAAGGGAGCTTTGTGGAGTTAGAGTGCACAGCCGGCTAATGGACTTGTATTTCCAATGTGATAATGCATTCTCAGAGACGGGGTGGTGGAGTCCATGCATTCACGGGTGTGTTCCTAGTTGAGGAACAGCAAATAGCACAAGGTCCAAATTAGTTGGCTTCAAATCCCAGCTGTGTCTCTTGCTAGTTGTATAACCTTGAGCAAATTCCTTCACCTCTCTGTGCCTCACTTTCCAGTCTGGGAAATGTGACTAACACCAGTGACCGCCTTGTAGGATTGGTGTCCAGGACAGCACCTGGCATACAGTAGGTGCTCTGTAGGGTTAGCCGTCATGGCTGCGGATGGAGCTGATAGTCTGGCATCTCTGTGTGACTGTATGCAGTTGTTGAACTTGTGAACAAACACCCAGGGTCCAAAGACTAGTGCAGACATCTGTTGCAAAAGTATTCAATGAAAAGAGTGAAAATGGTCATAAAAAGCAAAATGGTCAGATTGTTTATAGAATTGGTTCTCTAATCACAGGTGTGAAAGTTGAGTCATCTCTGGATTCCATAGAAATCTCTAAGGGTTGAAGAAATAGGTTCAGGGTGCTACATTCAGGGTTTGTTTCAGAGCAGAGACATTACACAATGCATTTCTGGAAGGTACACGAACAGTGGGGGATTTGGGTCTGAGTTAATTTGGGCCTTCCACTCTAAGTGCTTTTACCCATTTGCATTTTCCACGTGTTACTGTTTTGCTTTGCTTATTCCTTTTTTTTTTTTTTAGCGCAAAATCGTGGTCAAGTACACACACACAAAGAAAGAAACCAGTGGCCTGAGCTGTTTGGAAGGGAAAATTTAGTACCGGTGACATCAAAGACAGGAAATCGTGTTTCCCTGCAAAGGACAGCAGAGTAATATAGAGATGGGGAACACCCAGCAGACCAAGGTAGGGCCCAGGCAGCTCAAAGGGGCCCCATTTGAGAAGCCAGCTCATTCTGCTGGGAAGCAAGCCAGCCTGCCCCAAGAAGGAAGTCTCAGCGGGGGCTACCACCTGGAAGGGACTCTCCAACTTGCCCGGGAGGCAGCTGCCACATAGACAGGTACAAGACACCCCTATGCAGGCAATACACAATTATACAAACCGAAGCAGACACACCACACAGACATACACATTCTCTCTCTCTTTCTCTCTCTCTCTGTCTCTCTGTCTGTCTCTCTCTCTCTCTCTCTCTCTCTCACACACACACACACACACATTGAGACACATACCAAAGGCACACACAAGGACACACAGAGGGACACAATAGATGTTTCTTTTCATTTCAGGCATATACCATCAAGCACACGGAGAACAGAACAGTCACACACACAAAGACACACATACCAAAACAGACTTGGGGATACACCACACAGACATACGCAGTCACGCACTGAGACAGACGCCCAGAGACACAATCAGATACACAAGATCTGTCACCCAAGCTAGCCACCAGCACACAGAAGGACACACCCGTGGCCATGGTCACACATACCCACTAACACACAGCCTCAGAGAGACTCAAATACTCTGGGGTAGGCAATCAGGGACACATAATATCAGACACCCTGAGACAACCAAAGGCATAGAAATCACACTCGTATGCAGGCAGACCTGGAGAGACCAGCAAGACACACTTGAAACAAAACACAAGGCACTACAACCAAACGAGCCCAGGCCTCTCCCCCAGTGGAGACCCAGTCTCCATCCTTCAAACTGCTCAAAACCCCACCACCTCCGAGAGGGGACCGAGGCTCTCCTTCTGGGGGCCTGTCCCTCCCTCGAGGAAGCTCTGGGTGTAGGCCGCGGGCGCCACCTGGTGGACCAAACATCTCAGTACAGAGCTACACAGAGTTAGTGGAGAGAGGAGCTGAAAGGAAAAGGTGCTTTAGGTCTTCCACCTCAAAAGCAAAGCCCGCAGAGGAAAGAGTATGGCGACGAGGGAGTGGGGAGACAGTCGGCGGAAGCCGGATCAGGTAGGGCCTTAGCAGGAGTGGGATGGAAAACCCTCACCAGCCCCCACTCCAAGCAGCTCCGCGCCCAAGCGGGTCCTGGCGGATGCTGCTGGGACCGCGGAAGACGGTGAACCCGGAGACGGATTCCCATTGGTCGATGCCCGACCAATGAAACGCGGCGAGGGCACCCGGCGGGGCGACTGTTGACAGAGGGAAAGGTTCTCGCCCGCTTATCCATGGCTCTCAGCCAGCAGATGACCACCAGGGAATGGCCCAAGATGTGGAATGCCTATTCAAGGAGACTGCGGGACCAGCAGGATTATCACGAGACTGTGACCCTCAGAACCTTGAAAAAGGTGGGTCCGCCCCTTCCAGGGCTGACCCGGGTCTCTCAAACCCTGCTAGCTCCCCAGCCCCAACCACACCCCCGTCAATCTCCCTAGACCCCGCCCACTCCCTACCATCAGCTTCCCAGGCCCCACCCACTCCAGGTCCCGCTCACTTCCCGGGACTTTCTCCCTGGGTCCCGCCCAGTTCCCCAGCCATCAGCCACCCAAAGCTGCCCACTTCCCTGTCATTCTCCCTAGGCCACACCCACTTCCCTGCAATTACCTGCCCAGGTCTTGCCCACTCCCCAGCCATCAGCCTCAGGTCTTGCCCACTCTCCCGCCCCACCCACTTTTCTACCTTTCTTAATCCAACACCACCTTCTCCCCACGCTACGCCCTTCTATTGTCTCCTATCTAAAATCCTCGCTCCTTTCTTGGGTTCCACCTTTCCATAGCTCTGCGCCCCTTCCTAGTCCAAGCATTCAGTGCATCCCCATCCGTAGTCTGACCTCCCTGGGGACTTTGAGGCCTGTGGGTCTGACCATTTTGTCTTATTCCTTTAGGCCCCGCCCCTTTTGTGCCGCCCTATCTTCGTCCAGGCCCCACCCACACTATAAAGACCCTACCTCAACACTGTCAAGTCCCTGGTGGGGGATGGGGACTCCTCCCTAAGGAGCAAGAGAAGCCTCAGTTTCCCCGGCACCGTCCTTCCTCGGGATGCCCTCCCCCGCTTGGCCGTCTAAGGTCGCCCTACAATGGGACCCTGTCCCTGCGCGCTGTGGTCTTCATCAACCAGGCCTGCCTCTCCCCGCTGTGACCCCCCAGGCTCACGAGCTCTAATACCGGTCCGGGTGGGCGCGCCCACCCTGTCGACCCCCCATGGACTCAATAAATTTACTACATATCATCATGGCCTTGCCCAAGCTGGTTGTCCCGTACCAGTGTCTGTGGCGCGGGCCCCACGCAGGTCATTCCTGTCCCATCCGCTGACGCACTCCTGCACCGCCAAAATGTTGGTGGCTTTGGACATGTTCTGTCTGCTGCTGGGTGAGCACCCTTCCCACCAGTCTTGAGCCTCACATCCAGACACCCAAGAGGCGGTGGAGGGGTATGTCTGCCTGTCTGCCTTTATCTGAGGGTGGTTAGACTGGGGGCCCTAGTGAGTGTAGTTGGCCCGTGTATCTTCACATCCGTGTGTTCATCAGCATATTTCTGGGATGTCTGGGTCAATATCTGTCTATATGAATAGGGAGAAAGGGACTCTCCACAAGTGTGACTTGTGTATTTACCTGTCTTCCTGACTCTGGATGCTGGAGTCAGTATCTGGCTGTATGCGTTTTTTTTCTGTTTTTCGTTTTTTTATTTTTTCAGTCTTTCATGACTTTATCTTCTCCCTTCAACCATTTATTTTTTCAGCCTTTTATATGATTTTATTTGCTGTATGTCTTTGAGTTGTGCATATGGGTCTATCTGTGTGTCTGGGAGTGTCTGTGTTGTATTTATATCTGTGTGTGCATGTGTTTCTATGTGTGTGCCTGTGTGTGTGTCTGTCTGTATCTGTACTGGATTCTGGGTGTAGAGCGTATCTGCGACTGTGTATTGTATGTTTGTGTCTCTTGGGTCTCTGTGTTGTGTGTTGTGTTGTATTGTGTTGGGGAAGGTGTGCTTATTATGAGTGACTTCCACGCATGCGCTTGGGACCTGTGACTATTCATCTGGGTTGGGGGGGTGGATCCAATGGTATTTGTGTATCCAGGCGTGTGTCTGGGTCCATATGGGCCTATGTATATTGTGAATATATTGTTATATTGTGTCTATGTGTGTATATCAGAATCTGTACTCATATGTCTGGGTTAGACTCTGTGGTTGTATTATGTATATCAGACTCTGTGTATGCATATATCTGTGCATATGCCAGCCCCCCAACTCCCTAGTGGGCAAAGCCAGTGACTAGAGCCCCCTCATTGGGCCAGGCTGGGACATTAGCTTTGCCCTCCCAGCCCAGGAAGGGAAGTGGGGGCTCTGAGAGGCTGCGTTCCAGCTACCTAGCTCCACCAGACTTCAGTGGGCAACTGAATGACAGGGTCAAAAGAAGGGTGGGAGGCCTGGAGGCATGTTCATAGAGTGGGCAGGCCTGACAGAGAGCCTGGCACCTACTGGAGATAGACCCCCCTGCCCTTCCTGAATTCAGGCAGTGCTAGATGAGGGGCTCTAGGTCCTGCTCGCACACAACACCCACACCAATATCTCCTAGCTCAGTCGGTTACAGAGCCATAGGCATGAAAACACACAGAGAACCCAGATATAGACACACACACACATACACACACACAAACACACACATCCATGGATACACATGCATCCTCTCACACACACAGACTCTAGACAGGATCACACACACCCACACAGGCACCCATATGCACCACAACACCTATTCACACCTATTCACACTACACATATATATGATGCATGATATGTGCACATCCCAAGACACACACATCTGCATTCATGTACTCCCCAAGCACACAGGCACACATGCCAAGACATACCACATACATATGCCTCCAAAAACACATAGTCACATACGAGGTGTGATCAAACAATACGGTGAATGTTTAAATTTTTTTAATATATTACGGTAAAAACCACATTGCCATTAATCCCCCTCAAAATACTCCCCCTCATTTCAAACATACTTATCCCATCGTTCTTGCCACTTTCTGAAGCAGTTCTGGAAGTCCTCTTTCGTGAGTGTATTTAGTTGTGCTGTCGTGGCTACTTCGATATCCTGAATCATTTTGACTTTGAGGAAGAGCCAGAAGTCGCACGGTACCAGATCCAGTGAATAAGGTGGATGAGAACACACTGTAATGTTTTTATTTGACAGAAATTGTCATATAACTGAAGCGATGTGTAACATGGAGCATTGTCATGATGGAGGATGATTTATAGCACACTTTAAAACACACCTCCTTTTAACCATAGCTCACACTCGACTGACTACACTGAACAAGTTGAAACTTGTCACACACTGTTACTAAGGTTCAATGCGCTGCTTCCTTTATTGAAGATCCCTGACTCTCCATTGGATGGCACTCGGCAGCAGCATTCACCATATTTTGTGATAAAAACGGAAAGGCTCTGTATCATATATAACTTTTAATGCAGCAATTTATGTTCAACAAAAACTTTACAGTGTGTCCTCATCCACCTTATTCATCGGATCTGGCACTGTGCGAGTTCTGGCTCTTCCCCAAACTGAAAATGACCATGAAAGGTAAACATTTTGAATTGATTCAAGACATCGAGGCAGCCATGACAGCACAAGTAAAGACACTCACAAAAGAGGATTTCCAGAATCACTTCCGAAAGTGGTAAGAACCATGGGATAAATGTGTTCGAAGTGAGGGAGAGTATTTTGAGGGAGATTAATGGCAATGTGTATTTTACTGTAATAAATTTTTTAAATTTAAACATTCACCATGTTGTTTGATCATACCTGGTACAGTAAAGACATCGAGACTCATACACACCAAAAGAGACACACGAGAAGATTCACACCAACTCACAGCTACATAGAAATACACCAGGAAACATACATCTACATACATTCATATGTCCAAACCAGGAAACGTACATGCTCAGAGACACACTCATGTAGCAGGTGACATAGATATAGATAGCCATAAGCACACATACACATTCACAGATGCAAAGACATGCACAGCCACAATCACCCACACATATATTCATATATTAGGACACATACACGTACAGAAAAAGTGAACCCTCACACCTTTGTATATATCCTCAATATCCTAACACTTTACCCGCCTCATTCACAGTACCCCCTCCCATAATGGGTCCCTGGGGCTCTGTCCTCCTCTGGACTTCTGGCCAGACCATCCTCTTTCCCACCCTCCCACCATGTCCACGTTGTGGAGACACAGGGAAGATAGACTTCCCAGAAGGCCAAAGGAGAATAAGCCACAGGTGAGCCATCCTTGAGTGGGGTCTCCTCCACCCCCTGCAGTCAGCACCCCCACTGTGCTAAGTGAGAATGGGCCACTAGTGCCCCACATCTGGAGCTTCTTTTGCAATGACACCATCATCAAATACACTTGGTGACTCGTTGCATCACTGAGGACTGAGCACTCATCACTATGGCCTTCTTCATCTCCATCTTCACAGTAATGGGCGGGTCACTTTCACCCCATGCAGCGATGACCCGCCACGGGCAGACTTCACCATCTTTTCTGGCAAAGTGGGGACCCCCCCCCATTCCTAGTAAAATGGGAAATCTCACTACTCGATGGCATAGAGGAAATTCTTTCCTTGAGGAAAGGTAAGGCTCACAGCTTGTTGACATTGAATAGAGGAAACATCAGCCTCTTTAATGTAGGCATGGAACAAAGGAAGTTCATCCCGTTTCCCACAGTGAAGAGGGAAGCCCCATCCCTTATATGCATAAAGCCGGTAGCAGTCCTGCCCCTTTTGGGGTAGTTGGGACATCTCCCCCTTTCAAACACAGAGGAAACACCCTGCCTCATTTTTCTGCTGAAAAGGGAAGTCCCACCATTTTCAGGCATTCGGGAGGAAGTCTATCTTTTTTTTCCTGGTAGAATGGGAAATCCTGTCCCTTTCACATATGCAAGAAAATCCTGCCAATGTCTGACATAAATTAGGAAGATGTCCCACCTCTTTTCCTGGTATAACAGGAAATCCTGCCCCTTTCAGATATGGGACAGGAAATCCTGCCGATGTCTAACATAAAATAGGTGCCACTCTATCCCTTTGCCTGGTGTAACAGGAAGTCCCACCCCTTTCAGATGTGGGACTCCTGCTCGCGTCTGACATACAATAGGGAGATATCCCACCTTTTTTCTTGGTGAAATGTTAAGCCATACCCCTTGCTTCAGTGAAATAGGAAATCCTGCCCATTTCAGGCACAGTTGTGAGACAAGCCCCCATGCACGAGTGTGTGTGTGTGTGTGTGTGTGTGTGTGTGTGTGTGTGTGTGTGTGAGATGAAATGAGAAGCCCCACCTTTTTACCTGGTTTAGTGGGAAACCACACCCTCCTTTCCATATGAAATGTTATGTGAACTGTTTGGGAAAAGATGTTGAAGATTTCCTACTCTTATTGCCCCCTGCCCCCAGCAGTAATCCCTGCCTGCTCCACTCCCACCCCGCAGATCAACCTGGGAGAGAGGATGTATGTCCAGGCCCTGCAGCTGCGCTCACAGGCCTTCATGAGCAGCACCTACATGGTCATGGTCTCTAAGCAACTGGGCGACTTCATGTTTGGCGGCATAGCCAGCTTCTCCCTGACCAGCATGGCCAAGAAGATCACCAGTCACCTGAGCCCCCACTTCCTGGCCATGTGCCTGCCCAACCTGGCTTCCTCCTTCAACTGTGAGAGCAGCTATGTCACCAACTACACCTGCACCAGACACCCTGAAGACATCCTTGATGCCAGGCGAGTGAGTGCGTGGTGAGGGGAACCCAGGAAGTGTTCCTTCCCCGCACTAGCCCCAGCTGATGTCAGCCGTACCCCTGCCCATCTCTCACGAAATCCTTCTATCCTGAGCACACCTCTTTTGGGATGTACACCATGGTGTATCTGATGGTGAGTGTTGGCTGGAGGTGGGCCACACACCCGGCAGTTGGAGAACGCTCCATTGTCCCCCATTCCCCATCCCATGCTTGGTGCCAGCAGTGCCAAGCACGACTTCCATTGAGCTTGTGTGTGTGCCCCTGGAGTTGGGAGGACAAGAATGGGGAGGGCCTGTCTCCTCTTAAGGCTCATTCAGCATCCCTGTCCCAGAATGACAGCTTCCAGAACCCTCTGTCTCCCCCTCCCTGCAGCTGGAGAGGGCCTGTGCCAGGCTGGGTCCATGCCCAGGGCTGGGTTCCACCCGGGGCTGGGGGAAGGGAAATCATACCCAGCTGAGGTGTAGGTCTTAAGTCAGTGGGCAGTGAAGTGTCAGGAGGAGCTGATGACCAGGGGACCCTCTGGGAAGGAGCCAATGACCCACAGGCCCAATGGACAAAGAGAGCACAGACTCTGGTGGTGAAATTGGCTCACACACATGGAAGCCAGCCCAGAGCACTGGGCACCAGGGTGGACAGACAATGACACAGAGGCCAAGGCCATGGAGCACGTGACAGTCACACAGCTGCTTTCACACCAGCAACCCAGCAACACTGTTTCCTGAAAGACAACCCATTTGACTGCCAGCCTTTATTTATTTATTTTAAGACTAAATAACAAAGTAACTACAGCTTCTGTTGTGATAAAGGAACAGGGTCCTTGAAGCTGCAGTGTAATGGCTCTATCCCAGCCTCAACTGTGTGTGACACTGGGTGAGATACTCCTGGGGCCTCCATTTTCTCATCTGTAAAATGGGCATGTAAACAGCACCTGCCTCCTAGGGTTGTGGTTTTATGAGATAAGACATAAACAAGCAGATATACTCAAAGCACTTAGCATAGAATGTGGCCTAAATGTGACTATAATATCTTTAATAATAGGCAAAACAGACTCCCTCTGCCCTCTGGGGGAAACTGAGGGTTGAGGTGTATATCAGCACAGGTGGGGTGGCAGTGTGGACCCCACATGGCAGACAGATCACACACAAGTAGGAAGCAAGCTTTGCCCTCATTTTGTGGATCTCATAAAGATAAGCCTGTCAATTTCATGAGGAGGATGTTCTGAGTCTCCATGAATTCCCTCGCCTCGAGTGTTCCCCAAGTGCTGATGCCTGATTTCTCTCTGAAACACACAACAGCCACTTTCTCATTCTTCCTGCTCGTATCAAGGAAGTAAATTTAACCTGGTATTTAATAATGGGTTATTGGTTGCTTTTTTGTTTTTTTTTTGTTTTCTGTTTTCCATTTCAAAATCAGGAGCCCAACCCCTGCTTTTTGAGGCCTTTCTGCTGAGGCCAACCTGACTCGATTGCAGATCTGACACTGGTAGGAGGTGGGAGTGCGGGGCCAATAGGGCCTCATCTGACTGCTTGGGAAATCAGTCAATGTCTAACAATTCTCCCAAGTCCAAATCAGGGTTTCTCTACCTGGGCGCTGGCATTGACATCTGGGGTCCGATAATTCTTGGCTGCAAGGGCTCTGCATTCCATAGCCATCTGACACTGAGATCCTGGTCCTGCACTCATTTACATACACAACCTGAGTGGGACAGAGAAAGGAGGTGACTCCAACGCTGAGGGTCACTCTGGCTTATACCATCTGACCCATCAGGAACTTATTCTGGAGTCCAGTGTGAGCTAGGGGGTCTCACTCAAATTTTGTCCCCAAATAATTAACACAGGGCTTATCAGCCCTCAGCACTACTGACACTTGGGGCCATATAAGTCTTTGTGGTGGGGGAGGACTGTCCTGTGCACTGTAGAATATTGAGCACCATCCACCCACGGCATGCCATTAGCGCATACACCATCTCCATCCAGGCATGACAACCAAACTGTTTCAGATATTGCCAAGTGGCCCCTGGAGGGCAGAATCGCCCCTGGTTGAGACCACTGGTCAAAACTAGAGGCCAGTGTCGAATGTGAGGTCCCAGCCATACAGCTGAGGTCCCACCCCACAATAGCCAGAAGCCCTGGAGGTGAGGAGGAGTTTTCTGAGATGGCAGAACTGGAGGCTGCCAGCTGAAAGTGATCCCAAGAGGTCTGGCCTTGACTTGAGGGACAGGACAGGAAGTCTTGTTCAGCCCTTGATAATAATTGTAATACAAATAGCTACAATTTATTGTTTACTCTGTGCGAGGGGAAATTGGGGCTACCTCATTGTTAACTGGGCCACCTTATTGTACCCTCCCAACCGGACTGGAGGGTGGGCATTCCTGACTGCCCCTTCTCGCCAATGGGTAAATTCAGCCACAGAGAGACAAAGCTGCCAGTGCAAAGTCATATGGCCAATAAGAAATGGGAAGGTAGGGTGATGGCTTGCAATAAATCGTAACATTAGAGCAGAGAGGTGCTGATGTGGGGGGAGCAATGCAGCTCTTGGATGCTCACTATCCCCCCTAATGTGAAATCTGGCTATAAATCTTAAATCTTGATGTTCCACCCAGGCAAGGCTGGGGTGACCCCACCTGCGACGAACCCAAAGCCCAAAAGGAGTGTCCAGGGGGAGCGCATGGATCTCCCAAACCTCCATCAGCTTCCAAAGCATCCCCCAGTGAAACCTGGAAGGAACATTGTGGTTTTACTGACTGCACAGCTTCAAGACAAGTCCTCCAGGAACGGATCGCCCCCCCCCCCCCAAAGAAACAGATCGCAACTCCAGAGCCCCCAGCTCGACCCTACTGGGAGCCCTCCCGGTAATACAAGGGTTCTGGCGAATGGTACATAGACGGAATGTAGAGGGAGGCTGTGGGCAAATAAACTGAGACAGGGCCGCCCGGGAGTGGGGATGCAGGATCTCCTCGCTGCGAGTTTACCGGGCCTCTTCCTTCCCCCGCCCAATCTCTGCAAAACCCGGGGGAAATGGTGCTGATAGTGCCTAATGAGCCTCCCCGCCACGGTCCGAGGTGGGGGCGCAAGGGGCCCTGGCGAACCCCAGCGCGTGTCCCGGGAGGTCCCCAGGCCGCTGGGGAGGGAGCTCCCTCCACCGCGGCCCCCTCCGTGCTGGGGCGGGACCAGGGGGCGGAGCGGGCGGTGACCGCGGTGACGCGGACCCGCCCGCTTTTATAGAGGCGCCCCGGGGGCGCAGGGACCTTGCTTCGTCGCTGCCACCGCCACTGCGTCCACCTCCTGCCCCGCCACCGCAGCTCCCAGCTTCAGAGACACTGCCGCCGCGTCCACGCAGTGCCTCTGCCATGCGCGAGATCGTGCACCTGCAGGCGGGCCAGTGCGGCAACCAGATCGGGGCCAAGGTGCGCGGGGGACGGGGCCCCGGGAGGCGGCCGAGAGGAGCGGAGCAGGTCCTAGAGCTCCGCAGAGTTACCCGATCTTGGGCCTTTTGGGGGACGGGGTCGTCAGGAGGCGAGCGCCCCAGGGACGGTGGGGAAGGGGACGCCGGGGCCGGGCCAGGTTGGGAACAAAGAGGCTGATGGGGGTTGGGGCCCAGTTTTTTGTCCGCTGGCCACAGCTGGCTTCACAGCTGGCCCACTGTCCCCTGCACACGCACAAAGAGACCCAGCCCCTCCCCACCGGCTGCAGCCCCACCGAAGTGACAGGAGCCGGCTTGCCTGGGGTGATGACTGCTTCACCCCGCCCCCACCTCTCCCTTCTTGCTGTTTCATCCTTGCCTCCACACCATGCCTCTCGGTACCCCATTCACCTTGCTGGGGTATAGGTGGCAGCCAGGGAAGTGATTGGGGGTCCTGAGTCCAGAAGATGGAAGCCCGGGGCAGGCCTGGACCCCTGCTCCCCCTCTCTTGGTTCTTACCACTACCACCACCATCCCTCTAGTTCTGGGAGGTGATCAGTGATGAGCATGGCATAGACCCCACGGGAACATACCATGGGGACAGTGACCTGCAGCTGGAGAGAATCAACGTGTACTACAATGAGGCCACAGGTAGGCATAGGGGTGCCTGCGGGAGTGGGGATGGAGAGGCAGTGGGAGGGGACAGCATGCTGGTTCCTGGCTCTTACCCCAGCTGCCCTCCATCTGCTTCCCTGCAGGAGGAAATTATGTACCCAGAGCTGTGCTGGTGGACCTGGAGCCAGGCACCATGGACTCAGTCCGCTCTGGCCCCTTTGGCCAAATCTTTCGGCCTGACAACTTCGTGTTTGGTGAGTCCTGGGCAGAAAGCACAATCAGGGAAGGCCCCTCATTCCTTTCACTTCCAAGCGCTTGGCAAAATTTTTCCACCTATCATCAGAAACTCAATGGCGACGGTGGGGCCCCACAGCCCAGTGGGGAAGGCCGGCAGGGCAGTCAGCATTGTGATGGGAGATGCATCTGATACAGCAGGGTGGGTGTAGGTAGGGAAGCCTTCCTGAAGGAGGTGGCATTTTAATTTAACAGTATTGACCAAAGCCAGACTGCTTTAATGCAAATCCTAGTTCTTCCACTTCATGCATTGGACAAATATTTATTGAGCACCTACTGCATACCAGGCCCTACTGTATCCCCTGGGGATACAGCTGAGAACAAAACAGACAAAGCTTTCTGCACCCCCTCCCCCCACCAACCTGATATCCAGGTGGAGGGAGGTGGGATGAGAATATAAATAAGTAAAACTCAGGCACTGATCCTCTCAGCTAGGTGACTTTGGGTGAGCTCCTGAGTCTCTCTGTACCTGTCTCCTCATCTTTAAAACAGGGATTATAATAAGGTCTGTTTTGCAGGATTGTGAAGCTTAAAGCCATTAATATGTGTAAAAAATTTAGAACAATCCCTAGCACAGAAGAAAAGGTAAATAAGCATTTGTTGTTGTTTTCATTATCATTGTTATTATTAATATCTGTAGCCTAAATGATGAGTAGGACTTGAACTGACCAAAGGGCATTGAAGGGAGGAAAGATGTGCAAGGTGGAGGGAACAGCTGCTGGGTGAAGGAGTCAAAGATGGAAGCAAACAGAATGATTAATAATAACAAAATTATAATAATTTATATTATATGTAATAATAATTCTATGATTATTATTCATCTACTTGGATGGCTGGGGATGGGCTCTCCCCACAACTGCCTATGTGTCCCCTTCCCTTTTCAGGCCAGTCCGGAGCCGGCAACAACTGGGCCAAAGGCCACTACACAGAGGGCGCGGAGCTGGTGGACGCTGTCCTGGACGTGGTCCGGAAGGAGGCTGAGAGCTGTGACTGCCTGCAGGGCTTCCAGCTGACCCACTCGCTGGGCGGTGGTACAGGGTCCGGGATGGGCACGCTGCTCATCAGCAAGATCCGAGAGGAGTTCCCCGACAGGATCATGAACACCTTCAGCGTGGTGCCCTCGCCCAAGGTGTCGGACACCGTGGTGGAGCCCTACAACGCCACGCTGTCCGTGCACCAGCTGGTGGAGAACACCGACGAGACCTACTGCATTGACAACGAGGCCCTTTACGACATCTGCTTCCGCACCCTCAAGCTGACCACTCCCACCTACGGCGACCTCAACCACCTGGTGTCAGCCACCATGAGCGGGGTCACCACCTGCCTGCGCTTCCCGGGCCAGCTCAACGCCGACCTGCGCAAGCTGGCTGTGAACATGGTGCCCTTCCCGCGCCTGCACTTCTTCATGCCCGGCTTCGCCCCGCTGACCAGCCGGGGCAGCCAGCAGTACCGCGCCCTGACGGTGCCCGAGCTCACCCAGCAGATGTTCGACGCCAAGAACATGATGGCCGCCTGCGACCCCCGCCACGGCCGCTACCTGACGGTGGCGGCCGTGTTCCGGGGCCGCATGTCCATGAAGGAGGTGGACGAGCAGATGCTGAGCGTGCAGAGCAAGAACAGCAGCTACTTCGTGGAGTGGATCCCCAACAACGTGAAGACGGCCGTGTGCGACATCCCGCCGCGCGGCCTGAAGATGGCCGCGACCTTCATCGGCAACAGCACGGCCATCCAGGAGCTGTTCAAGCGCATCTCGGAGCAGTTCACGGCCATGTTCCGGCGCAAGGCCTTCCTGCACTGGTACACGGGCGAGGGCATGGACGAGATGGAGTTCACCGAGGCCGAGAGCAACATGAACGACCTGGTGTCCGAGTACCAGCAGTACCAGGACGCCACAGCCGAGGAAGGAGAATTCGAGGAAGAGGCCGAGGAGGAGGTGGCCTAGGGTCACCTCATTCACTTTATGTCTGCCCCTACCCCCCCAGGCTGCTTACTTTGACCCCTTAGAGCCCTCCTTGGGTCCCCAAGAACCCCGCATCACCTCCAAGCCTGACTTACCTCTGGTCCTTTGACCCTACTACCTTCACTTCACACCTAACCTGTAACCTTTGACCCTTGAACCCCACTTTGTCTCCTACCCCCTTGAGCTCTTCCAACTTCAACTCTGGCCAAGAGCCCTGCTTCACCTTTGACCCCACAATCCTCACCTTTACCTCCATGAGCCCTCCTTCACCTCGCCTTTGACTTTACCCACGAACCCAACGCACCCCAGGCCAATAAGCCCCAGTTTACTTTTGACCCCCTACCTTAGAGCCTCCCTTCACCTCTGACTTTCCCTCACCTTTGCTCCCACAAGCCCACTTGCCCTCTGACCCTGCCTTCTCTCTGGCTCCTATAACTCTGTTTGGTCTCTGAACTCACTCCCCTCAGCTCCAACTGACCTTGGCTTTCCATGAGGTGGTAAAGGAGTGCCACAGGGGGAGAAGGAAGCCCTGGAGCATGTGGACGAGAAGCTGCGCCCCCACCCCTCCCCACGCTTCTCCCCTCTGCCTGACCCACAATAAATAAATTGTCCTGCCATGTTTCTGCCAAGTGCATTTTTTATCTCTCTGTGGGACGGCCAACAAGCAAGGGCTCCCTCCTACAGGATGGAGGTGGGCACCGAAGGGACATCTAATCTGGGAGTCAGGGGTAGGGGGTCAGAAGTTTTGGAGTCAGACAGACCAGGCTATGCCACTAATTAACTGTGTGGTGTTGAATAAGCCACTTGCCCTCTCTGATTCTCAATTCTCTCACTTGTAATGGGATCATGTGCTTCCCCCTTCCATGATCCCACCCACCCACGGAAGGGATGTTTTTGAGGATTCGAGATCTTGTGAGCACAGTGCCTGGCACAGTGGGTGCTTGCCGATGGAACTGCTGCCATTTTCTGTGGGGCATCTTGCAAGTATGGAAAACAGAGGAGGGAATCTCTAGGGAAGGATGCTGAGGAGATGGCATCCTGGGGCTAGCACCCCAGGGACAGTCCTGCCAGAATAACAGTCACTAACATGGATGGAGCACTTCAATGTCCTGGCACATGTCTCATCTCCTGTAAGTCTCACACCAATCCTGTAATGTCTGAGCTTTTATCTTCTTTCAAACAAAGGTTATGACAGACAAGGTGTATCAGCTTTTTCTGTGTAACAAACTATCCAAAATGTTAGGAGCTTAAAACAGCAGTTATTTATTTTGTTTCCAAATCTGTAATTTGGGCAGGGCTTGGCAAGGCGGCTCATCTCTGCTCCCTGTGGCATCAGCTATGGAATCTCAGCTGGAGGTTGAGGAATCTACTTTCAAGGTGGCTCACTCACCTGGTTGCCAACTTGATGCCAACTGTTGGCTGGGGATTCAGCAGGGACAGGTAGGAGGGCATCAGTACCTCTCCACAGTCTGCTTGGGCTTCCTCACAGCATGGTGGCCAAATTCCCCAAGAGCAAGTATCCCAGGAGAGCAAGCAAAATGCATTGCATTTTTCTGACCAGGCTTCAGAAGTCACTGGTATCCTCTGGACTCCTAATCGAGGCCATCACAAAGATCTGTCCCAGTTCAAGGAGATGGGATATAGACTCCACCTCTGGAGGGTAGAGAGGCAAAATACCAGAAGAGCATGTGGGATGGGAGTTCTCACTGTGGCCATCTTTGGAAATTACAATTTGGCCCCATGACTGTGAAGCAGTGAGCTGGGTTTGAAAGCCTGACAGTTTAAGTCTAGAACTCTGATTCTAGTTTGTCAGCCAGAGTCCAGTGTGGAGACCACTCTAGGCATATTAAGCAGAAAGGGATTTAATATAAGGATTTAGCAGTTTATAACCGTTAGAGGGGCTGAGATAGTGGGCTGTAGGCCAGGGCTTCTTAAACTTCAGTGTGCAAAAAGATCACCAGGAACACAGCTAGCTAACACACAGCTTCCTGGGCCTCACCCTAGAGTTTTTGATTCAGCAGGGTGGGGGAGGTGGGACCCAAGATTGCATTTTTAACAAGTTCTCACGTGATGCTGATGATTCGGCCTATGAGACCACATTTTGGTAGCCCTGAAATAGGCTGAAACTACACAAAGCTGAGCCGCCAAGGAGCTACTTCCTCTGTTCGATGAGAAAGGTGGAGATTCAACAGGCTGCCATCAGAACTATCAAGTTCAAGAACACCTCCCAACACCCACAAAGCTGGAGACAGGTCCACTAGAGTGCTGAACACAAAATTAACTAAAACGAATATAAAATAAAATTAATTAAAATGAATATTATACAGCAGGACACACACACACACACACACACACACACACACACACACACACACACGGTGGGGGGTGGGGTCACCTCACTTCTACCTTCCAAATCTTTCACAAGCACTTTTAATTGGTAGAATCAGTTCTGCAACCAGAGCCAGAGCTGCAAAGAAGTCTGGGAAATGTAGTTTTTCCCCCCAGCTTCTGCAGTACAAAGGAAGGCAATCCAGGAGGGTGAGGAGGAAGGGAGGGATGCTGAGAGCCCATCAACTATTCCCTCCACACTCTATGCTGGACCACTGGACCCTGACTGGGACCCCAGTCTCCTCACTGGGTCCCATTGCAGCCAGGAAGAAGTGTGAGGAAGGAAGCCTGGATACACAGCCAGCAGCAACCCTCATTTGAGCTGGGCCAGCACAGTGTTGGGTGATGGAGCAGGAAGACAATGGACTAGGCAGTGAACTTCGCTGTCTATCGTCTCAAACCTAATGTGGCCACAAAAGAACTCCCTATTCTAACCCTAAAACATCCCTTTCCCCAATAAGAGGCACCACCTCATTGCTTACCCCAAATCTAGGAGTCAGCCTTGATTCATCGTTTCTCACACCTAGCATACTCTTCCTGTCTTTTGCTGAATCCAGTTGTCTCTGTCTCTGAAATATATCCCAAATCCAACCTCTGTTTTCCATCTGTCTTTACTCTGGTCTAAGCCACCATTATTGTTCGCCCAGACAACCCCTCCAGTCACTTCCCTGAGCTCCCTTCTGCCATCCTTGCCCCCTGCAGTGTATCCTTCCACAGAAACCAGAAAGGAGCCTTTATATGCAAAAAGAGCCTGTCCCTCCCCTGCTCAAAACTGTCCTATGACTCCCATCTCATGCAGATTGAAACCCAAAGTCTTGCCTTGGTCTCTACCCACTGCTGACTACATCCCATCACCCTCACCCTCTCTCATTAAACTGAAACTACAGTGGCCTTCTTTATGTGTTCAATCATATCACACTTGATTCAACCTTAGGGCCTTTGTACATGCTGTTTCTGCTACCTCTTTTCCCAGATGTGTGCATGGCTGGCCCCTTCTCATCTACAGGTTTAAGTTCAAATGGTACCTTCTCTAAGCAGTATTCCCTGGCAACTCTAAATTAGCACCCAGCAGCTCTCCATCACTTATCGATTTGTATACTTGTTCCTTTTGTCTGTCCCCTACTGTCACCCACTAGAATGTAAGCTTCAAGAGGAAAAGAATCTTAGTCTATCTAGAACAGCTTGATACAACACAGGCCCTCAGTAATTATTTGTTGAATGAATGAGCAAGTGAATGAATGACTTCATGCCACACTGGGAAGCAAATGTCTTGTTTTCTCATCTTAAAGTGAGAAAAGAAAGATGTAGAGAGTGTGGTAGGGGTGGGGGTGGGGAGTGGGAGGCAGTTTTTAAGATGGCTCCAATGATCCCTATTTCTCCCACTCATGCTCTTGTGTGATCTCCCCTTGAGTGTGGGCTGGCCCTGGTGATGGCTTCTTACCAACAACTTATGGCAAGGTGATGAGATGTCACTTCTGAGATCGGATTACAAAAGGTTGTGACTTCTGTCTTGATGAACACTATTGCCTTCTCAGCTTGTTTAAGTTGATAAAGCAAGCAGCATATTAGGAAGGTTTACGTGGCAAGAACTGAGGGCTGCCTCTGGCCAACAGCCAGCAAGGAACTGAGGCTCTCAGTCCAACAACCCACAATGAACTGAACCCTGCCAGCAGTCACACAGTGAGATTAAAAGCAGATCTTTCTCCAGTCAAGCCTTCAGATAAGGCCATAGCCCAGCGATATACCTTATTACAGCTGAGACACCCTGCAGTAGAGGACTCAGCTAAGCCAGGACCCAGAGTCCTGGCCCCCACAGAAACTGTCAGATCCTAAATGTGTATTCTTTTAAGCCATAAATTACAGCTATTTGAGATACAGCAATAGTAACTAATACAGAGAGCTCAAATGACTTGCCTAAGGTCACACAGACACCACAGAACTGAGTTAGGTCTTGAACCCAGGTCTCTCTGACTCCAAGGTCATTCTCTTAACCACTTACCTGATCTGCCTCTCATAAGAACAGACAGAACATAGCAGAAACTTGAATCAGGCCTGCAAGTATGTCTATGTATCCTTGTGTTTCAATATGACATCTGTCTGCCTGTGTCCATCTCTTTCTTAGTCTGCAATTCTGTGTCCAGCTGCGTCTCTCTCCATGCATGTGACTATGTCTGGTTGTGAATATGACTTGCAGCTGGGGCTTAAGACTTGTGGTCTATCCCTTTGTTACTGCTCTAGCTATGCCTGTGCTCTATGCCTTTCTATCTTTTGTCTGTGTATAGTTCTCTGTTATCTTGTTTGTATGTCCATCTGTCTGTCTGTCGTCTCTGTGTAAACCTATTTGTAGCTGCATCTGTCTATTATCATCTGTCTGCATCTATCACCTGGCTGGTCAAAGACTGCTCCTGTGTGCGCCATCCTTCTGTATTTGTCAGTTTGTGTTTATGACTGTATCCTGCCTGTATGACTTAGTATTTCTCTGTGTCTGTCTGCTATCTATGGCTGTTCCAGCCTATTTGTCTGTCAGTCACTTCCTGGTTCTGTGTGTGTGTGTGTGTGTGTGTGTGTGTGTGTGTGTCTGTTTGTCTGTCTGTCTGTCTGTACCTGTGTTCTGACTGCTGTTGGCTGTCCACTTCTCTGGTGATCCAGTGCCCACTCTCTGGTCCAGCTCCCTCTGGTGGCCCTATAAGGAATGGCCAGTACAGATGGACCAAAGGAAAGAGGAAGAGTTGAAGGAAGAGGAAGCATTTTAGGCAAATTGTGAATCCTGGGCTGCACAGAGAGGGAAAGGCTTGGGTGTAATGGTGGGAACCAGACATGACTTGGTCTGGCAGGATGGAACTGGGGGTCTGGTCTCTGAGCCACCAATTGCCCACCGATCCCGGGAAAGGGCTAAGAGAAAGGATGCTTGGGTTTTTCACAGTGGGTGGGGGCAGGGGCCTCCCTCTGTAGACGTCACCCACTAAACTTCCTCTCTCAGCCACACAGGAAGCTCAGCCGGCTCAGGGCCCAGCCCTGCGCAAGCACGGCCCCCAGGACCCCTAGGGAAAGGGCCCCACCAGGCCGGCCCTGCAGGGACCATGGGATCCAGAGCTGAGTAAGAGTGGCCCTTCCCCCATCCTCTGAACCAAGATTCCCAGACTAGGCCTGGGCTGGGGCCAACGGGAGGGGGGCTGGCGCAGGCCCGGGAGGGACTAAGAGTCACAGGGGCAGGTGGCCAGAATTGGAATCAGGGCAGGACTCTCAGCTGGCTTACAATATGGACTCCACTCTCAGACACACTCAGGCCACTCTCGGCCCCTCCCCCTCCGGCACCTCCCCAGCTCTGTGTAGCTAAGTTTGTAACTCAGAGCATATACCTTTTGGTATATCTGAGTGACAGGGAGCATGGCTTCTGGTTGTCAGCCGGGTGGGAGGGAGGACTTTGTGTGTCCCTGTGTGTAAGTGCTTGTGTGATATTTGTGTCAGCATGAGGGCGAAGTGGTAGGTCTCCCCATGTCAGGGACAGTGCATCTCAGTCAGACCCCATCCTCTTTCTCTGTTGCCCTCCAGGTCTTGCTGTCTCTCTTCCTGAGAGCAAGTCCCAGCACCCTCTGCGTGGTGGGCAGAAGGGGGGATAAGGGAGGAAGTCAGAGATTGCAGGGTTTACAGAAGTACCAGGGCACACTGCTCTCCTTTCTCTGATGCGAAATTTGGGGTCAGCCCCTGGGGCCCCATAAAGCCTCACATACAGAGATGCACGGGCAGAGCCTCTTGCTCTCAAGACCACAGAGACGCTCGCACATTTACTCAATCATAGTCACAGCCACACAAGAAAACGTGGACTTATTTACCTTTACACTGGCTTGGTCACACAGACTCACAGTCCTACCTGACACATACACTGAGCAGCCTCATTCTTTCAGGCTGACACAAATTTGGGATAAAATCACAAATACACACACACCTGCATGCTCACACAAGTCATGCACACACATACAGAGTCACACTCTCACTCTGCTTCATACTCCCAGTCACACACAATCAGTACCATCACATGCACAGCCTCACACAACCTACACAATCAAATCCTACACAATCAAAACTGTGGGTCATGCACACACAGTTGCACCAGTCACACACAATCACACACATACAAAACCCACATAGACACAACGACACACAGAAGCAAGTCCATGGACCTTGGACACCGTTTCTTGTCCCACAGAGGGGATACCCCTGCCGTGTTTGATTGGTTCTTTGAAGCAGCCTGCCCTGCCTCCCTACAGGAGGGTGAGTTGGGGGCATTGGGTGAAGGGGAAGATGGAGGGTGGGCCTGGGACCCTGAATTTAGAGGCCTGCTCTTCCTGCAGATCCCCCCATCCTGCGGCAGTTCCCCCCAGACTTCAGGGACCAGGTATGCAGGCTGTCTCCTTGCTCCCCTGGGCCAAGGCCAGTCCCCTTGGAGGAGGGGACTTTGTCTTGGACCCGGAGCTCAGGGATGGGGCCCAACCTGAGTGGCCAAACTGTGCGCTTTTCTCCATCCCCAGGAAGCTATGCAGATGGTGCCTAAATTCTGCTTCCCTTTTGATGTGGAAAGGTACGGAAGGAAACAGACAACAGGGACCAGAGACCCAAGGACTCAGGGATTCACACATCCAGGGGCTTAGGGACCCAGGGACTCAGGCACTCAGGGACCCTAACAACTAGAGACCTATACACCTAGGGCCCCAGTCTGGTGGACTCAGTACTAGGAGAATTATAAGGGGAGGGTGGGTGCTTGGGGAGCTGTGATTCCCGGGTCTCTGAGAGCCTCTCCCACCTCCAGGGAGCCCCCCAACCCCGCGGTACAGCATTTCACGTTCGCCCTCACCGACCTGACCGGCAACCGTAGATTCGGTTTCTGTCGCCTCCGGGCTGGTGCTCACAGTTGTCTCTGCATCCTCAGGTGTGGAATATGGGGGGAGAGGGTGAGGAAGTCTCGACCTAGAGGCGCTTCATAGAACCTGTATCCTCTCTCCACAGCCACCTTCCCTGGTTTGAGATGTTCTACAAGCTGTTGAACACAGTAGGGGACCTCCTAGCCCAGGACCAAGTGAGACCAGCCCCCCTCTCATTCTCGGGAGTCCCAGCCCTCACCCCACCACACCCCCAGCCCTGCTTAGAACTCCAAGGCCTTATCTGAGCCCCTTGGGTCCTCCCAGACCACCCAGCCTGAGTCAAGGCCTTCAGAATCCCCAATCCACGTTTTGGCTCAGACACCCCAACCCCATACAGGTCTCGGAGGTCGAGGAACTTCTTCTAAATCTGCTGCAGCATCCGCTGCCGGGGACCCAGGCCTCAGTGGAGCTGGTGAGTAGTCCCCAACCCCTGGGCGTCCGACCCCAGGTGAACGGGGAGGCTGCGCCCCAGCCTTGAGGACCATACAGCTATACCTCTCCCCCAGGTCAGCGGAGTGACGATCTCCAGAGCGCACGGCATTCCCCCCCCTGCTCCCGGGAACAGCAGGCCGGTGAGCAGGACTGGGGACCCTGGGAGGGAGGGCACTCAGGTAAGGCCAACCCTTGATTGATCGGTTCCACCCCCCGCCAAATCCTCCACCAGCTTTCCTGCTTCGTGGCCCCTGACCCAGGCCGCCTGCCATCCATTCCTGAGAACGTGAGTGGACATCTGGGAGGGGGCTCTGGGGGCGCGAGGTCCCGAAACCCACAGGGGCCGCCAGATCCTGTGGTCCCTCGCGCCTAGCGCTTCTCTCTGTCCCTCAGAGAAACTTAACGGAGTTGGTGGTGGCAGTGACCGACGAGAACATCTTGGGGCTGTTCGCGGCTCTCCTAGCGGAGCGAAGGGTCCTGCTCACCGCCAGCAAGCTAAGCACGGTGAGGCGAGGCCAGCCGGGCAGGGGAGGGGCCGAGCCCTGGCTTCTCCCATGGGGGCGGGACGACGGGGGCGCATTCCTACTCTAACCCCATCGGGCAACACCCGAGGGCTCTGCCCTTTTCAAGGTCAGGGTTGAGTTGAAGCCTGGCTTCGCCCTTATGGGGGGTTGTCAGAGTGGGCTGCGCTGTAGCTCCTCCTCATTGGAAGCGCCGAGTCCAGATTCCACCTACTAGGGGGCCATAACAAGACTGGCTCCGCCCCTCTGGAGAGTAAGATCAGGAAGCGCTAAATCCTATCTCCGCCCCTACGGGGGAAGGAGGGAGGTAGAGGGTGGAGGCTAAATGCTGGCTCCACCTCTAAGGGCGGGTCCAAATGAGTTGAATTCTAGTTCCGCCTCTTTAAAGGTGGGGGTCAGTGAAGCTGAATCGTGACTCCATCCCTAGGGGCGGGACTAGGGCGGGCTCAGTACTAGCTCCGCCTCTTTCGGGATGGAGCCAGCAGGCTGAGTCGTACCTCTGCCCCAAAGAAATTGGAATCGCGGAGGTTGCATATTAGCTCCGCCCCCTAGAGGCAAGCTAGTGCTACGTCCTGGCTCCACCTGCTCCAAGCACCGTAATTGACCGAATTCTTGGTGTCCACTTGATCCCTGAGGGGTCTGAGTTTTCACCTTTTACCCAGTAGCTGGTGGGAAGGAGGTGGGGTGGGTGGGAAATGAAGCTGGGAAAGCCACCGTCCCAGAAAGGGTTTTTGGAGTCGGGGGTCCAGGTCTGACTCCACGGCCCCCTACCCGTCCCTAGCTGACCTCGTGCGTCCACGCGTCCTGCGCCCTCCTGTACCCCATGAGCTGGGAGCACGTACTGATCCCCACGCTGCCGCCGCACCTGCTGGACTACAGTTGGTGAGGGGCCGGGACTTGGGAGGGGCAGGGTCTGGGGAAGAGGCGTGGGGTTCTGGGGACCCGGGGGTGGTGCCTGCATGACCCTGCCCCCTCGGTCGTCTGCAGTGCCCCCATGCCCTACCTCATTGGAGTCCACGCCAGTCTCGCTGAGGTGAGTGGGAGCGGAACTGGACTTCGAGGGCGGCGGAATCCCCCTACCCTCTGCATCCCCAGGTACCCTCCCCTGCCAGGGATCCTCGAACTCTGAGCGGCGGTCCCCCCCTCCCACCCCTCATTGCAGAGAGTGAGGGAGAAAGGCCTAGAGGACGTAGTGATGATGAATGTGGACTCCAATATCTTAGAGACGCCCTTTGACGACATGCAGGCGCTGCCCCCAGACGTGGTCAGTGTCACCCCCTCCCACCCTCCCTGCCGTGTCCAAGAGGCGGAGGCCCCATACCCGCCTGCTCAGCTCTGCTTTCCTGTCCTCTAGGTGTCCCTGCTGAGGCTGCGCCTAAGGAAGGTCGCGCTAGCCCCGGGGGAAGGGGTGTCCCGTCTCTTCCTCAAAGCCCAGGCTCTGCTCTTTGGGGGCTACCGCGATGCGCTCGTCTGCAGCCCGGTGAGCAGCGGGGACGCCGAGGGAGAGGCCCCGTGGGCCCCGAAGGATTCAGAATAATATTGATACCTAGCAATTATAGAGTGGTTACTCTTTGCCTCCATTTGCTCATCTGTAAAATGGGATCCAGATAGTACACACCCAATGAGTCAATGAATGGACATATCCAAAATGTTTCGATAGTGAGTGCTCAAATGCTAGATTTTACCATTACTATTATCTCTTTTAATGCTGACTACAGTGTATTATGAGATATATGCCATTATGGTCCCATTTCACATATGAGGAAACTGAGGCTTGGAGAAGACCCACAGTGGGTGAGTGTTGAAGCTAGGACTTTGATCTGCTGACTTTCAACTCACCACACCCTCAGTTTTCAACTATTCTATAAACATTTGAGTAGAGGGTTCTATCGTGAGCATCTGTCGTTCCTGTGGGCTCTACCTTTACAAAACGTCTGGAATCTGCCCATTTCTCCCTGTCCTCTGTCTCCACCTTCGTCTAGTTCCCACTACTGCTCGCTTGGATCAGCACACTCGCCTCCCAGACAAGTCTCTCCCGGGCTCCCACCCTCCCCTCCCATAGTCTGTCTTCCCAGAAGTGGCACCTGAGTGAGGTCACGTCCCACCTCTTCCCACAGCCCTCCAAGACTCCCACCTCCCTCGAGGTAAAAACCCAAGTCCTCCCCACAAGGCTCTGCACAAGTTCAGGCATACAGCAGTCGCTCAATCAACGTTTGCTACATCGATAATATGGTATAGTGAGGCAGCTGGAGTCCAGGAGAGCCTGGGGAATTCAGGACCCGTGTCCTTCTTCCAGGGCCAGCCAGTAACTTTCAGTGAAGAAGCCTTCTTGGCCCAGAAGCCGGGGTCTCCCCTGCAGGCCTTCCACCGGCGGGCTGTGCACCTGCAGCTATTCAAACAGGTGCGCCAGAGCCCTGACGGCAGGGCTGGGGCAGGCGGGGCTCTAGCAGGATCTCCTACCCGTGGGTCCCAGGTTAGGGGGGTAGGACTGAACTCGGGTTCCTAAAGATGGGAACCCCTAACCTGAGTTCCTGAGGATTAAGAACTACTCCTAGGTCCCTGGGGAGATATGGATGGGACCAAATTCCTGTTTCCGGCTTGTGGGTCCGTGCAGGTTTATGGAAGGGGCGTGTCCTGAGTGCGCACTCGCTTTGGTGGGAGAAGGCTGACCGAGACTCCAGTGCGGGGTGGAGGGGTGTAAGCTGGCTAGACTCCTGGCTTCCTGAAGGAAGGTGGGCTGGACTCCAGGGTACTTCAGTGAAGGCCTGGGTTCTAGAGTCCCTGACGGTGGGGTTGACCTCGTCCAGGGTCACTGAGAGGAGCTGGGAGGTCTGGAGTTGTAGAGTCTGACTTCCGGGTCCCTGTGAGGGGCGGGATCTGGTCCCTGAGGACAGGTCCTGACCTGGGGGAGGGTAGACTGTTGGACTTCTGGCTTCCTGAGGTGGGCTCCAGAATTCCTGGGTCCTGGGGGTGTGTCGCTAGAGGAGCCAGGGATGACTTTTACATCTTGAGGACTACAGGACTCCTAGTCCTCGCATTCATATGTGTTGATGGTGGCCCTGTGTCTAACTCTCTGACCCTCCCTCCCCCAGTTCATCGAAGGTCGACTGGAGAAGCTTAACACAGGAGAGGGCTTCTCAGATCTCTTTGAGCAGGAGATCACCTGCATTGGGGACTCCTCAGGTGAGCCCTGCACCTAGCCCGAGTCCCCAGCCCACCAGCAGCTCCCCAGCCTGAGCCTGCCTGCCATGACCACACTCTCTCCTCGTTCTAGGCACCCTTCGCTCCTACCAGCTCTGGGCAGACAACCTAAAGGTATTAACAACCAAACACTTGTTTACAGTTTATTATTGGATTAATTTAATCCCACCACAATCCGTAGGTAGGGTCATTTTGTTCATTTATACAGGTGAAGACATAGAGGCTCAGAGGAGAGAGACGTGTCCGACATCACACAGCCCTGGGGTGATGTGGGGTCTGGGGTAATCCCTGATGCCCAAACCTCTCTCCCTTGGCGTTCTCTCCCTCAGAAAGGTGGTGGTGCCCTCCTGCATTCGGTCAAGGCCAAGACTCAACCAGCCGTCAAAAACATGTACCGCTCGGTAAGGCTGGGCTTGACAGGCCACTGGGGTGACAGGGTATTTTAACCCCACATTTAAAGTGCAAACATTTTTATCAGAACTGAACCAGCAGTTAAACCATTAACGATTCTTCTTCCCACTTTTATTTTCCATTCACCATTCTAATTTTTGTTGGGATAATTTCTTTCCTATTTAAAATTAATGGCCAAGATTCATTTTTTTTCTTTTGTCTTTCTCAAACACTGCAAACCCCCACTTTTGCCCTTGTGGGGTTTTTTCTCCCAAGCCCAAGTTTCCTGGGACCAACTTTTGCAGCTCTGAATTGTCCATTCAATGTTATTCTTCGCTTGGCTTTTGAACATGAACACATTTTTATGATGTTCTATTTTTGCCACCCTCTGTTTCATTTGGAGTTTATTTCCCCCAGGAATAGTCCTTTTGTATAGTCAAAGGGGCGAGAGCTTGTAATAACTCTTTAGGTGGTACATGGGAAACTGAATATATTTGTGAGACACACACATGAATAGATGGCAAGATGCAGCTGTCAGGAGTCAGAGGGCTGAGTTCTCAAATGCCCAGGGTCAAATCACCTTGAGTCTGATTCTCTTTTGGCTCCTCCATAGGCCAAGAGCGGCTTGAAGGGGATGCAGAGCCTTCTGCTATACAAGGTAAGGCTAATGGCCAATAGCCAAAGGAGGACTGGGGAAACAGGGTTCCTGATTCACCCACCCTCTTCCTAGGATGGGGACTCTGGCCTGCAGAGGGGAGGCTCCCTGAGGGCCCTGTCCCTCACCAGCCGCTCAGATCGCCTGCAGCAGCGCCTGCCTATTACCCAGCACTTTGGACAGGTAAGATGCCCCCACCACCACCCCAACGCACACACCTGGAATTATCACCAAGTCCTCCTCCCATCCCTAGTCTCCATCTAGATATCTTGCCTCCTTCCTTGTGTACCCCAGTAGCTGGTGTCCACACTCACCCCCCTTCACACAGCCCCGACCCCATAGCTCCTGAGGCCCACCCCCCAAATCTGTCCTTTGCAGAACCGGCCCCTTCGCCCCAACAGGAGACTCCGGCTGGAAGAAGGACCTTCTGAGTCCCTGGGGGAGGGGTAAGGCTCTAAGGCAGGGGGAGGGGCAATGTTGGAAGTGGGAGGCCAAGGCTGATGGGGAAAACAGTCCCCAAATTCCAAACCTGCCAGAGCCCCTGGACTGGGACTGGGGGTCTTGGGCAGATATTCGAGGCTACCCATCCTCTCTCAGGACACCCCCTCTGAGCCCTGAGGATACCCAGGACCCATGGGCAGAAGAAGCTCTGGACAGCAGCTTCCTGGGGTCTGGGGAAGAATTGGATTTGCTGAGTGAGATTCTGGACAGTCTGAGCACAGGACCCACAAGGACAGGCAGCCTGCGGCCCAGCCAGAGCTTAGACTGCTGCCACAGAGGGGACCTCGACAGCTGCCTCAGCCTGGTGAGCCCCCCAGTCCTCCCCCACTTGTCCATTACCCGCCAGCCCATCCCCCATCTAAAGTCTAGCAACTTGCTCATCTCCCCACCCCCACCCAGCCCAACATACCAGGAAGACCAAGATGGCAGCCAGACGAGGAGGACCCCCCAGAGCCCCAGCCCCAGTTCCTGCCGGCCAGCATGCCATATCTGCAAACACTCCAGCCTTCAGATACCAAGAGCTCCTCAGAGAACCTCCCTCCCCAGCCACCCTCAGAGGCCAGTCAAGAAATCACTTCTCCATCCCAGTCTTCAACAGCTACAGACCCAAGCTACCAAAGGGCCCCTGAATCCTCTCTCACAGAGCCCTATCATCGAATCCAACATCTCTCCCCTCCTCATGAAGCAGCCGGAGATCCCAGAGCCCAGGAGAGCCCCTGCTCCCAGCTCTTGACAGCACCTACCCAGCCCAGCCCTCCAGAAAGCCAACTTCAGGTCCCCACAGAGCCTAACTCGGATATCACCCAGACATCCCAACCCCTTGACTCTTCCTCAGATCCTGGCTCCCCAAAGAACCCCAGATCCCAGCCTTCTGAGGGCCTGCTAGCAGAGCACGCTCACCTCCAGTCCCCCAAGGGGCCGGGAGCTCCCAGATCCCCTGCTGCACCTTCTAGCAACCAGCAGGAGCCCCTGGCCAGGAGCCGGCCCAGAGTTGCTGAACTTAAAAAGTGTTTTGAAGGTTAAGGATCAGGTGTCTGGAGAAGACACCAGTCCCTCAATAAAGCCACAAGAGCCCAAAGCCAGTTTTTCCTGGTGAGTTTACTTGGGGCCCTCTCTCTGCTCAGAAACCCACCCCATCCATCCACCACCTTCCCTGCTGGGATAGCCTCCAGCTGGCTTCTAGGTGGAGCAAAAAGCCCTCCCTTCCAGGAAGCCTTCATAGCCCTAGTAGCCCTAGGATCCTTGCAAGCTTACAATTCATCCCTCCACAGCCTAAGAGCTCTTAATTTGTCTCCTCCACCTAATCTAATTCCTGCCCCCACCAGCTCAAAAAAAGGTTTTATTATTTGTCATTAGCAATTTTACATATGTATATATATAAAAAGTGAGCAGCCCCACCCTCCCTTGCCCTCAGGGGCAGTCTCTGAAGCACCTTTGTCCCTTCTATTCTTAAATATGAAGCTGGATGGGTTTGAAGGCCCAGAGAGGGATCTGCCTTCCCCCAAAGTCACACAGCAAGGGAGGGATTTGGACAGAGGAAGGGGAACTAGATGGGCAGGCAGCCCCGCACTGTCTCCTTGGAGTCCTGGGGAGCCCGGGCCTCAGCTGCGTGGGAGAACTGAAAGGAAAGGAGAGGGGAGTTGTCGGGCCTGTGTGGAGATGGTGCAGCAAGCAGGGAGGCGGGTCCCCAGCCCCGGCACCCCCAACTGCAGGCAGAGTCAAGCAGAGGTGACATGCTTCGCGGAGCCAGCCCAGCAGGTGCCCTGTGGCCCCCCAAGTCCTTCTGAGCCATCAGAGGCTGGTGTCTTGATGGCAGCTGCTGTATGGAAGCAAGCGCCAGGCAGTTCTGGATAGTGGAGGTGTCTGTGGCGGACCCCAGCATTCAGATGAGCCGCTCCTCGGGTGGCAGCTTGAGGTTGGGGGGCGGTGGCGCACGGGCACCCACCTGCTCCTCACTGCTGGGCCGGTAGGTGCCTTCTGTTTGCCGCTTCTCCCGCAGTTTCCGCACCAGCAGCACCAGCCCCACAGCCAGGAGCAGGGCGGCCAAGAGGGAGAAGACCACAATGATGGCAGTGGTGGCCTCCGTAGACTGCCAGAGAGGGGACAGGTGTGACTTCCCTGAATCTGAGAATCCTGGCCACTCCCATCTTAGAAGTATCCAGGGTTCCTAATACCCCCACCCCACACCTGCCACTTTTGGTGATCTGGTCCCTCCACCCTGATCCCTATCTAGCACATCTGGAGCTCCCAGTACACCTACCACATCCAGGGTCCTCCTCACAAGCACCGGCCACATCTTGGCTCCTAGCTCCATCTCCCTCCTCCTGAGAGGGCTATGGGGCTCCTGGCTCCCTAACACGCACCACCACCCACCCCCTTCCGGTGCTTTTGGCTCTCCTTAGTCTGGGGCCCTGGGTCTCCCCAATTGCCATGTTGATATTCTGGCCTCTCCCACTTAGGGTGCTCCAGTGCCACCCCTCCCCCACCCTGACCTGTCACCTCTGGGGATCTAGGGCCCCTCCACACACTACATGTGGACTCCTGAATAACATCCTGCTGCCCTCCTCCCACTTATACCCTCGACTCACCAGGGCCCCATTGGAGCTGGGGCCGGGGGTAATGGTGCTGTTCCCATATGCAGTGGGTGTCGATGCTGTGGGGAGGTGGGTAGAGAGGAAAAATGAAGTCCCATCTATCTCTTCCATCTTGGCACAGCTGCACCTTCCTTGAGCAACCCCCACCCCCACCCCCAGAACTTCACTCTTCTGGGTCTTACATTCTCACAGAGACTGTCGCCTTGCACCAAGGGACCGACTTAGCTGCATTTGCTCCTCTGGCCACCCCCAGCCCAGCTGAGCCCAGCAGTGAGTAATCAGCCCACAGTAGTTTGAAGTTTGCACTAAGTTGGGGGCTCTGATAGTGGACGGTGTCCAGAAGCCCAACCCTCCTTTCCCCTCCCCCACCTCCTTGGTCCTCCCTCGGCCTTTAAGGATCAAGGCAGATCTTGCTTTTCCTTGGAGTATCTGACTCATACCACCCTCCCCCCCAGGCTCTTGAAACTGGAAGCGGACTGTCTGGGTCAGCACCTATGGCCAGCACGGTGGTCAACCTGCGCTCAGAGCCCCAGGCAGGCCTTGTCCTGGCTCCCAGCCTGCCCCAAACACCTCAGCCATATTGACTCGGATATGCAGGCAGGCTTCCTCTCCCCCCAACTCATAATTCTGCCCCAGTAAAGAACTCAGGAATGCTAGACCCACTCCGACTAACCAAGGAAGGACTCAGGAATTCTAAATCCCCAGCCCTGACCTTGCAGACTCCTGCCCCCAAGGCACTCCATGCCCGCTCCCCAGTTCTTGACCTCTCAGTGTCTCAGGTCCCCAGAGCTCCCTCCGGTACCTACTTTCCCCCCAGGCCCGGCCCCAGCGGGCCTGCAGCAGCGGCAGGCCGAGCGCTAGGAGCAGCCCCAGGCTGGGGCTCGCCATGGGTCGGGCGACCGGCTGGTGGCACCAGGTACCGGGTTTCTCGCGCGTGCCGTTCCTACCGCATCTCGGGCTGAGGGTACCTGCGACCTGGCACCTGAGGGCTGGAGGAGAAAGGCCAGGGCGTGGGGGAGGAAGCTGGACCCAGGCGCAGGCCCAGGGGAGGGGCGACCCGCGCCAGGGCACCCCGGAGTCCCGCCCCGCCCCGGCGCCAGAGGTCAGAGATTAAAAATTAACTCGAGGAGGCACGTTCCTGGGCTCGGGAAACCGAAGGAGAAGGGGAAAGAGGTCAGCAGGCCAGCAAGCGCGACCTGCCTCCCTACCTGGCCCGCGCGTCTTCGATCTCGCTCAGGTTCCCGGTTCAATTCCCTTGTTGGAATTCTCGGTGCGTCCCTGTCTCTCGGTCGGAATCCACCGGCTCCTCCCGCTCACGTGACCCGGAAAGTTTAGTCACTCACCTGGGAGAGGAGCGCACTTCCGGCTTGTGCACCTGAGCCTAGATGAGAGGGCGGGGCCTAGCGGGAGGCGGGGCCGCGCCCAGGGCGCACCTGTAACGGGAACCCAATCCTATAATGGGGAGGAGTAAAAAGGGGCGGAAGCGCGCAGGTGCAAACGTAAATTTTCACCTGTATTACGGGGACATTGGTAGGATCGCACAGGTGTGGAGACACACGGGTGATAGAGACACCCGGGTATCAGGCACTCCTGTCTGGGGGATTCAGATGGGGAGTCCCTAATGAAAAAATACCTGTGTGGTACATACCTGCATAGGAGCAAACCTGTAAAGAAGACATCTGCACGAATATGTAAGAAACACACCTGTGGAAGACATCTGCATTGAATCACATCTATTTGGAGTATAGCCGAATGGAAGCTTACCTGTGTGGAAAATAGCTGTATAGAACACACTTGAGTTATAACAAACACGTGACTGAGGCACTCTGGTGTAGGGTTTTGAAAACGTATTTGCATCCATCACCTATGAAATGAACAAGACTTGTATGAGAAATTCCTGTGTGGAATGTATTGGCCATACCTTTATGAGACACATCTACATTTATAGTACACCTGTATGGGACCCAGTTGTATGGAAACAGACCCATATGAGTATATACTTAACTGGAACACACCTATGGAGTGAGGGGACGCTATATAATACATTCCTGGGTAGATTTCTGTTGAGGAGCACACCTGTGAGGTGAAGCAAGTAGTCTTGTATGAGGACCATCTGCATAGAATTGAGCTCAAATGAGAGAAAGACCTGAAACCATCTGTATGAACTACATTTACATTGAAGCACATCTGGTGGCTGGGCAGCAGGAAAGTAGCTCATGTGTATAGAGGCCCACTCGTCAGGGAAGTATCTGAGAAAACACCTGTTTGGGGAATCTCCACGAGACAACATCTGTATACCCCATGCTGGAGGGCACCTGCAAATGAAAACATCTGTGCGGGGGTCTTCTATAAGAGGCACGTTTGTCTGGCACACGTCTGTTTGAGCACACCTGTCTGGGCAGAAGCTGAGTGGGAACCAAATGTGCCCTCGGGACTGTCTGTATCTTTGGATAAAAGACGACGATAATAAGATGACCTCCCTCCTGGTGACTCCAGAGTGAAAGTGATGGTTAAGGAGAAATTAATCCCTTTTAGGGTATAGAGTGATGGGTAAGAATCCCAGGTCTCGTTAAATTCCTGCTTTGCCCCTTCTGGGCACGTGGACTGGGGACAGCGCCTTAATCTCCTGCTTCCTCATCCGTGAAGCTGGAAAGCCAGTCCCACCTACTTTATAGGGTTTATGCGAGAGTCCAATAAAAGGCCTGGCACGTGCAACGCACTGAATCCTTAATAGCTATTGTTATTATTCGCCGTCTAGTGATCTGGGCGCCCCTCCCCCTAATGGTGAATCGAGAAACTGCGCTCTAAACTAGTGGGAGGGACATTCGGCAGGTGCAACAAGCGCGACAAGCTGAGGCCCCGCCTCCTGCGCTTGGTTACCGGGTCCTTGTCTCCAGCCGCGCCTGTCACACTGAGACCGCCTCCCCCCCACCCCAGGCCGATCAAGAGAGAGCAGTCAGCCCGGCGTCTGGATGCGGCGTCAGCCCCTTTAAGACTGCCAAGCAAGCCCAGAGCTGCGGGGCCCAAGGCTGCCCAGGGTCAGCCGGAGGCCCCACCCAGGTGGGTGGACGAGGCGGTACAGGCGGGCACCTCCCAGGCGGCTCTGGCCAATAGGAAACTGAGTTTGCAACCGCGCTGCGGGTTGATCTTCCGTTTCCTGGTCTAGGTGGGGCCGAGAAAAGAGGCGCGCGGGCGGAACGTAGGGACCGAGGGAGAGCTGCGTCGTGCTCTTCTGTTTCTGTGGCAGAGGGGAAAATGTGAAATGACCTGGCGGGCAGATGGCGTTAGGTTGGTTCTTGAATATCTCCGGGAAAAACGAGAACTTTAGTTCCTGAAGATTAGTAGGGGAGGGAGGTCAAGAAGAAAGGGATTAAAAAACCCAATCCCTGACCTCTCCCTATTTGCCCCCTTGGGCAGAGGGTAAACTGAGGCACGCAGACGCGGAACACTGAAACCAGAACTGAGACCATTAATCTTTCTAGATCCTCATCCCAGAATGAACCTTGGTGCTCCCTAGGCTGTGCCATACCCGAACATCGCTGACGTCCCTCCCCACACCCCAGCTCCGCCCCCAGCCCCCTTTCCTCAGAGGATCGGGGGAGGAGACGCAAGTCTGGCGCGGGCGGCAACGGCTAGCAGTCACCGCCTCCTGCAAGTGCCAGAGCTAGTCCGGCAGCGCCGAGGCTGCGGTGGCAGTAGCGGACCTGCGGGGCCCCGGGGGGGAGGGGGAGCCGCAAAGCCCCCGCTGAGGCCGCTGCTGCTGGGCCTCCCCTTCCCCCCGGACGGGCGCCATGCGGGGGGGTCCGGGCGAAGCGGAGCGGCGGCAGCGATGGGGTCGCCTCTTCGAGGAGCTGGACAGTAACAAGGACGGCCGCGTGGACGTGCACGAGTTGCGCCAGGGACTGGCCCGGCTGGGAGGGGGCGACCCGGACCGCGGCGCCCAACAGGTACCCACGCCGGAACCCCAGCTTGGCGAGTCGCGCTCGGGCCCTGCCTGCGCCCGGTAACCTGAGTCCCTGAATGGAGTGCCGGGAGCCGTCAGGAACTGCCTGTGGCTGGACTCCAGCAACTGTGCCCAGCCTAGGCTGCTCTGTCCCCTTCCCCCAGCCCACCCGTGTCTGAGCCTAACAGGTTCTTTCATGACAGGGCCACGGAGGTCCCCGGGCCTGCAGTTGGACTGCGGTCCTCACCCTCCTCATCCCCCCCCCCCCCCCCCCCCCCCGTAGGGGATGTCTGCCTGAGAATGGAGTCTGGTCCTATCCTGCCCACTGCCCTGGACACACCCTCCTCAGAACTCTTTGCACAGCCCAAGACATACCCTGCTTTCACCTCCCGAAGACACACCCTTCTCCCCCTTCTCCCCCTTCTCCCCCTTCTCTGGGCACCCCACTGCCCTTCCAGCCAGCTGCCCCAGCCTCTGTGTTTACATTCCTGTCCTTTCCTGGGCTTGGCTCAATGCCCCAGGCTGCCCCAGCCAGGGACCCAATCCTGTCTGAGGCCATCCTCAGCTGGGGATGAACCTATCAAAGCAGGAACTTGCCCCTCCCCCCATACACAGATATTCCCCACACCTGTAGCCCCAGAGGCCACTAGAGTGTCTCCACAGCATCCTGACACCTCCAGTCCAATGACCCACTTTCCAGGTGGGAAAACGGAGACCCCATGGCTGCTCAGCTTGGATCTGTCATTGCCTCAGGTTGCCCAGTCTCTAAAGGGAGCTCCTGAAACTGCCATAGAACAGGTTTTTATAAGAGACAGCTGGGAGGACAGGCTTTCAGAGACAAGAGCCCAAGGCTACCTCCCACTTACCATCTCTATAACCTTGAACGGGTTACTTGACCTTGGAGAGCCTCAGTTTGCTCTCCAGGAAAACTGGACAATCACTATCCACCTCACAGCCCTACTGTGGCCTTGGACATCTTGCTGAGCAGCGAGCTGATGGAGGGAGGGGGTGACTTCCCCTGTCCTCTGTGCTCTGGGGCCCTGGGTTCCTGGGGCATAAGCTTGTTGGGCCTACTCCAGATGGGGAGCAGCCTCCTGGAGCTCCCTCTGTCACTTTCCCTTTGCCAGGGCCTCTCCCCGGAGGGTGGTGCTGACCCAGATGGTGGGCTGGACCTGGAAGAGTTTACCCAATACTTGCGGGAGCGGGAACAGCGCCTGCTGCTTCTGTTCCACAGTCTGGACCGGAATCAGGACGGTAAGGCCCGAGGATGGGGCTGTGGGGACCCAGGAGACGCCAGTGGGGTTAGAACTGACGATGCCAGGAGGAGTGAGGCTGCTTCTCCCTGATGACTCACAGACTATTTTGGGAACTCTCATCACCCCCAGCTAGGTGGTTCGGGGCCCAGCCAGCCCATCCTACTTCCTTTCCCTTTTGGCTTGGGACCCTTAGATTTTTCGAAGGGATAAAGATTCCCCTCTATTGCTCCTGGATTCCCTATGAGACAGAAACCCCCGCTCCCCATAACATCTTCTAGGTCTCCAATATCACCTCTTGATCCCCCATGGCATAGGGGACCCCATAATTACCCCTGCATTTACACTTTCATTCACGAAACAGAGGACCCCCCCAACATTTCCCAGTTCCACTTCTCTGATCACAATTAGTCAGGGATCACCCCCAAGACTGCTGCAAACCTCACCCTGGGTTTCTGGACTCCCTGGTCTTACTAGACCACTCCCATTCCAAGCTGTCCTGCTCCTCGGTCCCAGGGGCCCTCACACACACACCGTTCCCTATCTCGGGTCCCCTTCCAGGTCATATCGATGTCTCTGAGATCCAACAGAGTTTCCGAGCTCTGGGCATTTCCATCTCCCTGGAGCAGGCAGAGAAAATTCTACACAGGTGAGGAGTTGGGGTCTGGAATCTCAAGTAACTCTGGTCCTTGGGACCCTTCAGCCACCTCGAGCCTCTGGGTCCCAAACCCAGTCTCATGTGGGTGGAACTGAGAAGTTGAGCTTTGGAGTCAGGTCCATTTTGGGCCAGTCATTTCGCCTCTCTGAGCCTCAGTTTCCCCCACTGTAAAATGGTGAACTCTAGGTGCAGAGGAGCATGGTCTACCCCTAAATATGACCAGAACCTCACTCCAACCCACCCCCAGCCTCAGGCACTGATTTTGTCCCACCCCTAGCATGGACCGTGATGGCACCATGACCATCGACTGGCAGGAATGGCGTGACCACTTCCTGTTGCATTCTCTGGAGAATATGGAAGACGTACTCTATTTCTGGAAGCATTCCACGGTGAGGTGGGAGTGGCTTTCCTAGCCTGGTAGCGAGGTCCTCTTCCCCCTGCCCTGGGGGCCTAGATCTGGTCTCCCCAGGGCATGGAGGGGCTGGTCAGGATGCTCTAGAAGGAGAAGCCACTGAGAGCACTCAAGGGATGAGATCCTGCTCCTTTTTTCCTCCATTTGAAGCTCCGGGAGGAATCTGCTGGGCTCCTTATATGGAATGTCCCTGGTAGGATCTTGTGTGGTCCTGGAAGTATCTTTTGGGATTCTTATGTAGGAGACCCTTGAATGGGATCCTTCATAGGGATCTGATTGGCTCTGGAGGGATCTTTATGTGGCAAATCCCTCAACTGGATTTGGTAGAGGTCCCCAGGGAGGGATGTTAGGATCTTATGTGGGGGACCAATGGCTTGGATATTTTGGTGGGATCGGTAGGGATCCAAGAGGCATCTCCTGGGCTCTCCAAGCAAGATTCACTGGAGGACTGTCTGGATGTCCTGGGATTCATGGAGACACCCCCATTTAGAGCTGAGTTACATCTCTCTGCCCCCACCGTGGCATGACACCCCAGCCCCTGCATCCGCAGGTCCTGGACATTGGCGAGTGCCTGACTGTCCCTGATGAGTTCTCGGAGAAGGAGAAGCTGACCGGCATGTGGTGGAAGCAGTTGGTGGCCGGTGCGGTGGCAGGCGCTGTGTCGAGGACAGGCACAGCCCCCCTGGACCGCCTAAAGGTCTTCATGCAGGTGAGGGTCCCTGGAGAGACCCACGCCCCCCCCCAGACCTGGGCCCCTAGAGGGCACCCCAAAGTCACCTTGTCTCCCTGCCCAGGTCCACGCCTCCAAGACCAACAGACTGAACATCCTGGGGGGCCTACAGAGCATGATCCGAGAAGGGGGTGTGCGCTCCCTGTGGCATGGCAACGGGATCAATGTGCTCAAGATTGCACCTGAGTCAGCTATCAAATTCATGGCTTATGAACAGGTGGGGCAGGTGTGGGGAGGTGTGGGCTAGGATTTGCAGGATTGGCTTGGGGGTGAGGAATGTCTGCAGGAGTGTGCATCTGCTGTCCTGCATGATGCCCATAGCAGGAGGACAGTAGAGGGGAGGTCCAAGTGCGTGGAAGGCTCCAAACCTGAGGTCCTGCCCACCACTCTGTGTTCCATTCTCAGATCAAGCAGGCCATCCGGGGGCAGCAGGAAACACTGCATGTGCAGGAGCGATTTGTGGCTGGATCCTTGGCTGGTGCCACAGCCCAGACCATCATTTACCCGATGGAGGTGAGAAGGAGGGACCCCGGCAGAGGCTCCATTGCAGAACGGGAAGCCTGCAATGACTGTTTCAGTCCACGGTGTGATAAACATTGGGGTTATAACTTTGCCTCTCCCTGATTCAGACTGTAGCTTATTACAGCAATACTGTTTCATGTGTAGTCTGACTGTGTATCACAATTGGAGATGTGACTTCTGGGGACAGTGGTATTGGTTATAACTGTTTAGACAGCCATTGGGGCGGCCAGCTGTTTATGGTTATGCCTCTTCTAAGGATGCTTGTTCCCAGGGGAATTGTTTCTAGGTGAAACTGTTTTCAGAAAAATCACTTCAGGTTGTGTAGTGCATTAGTTAGGATTCTGAGTGATGGAAAACTCAAATCACATAAGTGAAGTCTGGAGGTGAGCAGTTCAGGCAGTGGCTGCCACATGCAACTCTGAGGGGCATAACCATTTCTAAGTATAGAAATTAGGGATAGCAGAGCATTCTAGATAGAGAAAGTGTTTTTTATTTTTTGTTTTCAAATTCAGTTATTCTCAGGGCATCTCCTTCTAGGAGTAGCTATTTCTAGGTGTCTTCCTTCCTTCCTGGATGTAGTGATTCTGGAGTCAGCTTTCGAGGGATAACTGGGTTCTCTCCAGGTGCTGAAGACGCGATTGACGCTTCGCCGGACCGGCCAGTACAAAGGGCTGTTGGACTGCGCATGGCAGATCCTGGAGCGAGAAGGGCCCCGCGCCTTCTACCGCGGCTACCTGCCCAACGTGCTGGGCATCATCCCCTACGCCGGCATCGACCTGGCCGTCTATGAGGTCTGTGGGCAGCCCATCCTCTCTCCTTTCTTCTCTCTGGGGTCTGCTGAAAGGCCATCCCCTTCCTGTGGGGCTGACTCAGTTGTCCTTCATGGCAAGGGGAGATAATCCTGGGCTGGAGAAGCACCATGGGCCTAGGGACCCTGGGGAACCCCTTCAGATATTAGACTTCCCCATTCTTCCACTTACCACTGCAGTTTGGCCTCCCTGGGTCTCAGGATACAGGAAGTCAGGGCCCACTCCAGTTCACAGAATCATGAGAGCAGGTGAAGATGAGCTTCAAAGATGCCCAGTTTGCCCCACAGCGTGTATCACACCCGCCTGTATCTCCAGGCCAATGTCTTCAGAGCCTGCCCATTTCGGCATCTGTGTCACCATGAAAACCACATCCTGTGACCAGCATCTTGGGGCCTTTATCAGAAAAGGGAAGAACAGGGGATTCTGGCTGTTTCTCTTCTAGGAACTTTGGCCATTGCTTTTACCTACGCCTGCTGGGATCACCAGGTTGTCCAGTTAGCACAGCCCCTGTGTCAGCAGGCAGCCCCCGAAATTTTTGTATCTAGGACAGAGCCAACTTTATGGGCAGACGACCTGTGCACTTGCCAAGGGCCCTGCACTCAGAAGGACCCCTCACTTGGTTTAAAGCCCTGCTAATTCCTAATAATCATTGAATGAGGGACTGCACATATTTTTATTTTGCACTGGGCCCCGCAAATTACATAGCTGGTCCTGATCTAAGATCCTCCATACCTGCCATCCCTACCTGCCCTCCCAGCATCTAGCATCTAGCAGCCAACTAAGACATGAGAGCTGGCCATCATTCATTCATTCATTCATTCACCCAATTGCTTAAGCATCCGTATGTGTTGGTCGCTGGGCTGACTGCTGCGGATACAGCATTAAATGAGAGCAACACAGTCCTTGCCCCCTGGGATTCACATCAATGATCAAGGAAGCCAGTCAACCAGTAAATAAGTACTTTCAGATCCTGCTATGTTCTCAGAAGTTGATAAAACAGGATATGTAATCGAAAGTAATAGTGGACAGGAGAGTGGATCTAGGAATGACTCTGAGAGGTGACCTTGGAGCAGCCATGAGTTAAACATATATTGGGAAGGAGTGTGAACATGACAGAGGGTACGGTGAATGCCAAGGTCCGGAAGCAGGAAAGAATTTGGCCTGTTGGTGGAGTGGAAGTCTTGAGTGGCTGGAGGGAACTGAAAAGTCGGCAAGGACTCAATGAGAAAGAGTTTGGATTTATTCCTAGTGCAACAGGAAGCCATTGAGGGTCATGAGCAGAAGTAAGACATGGATGAAACTTATTTCATCCATTCTTTACCAGAAAAGAGAGTTTGGAGGTCAAAGTAGTTTGAGAAACACTTTGCCCTCTAATATGAGGTGTGATCAAACAATACGGTGAATGTTTAAATTAAAAAAAAAAATTATTACAGTAAAAGACACATTGCCATTAATTCCCTCACTTTGAACACACTAATCAGATCGTTCCTGCCATTTTCTGAAGCAGTTCTGGAAGTCCTCTTTTGTGAGTGTCTTCAGTTGTGCTGTCATGGCTGCCTCAATGTCATGAATCATTTTGACTTTGGGGAAGAGCCAGAAGTTGCACTGTTCCAGATCCGGTGAATAAGGTGGTTGAGGACACACTGTAATGCTTTTATTTGACAGAAATTGCTGTACCAGAAGATATATGTGACACGGAGCATTGTCATGATGATGATTTACAACGCACTTTAAAACACACCTTCTCTCAACCGTAGCTCACACCTGACTGACTGCACCTAACAAGTTGAAACTTGTCACTCACTGTTACTAAGGTTCGATGTGCTGCTTCCCATAATGAAGATCCCTGCTTTTTCATTGGATGGTACTCGGCAGCAGCACTTACCGTATTTTTTTTATCACAGTGGAAAGGTTCCGTGTCACACATCGCTTCTGGTACAGCAATTTCTGTCCAATAAAAACATTACAGTGTGTCCTCTTGACCTTATTCACTGGATCTGGCACCATTCGACTTCTGGCGCTTCCCTAAAGTTAAAAGGATTCAGGACATGGAGGCAGCCACAACAGCACAACTAAAGACACTCAAGAAAGAAGACTTACGGAACTGCTTCAGAAAGTGGCAAGAACAGTGGGATAAGTATGTTCGAAGCGAGGGGGAGTATTTTGAGGGGATTAATGGCAATGTGTCTTTTACTGTAATACCTACAATTTTTTTAAATTTAAGCATTCACTGTATTGTTTGATCACCCTCATAGTTTCAAAATCTATGTTAGTCCATTAAAGACTCTGAGAAGTCCTGCAGAAAAGTAAGAACTGTTTTTTAGCCCAGTGTTGGCCCCACTTATCCAGGCATCAGAACCTGTTTTTCAACAGAACAGTTTTTAAAAACATATTAAACAGCTATTTGGCAAATATTGGTCCAGACTCAAGAGAAGGCTATTTAAAATCATGAAGGCAATAATGGTAAAACACTTGCTTCTCCTTTGCCCATTCCATGCCCAGGCCAGATATCACTAATCCATCACAGCACTGAAGTCTGAAATGGGTCTAACTGGGCTAAAATCAAGGTGTTGGCAGGGCCGCGGTCCTTCTGGAAGCTCCGGGGGCGAATCTGTTTCCTTACCTTATCCAGTTTCTAATGACCGCCTGCATTCCTTGGCCCGCGGGCCCTTCCTCTGTCTTCAAAGCCAGCCTAGCATCTTCCAACTTGCCTCTCTCTCTCTTTTTCTCTCTCCCTCTCCCTCTCCCTCTCCCTCTCCCTCCCCCTCCCCCTCCCCTCCCCCTCCCCCTCCCCCTCCCCCTCTCCCCCTCCCCTCTGCTTCCATCATCACATCTTCTTCTTTGACTCTTACAAGGAGCCTCCTGATGACATTCAACCAACCTAGGATACTCTAGGATCATCTCTCATCTCCAGGTGCTTAATTTAATCCTACCTGCAAAGTCCCTTTTGCCACATAAGGTTCCCTATTCACAGGTTTCAGGGATTAGGGCATGGACAATGGGGGGGGGACATCATTATCACATATCATAGAGAGCTGAGGCAGGGACTGAGTGAGACGGTGCAGGTACAATGTTTATGTGGCACCTAGTGGTAAAGACTGCTCAGCTAGTACCAGCCGTCATGGGATACAGAAGCCAGCCAGGGTCCTGGTGTCAGCCACCTCCAACCCACCCCATTCCCCTCTTCACCCCTGCCAGACCCTGAAGAACCGATGGCTCCAGCAATATAGCCACGACTCGGCAGACCCAGGCATCCTCGTGCTCCTGGCCTGCGGCACCATCTCCAGCACCTGTGGCCAGATAGCCAGTTACCCCCTGGCCCTGGTCCGGACCCGTATGCAGGTCCAAGGTGAGGCCTGGGTGGGAGGATGGGGCAGGGAAGGTCTCACAACTTGGGTCCCACCTCCCCTTCCCCAGCTCCTCCTCCTGGGTTGGTAGAATCCCAGGCTGGAATCCTCCTGGATTTGGATGGCCTTGACTTATCCCAACCATTCTCTGGGACTCAGTGTACCTATTTGTGACACTGGACTGAGAGCCCTTAACCCTGACTAGGACAACAGATGCAGCGAGTGGTGGAAGAGCGCCCTAGCAATCTTAGCCCGGAGGCCACTTGGTAGACGTTAGCATTTCTGGGCTGGTAACTTGGTATCTAATTTGTAAGGCTGGGTTATAGTGAGGGGAAGGCAAGGAACCAGGTTAAGGAGGAGCGGGGCCAGGCTGGTTTTGTTTTATTGTGTATCTCTTTTTTTTTCTTTTACGGGTTCTTTCCCAGCCTCCCATCTACTATCCCTGAATCTATTTTGGGAATTTCCTCTGGAATTTTAGCATTTGTATTCTGTAAATTTCTCTGGAGGGTTATCAGTACATAAGACAGATATGGTCCCCCACCCTCAAAGAGCTCACAGACTGGAGAGGAAGAAAGATGCTGAATAAATCTTTTCACAATTGAACATGGATTTAGGGCTGAATAAAGGGGAGAAGGAGCCCATTAGACTGGGGTGCCCAGGAGGGCTTCCCTGAAGATCTGGCTTTGGAATGGAAGTTGCAAGCATGACAAGGACGAGTAAGAGCTAGCTGGGAGAAGAGAGTGGGACTCCAGTTTCAGGAAAAGGACACTTCTGTGCCCTTCCCCACCACACACACACACACCCCTGCTCTGTTTTGAATCATTCCCCAAACTTGGGTCATCCAGATTGAAGTGAAAAGGTGGACCGCCCACTCCAAGGCCAGTAGAAGTCCTGACTCTGAGGAGTGGTAGGTCCTGCTGTTAGTCTAACCCTCCTCCCTCCTGCTACAATGGCCACCTGGCCCAGCCCTGGGAAGTAGGAGGGGGAAGGGAGAGGGGGACCTTTGCCTGACCTGGCCCCCTGCCCCCTCCCAGCCTCCATCGAGGGCACCCCCCAGCTCTCCATGCTGGGTCTGCTCCGTCACATCCTGTCCCAGGAGGGCGTGCTGGGCCTCTACCGGGGCATTGCCCCCAACTTCATGAAGGTTATCCCGGCTGTGAGCATCTCCTATGTGGTCTACGAGAACATGAAGCAGGCCTTGGGGGTGACGTCCAGGTGAGGGACCCAGAGCCACCCCCACTAAGATCCCTCACCTCAGTCATGACGTCCCCCATACCTCAGCCACTGGAGACTGATGGCCCAGCCAATGGATGCCAGGGACACCCCCACACAAACCACCAGATCCCCGTGCTTCGTCTACTGGGTCCTGCGTCCCACATCAGGCTATTGGATCTCATGTTGCCCTGTCCCACGCAAACACTAGGACCTGGACCTCAATGTCTTCACCACTGGGTCCCCCCAACCCAGCCAACCGACCTGAAACCCCAACCACAGGAGCACATATCGCTATATCTAAGCACTCAGACCCCAGCTCCCTCAGGCACCAGGTCTAGTGTCCTCATACCACACTGGATCCCTGATCCCCAACTCCACTGGTGGTTCCCAGACCCCATGCTTTAAGCCCTGGATCTCCAAGTTTGGCCACTGGATTCTTGGTATCAAGAAACCTCAGCCACCACATCCTGACAGTGCACTGCCCCAATCCTGGGGTCCCCACACTGGATACCAGATCCCCTCGCCCCAGCCACTGGATTCCTGAATTCCTTTACCTCCACCCTGAGTCCCAAATCCCTCTGCTTCGACTACTGGATCCCTACATTTCTACTACTACACCCGCAACCCTCAACCCACCGGTCTCAGATCCCAAGCCTCGACCCGCTGGAACCTGACTCGTAAAACCACAATCACAAGAGCCCAGCGGCAGAGCAAGGGGGTCCTGGCTATTGCAGCTATTGGATCCCCAATCCCTTCGCCGCAGGCCCTGAATACTGAAACCTCACTCATAGGAAATGGACTCTGGCACTTCCAGGCACTGGATCCCCATCCCTTAGCCCCTGGTTTCTGACCCCAATCCTCCCAGGCACTGGCTCCTGAACACTCAGATCCCATGGCTAGATCCCAATAGGCTGATCGCAGCATCCTGGATCTCACGTGTCCCCCGTCTCAGACACGCCAGTGCCCAGAGACCTCCCCCATAACATGAACCCCCGTAGTGTAGGGAGACTGTGGAAACCCCAGGTCCTGGCCTCCTGAAAACCCATGAGACTTGTCCAGTTTCCTGAAATGGCTCGCACCGACACTGGGTCCACCCCCCGCCTTCCTTGCATGGCCACACCCTTGGGCCCTATGGGCACAGTGCTCCCTCCAATGGTTCCCCCAACCCTCTGCAGTGTCTTCCACTCCCTTCCAAACTTGTAGGCTGATAACCCTCAGAGCCTGGGTCCCTCTGGAAGAGCCAGCTGCTCTTTCCTGGAGACTGGCAAGGAAGTAATCTGAGGTAGGGGACACATTAAGGGGACCTCCCTCCAACCCCAGCACTGCCAGCCTCTTCTCAATCTTCAAAGGTGGAAGCCAGGGGCAAATGGACACAGACCACCCTTCCCTAAACCCAAGCATCCAATTATGCAAAATGGACCAAATCCCCAGAACTCATTCCAGGTCTATTTTTCTATGGAGAGGAGCAGACATCTTCCAAACCCCCACTCTCACAACTAACCCAAACCCCCAAGACCCCCTCATACATTCTTCACTTTATAGTTGGATCCTGAGCTTAGGATAACTGGGGGACCCTCCCTCCACTCCTCGCAAGTATTTGGGGAACCCATTAAAAGACTTCAGAAGAGGAACTGGGATGTTTGTAGTGGGTGGAGGACCCCCCCAAGGCTTCCACCTCCCCCCACCTACACCATACCCCACCTCCCTGCCTGTGTGTGTTATTTCAAAGGAAAAGAACAAAAGGAATACATTTTCTAAGCTCTTTTCATTGTGGTTTTTACTAAAAGGGGATGGGTAGCTGTGGGACCCCTTCAAACTACCCACAGGGAAGGGACATGGACCACCTTCCATCACTCACAGTTGAGGAGACCAAGAAATGACTCCCTCTTTGAGCCTCAGTTTTCACATCTGTAAAGTGGAGGCAGGGAGAAGTCCATATTCAAGAGCTCTTCTAATTTTCCTGTATTGTTTCTAATTGAACAAGTGTATTCATTTCCTGGTGCTGTCATAATAAGTTACCACAAATGGGGCTTAAAACAACAAATTTTAGATTGATATTTTTTTTGTTGTGGCAAAATACACATGGCATAAAATGTACCATCTTAACCATTTTAAGTGCACAGCTTAGTGGCATTAAGTGCATTCAAATTGTTGTACAACATTCCCCACCATCCATCTCCAGAACTTTCTCATCTTCCCAAACTGGAACTCTGTCCCCATTAAACATTCACTCCACTCCCCTCCCCCAGCCCATGGCACCACCATCTACTTCCTGTCTCTATGAATCTGACTCCTCTGGGGACCTCCTGTGAGTGGAATCACACAGTGTTTGTCCTTCTGTGTCTGGCTTATTTCACTGAGCATCATGTCCTCCAGGTTCGTCCATATTGTAGCAGGTGTCAGAATGTTCTTCCTTTTTAAGGCTGAGTAATCTTTCATTGTCTGGATGCACCACTGTGTTTATCCATTCGTCTATCAGTGGATACTTGGGTTGTTCCCACCTTTTGGCTATCATGAATAAAAAACAACAGAAGTGTATTTTCTCACAGTTTTGGAGGGCAGAAGTCTGAAATCAAAGTGACAGCACAATCGTGCTCCCTCTGAAGGCTCCAGGAGAGGGTCCTTTCTGCCTCTTCAGCTTCTGGTGGCTGCCAGCAATCCTTGGTACTCTTTGGCTTGTAGACACATCACTCCAATTTCTCCCTGTCTTTATATGTCCAAACATTTTCCTGTGTGGACCATGATGGTCACTCTTCAAGATGTCCCCTAGTGACTTGTGCCTTTTAGTATTCACATTCTTATGTAATCCCCTGTCTCAAGGGGATTATTAGGTGGGTCTGTATGACCAAGAGAATACAGCAGAAGTGATGGTACATTACTGACAAGATTAGGTTATAAGAGACACTGCAGATACCATTTTTGTGTTTTAAGCTGCTGTGGTGTATGTGGGAGGATAATTTGTTATGCAGCAATAACTAACTGATACATATACACATCCATAGATATATTTCCCACAAATAAGGGATCAAGCTTTGTTAACTATTTTGTATTTTTACTTCATTTGAATTTTGTCCTTAGCATCAATTCCCAGGAGGGGTGTGCTGTGTCAAAGGATATGGCTATCTCAGAGTCGTGGCACCAGGAAAATTGTATGTACCGTGTTTCCCTGAAAATAAGATCTAGCCAGACCATCAGCTTTAATTCGTCTTTTGGAGCAAAAATTAGTATAAGACCCAGTCTTATTTTACTATAAGATTGGGTCTTATATAATACAACATAATATAACATAACATATAATATTACAACATAAGACCGGGTCTTAAATTAATTTTTGCTCCAAAAGACGCATTAGAGCTGATTGTCTGGCTAGGTCTTATTCTTGGGGAAACACGGTAATATACACAACTACCAACAAGGAATTAGCATTACCAATTTCACTGTCACCACACTGGCATCAAGCATTGGCATTTTAATTTTATTTAATTGGACCAGCTAACGTCCATCTTCTTGTCTGCATTCTTATACCCCATGACTTTATGGCTAGGATTTAGGAGGTCCTGCTAACTGACATGTAGTGTGACACCAGACAGGCTGCTTTTCTCTTTCTAAGCCTCAGTTTCCTCACCTGAAAAATAAAGGATGTTTCCACTGACATCTTTCAAGGAAAACAACTTGCATTTATTGAGCAAGTACTATGTACCCTGGCTCTATGCTAAGCCCTTTAATGTATTATCTCATTCATTTACTCATCATATATTTATTGAACAATTACTTTGGGCCAGATCCAACTCTGGACACGGGATACGGAAGTGACTAAAGAGACATTGACCCCACATTCCAGTCGGGAGAGACAAACAATACATAGTGTAGAGGGATATAAATGATAAACATCTAAGTTTTGCTTTGTCTTGTGCACCTGAAACTAATTAAAATAAAAAATAAAAAAAAATACATAGTGTAATTGAGAAAGCAAATAGTAATGTAGAAAGCAAAGGTGCTATGGAGAAAAATAAAGGAGGGAAGGGGATAAGGAATATCGCAGGTTGGAGTTTAAATGTTAAACAGGGTGGTCAGGGAAGACCTTGAGAAGATGACATCTCAATACAGATTTAAAGATGGTGAAGGAGGGACGCATGGGGATGTGTAGGGAAACCGTATCCCAGGCAGAGGGAACAGTCAGTGCAAAGGTCCTGTAGCAGGACTGGGCCTGCCATTTTGGAGGAAGAGGGAGAAGGCCCATGTGGCTGGAGCAGAGTGATCGAGGGGAAGAAAGGGATGAGGTGAGGGCAGAGAGGGGATGGGGCAGGTCATGCAGGGCCTTGTGGGCAACAGGGAGGACTTGAGCTTTTACCCCGAGGGAGGTAGGAGCCCTGGAGGGCTGTGGGCAGAGGAGGGCTGGGACCCGACTCAGGTGCTCACAGGTGTCTTCTGATGGCTATAATGGGGAGGACAGACTGGGGGGAAGCAATTCAGGAGCGGTGACAGGTGTGACTAGGGTGGAGGTGACTGCACTGGTTCAGGTGAGCAATGATGGGGCTGGACCAGGGTGGTGGCCCTGAACATGGTAAGAAGCAGCCAGATTCTGGCTATGTGAGGTCTGGCAATTAAGTTCACAACCTCATCCTAGAAAAAGTGCTACACACCTCATTGATGAATATCACTATGGTCACCTTGGAAGCACTCCCCTTGGGAAGCTATGCACCAATGCCAGCGCCTAGTCCACCCTTCAAAGCAATTTTGGAACTCTTTTTCTGGAATGGCCATTAGAGCTGTTGTCATATTATCCTTGATTTCCTGAATGTCATCAAAATGTCTTCCTTTCAATATTTCCTTTATCTTCGGGTAAAGAAAGAAGTCATTGGGGGCCAGATCAGGTGAGTAGAGAGGGTGTTCCAATACAGTTATTTGTTTTCTGGCTGAAAACTCCCTCACAGACTGTGCCCTGTGAGCTGGTGCATTGTCGTGATGCAAGAGCCATGGATTGTTGGCGAAAAGTTCAGGTCGTTTTCATCTTTTTTTTTTAAGGGAAATAGGATTTTATTGGGGAAGAGTGTGTATTTCCGGGACTTTTCCAAGTCAATTTGTTGTCCTTTCAATCTTAGTTGTGGAGGGTGCAGCTCAGCTCCAGGTCCAGTTGCCATTGTTAGTTGCAGGGGGCGCAACCCACCATCCCTTGTGGGAGTCGAACCATCAACCTTGTGGTTAAGAGCACACGCTCCAACCAACTGAACCATCTGGCCACCTGGGAGCTGAGTGACAGCTCATTGACTTCATTCTAGTTGCGGAGGGTGCAGCTCGCTGGCCCATGTGGGAATCGAACTGTCAGTCCCATTGCCCAGAGCCCGAGCTCTAACCAACTGAGACACCCATCCGCCCCCTCATCTAACTTTCTCCCACGGCCTTTCCAGCACTTCCAAATAGTAAACTTGGTTAATTGTTTGTCCAGTTGGTACAAATTCATAATGAATAATCCCTCTGATATCAAAAAAGTTTAGCAACATTGTTTTGACCCTTGATTTGGACTGATCTAACCTTTTTGGTCATGGAGAATTGGTTGACTTCCATTGTGCACTTTGACGCTTTGTTTCGGGGTCGTATTGGTACACCCGTGTTTCGTCACCAGTGATAACACGGCCCAAAAGGTCTTGGCAAACTTCGACTCTCCTTTGCTTTTGTTCATCGGTGAGCTCCTTTGGGACCATTTTTGCTCACACCTTTCTCATGCCAAGATTTTCAGTTAAGATTTTCCTGTTTCTCTATCGATGTTTACTTGGTCTGCTGTGCTTCTCACAGTCAGCCGATGATTTTGACACACAATTCGACAAATTTTCACAGTGTTTTTGTCAGTTCTGCTCATTACTGGCCTCCCTGACCTCTTTTCATCAATGACACGTTCTCTCCCCTCAGAAAAACGTTTAATCCATTTGTACACTGTAGTTTTCTTTATGGTATTATCCCCATAAACTTGGACTAACATGTCCCCAATTTCATTTCCACTCTTGCCAAGTTTAACAAGAAATTTAATGTTTGTTCATTGCTCTAATTCAAGCTCAGACATTCTCGCAACAGCACACAAAAACACGCAACAATAATAATGAACGCCACTCAGCAAGACACCGCCACATGTCGACACAAACACAGCTGTGAGACACTGATATACCAAGGTTATGAAACCTCACCGAGCTGTTTGTACAGTGCTGCCAATGTAAGTGCAAATGTTGGCAAGTTTGCGAACTTAATTATCAGACCTCGTTTTTTGAAGGTTAAACCCATAGGATTTGACGACAGAGTGTGGACATAGAGAAAGGGAGGAATCAGGGATGACATCAAGGTTTTTGATCCAAAGACCTTGGAGAATGGAGGTGCCCTCAACGAACTATTGTTGGATCCTATTGACAGCACTATGCAGTAGAGCTTTGCATTACTTCCGATGTCCAGATGGGGAAACTGAAGCGTAAAGAAGTAAAGCGGGTACCCCACCATCACACACAGCAAGAAGTGCCTGAGATAAGATTCCAACCCAGGTCTTTCTGACTCCAAACCTATGCCTGTCTTCTTTGGGAACCAATTGTGTCTCTTTCCCCCAACGCTCCAAAGCCTTTCCATTCTCACTTCCGTCTCTTATTGCCATGACAATGAAACACAGTGTATTAGTTTCCTATGGCTGCTGTAACAAATGACCCCAAAACTGGTTGCTTAAAACAACACAGATGTTTTATTCTAAAGGGCAGAAGCCTGATATGGGTCTCACTGGACTAAAATTAAGCTGTCAGCAGAGCTGGCTCCTTCTGGAGGCTCCGGGGGAGAATCTGTTTCCTGGCCTTTTCCACCTTCTAAAGGCTGCCTGCATTCTGTGGCTGGTGGCCCCTTCCTCCACCCGCGAAGCCAGAAATGACCTTAAAGTCTTTCTTATATCATCTCATTCCAATGCCAACTGTTCTGACTCCCTCTGCCCTGTCTAAGGATTCATGAGATTACATTGGGCCCATTTGGTTAATCCAGAATAATCTCTCCATGTCCTCATCAGCTGGACAGTAACCTAAGTTCCACCTGCAAACTTAATCCCCCCTTTCTCATATAACACCTTCACAGGTTTAGAGGAATTAGGATGTAGAGATTTTAGGGGGAGACCGTCACTCTGCCCATCATATCCAGCTAGGTCACAAGGGCCTCTGTGACCTCATCATCCCCTGGGAGTCAAATTTGCAAGGCGCCCCTCCCACATGGTAGGCAAACCTCTCATCAGGCATTTGAGTCTCAGTGTGCTGACTCTCTAGCTGCCATGGGAGTCAAACCTGAGGAAGCTCAGAAGCCTTGCTCAAGGGTCCAGACCCTGTTTAAGAGGGTCAATGCCTTATTCACCAAAGCTCCACCCCCAGACCCACCCCCACCCCTCCCACCCATCTCTCAGAACCTGGGCTGTACACATGTGTTTGGGCATGTGCATGAAAATGGCCTGCAGCACCTCTCATCACAGCAGGTAAGTGGGGAACCACAGGTCACGCAGTATCTCTAGCGAGGACTGCAGGAGGAGGAAGCCATAGCCCCTCTGCATGGCCCACTCCTAGAATTTCATCTTGAAGCAGTGAAGACCAGGGTAGACCTTGCACCAGGAGGGGGCTCTGGAGCTGTGTCTGGGGAAGCTGCCCCAGCCTGGCTGAGCATGGGCAAGAGCTGGGTCTGCCCTGCAGGTGCTGGACACTGGAGAGCAGCTGATGGTCCCCATGGACGTTCTGGAAGAGGGAAACGAGGGAGCCTGGTGGAAGTTCCTGCTCTCAGGAGCCATGGCTGGGGCAGTGTCTCGCACTGGCACAGCCCCTCTGGACCGTGCCAAGGTGTACATGCAGGTGTGTGTGTGGGGGAGGGGCACAGTGCTGGGGCCACTGGTGTGCGGATGGACAGAAGTGGAGCAGATAGAGTTCAGTATGGGAGTGGTGGGTTTGATTGGAATCAGGTAGGAGGGTGGGATTGGGACACGGGCTGAATAGAGACAGAGTGGGGGTTTGAGTTGGAGATGACGATGGAGCTGATGTGGGTGGGGCATGGAGAAGAGTTGGGGAAGGAGTTGAAAGAATTGTACCAGGGACAGGGTTGGGTGGGGATCAAGGAATTGGGCCTAGGGGTCTTTGGATGGCTTTGAAGACAAAGTAGGACTGGAGAGGAGAGGAAGATGAGGGATAGATAGGAATGTGGCTTGTTGTTGGGTTTAGGTCTGCATTGGGTTAGGTAATTCTAGGACTAGCCAGGGAGGGAGCTGGAAAAGGAATGGGGATTGGAGGGGTTGGGGATGGGTGGCTGGGGACAGGATGGGCTTGAGCTCCAGGATGGGACAGAGATGGAAAAAGGGTGGAGGGCTCTCACAGGGCCGGGGCCTCCCTACCCCCAGGTCTACTCCTCCAAGTCGAACTTCATGAACCTGCTGGGGGGGCTACGGAGTATGGTCCAAGAGGGGGGCTTCCGCTCCCTATGGCGGGGCAATGGTATCAATGTACTCAAGATCGCCCCCGAGTATGCCATCAAGTTCTCCGTCTTTGAACAGGTAAGGAATGGTCTGCTTTCCCCAGCCCCATCCTCAAGCCCTCACCTCTCCCATAACCCCCTTTCCCCCTTCCCCCAAAAAAGCGCAGCTCATTCTCCAAGACACACGTTCACCCTCCAGGTCTCAGACTTCTCCCCTTGGATGGGTTTCAGGTAGGAAGATGGTTATTCTCTCATGTTCCTCTTCCTGTCCTAGTGTAAGAATTACTTCTTTGGAGCGCATGGGTCCCCACCCTTTCAAGAACGGCTCATTGCTGGCTCCCTGGCTGTGGCCACCTCCCAGACGCTCATCAACCCCATGGAGGTAAGATAATACCTCATAGAAGATGAAACAAGATGAAAATTAGTTGTGGGCCGGGCTGCTACTGCTTCCTTCTCCCTCCTCCTTCATGTAAGATATACATCAAACTTTTATTTCAGATGGCTATCCAGCCACCACAACACTATTTACTGAGTGGGTGCCATTCTTTCTTCCCCAATGATCCAACAAGCCACCTTTGTAATGTAGAAAATTCCTGTATATATATTTGGGTTTATATCTGGCCTTTCTCCTCTTGTCTCTCTGGTGTCTGTTCTTGCGCTACTAGCTTTTATTTTATTTTTTTAAAGAATAGCCTATTTTGTAGAGCATTTCTAGGGTCACAGAAAATTTGGGCAGAAAGTACAGAAAGTTCTCATATAATTCTCCCCACATATACAAAGTGTCCACTATTATTCACATCTTGCATTGGGTTGGATATTTGCTACAATTGACGAGCCAATATAGATGCATTATTATTAACTAAAGCCCACAGTTGACATTAAGTAGGGTTGTACATCCCATAGGTTTTAACACACGTGTAATGATGTGTGCCCACCATTGCAGTATCATACAGAATAGTTCCGCTGCCCTAAAAAGCCACTCTACCTGTTCACCCTCCTTCCTTCCCCTTGAATCCCTGGCAAGCACTGACCATTTTACTGTCTCTATAATTCTGCCTCTGTCTTTCATTTTTGAGGCTTGGTATTATGTTTTATCATTCTCCATCCCTCTCTCCTTTACCAGTTTTCCAGGCTATTATCCTCTGTTGCTTTTTCCATATAAACTTTAGAAGCAACTTGTCTAGTTCAGAAGACAAATTCACCTATTGGTATTTGTTTTGAACTGGGATGGTGTTCAGTTAATAAATAAGTTAGAAACAATTGCCATCCATATGATGCTGAATCCATGTAGCCAGGAACTTATTCATTCGTTCAAGTCTCCATTTATGTTCTTTCATGGTCTTTTAAAGTTTTCTTCATATAATTCTTGCCCTGGTCTGGTTAAGTTTCTTCCAAAGTGTATTTGTTTTCATCAGCTGCATAACAAATCACCACAAACTCAAGTAGCTTAAAATGATAGTTTTTTATCTCATTGTCTGTGGGTCATGTCTGGGCACTGGCTAGTCGGGTTGTCTGCTCAGGGTTTCATCAGGCAGAAATCAAGGTGTCAGCTAGACTACCAATGAATCCACCTGAGGCTTGGGTCATCTGCCAAGCTTCCTGGTCATTGGCAGGATTCAGTTGTTTATGGTTGTAGGACGGGTGGCCTCAGTTTCTAGAAGCCATCCACTGTTCCTGCCACATGGTCCTCTCCACAAGAGTATGCTTGTTTCAGCCCAAATGGACATTGTCTCTGATGTTTCCAATCTCATTACTTCTGTCTCTGGCAATAGACCTCTTCTAAATGGCCCTCCTGATTAGGTCAGGCCCACCCAGGACAATTTCTCTTAAAGTCAACTGCTTTGGGGGCCTCTATTACGCCTGCAAAATCCTGTCAACTTTGTCATTATCATGTAACCTGATCAGGGGAGTGACATCTCATCATCTTCACAGGTCTAGCCCATGCTCAGGGTGGGGGAAGGACACTATACAGAGTATGTATATCAGAGGGGCAGGAATCTTGGGGACCACCTTAGAATCTTGCCTACCACACTTGCTGTTCTGTCTTTTGCACAATTGTAGAGTTGCCAATATTTTTATATTGAGGCATTTTGATAAAAATTCTGATTTCTGGCTCTTTCAGAAAATTGGCATATCTGGCCACCTGGGGCTTACACTCTCAGGGTGCTACATTTGGCTCATGTTAGGTGGAAGCTTCCACAGACCCCACTCAGCTCACGTCACTTCCCTTCCCCTCTTGGCCTCTGTCAGCACTTGAGCTTGTGAACCCTGGGTTGAGAGCACACACAGGCTAAGAGATGGCACACAGGGGCTTCTGGGTTTGACACCAGCTCTGAACATTCCTGAGTAGTTTCCTCATTTGTAGATGGGGACAATGACCACTCCTGAGGGTCATTGAGAGGATTAAATCTAATGAGCTGCCTCACTCCTCACCCTCCCCAGGTGCTGAAGACACGGCTGACCCTGCGCCGGACGGGCCAGTACAAGGGGCTGCTGGACTGTGCCAGGCAGATCCTGGAGCGGGAGGGCACCCGCGCCCTTTACCGTGGCTACCTGCCCAATATGCTTGGCATTATCCCTTACGCCTGCACCGACCTGGCCGTCTATGAGGTGTGGGTCTTGCAGAGGGAGTGGCGGGAGCGGTGGGAACCTAGGACCTAGCGAACTTCCTCCTCTCCCCTTTTCTCTTGCAGATGCTCAGGTGTTTCTGGCTGAAGTCAGGCAGGGACATGGAGGACCCGAGTGGCCTGGTCAGTCTGTCATCTGTGACGCTGTCCACGACCTGTGGCCAGATGGCCAGTTACCCTCTGACTTTGGTGCGCACCAGGATGCAGGCTCAAGGTCAGCCTGGCCCTAGGGGCCACCGTGTATGCCCCTTCCCCCTTCACTCCCCCTCTCTGACCTTTCTCATATCCCCAAACTCTCCACATCTGATTCTGGCCTCCTTTGCTGACCCTTGAACTCACCAAGACTTATATTCACCCCCAAATCTGATCCCAGCCCTCATATGAACACTGCAAATTACTAAAATGAACATCCATCTCCCAAATGACTCCCCCCCAAATGTGATCCAGGCCCCCATACTGACCTCAAGACATCCCAAATGACCTCCCAACTTCTCCAAATCAAATCCAACCCTCAGTTGGCTCCAAAAATCGAAATGGCCCCTAAATTCACCAAATCTGACCCTTAGATATCCAAAACTCATATATTTCCCCCAACCCTGGAAATTCCCCAAATGTGACTCCCTCAAATGGACTCTCAGCCCCTAAACAAATCTTCAAACATCCAAACGGGTCCTTAGCCAACCACCTCGATCTTGAAAATGTCCCCAAACTACTCAACACACTCCTCAAAATCTTTAATACATCTTAGAAATTCCCCCCCAAATAAGCTCGAATGTTTTCTAAGATGTTCCCGAAAACAAACCCTGAAAATTCCTGCCAGAATTGATCTCCTTACTCTCCCCAAACTGACCAATTTCCTCTAAAAGTCTTCCAAACTCCTTTCCAACCAACTCCCCAGATCCCCGCGCCTGGCTTCACCCCACTACCTCCCAACATTCCAGCCCTCCAGGAGGCTGCGTCATCTCTGACTGAAGCCCTGAGCTTGCCCCTGTCCCCACAGACACCGTGGAGTGTTTGAACCCCACCATGTGTGGAGTCTTCCGGGGGATCCTGGCCCAGCAGGGCTGGAGGGGGCTATACCGAGGCATGACCCCCACCTTACTGAAGGTGTTGCCGGCTGGAGGCATCAGCTACATGGTATACGAAGCCATGAAGAAGACCCTGGGAATATAGGCAGTGAGCTAAGCAACACATCTGGGGCAGCAATGGACAGGAGCCCCCCAGGCTTTGGCTCCAGGGCAGTTTTTGTCAGTAACAGCAGGCTGGGGGCCTGGGTCAGAAGATGCCTGGGGCCCCCTCCCCAGGATGCAGCCCGGGACAAGTTTGGACTCCTAGTGGTCTGTCCTGGCTCCAGGGTGAAATGGTGAATGTGGAATAAACAAATTAGGAATAAAGAGATGATTTCTGCTACTTGGGTCCAGGAGAGGAAATGGGGACCTGGATACTTGGGTCCAAGGAGGAGCTGTATATCTGGGCTCCCTGGATCCTGGAGAGGGGCTGGGTACTTTGGGCCCTCGGTCCTGAATGGGAAGCCTTGATGATGCCTGTATCTAGGAGAGAGGTTGAGGGCCTAGGGTCGGAGCTTGCAGTTCAGATTCTACAGCCTTAAGTGAAGCAGGTATGGGGTATGGAATTAAGGTTTGGGATCCCTCAGTCCTGGGAGGGAGCCAACGGTCTAAGACCCTTGAGTTCAGGAGGGGAGCTGGTTCCATGAATCCTGGAAGAGAAGATCCCTGGGTGGAGAGAAGAACGGGGATACAGGGGATCCCTGGGTTTCCGCCTGCTCTCGGATCACTTCACCCCCGCAAGCACCCGAACTCCAAGGCCTCAAGCAGGCCACGTGCATGGCCCACCCAGCCAGGCTCCACGGGCGCTAACCCTGACGTCAGGCCTGAATTCCGGTAGTCCGTAGCCACTGCCTACGGCGGCTGCCACTCACTTCCCGCTCCAGCTAATCCCCTATAGCCGTCTAGTGGTCGGCTCTGCCCCAATGCAGCGGCGCTTCCACTGGCTCCCACCAAAACTGGGCACTTTAACTTATTGCTACTTGTCCGGAGCGGTGTCAATCACTTAACACCCGCCCCCGTCGCTCAGCCATTGGCTTAGAAGTCAAGGCTAGAAAACGATTCTGATTAACATGGAAAGTAATCCCGGCCAAACCCAAGCACGTCAACCAGAACTCGTCAGGGATTGGATTAAATTGACTATCAATCCTTACAAGCACCGCCTTCCGCTTGTACTCATTGGCTTGCGTACACGACTATCTCACCGGGTGCCAGCCCAGCCCGTTAAAAGGGGCCTTTCGCTAGGCCCCTCCTTCCTGTCCATTTCTGACGTCGCCCCGCGATTCTGTAAGTCCAGCTTTATTGGGCCTTCCGCCTTCTCGGATCGCCTTGATTTGCCCGCCCAGCGCCTGCAGCCCGCAGCCCACTGCCTCCGAGAGCTTTCAGTCACACGGCGCCTCCCGCCCATTGCCTCTCGCGGCACTCCGATTGGCCGCTCGCCTGCAGAGCCCGCGATTGGTGTCCGTGGAGCGGCGGCGGCTTCCCATTGGCGAGGCGGCGCCGTGGGGCGGCGGGAGGGGGCGTCCCTCTCCCCCCTCGTAGTCTTCCCAGCCGCTGGGTTCCCAGAGTGCTCCGCGGCCGTGTGGAGCGAGGCCTTGTTCCCGCGTTGAGCCGCCGCCACCGCCTCCTCCTCCTCAGCTTCAGCCTCCGCGCCAGGCCCGGCCCCGCCGCGCCATGTCGGACTACAGCACGGGAGGACCCCCGCCCGGGCCGCCGCCGCCCGCAGGCGGGGGCGGGGGAGCCGGGGGAGCCGGTGGCGCCGGGGGAGGCCCTCCACCGGGCCCGCCGGGCGCGGGGGACCGCGGCGGCGGCGGTGGCCCAGGCGGCGGCGGCCCGGGCGGGGGGTCGGCTGGTGGTCCCTCTCAGCCCCCTGGCGGGGGCGGCCCGGGGATCCGCAAGGACGCCTTCGCCGACGCCGTGCAGCGGGCCCGCCAGGTGAGGAGGCCGCCGGCCTGAGGGGGGCGCGCGCGCGGGCGGGGGAGGGGGCGGGGTCACGTGCGCGCGCGTAGGGTCGCGGGGGGGGGCGCCGGGACCGCCGCGGGGTCACGTGGGCCGGTAGGCTGGGGCTTGGGCAGCCCCTGGCGCCTCGAGTGGGGTCCCTCACGGGTGACCCCCTGCTGGGGAAAGGGCGTCTGGGGGTCCCCAAGGGCGGCCCCTGACTGTGTAGGGGCTCTGGAGCGCGGCCAGTCACTTTGGGGGTCCCCCCCATCTTAAAACACGAAAGCATGCTCCACTCTCCAGGAAGGAGAGGGTCCACCTTTCCCGGGGAAGGGCTTGCTTTGCCCGAACCTCTCCATCAGGGGAAAGCCCTGTTTGCCCCAAACCCATTCCCATTTAAGCCCGCCCCTCAGGAAGAAGGGACTTTGGGGGAAAATATCCTTCTTGAGCGTGGAAAGAGGACCCGTTTGCTGCCAGAGCGGCCAAGCACTAAGGCGAAATGGGGAGGGTGGGTGTAGGGGCTGGCTCTTTTTGGTACTTCCGGTGGCTCTTAAGCGTGTTCTGTTTCTTTTTGGGAAAGAGGGGAAGGTCCCACCGCAGTGTTAGGAGTCTTGATGACAACATGGAGGTGTCACATGCTGGTGGGACTGACCTCCCCAGCTCCATTTGCGTCCTCCCTGGGGTCCTGGAGGGGAGGAGGCCTTCAGAACAGGAGGACTTTGCCGCCCTTTTGGGAAACAGACCCCAGTGGACCGGGTTTGTCCCAGTGCCTCCAGGGAATGGTGGGAAGTCCCGTTAGGTGAACGCCCTGTTCCTGCCCTGTGTGGTCTGTGGCTTTCTCACCTGTGGGGTGGGCTAGTGTTCTGATGTGCATTTTGTTTGCCCACTGAACTGTCTTCATTGAGAAGCAGCTATAACTGGGGGAATTGGTGGGATCTGTTGGGGTGGGATAAGATACCCATCTGGCAGCCCAAGAGCTTTGCTGAAAGTGTTTTAAAAATATTGAGAGGTGAAAACGTAGCTCCTTAGTTCCCGGTTTGTGTTTCTTTGGAAAACTTGTAGTAGTTCCACAGATGGGCTCTATAGTGTTAACTTTGTTGTGTTGGGTTTATTTGAAGTTGCTGTTCATGTGGCTAAATTGTAACATGTGTTCCAAAAGGGTCTTTTGTTTTTGTTCAAATGTAGATTTCAGATGCCCTGAAGCAAACACTTCCTGAGATTTGTTCCACAAATGCAAAGATTCTGAGGGTGAGGGAGATAAAGGAAAGTTGTACCTTTCAGTATCCCAGAAGAATGTTCTAGTTCTCTGCAGCCCTCCCTTGTGGAGACCTGAGGACCCTCCATGGCACCAAGCATCTGTTCTTTTCACCCTTAGAACAAGTTGGTGTGGGTTACAGTCTGGCCACAAACAATTTAGGCCCAAATCCCATTGAGAAGGGGAGTTTTGAAATTCCTAGATAACTCTTGTACTCTGAGGCCTTAAGTGAAAACTCCTTCTAGAATGTCTTAACAGGCTCTTTCCTAAATTAGGAAGTAACCACTCCCAGGCTAGACAGCAAGACAGGATAACTGGAGAGGCTGAGAAGTTGATCTGAGCACCATGGAGGGTTCTTTGGTGGTAATTCTTCTGTCCTTACAATTTCATTTCTAGATTGCAGCCAAAATTGGAGGCGACGCTGCTACAACAGTGAATAACAGCACTCCTGATTTTGGTTTTGGGGGCCAAAAGCGGCAGTTGGAAGATGGAGGTAACAACCTGCTGGAAGGAAGGGCTGGGGGTAGAGAGTGAGGTGCCTTTGTTTGAATGTGGTTCAGAGTGGGGGGGAAGCCCGCTGCCGTTCGGTCTTTTAAAACCTCAGCAATTCCAGCTTTGTTCATTCTTTTTGTTGGGCCGCCATCCTGAGGTATCAGGTGGCTGAGGAGGGTAGATTGACTGTGACTAGGTCCAAGTTGTAAGTTCTCAAGATCGTTCCTCCCCTTCTGGTAGGCTGGGGAAATGCTTGCACTTTTATTGAGGCTCCGTGTAAGTCACAATTGGCTGGCCCTGGGGCATGTGGCATTACCCACAGTAGCCAAAATGCTCAACTGGGTGGCCAGCCGACTTTTTTCAACTAGGACCCCACTGCCTCAGGTCTCGTCCTAAACTGGAAGGACTCGAGTGCAGACATCATTGTTCCCCCATTATAAAAGGCTTTTTTACCCTGAGTGCTGGTGGTGGGATTGATGGAGTCTGCCTCCCTCTGGGGTTGGTCTCTGCTACTCCTGTCTCAGCTCTCATGTTGGGGGGGGGGGAGGAAGGGGGATCGTTTGCCCGGACATGTGGCACCAGCATCAGATTTGAGGCAGCTGTGGGTGGGTGGGTGCTGCATCTGACATCCTCTCTCTTTCACAGACCAACCGGAGAGCAAGAAACTGGCTTCTCAGGGAGACTGTAAGTCCATTGGGTGACACAGGCAGCAGGCAGAGGGCCGCTTCAGGGTCTTAAGAGGTTGTTAGGAGTCAGGAGCTAGGAGAACTGAGCCCCTGTCCTTTGTGGAGGCTCCGGGTATTCATCATGTGGGATCTATGAGCTTCAGGGTGCCCGCTGCCTGTGCTCCTAGGAGGAGGGCTCAGCCTGTAGTAATGCTAGTTGGCCCCCTGCGGACAGGAGCCCTGGGAGCCAGTGGTGTTTGGGGTCCCAGACAGGAGCCAGGCCAATCTTTCTTTGGATTTTTTCTCTGCAGCCATCAGTTCTCAACTTGGACCCATCCATCCTCCTCCCAGGTAAGTTGTGATTTGGCAAACATGCCCTTTCCTTGTCTGTCAGCTGTCTCTGGCCTTTCTTACTGCCCTGGGGGAGAGCTCTGGCTGGGGGCAGAAGGCACTGCCTTCATCCCTGTACTTACCTGTCTGCAGGGCTGGCGGGAGGAGAGGGTTGTGCAGTCGGCTGTAATCTTGGAAGGGTGGTCTCTGCACCCAGGTGCTTTCTGGGTTGGAGTGAGGATGCTGAGAAACACAAACATCTGTCTTCCTAGAAAAGGCTGGTTTTTTGGTCTTTGGTTTTTCATGTTTTCTACAAATAATTGTTCCCCTGAGAGGTGGTGGAGACGGTGGTGGGGGGGGTAGTCTTTCCTGCTTTTTTGCCCGCTAGAATGACCTCAGTGGATCTGACATAGAATCCTTTGCAAAGGGCCACATTGTTTTTGTTTTTTTCCTTAATGGACCAGAAGTTTTATAAAATACAATAAAAATGATTGTGAGGAAAATGAAATGAAAAAGATACAAAATTCATTTTTTTTAAAAAGTCAACAAATGTAAAATGACTCCATCAGATTGCTGTGAAAGTGTCTTGTGTCTCCCTCCCGGAGTCAGTGGGGCAGGACTGGCTCAGGGACCATGCTCTCCCAGAACAAGCCTCTCGTGGCCCAGGTGGGGAAACTAAGGCCTCGAGAGGTAAAGTAACCCACTGTGAAGAGAGGGAGCCCTGGCCCCCAAGCTGTTAGATTTGGCTTAGGGGTCTCGGTTCCATCATAGGAAGCAGGGTCAGAGGCCAGAAACATCGGGGGGCCTCTTCCCCAGGGAGACCCCCTGGGTCTTTATCCCTCCTCTGCTTCTTTCCTGTTTGAGACTGACTGTCCTTGTTTTTCTTGGCAGGACTTCAATGACCGAGGAGTACAGGGTCCCAGACGGCATGGTGGGACTAAGTGAGTGTGGGTCACTGTGGTCAGGAGCACCCATTGTCCCCCACTCTGGGATAGTGTCCTGGGAACCCCTGCCAGCCCAGGAGCTTTGGCCTGAAAGGGCCTCCTGTGTCCTGCTCTCCCCTGTCCTCTCTGGGCAGGGAGGACAGTGGAGCTCTTGACATGACTGCTGCCCCCAGAGCGTCAGTGGGGCCGTGGACCCCACCACCCAGTCTTCTCAGTGCCGGCTCCTCCGTCCTCTGATTTTCTCCTTTCTTCTCCACCTAGTCATTGGCAGAGGAGGCGAGCAGATTAACAAAATTCAGCAGGATTCGGGCTGCAAAGTCCAGATCTCGCCAGGTATGAGTGAGCTCGATTTGTACCTGAACACGCGCTGGGTTGGGGCTGGCTCTTTGCACTTCAATAATCCCCTAACTTTTGCCTTGACTGGATAGATGTGAAATGGGCTGGCATTTGTTTATTGTGTTGTTGGTTTATTGAGTACCTTCTATGTGTCAGGCTCAGTGCAGTATCCACTAGTGCAGCACCTCGAGGCATAGCTGCAAGTTTCGTTTTCTTTCATTTTACATTTGAGGGGAGGGCTTAGGGGGATCTAGACTTGATCACAATGAGCCTTGTTCCAGACCTGCTCTGAACCGTTACATTAAGTTGCCACCTAAACTAAACAAGAGGCTGGGAGGTGTATTAGAAAGAATAGCTTTGAGGTGGGGCCTGGGTTTGAATCCCAGCTCTGCCTGCTCGTCTGCAGGTGGTTGCTTTGCTGGGTTTTCTGAGGACTTGCTCTAGCAGAGGAGTTTATTGACTAGAGGGTGTGCATGTAATTGTCAGTGGTGGCGGGAGTGGCCCTGGGATTGGACCCTGTAGAATCTGCCTCGTCTTCCACCTCATTTCCTAAAAGCTCTGCTTCCGTTGTTGGACTTTAAGCTTCCTGACTGTGGCCTTTATAAAGCAGCCTCCTAGGTGTTTGGGGAGGTAAATTGTCGGGCTGCTGAATGGTGGCAGAAGTGGCGGTTGATTGTTCTGGAAGCTTCCTCCTCTCCACCGAAGGCCTTTCCAGGGTCTGCAGACACGGGAAGGCAATGAGCCTATCTCCTCTTCTCTCCAGACAGTGGTGGCCTCCCTGAGCGCAGTGTGTCCTTAACAGGAGCCCCAGAATCTGTCCAGTAAGTGCCTGGCTGGGCCAGTCATTGTGATGGGAGTGGGCAGAAGCCCTGTCTATCCCATTGAAAGTTGGAGAAGACTCCCACGCCGTGTCCTTGCACCCCGGCCCCAGGGACTGTACTTTCTTCCTCCTCATCTGTCAGATGCAGATGTTGGAGTCACCTTCCCTTTTAGCTGGGGGGAGAGGGGGCGCCAGGCCAATGCCCTTTCAAGTGACAGCACCCCATTCTTCCCTTTCCCAGGAAAGCGAAGATGATGCTGGATGACATCGTGTCTCGGGGTCGTGGGGGCCCCCCGGGACAGTTCCATGACAACGCCAATGGGGGCCAGAACGGCACAGTGCAGGAGATCATGATCCCTGCAGGAAAGGCCGGCCTGGTCATCGGCAAGGGCGGGGAGACCATCAAGCAGCTGCAGGTGAGGGCTGGCTGGTTTGGGCGGCTGAGGGCCCACAGCCCACCAGCTGCTCTGCCACCGTTTTACCCTTTTTGATCATGGAACCCACCCCACTCTCCCGCCGCCACCACCCTGAGCGCACGAGTCGCCAGAAAGTCCTTTGAAAGCCCTACAGTGACAGTCAACATTGGTTTTAAAGGAACGAGCTGGAGTGAAGATGATTTTAATTCAAGATGGTTCCCAGAACACGAACGTGGACAAACCTCTTCGGATCATTGGGGATCCTTATAAAGTGCAGGTGAGTGCACCCTGCGGGGGGGTGGGCGTTCTGGAGGAGTGAGGCTGCAGGCAGGTTGGGGATTTGAATGAAAGTGGAGATGTTTTCAAGAATACTGGCTTTGAAGTCAGCCCAGGACTCAGTGTTCTTATGTCAGATTCTCCCTCCCAATGGTCTGTATGTAAGCAAGTGGCCTAAACTCTGATCCTCTGTTTTCCTGTCTGGAAAATGGGGGTGCTGGCCATGCCTGCCTCTCAGGGTGGCAGTAAAGAGCTCTCAGCACCTTCGTGTTGGTCCTTCCGTAGCTTAGTTAGGCCTGAGATCCTCGGTTTGCGGGAGGCTGCGGATCGCATTGGGCAGCAGGGCTGCCATGTGTGTACCGTGCCTGTGTTTGCAGCAAGCTTGCGAGATGGTGATGGACATTCTCCGAGAGCGTGACCAGGGCGGATTTGGGGACCGGAACGAGTATGGGTCCCGGATTGGTGGGGGCATTGATGTGAGTGTGGGCCTCCCCAGGAATGGAGGGCCGTGGGTTGTGGGCTACTCGTGGCCGGTGGGCAGCTCAGTTGTGGGGGCAGAACCTGGCTGACATTTCTGCTGCCCTCCCTCGCTCCCCCCCCTCAGGTGCCAGTGCCCAGGCATTCTGTTGGCGTGGTCATCGGCCGGAGCGGAGAGATGATCAAAAAGATCCAGAATGATGCTGGTGTACGGATCCAGTTTAAACAAGGTCAGGGTCGAGCCACGTGATGTGCCAGCTGGTCCTGTTCTCTTCAGCTCACCCTGAGGTCCACTTCGGGCAGCTTGGCACCATAGTTAGCCTGCTGAGCCTCTCGGTGCCTCATTTCTTCTAGACCTTGGGACAGCCTGTGAGAGTTGGTCATGGGCACACTTTCCAGGTCCAAAGGGAGCGTTTTTTTCCTCCTACGAATCTAGCCCTTCCCTCTTCCCCACCAGTGGCCCATTCTGACGGGGCATCTTGGGTAACCTGGGCATCCTGGGCTGGCTCAGATCACTGCCCTGACTCTGGGCTCCTACCAAGCCTGTGAGTCCCTGAGGGCAGGTCTGTGGGGAGGAGAGACCTCTCTTACTTTTCAGAGGTTCTTAGTTCTGTAAAATGGATCCTTAGTTCTGGGGGTTTCAATTGCAGAAAGAAGCCTCAGCAACCGCCCTCCCTAGCTGGTGGGTTTTCTTCTCTGAGGATGTGGGCCCGTCCGCCTGCCTCCTTCCTCGCTCCTGAATACACAGAGCGTGGCGAATGGCCGAGTCTGAGACTCTTGTCTTGGCACAGTGTCTGCCCTCAGGAGGCATTGGTTGGGAGTTGTGCTTCTCTTTTGAATTTTGTGTCTGTTCTCTGGGTGCTGGCCGCAGATGATGGGACAGGTCCTGAGAAGATAGCTCACATAATGGGGCCCCCAGACCGATGCGAGCACGCAGCCCGGATTATCAATGACCTCCTCCAGAGCCTCCGGGTAAGTGGCGCGTGGTAGGTGAGAAGGGCTGGTGGGAGCAGAGGGGCCTGGCTTCCTACCTTCATTCTCCATCTCCTTCCTGTCTTGCAGAGTGGTCCCCCAGGCCCACCAGGGGGTCCTGGCATGCCCCCTGGGGGAAGGGGCCGAGGAAGGGGCCAAGGCAACTGGGGCCCTCCTGGTGGGGAGATGACCTTCTCCATCCCCACTCACAAGTGTGGGCTGGTCATCGGACGGGGTGAGTAGGTACCACCCTGCCCTCCATCTCTCCCCTACTCTTCTGCTCCTCCTGCCCTCTCTTCACTGCCTGTGTCCCCTGCAGGTGGTGAGAATGTGAAAGCCATAAACCAGCAGACGGGCGCCTTTGTAGAGATCTCCCGGCAGCTGCCGCCCAATGGAGACCCCAACTTCAAACTGTTCATCATCCGGGGCTCACCCCAGCAGATTGACCATGCCAAACAGCTCATTGAGGAGAAGATTGAGGTGGGCTCGGGGAGGGTTCTGGGAGGCTGGACCTGGCTCCTATCTCCTGCCCACTGACTTCGTCCCATTCTCCTTCCTCCAGGGTCCCCTCTGCCCAGTCGGACCAGGCCCTGGGGGACCAGGCCCTGCTGGACCCATGGGGCCCTTCAATCCTGGGCCCTTCAATCAGGGGCCACCGGGAGCTCCCCCTCAGTGAGTATTTCTGTCAGCTGCCTGGGATTTGGGACACGGGGGTCGTTATGCTGGCAAGAAGAGTGACAGGCCCCATCTCCATTTTGATTCACCACCAAGAGGTCCATCCCTGCCTTTCAGAAATGCTGAGTTTTCAGGCCCCAAACAGGATCCAATCCAGCCCTGTGTTTTACAGATACCATTTTGTTACAGAATGTGATAGGGGTCGCTCTCAGTCTCCAGCCCATGCGTAAATCCGTGCATGTTGAATTGGGGGGTGTGGTTTCGTAGCCTGCATCTTCTGCCTTGTTAGTTGTCTCACATCTTTCTCTGGGCCCTCTTCCTACCAGCCTTCCCTGCCCCTTTAGAAGAGCAGCCCTGGCTCATGTGTTCCCTTTCTTTTTCATCCTGCAGTGCTGGGGGCCCCCCTCCTCACCAGTACCCCCCCCAGGGCTGGGGCAATACCTACCCCCAGTGGCAACCACCTGCTCCTCATGACCCGAGTAAGTAAGGCCACCTGCTTGGGGGCAGCTCGGGGCCTGGGCACGAGGCCGGCTTCCTGTGCCTCCCCTCAGCCCGCGTTGCTCTCCTCCTGCAGGTAAAGCTGCCGCGGCCGCCGCAGACCCCAATGCAGCCTGGGCCGCCTACTATTCACACTACTACCAGCAGCCCCCAGGGCCCGTGCCTGGCCCCGCACCGGCCCCCGCAGCCCCACCCTCGCAGGGCGAGCCCCCGCAGCCCCCACCCGCCGGCCAGTCGGACTATACTAAGGCCTGGGAAGAGTATTACAAAAAGATCGGTGAGTGTGAGCGCCGCCTTGGGGGGCGAGCGGGCAGCTGCACGCCGTGCTGTCCTCTGACCTCTCAGTGCCCGCCTCCTGCAGGCCAGCAGCCCCAGCAGCCTGGAGCTCCCCCGCAGCAGGACTACACGAAAGCCTGGGAGGAGTACTACAAGAAGCAGGGTGAGCTCCACACAAAAATAAGTCGTGGCATGTAGTGTGCAGCACGGAATGGGGCTGGTGGCGTCGTCGTAACTGCCAGACGCGCGCTTACAGGCTCAGTGCTCACGTGCTGAGGAACAACTGGCGAGTGCTGGATGTACGCCGAAAACTAGCAATATTGGATGTCAACCGTACTTAATGTAACATTTTAAAAAGCAGGCTGAGCCGGTAGGGCCTGGGGGGGACAGGGCCAGGCCCACTCTTGCGCCCAGCCACACTCACTCTCTCTTCCACAGCTCAAGTGGCCACAGGTGGGGGTCCAGGAGCACCCCCGGGCTCCCAGCCAGACTACAGCGCCGCTTGGGCTGAATATTACAGACAGCAAGCCGCTTACTACGGACAGACTCCAGGTCCTGGCGGCCCCCAGCCTCCACCCACACAGCAGGGACAGCAGCAGGCAAGTGGGAATTGCCACCCTCCTCCTCCTCCTTTTTCTTTCCAACCCCCGGCCACCGTCCATCCTGCCTTAGTGGGTAGCGCCGGAAATCCCTTCCCCTGCGGGGTGTGTCCTTGATGCCTGCAGCGGGGGCCATGTGGCCGGAGGTCTCCGGGAGTCCCCAGGAGCCGGGGGAAGTGTGCGCTGGGTCCAGAGGTTAAAGAAGAGGCCTCCCTCCGCCGGCCCGCTTGTTCCTGTGTAACGCTGTCTGTCGTGATGCTGGGGGAGAGCGCGAGACAGATAAAAGGTGGAACTGTTGAACTGGTGGGTAGTCCTGGGGGTGGGGCAGGCCGGCCGGCCGCTGAAACGTTGGGCACCATCCTGGCTGCTAACTCAGAATCTGGCCACTTGGGAAGAAAACGGATCATTTTTCCCCTCTCTGCATTACTTTTTTGGTTTTTGTTCTTTTTATTTTTAAACCCACCATCTTTCCCCATCCCGGAGTCCAAGTGACTGTGTAGGTGGCCCCAGCACGGGGTGGTCCTGGCTCCGGTGGGGACTCGGGGAGCCTGCCAAGGGGACGGCCCTGGGGCCCCCCATCTACTCCGCCTGGGCTGGGCCTCTGTTCTGGCGCCTGTCTCTGTGTCCCAGTTTTGTCTGTGAAGTGGGCATGACGATCGCTGCCACCTTCCAACCTACCTCACAGGGGTGTTGTGGGGACACCGTGATCTCTGAGATTGTTCATGTTGTGATGCGCCGGGAGCCGCCTACCTTCCCCTCCAAACCCCGAATTGGCTTTCTCTCTCTCTCTCTCTCTCTCTCTCTCTCTCTCTCTCTCTCTGTCTCTGCGGCCCCTGCTTCTGTCCTCCTCGCTTTTGTGTCCCTCTTTCTCCTCTTCCATCAAGGAGCCAGTCTGACTTCAGCCGAGTCCCTGGAGCACTTGACTAGACAGTTACAGACACATCCTGCTGGCCACCCACCGGCTCGGGAGAGGGGCTTCCTGGCCCCCTCCTTGCCAGCTCCCTGACTCCCGCCCCTGCCACCCCTCCTCGTAGTGACCAATTCCTATCTCTTCCCTCTCCGCAGGCTCAATGAATCGAATGAATGTGAACTTCTTCATCTGTGAAAATTCTATTATTTTTTTTTTTCATTTTGTTTTGTTTGGGGGCTTTGTTTTGTTTTTTTTCTGTTTGTTTGGTGAGAAAGCGATGGCTACCATGGGGGGGTGCAGGGGAGCCCTCTCTGTGAGTGGCTCGGAGGTCAGTGCCCGGCTCTTGCTCTTTCACTTACTGTGTGTCTCACATGCTCTTTTTTTTTTTCTTTCAAAATTGGGATCCTTCATGTTGAGCCAGCCATAGAAGATAGCGAGAACTAAATCTCTGCCAAAAAATAAAATTTTTTTAAGATAAACACAAAAAAACAAAACAAAACCTATAAAATTATATATATATACATATATATATATATATAAAATCTCTATACCACCTCCCCTCGGCCTTCCTGAAACTGCCTCTTTCAGGGGAAAGCAATTCATTTTCTCCCTACCACCCTTGGCCCTCTTCATGTTTTTAAAATAAACGTTTAAAAAGGAAAAAAAGTCACTCTTGCTATCTCTTTTTTTTTAGTTAGAGTTGGAACATTCCTTGGACCAGGTGTTGATATTGCGGGACCCCGCCCCCACCCCTCCATCAGTCCAGCCCCTCAGCCTCTCTGCTCCTCCTCTCGCTCCTCCTTCCTTCCTAGCTTGGCTTCCCTGGCCCCTCCCGTGCCCCCACTCCCAGGACTGGTCTGTCGTGTTTCATCTGTTCAAGAGGACATTGAAACTGAAAACAAATTGAGAACAAAACAAAAAAATTGTATGGCAGTTTTTACTTTTTATCGCTCGTTTTTAACTTCACAAATAAATGATAACAAAACCTCCCCACGTCTGCTGGGTGCCGTCTCTATTTCTCTCTGTCTCTCCACCCCGTAGAGTTTTGAAGCAGATGTTTGTTCTTTATAGATGTTGTAAAAGCCTGATAACAGTGATTGGAAGTTACAAGCTTTGTGTTGTGTTTTTTCTTTGTTTTTAAGAAAACAGAATTATAAGAGAAAATAGTTTTCTGCAGGCGCGTTGTGCTTTCCTATAACTTTTTCCCCCACCTCCCATTTTTTTTGTTTTTGTTTTTGTTAAATAAAGTGCTTTTTGTCTAAAACTGCGTGCTGGCCGCAGTGTGTTTATAGAAGAACAAGACTTGGCCAAAGAGAATGGGGTACAGGCCTCCAAAGCCTGGGGTTTTGCCTTGCAGGAAAGGAGAAGCAGGCCCCCTCCCCACCTAGGATGGTCCTTGGGGGCAGGCGTTCCCATGGATGCAGCCTGCCACCGCAGCAAACCCGGGCCCTGCCTCCCGGGAGCCAGCCCAGCCTTACTACATGCCTAGCTGGGGCCTGGTTCATTAGTGAGCGCTGACGTGGAAACCGGGCCTGATAAGGAAATGGTGCCAGTCCCAGTGCTTGCTGGCAAGCGGTGGCCTCCCAAGGATGAGATGGGAGGGTGAACTGAGGGGCCACTTGAACTGTCTGGCCCAGGGACGGTCACCTTGGGGCACACTGGCAACACTTCTTTTGGATTTACATTTGAATACCAACACTTAAAAATCACGTCGCACATTCAGAATCGGTGCTTGGGCCCAGGGGCTTAAATGGCAGCACCAAGCTGGAGCCAGCAACAGGGTTGCCTCTAGGTGGGGCGCTTCACAGCTCGAGACCTTCCATGCCTCTAGGAAGCTGCCCCTGTCTAAGTGTGTTGGTCGCCCTCAGCCCACCCTGTGGCACTGGGGGCCAGGAAGGGGGGTGCTGTTGCTCTGGGGTCATGTGGTTAGCTGAGAACCTCAGGCTCCCCTCAGATGCCATACCTTGCAGGCACTGTGCCCCCTTCTGAGCCCTGTGTGGGTTTGGGGGTAAGGGAAGCATCAGCCCCCAACCCCCTCCAGTCTCACTGCAGGCTTTCGATGACAGAGCAGCACTTAGCAAAAATGTTTTCTGGAGCTTCTTCTGCCAAGATCTAGAGGGGGAACGAAAGGGTTGGTTCCCAGTCACAGTGGGGTTATTGCCGTCCACCCCAACAACTAGGGCGAAATGGGTTCACAGGCCTCCATTAATTGCTGGTAACGAATCAACAGGTAGAGTCCCAGGGCCATACAGGTGAGGGAGGAGGGAGATGGGACAAGGTCACATGTTATGGCTGGCCACTTGGCGACACAGGCTGTATAAAGATGCTGTCCCTCCAAACAGGCCATAGGAGGGGAGGAGGTGGGGGAATCGCCCACTAGCCCTCCCATCCAGTCCTTGGTCAGAGCTAGTCCACAGGCGTTGCTGTCCCTTTAGCTTCATCTCACGTTCCCACCTTCGGTCGGTGGGAGGGAACATCACCAACGTTCCCGATGTTCATAACAATGAAAAGGACAGGAATTGTGTGGGTCACTTGGAGAATGAAGTTATCCCTACTTCCTATCTTGGGAATCTATCTGGCTGCATTTGTGTTGAACTGTGGTTGGCCAGTTGTCATAATCTTATGTTTTGTAGATAGGATCTAAAATGTATTGAATTTTTCAGTTTGGGAGCCATTCTGTTTAGACCTTGAACATTGTCATAGCTGAGAGGCCACAGACTGCACCAGTACTGCCTAACAGAGGGACTGGAATTCCCCGGTGGATACGGTGGAGCAACAGAGGCCTGGAGAGACCTGGGGTCATGCTGGATCTGTTCCCCTGGGAACCAGGGCGGGTGGGTGGTGAGCAGGGAATACCTACGTTTCGGAGCAGGTTCTTTTGCTGGTAGAAGGTGAAGACAGGCTCACACAGGGTGTAGTGCGTCTCCAGGCGCTGGCGGATGGCTGGCTCACAGTCATCCGCCCGGTGCTCCACCTGGCCTCGGCGCAGCGCTCTGCGGACCATCGTCTCCATGGAGCAGTCAAACACCATAACGACGTCGGGGGCCCGGCCCACCTACGCAACCGGGAGAGAGGCTGGGTGAGGAAGAAGATGGGCTCGATGGCCCCTTGCTCCCCCAGAGATCAGGAGTCTAGGATTGTGGGCCCAACAAAGAACAATTAGGCCCCTTGGGTCCTTTTTTAGTTCCAAGTTTCTGTCTTGCGTACTTGGTTTTTGGATGAGTAAGACATGGGCAGACCTTTGTTAAGTCAAACAACACTGTCAGGAAAGAGTAAAGAGTGCCTGAATATCCTCAGCCACCCAGTTTCACCCTCCTTGGAGGCAACCAACTATTGTTTTCTTGTGTCTCCTTCTGGAGCTATTTTAGGCATATAATGTGCAAGCCAATCCAGTTCTGATACACTTTTTTCTTTTTTATACAAGTAGTGAAGACACTGATTTGCCCTTGACTTCTATTCGCTCTGTATAACTGGAGGTGACTCCATATTGGCACATGAGGTTCCTGATTCTTTTTAACCACTATGTAGTATTCTGCTGTATGGGTGTACCATAATTTTCTTAACTAGTCCTTGTTCCATAATTTACTTAACTAGTCCTTGTTAATGGGTATTTACATTGAAATATGCCTTTTAAGATAGGATTTAAGTGGTCTTCACTTGCCTGCCTCTTGCCCAGAAACTTTCACTAGGGAAGGTACCCAGCTCCCTGCTGCCCACAGCACTAGTCTGCCCTCTGACTGGCCTCACCTCAGGGACACCCTCCTGGATCACAATGGCTTTCCACTGGAAGTTCACCTCCTAGTTCCTCCAGAATTTGCTTGTAAAATAGAATCCAACAGAACATATTTAAAATTCACAACCAAGTGGGGTTCATTCCAGGAAAGCAAGGATGGTTCGATACAACTTACTGTATTAACATCTTAAGAAAAAATCATGATCATCCTCATAAACACAGAAAGGGCAGTGACAAAATCCAGCACACATTCTCGATTAAAAAAAAAGAATTGATAAAAGTATCCTCAGCCAGCATCTTAATGGAAACTTGCTTTCCCACTGAAGTCAGAAACAAGGCAAAATGGCCCCATCTTGCCACTGTGATTTGGTAAGGTATGAGAGGATTAGCTAAAGCAATGAGGTAAAGCAATTTGAGAGCTCTGAATTGGAAAGTAGATAAAACCATGTCTGTTTGCAGATGATGTGATTATATTTCTGGAAAACTCAAGAAAATCAATAGATAAACTAGTACAGACTTAAGAAAATGTGATAAAGTAATGGGATGTAACATTAACATACAGAAGTCAAATCGAACATGTATTCAAAAATCAGAAAAGAAGGCCCCCTTTAAAACAGCAACAAAATTTCAATATAACAAGCTAAACTCTTCCAAACATGTGCAAAGTCTTAAGAAAAATCTTCAAGGAAAACTTGAATAAAACATTCCTAAGTGACTCAAAGAAGACTTGGAACAAAAGGAAGATAGAAATGTTCTTGGATAGGAAGACTCAATGTTACAAAGGATCTGAGAGTTCTTAAATTAGTTTATAATTTTAATGTGATCCCTATATGATAAGATATATTTTTTCAGTTGAGTTGGGTTGCTTCTAACATTCATCTACAAAATCAAGCAGGAATGGCCGGGAGAAGCTGGGCAAAGAAAAAGCAACGGGTGTTTGGGGCGGGGGCGGAGGCACCCTACCCTACCAGATATTAAAACCTAATAAAGCCACATAATTAAAACAGCAGTGCACAAGGGGACAAACACCCCTGGAACAGAATAGAAAGTCCAGAAATAGACCTAAGTGAAAGTTGGTATATGGCTAGACTGGCATCTCAAATCAAGGGAAAAAAAGACAGACTTTTAACTAAATGATGCTGGAGCAACTGGATCGCAATTTGGAAAAAGATCAAATTGAATCCTTACCTCATTCCAAAAACTAGGATAAGTTCCAGATGGATCAGAGATACAAATGTAAGAAATAAGATCACACAAGAACTAAGTAAACCATGGAAGAATTCCCTTATAAACCTAGGATTGGAGAAAAAAAGGAAAAAAACAACAACAACCAATAACTGTAATATGATTCAAAATTCAGAAGAAATAACAAAATATTGATAAATTTGACCAAAAAAAGGTAAAATAACTTATACATGGCAAAAGAATAAAGAAAGCAAAGTCAAAAGATAATTGACAAATTGGGGGTGGGGAAATATTTGCAACATTTCATCACAAGGGGGTGGTAACCCTACTATAGAGAGAGTTCCTGGAAATCAAGAAGACCAACATTGTGTTAGGGTAAAAAAAGCAAAGGAGACAAGAGTGCATAGAAGAAATGAAACTTCAAATTTTGGAAAAGATGGTCAACCTCACTCATAGTAAGGGTGTGTAATGCCCATTTAAAACCACCGAAATACCATTTCACACCAAAGCAGGTTGACAAACATACAGAAGTTTGGCAGCAGCCTGTGTTGGTGTGGCTGGGAGGAAATGGGCACTTTTGCCTGCTGCTGGTGGCAGTGCAGAATGAGGAGTGAGGTGATATGTAGTAAAATGTTCTATGCATTTCTTTTTAATCCAGCAATGCCACTCCTAAAAACCCATCCTAAAGATACTAGCAAAAAAACAAAACGACACACAAAGATTATGTAGTGTGGAATTGTCTGTAGTGACAAAAGATTGCAAACAACTTATTGTCTACCATTAAGTTGTTCAACAACTTATTGCCCTTGGGCGATCAGGAGAATAAAAATGGCACTGCCACACAATGGAATACTAGTATATTGTAAAGTTTTTTAAAAACTGAAGACTAGTGTATATATAGAATGTTGGTTTTTGTGTGAGACAGAGGGACACACACACACAGACACAAAACCTTTGTATTTGCAAAAAGAAACACCAGAAGGACAAACCAAAAACTCGTGAGGAAGGGAGGACACAGTTTGGGGTGGGGAGTGGACAGGGATGAATGGAAACAAACTCTGGATATACCTTCTTATGTGGCTTTTAACTTTGGAATCATTCAATAATTTACAAATTCAAAATTTTTAAAAAGCAATCCCTAAATATCAAAACCCAAATGAATGAATGTATCCAATTGGGTGTCAATTTTTTCAAGCGACCCTATATTTTATAGTACATCCATAGTAAGACTCAAGAAAACCAGTGCAGCAAAGAAATCTTCAACTTCCTTCGGGAGTTTTATTCTTAGTTGTTAATATAGCTATGTTATTTGGAAACTATTTGCATTTAGTGAGATTATGCAAGTGAGTTCGTTAATGGTATTAGGAACCAATATTTTTAGGGAAAAAGAAGTAAAAACACTGATGTTAATTGTGAGCTGGAAATACCATTATCAACTTCCGATTTTTTTTTCCTTTCAAAAGTGTGTGTTTCCTAGCTCTGGCCACTGGAAAAGCCTGGAAACAATGTAGCAGTGAGTACCTCTGGCACCCAGATTGGACACACCACTAGAAAAGATCTCATTGGAGAAATATCTGGTTCCAAAACTGGGCAGGAAATGTGAAAGGTGGGGGCGAGAAGTCTTGTGTCAGAAAGCAATTTTAAAAATAACTTTTGTCCTTTTGCTGAAAAGGACACAAGTGACAGTGTGAAAGGGCTCCAGTTGCCCAAAGATGTGACAGCTTGAGCACCACCAACAAAAAAAGACAGCAGTTGACTGACACACATTAAACATATGAAGAAGACCCATGAGTTCATCATGATGAGAGAGAGAACAAAACAAAGGAAAACAAAATAATGAACCTCATTGCCACCATTGGAGGTAAGTAGGACACCAACTCTTTGGTACGAAAATTGGCCATTAAAGGGAAAGGGAAGCATTTATACCCCCTGTATGGTAGGAACTGTATTTCAGGATAACCAAATGGCCCTCGTTGAGGAAGGACATTTCTTCCTTAGGGAAGAATTCCAGCTAATCAACGTGGGGAAAGTGACCAGAAAAGATAGTTACCACGAGATAAGAAATTGATGGGAGTATATAGCTGACACTGTGGACTGTTTAGGGTGCCACAACAAAACAGCACAGGCTGGTTAGTGACTCCACAGAAATTCTGTTTTCTCCCAGTCCTGCAGACTGGAGGCCAAAACCAAGGTTCCTCCTGAGGCCGCTGTCCTTGGCCTGTAGATGCCGTCTTCTCCCTGTGTCCTCACATCGTCTTCCCTCTGTGCATGTCTCTGTCCTAATCTCTTATAAGGACACCAGTCAGATTACATTAGCGACCATCTTAATAAACCCTTTTAACTTAGTCACCTCTTTAAAGACCCTATCTCCCAATAGTCACATTCTGCGGTCATGGGGGTTAGGACCTCAACATATGAAATTGGGGGGACAAAATTCTGCCCCTAACAGGCCCCCTGCTAAAAGTGTGGCAACCAGGCCTGTAGGAGCCTCCAGAAATAATACAGTACAAACAACGTTCAAATTCAATGCTCTACACCGAACTTGCAACTGATTCAGGTAGTACCAAGCAGGGGAAGAAGCCGACCACTGAGGAATAGAGACGATCACAACCCTGCCAGCATCAGCCCTGGACAGAAAAAGAGCTCTGCAAGCACAACGCAGCCTCTGTTTTTCGCACTTTCTCAAGCCTGCCCCCTGGGTCCCGGTGAACACTCAGGGGCCTGACTCATCTGAACACACGCGGACACCTTTAAACAAGAAACCAGCCGTGGCAGAGAGACAGCTGAGCATCGCACGCCACCCAAGGGAAGTGCGCATGCACGCTTATGACGTGCGCTGGCAAAACCAATCTGACTCCTGAACCAGACTCCAGACACACTACCAACTTCCAGAAAAAATAGAGGAGAGAGGAACATGGTCAAAACAAAACGAACTTTGCAGTCAGCAAAACCCACACTATGAGATATTAGAACCAGAGACTCGACTTCTTCAATAAAATTGCAAGAAATCAAAAGCAACAGAGATGGCAGGAGCACCTATAGATGAAAAGGGACCTCAGAGACACAGCAATCATTGCAGTGGGTCAACTTTACTTAAATCCTGATTAAAACAAGATGCGAAAACAAAAAGCTTTTGAGACGTTCACGGAAATGTGAATATTGATCAGGTATCTGATGACATTAAGGTGGGATAACAGCCGTGTTGCGATTTTACAAAAGTCTTCATCGTTTAGAAAATATAAACTGAGATATTTATGAATTTAAAAATGCACAAAACGTATCGAACCTGAATCTAAGTACACCTGTTGTTACCTTTCAGTGTGCAGGGCAAACGAGGGATGGAAGGAGACAAGTTAAACAGTGCCATAAAGAAGGAAGCACAGGGACAAATCCAAACATGAGACATTGTGCAGGACCACTAACTGCCCCAGATTTTCAGCGGGTCAAGGGCAGCCAGCAGGGAGGACGGCCTGCCCTGGATTAGGGGAGACCTAGCAAGTGTGGACCTGGTTTTACTCCTAAATCTAACCAGCTGGAAATCAAAGTGACATTTTTCAGACATTGAGGAAATTCGAATATGGACTGGGCATCAAATGGTCCCAAGGGATTCACATTAATTGTCTTGGCATCGCTTGGGTGAGGAAGTGCCCATAACGGGATCTGGGATATGCTTCAAAATGCATAAATCGGCAATCATGACCAAGGGTGGCTTTGGGGCGGCCAGCTACCCTGTTTCCCCGAAAATAAGACCTAGCCGGACAATCAGCGCTAATGCATCTTTTGGAGCAAAAGTTAATATAAGACCCGGTATTATATTATATTATTATATAAGACAGGGTCTAATATTATAATAAAATAAGACAGGGTCTTATATTAATTTTTGCTCCAAAAGATGCATTAGAGCTGATTGTCCGGCTAGGTCTTATTTTCGGGGAAACACAGTAGCTCAGTTGGTTAGAGCATGATGCTCTTAACAAGATTGCTGGTTCAATCCCCACATGGGCCACTGTGAGCTGCACCCTCCACAACTGATTGAAACAACTACTTGACTTGGAGCTGATAGGTCCTGGGAAAACACACTTAAAATAAATAAAAGTTTTTTGTTTTTTTTTTAAAAAGCAAGGGTGGCCAAACCTCCATAATGATCTTGGTACGTGGGGTTATTAGATCATTCCGATTCTGTGTGTTTGAAATCTGGCATCACAAAAATACCAAAGATTTCCTTGCTGGCTTTTCCACTTAAGGGAGCATGAGTACCCACAAATGCCACAAACCCTTCTCTCTCCTGGTGAGGACAGCGGCTGTGACGTGGGTGCCTCTCCCCCAAGCTTCTGAGTTTGCCTGAGGCTGTGCGGGATAAACGTTCATTCGTGGTTCACTGCCAACCTTGTTATTTTAACTTTGAATTCCATAAACTTCCTTTTTCTACTTAACTTTTTTGTTTTAAGGCAATGATAGCACTGAGGCAAAAGGAGAGTGAATGTTACTTGCTGTGGAAGTAACTGTAAAACAAATACATACGAATACTAATAGCCTGGTTTTGATATGGAATGATGGTCAAATAAGATGGCGCCTTGGGGGCAGCTGGGTGAAGGATACAACAGGACCTTTGTACCATTCTGGCAACGTCCTGTAAGGCTAAAACAGTTTTAAAAATAATAAATGTTCTTCCGTGAGCCCCCTAAAATCATTTTTTGCAGGTGACACTGTGGGAGAAATATCGGCCCAGATAAGTGGGCCTCCTAACCCTGGGCGTTCATTTTAGTTCAACCTGATTACAATGATCAGAGCTCCACAGGCTTTGCCTGGCTCTGCCCACTGCCCCTTGAGCAGATGGCTTCCTGGCGGGCTTCCTGTGTATTCATTTGACATATGCTGCCCACCAAGGGCAGGCCAGAGTCTGAACAAACAGTCCTGCCCTCACTACCTATATTGTGTGACCCGAGGCAAGTTCCCCAATCCCTCTGTGAGAAAGCAGGATGCCAACAGTGCGAGAACCGTTCTTCTAGAATGTCTGGAAGATCACAGTCAACCTATGCAGAGTGTGGAGAACAGTGCTGGGCTCAGTAAGAAGCTCAGGATGAGTTCATGTTGCCGTTACCATGGGCACATGCAGGCCCTGTGTTGCCAAGTCAGGCAATTTAAATTTTTTTTTTTTTATTAGGGAATATTGGGGAGCAGTGTTTCTCCAGGGCCCATCAGCTCCAAGTCGCGGTCCCTCAATGTAGTCTTTGTCTTTCAATCTAGTTGTGGAGGGCACAGCTCGGCTCCAAGTCCAGTCCCCATTTTCAGTCTTTAGTTACAGGGGGTGAAGCCCACCATCCCATGTGGGAATTGAACAGGCAACACTGTTGTTAAGAGCTCACGCTCTAACCAACTGAGCCATCCGGCCGCCCCAGGCAATTATCAAGAAAAGCTGGGAGTTTTGTTGTGGCATCTCCCGAGTTTTGAAAGTGGGCCACTCATTTAAAATAAAAAAAGGGACAAACATTTTAGAGAAAAAACTGAACACATCGGTGGATCAAATAGGGCCCGAGGGCTGGGAGTTTGTAGCCTCCGTTCTGAGACTGTGGCCATTTGTGGAGTCCATTCAGCCAGCATTTATGACTGGGCGCTTACTTTAGGGCAGGCACTGGCCCAGGGCTGGCGAGGTCAGAGGAGTCCATTAGCCCAGCCTTTGCCCTCAGAGCTCCCAGGCCGGGAGAGGGAGCCCATCACTTACCCTTTAACTTCATCACAATGAGCCCCACAGAAATGCTTCAATGGAAGTGCAAACAAAGGGCAGGGCCCCACCCAACAGGAGACAGCTGTCCCAGGCTGGGTGACCTTTGTTTGATTCTCACCTGGACTTCTTTGCTAGATTCTTCTTCTGGAATCTAGCAAGTTCCAGAAAAGCCTGGAGGCCTACAGCCTGCCTCAGTTTCTCTTTTCCTGCTCAGCCATTTCCAAATGCTCCAGTCCTTGCTGTTCAGGTGCCCGGATGCGCCTTTTCATAACGTCAGCGTGGCTGACGTGTAAAAATAACCTGAAGAAATTCATTCCAACTTGTCCAGCACCAGCTGGCTCCTCCCTCATCTCTCAGCTAGCTCTCCAATATCCCCCTTTCAAGGGGCCATCGAAGTAGTGTCCCTCCAGGGTGTCATTCTGTCTTCTGTTCTTCACTGCACTTACCACTAGGAGAAATTTCTGTTTAGTTTTAAACATGATGTATCTCTCTGTTTCTTGGCATCCTAAGAGCAAAGCCCAAGCCTATCTCACAAATGCCCGAGTTCAGAGTCTGTCTTCAAGGACTCTTTGGGGAATAAATAGATGGACGAAGAATTATATTCCATTTTTATGGCCCAGAGATGCTGCTAAACATCCGTGCTACTCAGTGGGCAGGAACTGTGCAGGGAGCTACTAAAATGACTTTGTCTTTGCCCTCAGAGAACTCTCTAGCTCTTCACCTGGGTTCTAGAAGCTTCCAACAACCTGACTCTTCCTTGATAATACAAAACTCCATTTCCCTCTGTTCATCTCCTCTCCCCTGAGTCTCACCCCTTCTGATCTCCATCGCAGGTAGGGAGGGAGGAACGGCTTCACACCTTACACCCTAACACCCTCACACACTTTTGGGTCACTCACAATGCGCTCGAACTCCTTAGCTTGAATCAGCTCCCGAGGGAAGCCGTCGATGAGGAAGCCTCGGCTCTCTGGGCAGGACAGCATGTTGTCATTGATCATATCTAGGATGATACCCTGGAAGGAAAGGGGTGATGGGTCATTGTCCATAGGCCCTCACCTATGAGGTCACCTTGGCAAGTTGTCTTTCTCAGTCTGGACCGCTGATGAATTTGGGAAACACCTGCTCCACCAACCACCCAAGATTCCGAGTCTGCCCAATGCCCTGGGGCCTCCACAAGCACTTCGAAGAAGTAGGTACAGCGACTGTCTACTGGGCAGGCATCTACTGTGTGCCAGGCTGGCTGGGGCTCATTTGCTCATCACAGCCACCTTACAGGTAGGTACTGGAGTGACCTTGATTCTGTGGGTGAGGAAATAGGTACAGAAGGAGCCAATGATATATGTGCCCAGGGTCACAAAGGGAATAAATACTAGCTAATTTTATTGAGTGCTTCAGAAGTACCAGGAACTCTGCCAAGTGTTTTATAGGAATGATGTCATCCAAAGCTCACCACAGACTCTTGCTGTGGGCCTAGCTGCTCTCCCATTTTACAGATGGGGACACAGAGGCTCAGGACAGCCAAACAGTGGCAAGGAGGGGAGCCACAGCCTTCCAGGCCCATCAGCTTCCATGGGGCCTTTCTGGGAAGTTCGTCCCCACGTAGCCTCTTCTTCCGTCCGCCCCTGCACCTATGAGCTCTCACCGTGGGCACCAGGAGTCCCTGTAGCATGATTTCACGAATCTTCTGGCCCCGCCGGGTACCACGTTGGGCCTCCTGCCGCAGCAGCTGGCCCAGCCCCACATGGCAGAAGCCATACTTTGTTGCCATGTTCCTGCACTGCGTGCCTTTGCCACAGCCTGGCCCGCCCATCACAAAGATGATCAGGGGGGACTTGAGCATGTCTGCGGTGACCAAGGAAGAAAGAGGGAGAGGGGTTGGTGCCGGTAGGGGTCAGTGGGCACTGATGCGATTGTGTCCACAGCTTAGTGCATGTCCTGGACACAGGCCTGCTGGCATACCCACTTTTGCCTTAGGGTGGCATCTGAGGGTGTGTCCTGGCCCATTGGTGTATCCAGGCATGGCATGCATTAGTGCTGCTGTAGGTTCTGTGGGTGATATAAACCTGAGCAGGCTAGGCCCTTTGTACACAGCATCTCCTGGAAGTGTCACAATGACTCTAACAACCCAATTTACAGTTCAAGAAACTGAGGCTCAGACAGGGGCAGGTCCATCCCCCAGACTAATCTCATACCACCCTTCCCTTCCTTCACTCCGGTCCAGCCTCCAGTGGTGGCCTGGACTTTTTGTCCCTTAAACTTGCCAAGCTCAGTCCCCCCTCAACTTTTCTCTCCTTCTAGGAAATCCCTGCCCCAGTGCCTTCAGGTTGCAGCTCACCCATCATCATTCCCTGTGTCAGAACCCAATTTCCTTCACAGCAAAGGCCACGATCAGTAATGACTTTGTGTACTTTTTCTTGTCTCCCTGCCAGACTGTACTCCATGAGGGCAAGGACTATTTCTGTCTCACTTGTGCCTATATTTCTAGTAATTTAGTTCCTGACATATAGTAGAGGGTGAGGACTGAGTGTCCACGGCTACTGGATATGTCTATGGGGTGCTGTAGTTTATGGTGGAATTTTGGTGTCTTGCTTCCCTCCGCCTTTGCTTAGCCAACTTGTATGCATCCTGCTGGGCCCAGCTTAAATTTCCCCTCTTCCTTGAGCCCTTAGAGCCAGCTGTGCTTTTCCTGTAGTATTTCCTGGATTGTAGACACCGTTTTCTGAGACACTCTCCTGCACTATACTGTAATCTCCAAGGGGACAGGGAGCTGGTTTGGCACAGTCACCATGGAGTGCCCAGAATCCAGCACAGCGAGCGCTCAAGTCGATTAATCAATGGCTAATCTGTGAGCATGCCCAGTTGTATTACTACTATTGGGGGCCACACCTGGACAAGTGGGATGGGGTACTTGGACCTTCCTCTTGCCCTCTACAGCCTCTTTCCCTTTCCCCCAGTAAGCCAGCCATCCCGCGATATTACCCTTCTCCTTGGGCCTCAGGGGCCTGCCCATTTTGGGCAGCTTGGACTTGAACAGACCCATCCTGCCAACGGCCCGTGGGGTGGTCGCGCCCTATCCCCGCTCAGGCCCTGATCCCTCCTGGCTCGGCTCAACGTCACAAGGGCACCTGTCCCAACCATTTAGCAAGATCATGGGGTGTCCGCGGAGCAGGGGGAGCAAATGAACCCCAAAAAGGTTCAGATGGAGTCGCGGCGTCTCGACGCGTCAGAGAGGGCCTCGGTTGCTATGGTGACGCGGCCTCCTAGGACTCACTTCCGGAGTGGAGCAGCGCAAGCGCAAAGCGCCGACAGCCAGCGAGGGTGGATAGGTTTTCTCCCCTCCCAGTATGCCCCGCTGCCCTCGCGTGACGATCTCGCGGGGAGGGCGTGCCCATATGTCATGATTAGATTAGCCGTACTATATAAAGCGGTTCTCTGGTGTGCAGGCGCTGGGGGGCACTTAAATCAGACGCGGACTGCCTCGCCGCTCTGAAAGGGACCGGGAAACTAGGTGACAGCGCGTTGAAGGGCCCGGGGCACAGGGGAAGTTGCCGTCGTGACGCGGCCTGCGGGAGAGTTTCGCTTTCAGGTTAGTCGGCGGCGCAGGCGCAGACGTGTTAGCAGCGGCCACTGAGGCGGAAAGCTGCCTGAGCGCCGCTTTCGGGTAGCTTTTCCCTGGATCGGTGGCACCACTGACTTGGGGTCCTCGATCCTGGCCAGTGACCCGACACCACGAGGGCAACTTCCCCCGGACAGAGGGTCGCGGATCCTAGGAGAGACGAAAAGGACCCGGATCGGATCAGACCCTAACCGCTGACCCTTGCCCATGGCGGCCTTCGTAAGTATGAGGCGGGTTTCAGGAGACCCGGCGGCGGCTTCTGCAGCCCCTCGGCATCTCGCTTTCTCTGTCCGCAGGGCCCCGGCAGCCATAATATCACTGAGTATGTCGTTCGAGTTCCCAAGTAAGTCCCAAATCCCACCTCCCACCCCCCTACCCCCCAAAAAAGGGATTAAAACCTTCCCAGCCTCTAGGCGTTCTCGGCGCTGCTGGTGAGTCCACCTCCTGAGTGGCAGTGACCTGAGGGCGGGGCTGGGTTTGAGCTGAGGCCTATCCATGGCATCATTGTTTTTTGAACAGAATGCTGGAAGGAATGAATGAATTCTTAGTGCGTTAATATGCAGTAGGATGCAGCCCCTGGCCTAGTATTTCCTCTGCCAGGAATACGTTTTCCCCAGCTGACAATGCTGCTGGATTCTTGTTGATCCCAAAAATCCAGTTCCAGTATTTTCCTCCGCCAGGAAGCATTCCCTGCTTGCCCTCCCTTCTCTCCAGGGCTGAGTTCCAAATTATCCCCACATCTTGGGTTCCCTTAAATCATTGTCCCTTCTTCTACATGGGATTGGGAGTATGGCTCTGGCTCCGCTGACTGACTGGGAACCTCTGGGGTGTATTAAAGGCTCCCATCATTGCCTGGCACTAAGGGCTGAACTGGGGAGTTTGTTGGATTGATTGACTGAGCACTGCTTCTTTTTGCCCATTCCAGAAATACAACCAAAAAATACAACATCATGGCCTTCAATGCAGCCGATAAAGTCAACTTCGCTACTTGGAATCAAGTAAGTGCCTGTTCCAAAAGGGGTTAGAATTTGATCCTGGACTCCGTGGTTATAATCGTTGCTTAGTTGTAATAGTATCTAAGGCTTAGTTTTCTCAGCACTCCCCCAGTGCAGATAAATGATGAATAGGGCCCCGGCTGAGCTGCTGGGCATCCCTTTGAATAAGATTTGTTAGGCCCTGCAGGAGGCCTTCTGAAAGGAGAATATTTAGGGGTTGTGCCCACTGATGGGCATTTTGGACCTAGATTTATCTGGGCAAGGGAGGGGGAGACAACCTGTAGTTGAGCTCAGAGCCCCCATTGTCAGAGGCTCTGGAAAGGGCTTTGGAAGCTGTCTCAGTCCATTGGGGCCTCTCTGACAGAACACCATAGACTGGGTGGCTTATAAATAATAATAGACATTTATTACTCACAGTTCTGGAGACTGGAAGTCCAAGATCAAGGCCCCAGCATATTCGGTGTCTGGTGAGCCCCACTTTCTGGTTGATAGACAGCAGTCTTCTCGCTCACTGTCCTCTCAGAAGGGGCAAGAGAACTCTGGGGTCTTTTTTTTTTTTTTTTAAGGACACTCATCTAATTCACCAGGTCTCCACCCTCATGACCTAGTCACCTCCCAAAGGCCCCACCTTCAGATACCATCCCACTCGAGAGTTAGGTTTCAACATATGCATTTTGTGGCGGAGACACAAACATTCAGTCTGCAGCAAAAACCACTAAGGGTTTTAAACAGGGTGTTGTAAAGTGATCTCTGTGGGGTTGAGGCAGATGAAGCAGGGTTGAGGCGACAGCTCTGGTCATGGTGAGCAATGATGGTCTTGAGGCAAACAAGATGAGAAGTGATTGAATGATGGTGTGTTTTGGAAGTGGAGCCAACAGGGTTTGTTGATGGATTGGATATGGAGGGGTGAGGGCCAGGGCAGAATTACGTGCATTTCAAAATAATTTCTACTGCTAAATTGCCCAGAGATCGAAATTTAGAAAACCTCAGCCTTTAATGGCATCTGAATTCACGGGGCGGTCCAGAATCGAATGCAGAGAGAGAAGAGGGCCAGTTCCAAGCAGGTTGTTTTTCCTGACCACCACAATGGTCTTACTGGTTGTTGTTTTTTTAACTTATTTGGAAATAATTTCAAACTCTCAAAAGCTGCAAAAATAGACGTAGTATAAGGAAGGCTTGCCTGAATCCCTTCACTCACATTCACTGAGTGCCAACTTTCTACCCTTGTTTGCCAAGCAGGAAGTTGGCTTGGAGTGTCTGCAGCTCAGTCTGGGGGGAGTATAGGGTGTTCTTGGGGGTGCGGACACATCTCAAGCAAAGGCAGACACCCTGATAAGAGGTTTTGCTTCCTGCTCCCTGCCCTGTCCCACTAGGCCCGGCTGGAGCGTGACCTGAGCAACAAGAAGATTTACCAAGAGGAGGAGATGCCTGAGTCAGGCGCGGGCAGCGAGTTCAATCGCAAGCTGCGGGAGGAGGCTCGGAGGAAGAAATATGGCATCATCCTCAAGGAGTTCCGGCCGGAGGACCAGCCCTGGCTGCTCCGTGTCAATGGCAAATCAGGGAGGAAGTAAGTGGTGATGGCGGCAGGTGCCTGCCCTCTGCTGGGGGCTCTCTGTGAACTTCTGTGTCCCATATGCACAGCTGGGGTGACAGCATGTCCTCTCACGTGGGGTTTTATTTTTGAAGATGAACTGACTTGGTGCTGGTGCAGGAGCTCTAAGGGCCAGGATGCAGGAAGCCCGGCACCTGCCTTGGTCCTTATAGGCAGAGTAGGGACACTCTGTAAAATCGTCTGAACTTTTGCGGGGGAAGAGTATGAGGGTGGAGGACAGGAGGTTGCCATGGTTCAGTCCTTCCAGCCTCTGATTTTGCTTGGAGAACTGAGGTGGCTCTGTAGAGGGGGAAATGGGTGGGCCGGGGCTGGTCCCTCTGGCCAGGCCGTGACCATGTATGTCCCTCTGCAGGTTCAAGGGCATAAAGAAGGGAGGCGTAACAGAGAACACGTCCTACTACATCTTCACTCAGTGCCCTGACGGGGCCTTTGAGGCTTTCCCCGTGCACAACTGGTACAACTTCACGCCGCTGGCCCGGCACCGCACGCTCACCGCTGAGGAGGCCGAGGAGGAGTGGGAGAGGTGGGTGAGCCTGGGCAGGGCTGGGACAGAGGCAGGATGCAGAAACGTCATTCCCAGCTTCACCAGCAGGGGCCCACAATGACTGTAAATGGGGTCCATCACCATAGCTGTGTGCCTGGCTGGGAGCTGGGGACTCCATGGCGACCAAGTCAGACCCCAGCATCCCTCAGGGAGCTCCCAGTCCAGTGAGGACATCAAACCATCAGGACACAGGGTCCTGTGAGAGCTAAGGAGGTGGTGGCTGGGCTGAGCCCTGGAGCACAAATTGGCAGAGCAGGGCAGGGTGTCCCTGGGTGCCTTGTGTTCTCCCAGGCTGGTGTCTATTGCCTGAGATTGGTCTTGAGCCCGAGAAGTGCTGGGATGCCACCACCACCCCCAGACCGTTTCCTGGAGGGTCCTGGGGCAGAGGGAACTGAAGGGCCAGCTCTCCCTGTGTGATGTTAGGATGTGAGTCCCCTGGAGTCAGATCATCCCTCACGTCACCTTGGTCATGTCTGTGGGTCCCCTCTGGGGATACCCAGTGAGGTATCAGATCTCACTGTACCCCCACCCCTGCCCACAGGAGGAACAAGGTCCTGAACCACTTCAGCATCATGCAGCAGCGACGCCTCAAGGACCAGGACCAGGACGAGGAGGATGAGGAGAAGGAGAAGCGTGGCCGCAAAAAGCCCAGTGAGCTGCGCATCCACGACCTGGAGGATGACCTGGAGATGTCCTCTGATGACAGCGAGGCGAGCGGCGAGGAGGGTGAGCTGGGTGGAGCCCCCTGGTGGCTGGGGTGGTCAGGACAGCCACCTGAGTTCTACCTGGGGCTTAATTTATAAAGGTGGCCCAGTACAGCATGGAGAGGTTAAGGCCATTGAAAGAAAAGTTGAGTCACCATCCTCTGGGAAATGATAGGCAGGCACAGCACACCACAGGGCCACTTGGGTGAGGCACCAGAGTTGGCAGGAGGCAGAAAGGAGTGATGGGAAGGACTCGGCCACAGCCTTTATCGGGGCTTCTGAGGGAAAGACAAGGCAGGGCAGGATGAACACTTAGGATTGGCCAGTTGGAATAATTCCAATGGGCTCTGGGTTCCAGGGGTGATTTAGGGCAGGGAATCCCTGAGTGTGTGATTAGAGAAAGGGGCTGGCTGGAGGTATAGACCTGGGATTGGTTGGTTTGCGTATAAGAGATGCGCTCTCAGCAAGCTCTTTCCTTTCTCTAAGAAGTGGCTACTTCTGGGCATCTCTCCCCCATTGGCGAGGTCCCCACAATGTCCCAACATGATGAGTGCTTAGCCCTCCTCCACTTCCCCAGGTGCCAAAGCCCCCAAGGCCAAGAAGAAGGCGCCGATGACCAAGGCGGGCCGGAAGAAGAAGAAGAAGAAGGGTTCGGACGATGAGGCCTTTGAGGACAGTGACGATGGGGACTTTGAGGGCCAGGAGGTGGACTACATGTCTGATGGGTCCAGGTGAGGCAGGTGGGAGGTGGCTGTGAGAGCCCGGGCCAGCCTGACGGATGCATTCACCTTCTGCCGGCTCTTACAGCAGTTCTGAGGACGAGCTGGAGGGCAAGCCCAAGGTCATCCAGCAGGAGGAGGGACCCAAGGGTGTGGATGAGCAGAGTGAGAGCAGTGAGAGCGAGGAGGAGAAGCCGCCTGAGGAGGAGAAAGAGGAGGAGGAGGAGAAGAAGGCACCTACGCCACAGGAGAAGAAGCGGAGGAGAGGTGGGCTCAGCAATTGGTCCCTGCCCCCTGCCTCTCGGACCCCTTCTCTGAGACAGAGCTAAGGGTGGGCGCAGGGGTTTCTGGGCCTGACACCCCTCCTCTGGTCTTTACAGACAGCAGTGACGAGTCAGACAGCTCGGAGGAGAGTGACATCGACAGCGAGGCCTCCTCGGCCCTCTTCATGGCAGTAAGGCCCAGCCCTGGGGTGGGGGTGGGGTGGGGTGGACTTGGTGCCTGTTTTCCAGTTCACGTCCCCAATCCCAAAATTCATAGAAAAAGAAGACGCCCCCCAAGAGGGAGCGGAAGCCATCAGGGGGCAGCTCTAGGGGCAACAGCCGGCCAGGCACACCCAGCACAGATGGTGGCAACACTTCCTCCACCCTGCGGGCGGCTGCCAGCAAGCTGGAGCAGGGTGAGTGGCCTTCCAGCCCCAACCCACCTACTGTGACCTCTTGACCTCTGTCCTCGTTCTCCCCACTGAGCAGCAGGATCTGAGCCCAGATCTAGGGCAGACGCCTGTCTACCCCTGAGCCTCGTGGGCACATAGTCCTGGCACTACCTCGCCTGGCGTTTTCCCCACGGGTCCAGCCTCCCAGTTCTAATACTCAGCTCTTCCTCTGCTCACACAGGGAAGCGGACCAATGAGACCACAACAGCCAAGCGGTTACGCCTTGACACAGGGCCCCAGAGCCTGTCTGGGAAGTCGACTCCTCAGCCCCAGTCCGGGAAGTCAACTCCCAGCAGCGGGTAAGTTGGCTGAGGATGGCAGGGGCAGGGCGGGGGCTGCAGGGAGGGGGTGCTTTCCACTCACTTCCCCCCTTTCCACTGGCTCCTCAGCGATGTGCAGGTGACCGAGGACGCCGTGCGCCGCTACCTGACGCGGAAGCCCATGACCACCAAGGACCTGCTGAAAAAGTTCCAGACCAAGAAGACGGGGCTGAGCAGTGAGCAGACGGTGAACGTGCTGGCGCAGATCCTCAAGCGCCTCAACCCCGAGCGCAAGATGATCAACGACAAGATGCACTTCTCCCTCAAGGAGTGAGGGGCTGGCTCCTCCCCGTCTGCCCAGTAAATAAACTCTAGTCTCCAGAACTTCAGGGGCTCTTTTTTTTTCTTGAAAAATTTTATTTGATAGGGGAATATTGGGGAACAGTGTGTTTCTCCAGGGCCCATCAGCTCCAAGTCATTGTCCTTCAAGCTAGTTGTGGAGGGCGCAGCTCAGCTCCAAGTCCCGTTGCCATGGTTTTCAATCTTTAGTTGCAGGGGGTGCAGCCCACCATCCCATGCGGGAATTGAACCGGCAACCTTGTTAAGAGCTCGCACTCTAACCAACTGAGCCATCCGGCTGCCCCACTTCAGGGGCTCTTGAATTCCACACACTCACTGTCGTGGGTCCCACTCCCCATCTGTCACCTGCTTCCTGATTCCCAGGACCTGGCATTGATAAGTCTGGAAAAACCTCAATTTACTTCGCCCATTGTCTCCGGCACCTCCTTCCGGAACTTTTAGGTGCCTCTTAGAACCTATTTCAAATTCTGGGTAATTTATTCAGGTCTGCCTTCCACTTTACCACAGTTCTCTCTTTAGCTGTGGCTTACCCACCACTAACCCATTAAGTACTTAGTTCCTTTTTCAGATCAGCTGGTCTGTTTTGAGTGTTTTGCCCCTAATGTTTTTGATTCCTTCTTTCATATTTTTATTTTATGCATCCTTGTCTTATAGTCTCTGTCAGACAGGTCAGTACCTGAAGCTCATGGCCATCCTGTTCTATCTTCTGACTGTGATCAACTCTTGTGTTTTGTAATCTCAAAAGAGGGGCTGGTGACCAGCTTAGAGCTCTATCTGTGGGACTCCTGAGTGGTCTACTTTGCAGGGAAGTCCTTCCAGATGGTTTTTGCCTTTGCTCCTGCCAGGAGTCCCAGCCTGAGCCCATGTCATGCTGGAGACCCTGCTCGCTGCGCCATTTGTCGTGCGGGGCGGCCTTGGGGGTCTCTGCTCCCGCTCCCCATACAAGAACGCAGGATATGGTGAGGCCAAAAAGGAACACCCACGGAGCCATAGGTAGGGGAGTCATATCACTATATTCTCTCTGGCGGCACTATACTCTCACTGGAGGCTGGATCCACACTGTCCGCAACCAGCCATCCTAACTGCAATCCACGCTTGCCAGCCCAGCCGCCATCTTCTTGCTAGCACCATTCTCTCTCCTCTTCCTCCTCGTAGCCACAGCAGTTATATTGTGGCCAATGGCTCACTGGTTACAGCTGACGGCCAAGTAGCCACAGCTGATGGCCATGCAATCACAGTTGGCCATTTACTACCTGAGCCAGCACCTGTCTATGTGAGGCCGAGAGCCTGGAAACTACTCTCCGGGGCTCCGCCCCCACACTCCACCCCTACAGGCTCTCGCCTCACAATCTACGCGACAAGCGTCTTCCGCGAGGGGACCTGTGTGAGGAGCCTGGGGGTGAATGCAATATCCTGGACACAGCCAGGCTCTCTGGGCACAGCCAGGGTTTCTCAGGGCACCACCAGTGCTTCTGGGCACGGCCAGACTTCCTGGACTTCTTAGGGTACCACCTGTCTTCCCGGACACAGTCAGGGTTTCTCAGGGCACCACCAGTACTCCTGGGCACTGCCAGACTTCCTGGACTTCTTAGGGTACCACCTGTCTTCCCGGACACAGCCAGGGTTTCTCAGGGCACCACCAGTACTCCTGGGCACTGCCAGACTTCCTGGACTTCTTAGGGTACCACCTGTCTTCCCGGACACAGCCAGGGTTTCTCAGGGCACCACCAGTACTCCTGGGCACAGCCAGACTTCCTGGACTTCTTAGGGTACCACCTGTCTTCCCAGACACAGCCAGGGTTTCTCAGGGCACCACCAGTACTCCTGGGCACAGCCAGACTTCCTGGACTTCTTAGGGTACCACTAGTTTCCCCGGGCACAGCTAGGATTTCTCAGGGCACTGCCACTTTCTCTGGGAACAGCCACACTTCCTGGACACAGCCAGGGCTCTCAGGACACGGCCACTCTCTCTGGGAACAGCCCGACTTCCTGGGCACAGCCAGGGTACCTTCAGGGCTCAGCCAGACTTCCTGGACTCAGCCAGGGCTCTCAGGGCACTGCCACTCTCTCTGGGAATAGCCCGACTTCCTGGGCACAGCCAGGGTATCTTCAGGGCTCAGCCAAACTTCCTGGACTCAGCCAGGGCTCTCAGGGCACTGCCACTCTCTCTGGGAACAGCCCGACTTCCTGGGCACAGCCAGGGTATCTTCAGGGCTCAGCCAGACTTCCTGGACTCAGCCAGGGCTCTCAGGGCACTGCCACTCTCTCTGTGCCTCTCAGGGTACCCTGCTGGAACAACAGCGACTCACAATCAAGGTGCTTACATATTCTCAATGGCGGCCGGTCAAAAGACAAAAGCAAATATCCCCCAGTTCCACTAACAACAGTTCCCAAACAAACAGTCAAGCGGTCCATTAAATTAGGGATGGAAGGCAATTCCCCATAGTACATAGTCATTTCTCCAGGGCTGTCCTGGGGTGAGGGACGACCTTGACCCCACCCTCATCTCCCACGGAGGACTCAGCAAGCGTTACCTCCTGGGACTATAAGTCCTGCATCCGGGCTGCCTGAGCAGGAACTTCCCCGGCCCACAGGGCTGCAACGACCTTCGCTTTCTCCGGCCTGTGCTGGTTGGGGAACCGTCCACATCTTTCCACCTCTCCACGGGGCTCCATCTCTCCAGCAGCTGCATGGCTTTTCCTGTGCTGGTGGGAGAACCGTCCACGTCCTCCCACCCCTCCACGGGGGTCCAGCTCTCCGGCAGCTGCTCCTCCTGGTCTTCCTCAGACTGGGTGTTCACACGCACAAACTGCTCCACCGCCCTTTGGAGAGCTTTGGCCGGCACCGTATCCTGCCGACTACGCCATGTGTCATGCTGGAGACCCTGCTCGCTGCGCCATTTGTCGTGCGGGGCGGCCTTGGGGGTCTCTGCTCCCGCTCCCCATACAAGAACGCAGGATATGGCTAGGCCAAAAAGGAACACCCACGGAGCCATAGGTAGGGGAGTCATATCACTATATTCTCTCTGGCAGCACTATACTCTCACTGGAGGCTGGATCCACACTGTCCGCAACCAGCCATCCTAACTGCAATCCACGCTTGCCAGCCCAGCCGCCATCTTCTTGCTAGCACCATTCTCTCTCCTCTTCCTCCTCGTAGCCACAGCAGTTATATTGTGGCCAATGGCTCACTGGTTACAGCTGATGGCCAAGTAGCCACAGCTGATGGCCATGCAATCACAGTTGGCCATTTACTACCTGAGCCAGCACCTGTCTATGTGAGGCCGAGAGCCTGGAAACTACTCTCCGGGGCTCCGCCCCCACAGCCCATTTTGGGTAGTTCTTAGCTCTGGGGCTCTCCTTATGTGTTGGCAAAAACCCAAAGCCCTTTTATTGCTAATGTTGGCATCTGGGCCCTATTTTTCAGCTTTCCAGTGATGTTTCTGGGGCTTCCCTTATTTTCTTACAAGTTGGTTATGCATTTGTTTTTTGTAGCATTGCTGTTCTTTGTAGCATTGGTGTTCTATAGTGGGCGGACTTTTCAAGTTCACAGACATTAATGCTGCTGGAAATGGAATTTTGAACCTTTGTCCTGAGTGATGCAGCTGGAGACAGGACATCAGGCTTCCATCTCGCCTGAGACTGGAAACTGCAGGTGGAAAATTCTTTCCACAGGCTCTTGGCTGCCAATCGCGAATGCCTGAGATGTCAGGCTAACTCCTAGGAATGTCCCAGGTCGGTCCAACCTCCTTCCCCATGCTTCCGCTAGGCCTTTTTTGGGGCAGCAGGAAAGAAGCCCTCACCCCTTGCCCTGGCAGTTTCACCCTGCACTGTCTGCCACGTGGACTGCAGTCTAAGACCTCCCTACCAGGCCAGGCTATGCCCCAGTGGTTGGAAACAGGCCTGGCATGCAGCAGGACCTGGTTTCAAGTCCTATCTGTGTTTCTAAATTCTGGGTGACTGGACGAGTTTCCCCCCCACCCCTTTATTGAGTCTGAAAGTCTCAAAAAGCACTGCAGTAAGAACAACCTCACCAAAATGATTGAAGCAATCCACTTTAGCTGGAGTTGCAGGCATTTCCAATCTTTTGCTGATACAAGCAAGGCAACAAATAGCTCTGAGCTTTTGTCTTTACTCATCTGTGGAGGACAAATTCTGGAAGTGGGTTTCTATGGTCAAAGGGATGGGATTTACAGTTTCAGTAGCAAATGCTCAACTGCTACCAACTTACACTCCTACTTACAGTGCAGGGGTTTGCCTGGGTCACACATGCATGCCAGCCATGTGGAAGCAAACTTTGATTTTTGCCAATGTTAGGTGCAGTGTCACCTGTGTGAGGTCAAGCACCTTTCAAACATGCACAAGCTATTTGAATAGCCTTTGCCTCAAAAGCTCTTACCAGTGTATTAAACATGAAATGTGCCATCTAGTCTCAGAACCCTGCGTGGGAGGCCCCCTTTCACTAGTGAGGGACAAAAGCTCACTTCCCAGGCGTCACTCTGGGCTGGGTATGGAAATCATTGTGACGTGCAGCTGCCGCTGAGACCCAGTGGGAGTCAACCTGCGCTCTGGTGCCCTGGACACTGGGATGGCAATGAGGCCCCAGAGTCCTTAGGTGGGCCTTCTAGGAGTCCCTTCAGGGTGAACTTCCTGCCCCTTGTGTCCCAGTTCTTGGCTGTCCCCAGGCCTCTCCCTTTTCCTGTTTTGACGCTGGCTCGTCCAGGCCCGGAGACAGGGGCATGATGTCTTAATCCTCCAGGCAGGAATCGTGATGGAGGAGTCCCCATTAGCTAATCCACCTGCCAACCCACCTCTTCAACAGACACCCATTCCACATGGTGCCTAACACAGGGGCTCCAAAGCCTCAGCTCCCTGCCTGAGTGGGAAGGGGTCCCACGGAGCTCCCCCCACCTCTCCCTCCAAACAGCAGGTTGGTGGGGACCCTGGTTGCTAGCCTTGGGCTGGGCCCTGGCAGTCTCCACAACTCTCGTAAATCGTCAATCAGGGTGGAGAGGGTGTCAGACATGGGTCTGTGGAATGTCTGGATGGGGGGTGAGCCCTTAACGCTTAGAAGGACAGGATGTGGGGCAGAGGGAGCCCGCCTGCTTGTATCTGAGGATGTGGAGGGAGAGCTGGTGGGGGACATGGGGGTTTTCGTGCCTGTGCAGCAGCTGGCAGTGAAGAGGTTATTCCCCAGCCGAGCTGGGGATAAATTGAGGGCGCAGGGCATCCCCCCTCAGGACCTGCCCTCACAATGGCCACAGGAAGAGTCCTGCTCAGCTCTCTGCTGCTCCTGTCACTGCAGCTGGGCTTTGGCGGGGGCCCTGGTGCTCCAGGGGTTCCGGTGGTGGAGGGAGCGCTCTCACCTGAACCAGCAGCAGACAGAGAAACCTGGAGGCCACAGCTGGGTAAGGATCCCCAGGACCCCGCCTGATTGCCCAGCTCCTTCCTGGCCAGCCCATGCCCACTATCAGTAGCCCCTTGTTTCCCCCCAGGTGCCCGTCTGCGCAGAGCCCCGCCTGGTCCGTGCCAGCTGTGGAGCCTGCCCCTGCCGGTGGCAGAGCTGGGCCTGGGCTATGCTTCGGAGGAAACAGTCATCTTCCGCTACTGCGCTGGCAGCTGTCCCCGAGGTGCCCGCACCCAGCACGGCTTGACCTTGGCCCGGCTGCGGGGCCAGGGCCGAGCACACGGTGGCCCCTGCTGCCGGCCCACCCGCTATGCTGATGTGGCCTTCCTCGATGACCGCCACCACTGGCAGCGGCTGCCCCAGCTCTCAGCGGCTGCCTGTGGCTGTGGCGGCTGAGGGTGCCCAACCTGGGGACCTACAACCACACCAGGAGTTTGCTGACTTATTTATTGGAGACTGGGATGACGAGAAGAGAAGGGGATGGGCTGGGGCAACCAGCAAGCAACACAATAAAGGAAACTGCTCCTGGAGCCTTGCGACTCTGTGTTCAGTGGGGTGCACCCTGCCCCTGCCACCTTAGCTCCCGGTGGGTGGGCAAGTGGGGCCCTCGGCTTCCCCTAAAGATCCCAGCCCCAGCAAAGAGCCAGTGCAAAGAATGCCGGCTTGTCCACTCTCCAATTTTATTCACAAACACAGTGTCTCTGAGGAGCTGGGGGTCAGCAGGCTGGGGGTGGCTGCCCAAGCTCTCCTGGGCTCACCCCCTCAGGGAGGGAGCGGCAGATCACTGAGATGCGTCGGCCCCGGGGCACCCGACGCTCCCCGAAAAAGGACTCTTCGTCTCGAAGGATCTCATGGGAGAAGTCATAACGGGCTGAATCTCTGTAAAAGAAAACAGGCTGTGGCTGAGTAGGGTGAGGGCACCCCTATTTCAGGCCGAGATTCTGCTGTGTGGGGGACGGTAGTGTTTGCTGTGAGGGCTGAATGAAGTGCTGGGTGGGTGTCTGACAAGTGGTGGGATGGGGATTCCTTGGCTGGACAGTACCTGAGGATGTACAAGGAGCGTGGCTCCAGCAAGAGTTCTAGCCACTCTCCCGGCTCCTGGGTGTGCACCAGGCGCATGACACTGGGAGACAGCAGGGACAGCCCGGCGATGGTGGCTCCGCAGAACTGGAAGAGGCAGCATGGTGGTGGGTCTTGCTCTGGCCTGGCCACCCCCACCTGGCCCTCCCCCGGGGAGGTGGAAGGTTCTGGCCTCTGCCCACCTTGATGCTGTCCACGTGTGGCTTGATGTAGCCCCGAGGTTCCAGGTCTAGCACATGCACTGAAGACAGCAGGGTCTGGCTAGGGCCAAAGGCAGCTGCCTTCACACGCTGCAGGATGGCCTGGCTTGCCTCTGACCAGCGCGACTTTTCTGTCTCTCGGAAGCCATGGATGGCCTGCACAGAGAGCTCAGGTCAAATATGGCAACTCCCGGGGGGGAACTGGGAAGCTGAGGTGTGGAGGGACAGAGTGCAGAGCAAGGGGCTGGTTTTCCCAGCATGACCCTTGACCTCGCCCTCAATTCATAGACTTGGTCCTATCTAAGCTATGATCCTGGGTCTCAAACTCCTGCCCCATCTAGTCTGTCCTCAGTACTTGGTACCCACCCTGAGGCTGGATTCAGTCCCAAATCCCTCCCTAGTACTGACTTTGCCCCAATATTCAATTCGGTGTCAGTCTCCGCCTCCAACCCGTGACCCTTCCTCATCTCGCTCCACACCCGTTTCTGCCCCTAACCCTGCTCCTGTCTCTCAAAAACACCCCTCAGTTTCAGGTCCTGCCTCCAGTTATGGCCCTGCTCTTGTCTCCAAAGTGTTCTCCCTGCCCCCAATGACTCCAATGCTTCAAGACTCCGCCCCTATCCCCAAGGTCCTGCCCCCAGACGTAGCGCCATCCCATCCCAGAGCTCCACTCCCCTGTCCCCGCCCCCAACGCCCCTTCCAACGCCCCCTACGGGGCCACGCCTCCAGCATTGCCCGCCTCACCGCGTCCCAGTGGTCGTATTCGTAGCGGCGGCGACGTAGGTCGGGCTCCAGCTCGCGGCTCAGCGTCTCCTCCTCGGCCGTCGTCAGGAAGCCGGGCTGCACCACAGCTGCGTCTCGCAGGCGGTTCAGCACGGCGGGGCCCGAGCCTCGCACCCAACTCGGCCCGGACAACGTCCGCCTCGCCAGCTGCCCGCTGCCGGCCATAGCCCCCGAGCCAGGGAGTGGAACCGACGGGGTTCAGGGCAACGCCTCCGCCGCAGAACCATTGGCTGCGGCTGCACCGTGCCCCTCCACGGATTGGCTTTCCTTAGCGTCCCGCCTCTCGCTCGAGGCGACAGCTTGCCCTCTCAAGCTATTGGCTCCTGCTAGAGCCCGCCTCCTCTCCCGCACTATTGGGCGTCATTACTTCAGTAGTTTAGACTATTGGCTGTTCGGCAAGTCCATCCTCCAGGGCGCAAAGGCAGGACCTGATCTGGGGTCCCGGGTCTGGGGTCATAGAATTTGGGCCTTAGGACTGGAGGTTAAAGGTCGAGTACATTCAGTCTGAGATGAAGGGGTCAGAGGCACAGAGCTCAGGGGAGTGATGTTAAGGCAGGATTATGGGATAGGGCCAAGTTTTCAGAGTTAGGGGTTGTGGCCAAAGTTCAAAGCAAGGCATCATCCACTTTCTCTATGGGATTATTCCCACTGGCATACAAACAGGCTGGTTTGCAGCTTATAAACAAACAAAAAACAAACCCAATTCTTTTCTTCTTGGTAAAATTGGCATATCACCATTTTGCAGCCCTTGCTGGAATATATGGTGGATCTAGATAAGGATTCTCATCGGCTCCCGAACACCAAAAGTGGGACAACTGAACTTTCTGTGCCTCCTGATGGCAGTACACAACCCAAACTAAGAGGTTATTTGCCAAAAAGTGGAACCTGAGTCCAATCAGATTTCTCTAGATTTATACACCAAGTTACGGGAAATTCCAAGGACGGATGTCACCACCTTTCCTGACCCAGTCATCAAAATCCAGACTGAAAGTCTACAAGACAAACGACCGTTTCACCAACAAGTATATTTCAAGGAAAGAGACTGAAGAGGGGGCGATTGGGAGATTTAGAGATCAAATAGTTGCAATGTATGCGCTTTACTTGAATCCTGATTTGAATAAACTAACAAAAAAAACTGGAAAATCTGGACACTGGTTGGTTATTTGACCATAGTAAGTACTGTAAACTTTTTAGGTTTGAAAATGGTATTGTGGTTGTCTTTTTAAAGATTACTTGTCTTTTTAGAAATACATACTGAAATATTTACAGATGTAATGAGAACTGAGATTTACTTCAAAAATCCAGGGCCTTGGGGGACAGGGAGGGACTTATCACAATTGGCTGTGAACTGGTAATTGTTGGTGTGATGGGTACACGAGGCCTCATCCTGTATTTTCTATTTGTGTGTATAAAATTGTCCAGAATGAAAATTCAGTCAAATGTAACCAATGAAGGCAAATTAAAAAGTCCTTTGACTTCAAAAAATTTAAAAATTCACCCCAGTTCTCCCTCCAGCCCCAGCCCCGTGTTCTCTGCTTTCCTTTAGTCATTCCTTGAACGACTTGTTTAGTTCCAGTATTTTCTGGCCCATTCTTCCTGGGTTCACTCCAAACTGGCATTTGGACTCCCCAGCATCAAAAAGTGCTCTTATTTGCCACTAGTGACTTCCGTCGTGCCAAATCTACTTGCCAGTTCTCAGCCTGACTGCTAATTCATTGCCACGCATGTCTCCTACATTTTTATTTCCAACCCTGATCCCAGATGTACCCAGCCCTTGAGATGTCTGAGGCACATATGACATTGAAAATGTCCCAAATCAGCTTCTGATCCTTGCCCATGAAACTGCTCAACCCCCCAGCCTTCCTGTCTGTTAATGTCTCCATTTTCCTAGCTGTTTTGAGCCAATCCCTTGAAATTTATGATTACTTTCTCTCTCAAATCTCACATCCCATCTGCCCTGCCTTTAAAACCTGGCAGGGATTTGACCTCTTCTCACTACTGGCCGCGCTGTCAGCCTTCATCTGGATCATTCCAACAGTCTCCTAACTGGCTTCCCGGTTTCTGAGCTTGCTGTACTCATCCCACCTCCGCATGGGAGCCATAGTTATCCTTTCTGTTCCTCTTCTCAAAACCCTGTGGCTCACCCCCTCCTTGCTAAGGCCTACCAGTGTTTGGAGATCTGTAATCCTCCACTTTGCCCCATTCTTCTCCACTCTCCCCATCACTCACTCTACTCCAGCCTCGAGGCTCCTCCCAGGTGCCAGGCCCTTCCTGCCTCAGAGCCTTTGCACTTGCTATGCCCTCTGTCGGGACTGCTCTGTCCCAGGATAGCAAATGCCTCCCTCCCTCACCTCCTTCAGGTCTTTGCTCAAGTGTCACCTTCTTAGCAAGGCCTTCGCTGCCCACCCCATCTAAAACTGGTACACGCACACACACACAGAGTCTCTCTACATACTTCTTTCCCTGATTTTGTTTTTCAAATGATCTACCCCCACAAGAATACGTTCTTTGAGGACAGGGATTTTTGTGTTTTCTTTACAATGTGTCGCAGCCTCTAGAACAGTGCCTGGAATGGCGTACATGCTCAGTTGAGGTTGCTGAAGTTAGGGAGATGGCGGTCAGAGCCTCCAGGTCAGGATGAAAGCAGAAGGGACCTTGTGAAGTGCATGCATGGTTGTGGAGCAGGGAGGCCAGGTGCCACAGGAAGGGAGCAAAGACTACAAAGATTTAATTTAAAATCACAGTGTCTCAGCCAGGATACCTGCCCTTAGGGGCACCCCCAAATCCAGAGGTCCTCAAGGGGCTTGTCCAGGCTTGGCAGTGAGGGGCGGGCAGGGCTACAGTCCCAGCATATGACCCCTCAACTTTCCTCCAGAGGGTGAAGTCCACTCAGATGCTCGCTGGGGCAGGTTCTGCTGCTGTCGCCGCCACCACAGGCTCCTTCTGCACCAGCTCAGGCTCGTCCTCACCATCCTGGGGTGGGTGCACCAGAACCTTGTCTAAGATGCCAAACTCCTGGGCCTCCATGGGGCTCATGTAGCGGTCTCTCTCCATGGCTGACTCTGCAGAGGGTGGGGAGGGGGAGGCAGGACGAGTGGTTAAGAGCAGAGACCTGGGGCTGGGTTTGGATCCCTTTCTGCCACTTCTTCCCTGTGTGACCCTGACTTCCCCCTTTGTGCCTCAATTTCCCCATTGCTAAAATACCTATTGAAATTTTTATTTTTTTACTTGTTATTGTTGGATAATACACAGCCAGGAGAGGGCATGGATCGGAAGTGGATAATATGATGAATTTCAGACTGAACATAACGCACATGGCCAGCATCCAGATCAAGAAATGGGATGTTGCCAGACCCCCCTGAAACCCCGCTTAGGCACACTTCCTGTCACTAATTCCTCCTGCCCAAGAGTAACCAGTATCCTAACAGTGGTCTATCAGCATAGATTAATTATGCCTATTTTTGTTCTTTACATACGTGGAATCACAGTGTTACTCTTTTCCACTCAGCTCTAGGTTTCCGAGGTTCATGCAGCCTGCCGTGTGTCATTGTGGACCATTCCCTCATTGCTGTGTAGGATTCCGCTGTGTGAATAACCCTCCACTAATGCACTCACTCACTCTATTGCTATGGGCATCAGGGTATTTTCCCATTTGCTGTTTGTATGAACAGGACTGCTGTCAGCATCTTTGGTGGACATAGCACTCAGTTCTCTCAATTACATGCTGAGCAGAGAAACCCTGCATCTTTTCGCATATTCAGCCTTAGCCAGTAGTGCCAAACAGCTGAAGTCAGGGAGCTGCAGGTCAGTGTCTCAGTGGCTGTACCATTTTCACTCTGGCCAGCAGTTTATCAGCGTCCCAGTTGCTCCGTGTTCTCGTCAGCATTCAGTATTGTCAGTATTTTCTATTTCAGTTGTTCTAGTGGATTGAAATGGCATCTCTTTGTGGCCTAAACGTGCCTTTCCCTCATAACTCACGATGTCATGATGAAACATCATCACTAAAGATGGTGAGCATCTCATCTTATGTTTCTTGGCCACTCGGAATATTCTTTGTTGAAGATCCTGCTCAAACCTTTTGACCTATCTCAATGACGTTTCTGTGAGGATTCTGTAAATTGGTCTTTTTTAAGTGCTTATAACAGGGGTTCTCAACTGAGGGTGATTATATCCCCCAGGGGACACTGGGCAATGTCTAGAGACAGTTTTGGTTGTCAAAATTGCAGGGTGCTCCTGGCACCAAGTGTGGCAGCTAGGGATGCTGCTCAACATCTGACAATGCCCGTGACAGCCCCCACCAGAGAATGATCCGGTCCCAAGTGTCAATAGTACTGAGGTCAAGAGGCCCTGGCCTAGCGCAAGGTCTGTCACTTGTGTTGGTTCACATACAGGGAAGCAGCTGGGGGCCTGCCTGGGGAGGGGCACTCACCAATCACCTGCAGGCTCTGTTTGGTGTGCTTGGCGTAGATGTTGTACAGCTGCTTCTTGAGTTTCACGATCTCCTCTGCCTGAATGGCGATGTCTGTAGCTTGGCCCTGGGGGAACATCCCAAGAGGGAGAAGGTTGCAGCCAGCGTCAGCCACTCACGGGGAGGCTGGAGATGGGTCTTGGGAGCCCCCTCTGAACTTCAGACCACCAGTGCTCAGGCAGGTGGGACAGGGCTTTGTGAGTCCCTCCACATTCTACTTCCTCCTGACCACCACCAGGAAGGCTCCCAGGATTAAATATAGTTTCTTATTTTCTGTGTCTGGGCCTCATTGACCCAGAGGAATGGTCCATCCCAGGGCTAGCTAATTCTTAAAGACAGCAAACAGCTCTCCCACAAGCACACCTTTCATGTGCAAATCAGCCAATCCAGGGCCCATATTCCTACCACCTCCTCTGGGGACTCTGGGCCACTGTCCCCTTGCCTCGATCACCCCAGGACAAGGTGCCAGATAACTAGGGACAGCTCCTACATCCCAGAGCTTGTTGCAGTTATTCAAATTAGCCAGTCGTAAGCCTCTTTATCTTGACTTGCCAATTTTCCCCATAGAAACTACAATAAAGGTTCTTGCCAAGTTTTCCTTCTGCTCCCTCTGCCTCCCGACCGACCCTGGTGATTCCTTGTGTGGCCCTGCCATTGTCTGTGTGCCCCCTCCTCCTGGAAACTGTGAGTAACAGTCTTTTCAATGGCAATCGTCTTCAGTTGACCTCACCATACCTGCACAATAACAAACCCTACATTTTAAAACACTGACACCCCCACATGACTTCCACTGTCATTGCTCTGTCTAGATCCCTGTCCCCCATCCCCGAAGCAGATCGCAGGGCCTGGCACTCACCCGGGCGCCCCCAGAGGGCTGGTGAATCATGATGCGAGAGTTGGGGAGTGAGTGGCGCATGCCTGGGGTGCCAGCAGCCAGAAGCAGGGAGCCCATGCTGGCAGCCTGGCCTACGCACCACGTGCAGATGGGGTTCAGGATGTACTGCATCGTGTCATAGATGGCCAGGCCCGAGGTCACCATGCCACCTGTGGGCAGGGGTGCGAGTGAGTGACTGTGACGGCTCCTTCCACCATCCTTTCAGTATTGCAGCCCTTGTTCCAGGGAGGGCTGATGTGGAGGTAGCCCTTTAAAGCAGGGATCTGCAAATACCTCTGGGAGTTGGGAGGTGACAAAACAGGTAACATGGGCCAGGTAGGAGCAAAATGAAGAGTGCTCCAGAGTGACCTGATTGTTGCCACATGTGCACATGGGCCCAGGGGGACCAGATCTGCCAAACTTTTAAGAGATGTGGTAGCTAAAATTGGGAGATGTGGTAGCTAAGAGTGAAGCTCTAGAGGTAGCCTGCCTGGGTATGAGCCCTGGCTGGGCAACTTCTCATCTGTGTGGCCTTGGGCAAATTACTCAGCTTCTCGGAGCCACAGTGTCTCCTCGTGGATTGTGGTAACTAAATAGTACCTAGCACGTGAGGTTGCCATGAGGACCAAACAAGTTGAATGTGTATATGGTACATTGCTTAGAAAAGCACTTGACACAGTAAGTGCTCAACCAAGATTCACTATTCTTTTTCAGAGTGGTGTTGGTGGTGGTGTAATCTACCAATTTTAAAATGTTGACAACTAGGTCAGGTTGGTAAAATGTTATGTGTATGATCAGAGTCAAGTTCAGCTGAAGTTTTGTGAACCTAGACTTAAAAGCAAAGAACAAGCAGCTTTTGGGTTTCATACTCTTTTGGGATTCTGAAGGAAGCTCCGAGCCCTTTCTGTCTCGAGAGAGAGAACATCCCTGATGGGGTAGGTTGGGGGTGGGAGTCTTGGCCCCTTGAATCACCCAGTGTGTCCAAGGAGCGCTCCCGGTGCCCAGGGAGGCTTTGCTCACCAGGGCTGTTGATGTACATGTGGATGGGCTTCTTGTTGCTCTCGGACTGCAGGAACAACAGCTGCGCAATAACCAGGCTGGCGACGCTGTCGTCGATCTGCAAGTGGGGATGGCGGGGGTGTCCTCAGATGGGGGTGGGGAGAAGGCTGATGGGGTGGCTGGGGATGAGTCAGGAAACCAGGATGGGGGTCAGAGCCCGAGTGAGTAAGACGGGTCGGGAAGAATTCAGGATCCAGGAGATGTGGGGGGTGGTTGGGATCCAAGGAGTTTGGCTCACGGGAAGGGGGGAGTCAGTGGGCTCAGAGCACAGGAAGGGAAGTGGTCAGGAGGGTTGGAACCCAGGAATGGGGAGGAGATCATAGGTGAGGGAGGGAGTCAGAAATCAGGAAGGACTAGACTCTAGTCACTAGAGGGAATGGCGGGAGTGGAGGGTAGTGGGGGCCAGGAGGAGGGTCAGAAGGCTTCTGTGACCAGAAAGTGGAATGTCAGATTGGGACCAGAGCGGAACCTGGGGAGGAAAGTCAAGGGGCAGAGATCAGGGGGCCTAGAGGGTTCCACAAGGAGGGTCGCATGGGGTCCAGGTAGGCGCAGGGGAGGATCCGGGCGCGGGGCGCTCACCGGACCCATGACGCACACAATGCGCTCCCGTAGCAGCCTCGAGTAGATGTCATAGGCGCGCTCGCCACGACCCTGGGAGAGAAAGATATGGGTGAGGGTCAGGAGTTGGCCGTGCCCCCAGCCCCGAGCCCTCAGGCCGTGTCCCGGGTCGGCCGCAGTACCGTCTGCTCCACCACGATGGGAATGAGCGGGAGAGCCCGGGCCGCGGTCGCGTGCAGGCTCCGCTGCAGGGCTAAACTGGTGTTGGGCGTCCGCTGCGGGGGGAAGGGGGCAGCGAGGCTAGGCCCCAACGCGGGGAACCTGCCAGCCGCCACCCGGGCCCCCCCCACCAATATTCTGGGCCACATCCCGCCGCTTGTCCGTCCCGGCTTCCGTCCGATGGCCGAACTACAACTCCCGGCGAGCTTTGCGCCCACGGAGCTTGCTCATCGGGTCACCCATTCCGGAAACAGGGCGGGGGACGTTTAGGGGCGGGGCGGAGCCTGGAGGGGGCGGGGCCAGGAAGGAAGTGTAAGTCAGGCGGAGCTGGAGAACTTTCAGAACGTCTAGTTCAAATCCCTTTCCCGACAAATTCGTCATGATTTTCTGCTCTTTATTACTTATTTTAAAAATCAATTTCATTGTGCTCACTGGGACCTGGTCTCGGAGAGCTTCCCGCCTGATAGGACCAACTCCTACCGAGACCTTTCTATTCATCTATGGTCATGTGTGGGATGGAGGGAGGGACCCCAGGCTGTGGGAGCCCAAGTGTGGGCTCAAGCACTGACTTACTGTGTGATCTTAAGTGCATTACCTAACCCCTTGGACCTGAAGTTTCTCATCTAGAAGATGGCAATGATCAAAGCAGTCTCACAGGGAAGGATTTAAGGATACCTGTTGCTGAGGCAGCATATTGAAGTAATTTGAGTTCAAATCTTGGTTCCATTACTTAACTAATTGTGTGTCCTTGAGCCTCAGTTTCCCATCTGTGAAACGGGGATTATGATAATAACCTAGTTCTAGGGTTGTTGTGCCTAAGATCCTCAAAATGGGGCCTGGAATGCAGTAAGTGCTCAGTTTGTATTAGCTACTCATATTGATGTGTATTAGTTACTGATGCTTTAGATCAGGAACCACGGGATTCCAAGAAGTCCTCCCAAATAAGGGTCCATTTAAAGTGAGTTTTGATGCATATGTAGGAGTTCACAGGCAGACTGCCAGAGGGCTGGACTCTAAACTCAATGCTGAGTGCCCTAGATAAGGATAGTTTTGTAATCCTCCATGCCCATAGGGGATCCTAGTCTGATGGGGAGATAGAGCAGGGCACACACATTTCCCACTCTATGGAATCTGGGGCAAGACAGAAGGCAGGACATGGAAGTGGAAGAGTTTGGTGATACCCCTGGCAGAAGGCCCAGATCTAGGCCTCCTTGGCAGGGGTTGGTAGTTGAGCTGGCATTTGGGCACTGGGAGTGGTGTTTCACCAGCGAAGACTGAGGAAGTAGGTGGGCAACTAGGGCTGTCCTAGTTTCTACTGTGAGTCAGGTGGGCGGCCCTGCCCAGCCGGTTCCCTCAGGGCCTGAGCTCCCGCCCTACCCTAGGGAGAAGGGCCATCAGCTGTCACCACTCCTGCATCCCTCCCTTCGACATTTCCTCACAACCCCTGCCCACTCTGCCTCCTAGATACCTGCTCTATCCAAAGTTCAACTACTTTTCACCTCTGCCTTGTCACTACCCGCAGTAGCACCCTCTTCCGTCTTCCAGCTTTACCCTGTCCCTTACCTCGCTGCTATTTCTTCATTCAGTAGCCTGAGTGATCCTCATAAAAGCTAACTGAACGATGTCCCTTCTTTGCCTAAAACCCTCTCCTTGGCTTGCTGTCAGCCTGCTGACTTCTAACTTCATCTTCTCCCACCTCCCTTCCCTGCTCTACTCCAGCAGTGACACTGGCCAGCTTTCTGTTCCTCAAAGATGCCAAGCTCCATCCAGTCACCTAGCTTTGCTGTGTCCTCTTCCTGAATCGAGCTCCTGAGTCTCCACTCCAATGTCACCTCCCTAGAGAAGCGTTCCCTGATCTCCCTTGCTATCCCAGGCATGCTCTGGAACATTTGCCTTGTTTAATTGGCTATCCAAAACAATTCCATCAATTCATTTGTTTCTTCTTTATTGTCTGTAGACGTGACCTCCGTGAGGTCAGAGGCTCTGTGGTCTTATTCAACTCTGTGCCCCTTGGAACACAGTTTATCAAAACTTTTTGACGAGGACTCACAAGGAGAAATACATCTCATATGGTGTCCAAGTACACAAAACTACAAAAGTTTTATGAAATGATGTTTATAGCCTTACTTTGAGCAGTGTCTTCTGATATTTTCTATTCTATTTTATCCTGTTTTATTCCATTTCATTTGTGTTTGGGTTTCTCAACCTTGGCACTGTTGACATTCTGCACAGAATAATTCCTTGTTGGGGCGGGGAGGCTGTCCTGTGTATCGTCCGATGTGGGCAGCATCCCTGGCTGCCACCCACTAGATGCCAGCAGCATTCCTCCCTCCATCATAATAACCAGAAATGCCTCAGACTTTGCCAAATGTCCCTCCCCGCCCCCAAGAGGGCAGAATGGCTCCCAGTTGAAAATCACTCACTTAAAGTGGGCAATGACCTGAAATGAAAAAAAGCAATATTTGAACAGTGCCTGACACATTGTAAGTACTCCATTAATATTTGATGTTTGTTTATTCCTCCAAACTTTGCTCAGTAAATTCTCAATGAATGAATTAATGACTGTTTTGGCTCTTGGCCGCAAATCCCACCGGTTTTAGGTTATCACTCCGTGATCAGAGAGGAGCTCTGATCACTGTTACCTTTTCTAAGATGAATGTAAAACTGGCCTATTGAATTGATAGAAACTGAAAGTTAAAAATAAAGAAATGGAAACACTGAGGATTGAAGAGGCTGTGGGTAAATGGATAATCCCGTAAATGGCTCATGACATTGCTACAACTTCTCTGGAAACTAACCTGACACCAAATTTCAAATTCGCACAGTCCACTTCTAGTTACTCATTTTAAGGAAATGATCAAAGATGAGCACCAATATTTGGCCACAAGGCTGTTAATGGCAGAATTGTTTATACACCTGTTGTTTTGGTTAGCTATTGCTGCGTTACAAAGCACCCCTATGCTTAGAGGTTTAAAACAACCACAACTTATTACTTCCCAGAATTCGGGAATCTGGACTGGGCTCAGCAAAGTGGTTGTTTTCCATGTGGGGTTTGCTAGGGCTGGAATATCTGTGAAAAACATTCTTCAGTCACACATCTGGAACCTCAGCTGGGTGGGCTGGGCTTCTCTCTCTCCACGTGGCAGCTTGGGCTTCCTCACAGTATGGTGGTCTTTACTTCTCACATAGCAACTGGCTTCCCAAAGGGAGGCAATGGAAGCTACCTGTCTTTCTAAAATCTTGCCCCGCAAGTCACAGGGCCAAACCCAGATTTAAGGGGAGGGAAAAGGGAGATAGACTCTTGGCGGGGGCATACTAGAAGGAAAGAATTGATGGTGGCTGTCTTTGGAGACCGTGTCCCACACTCACATTAGCAAAAAATTGTAAATAAGTGTCCAGTAAAGGGGAACTGATGGAATCATTTAAATTTTAAAATGAAAAACATTACCAAGTGTCTATATAACTGATATTTATTGAGTGCCTACTCTGGTCCAAGGTTTATTAGTTTGGCAGGACTCTGAGAGAGGGAAGCCTAAGTACCAGTGTCTTAGACAAGGTACTAGGGTCTTTCTCTCCAAGTAACAGTCTGGAGGTTGGTATCCAGGGTGGGTAGAGTGGCTGTGTACCAGGAAGTCTCTGGGGACCTTCTCCTTCCAGCTTACCCTCAGCCATCCCTAGGGTAGAGTGCTTCTTGTCTTCAAGATCCAAAATGGAGTTTCAGGTGGTATGTTCCCATTCCAAAAAGTAGATGGAGGAAGGTAGGAAAGAAGGCAAAGGGTTCATCCTGGCCAATCTTGAGGGCGGAAGGCTGCTGCCCACCCCTCTGCCTACATCCCATTGGCCAGAGCTTAGTCATATGGCCACACCTTGCTGCAACAGAGGCTGGAAAATTTGTTCACAGAAGTGATATTTACTGAGCACCTACTATGTGCACAGCACTGGGATACAGCAGGACTAAAACAAAACAAACAAGCAAATACAAAGAAAAAAAGACAAAACTCCGTGCCTTTGCAGAGCTTACCTTGCATCTCCATAACTCTCTTCAAGGAAGGATTTGCCACCCGGATAAGGGAAGTATGGTCAACAGGAATCTCCAGCTTCCATATTTAGGGTCAGTCTCAGTTCAGTGAGCCACCGTGCTCAAGGTCGCAGGCAGCCCACACCCAGTGACTGCGCTAGGCAGAGGAATAGTGCCTGGTCATTCTGACTTGATATGTGACACTTGGATGGTCAGTATTCACTCTAGAGTCCCTCACCAGTTGACCAGGCTTTGTCCAGCCTGAATCACAGTTCAACTTCACAGTTCCCTTTGCCCATTCCTTCTTCCTTTCATAGCTGTTAATCCTTAACAAATATCATGGACCCTAAATTCCGTCTGACCATCTGCTTCTGGAGCACCCAGCCTATGATCAACGTCATCATTCTTTTTTATGGCTGCATAGCATCCATTATATAGAAACCCCATAATTTATTTAAGCAGTCCCTTTTGGTGGATGTCTTCGTTGTGATGAAAGATGTTTTTCTCTTATCAAAATTGTCTTTTAAAGGGATCCCTCTGCCTTGAAGAGTCCTTGGTCTTCTTTACCCACACCCCCTTAGTAATTTCATCTGGTCTGCTGGCTTGAAATACCTGTGTACCCAGATGCTTCCCAGGTTCATCTCCCCACCCAGATGTCTCTCCTGACCTCCAGACCTCCTTCCCTCGTGTCTCCCCTTGGATGTCTAATTAGGCACATAAATGTGAACATGTTAGAAACGAATTAGTGATCTTATCGCCTAGCCCTTCTTCACCCTCTCACTTGCTCGTACTGAAAAACATGGGAGTCAGCCTTGATTTCTCTCTTTTCATAACACTTCAAATGCAATCTGTTGGATAATCCAGTTGGCTCAACTTTCCAAGTTTAGCCAGAACTCAGCTTCTTTTCACCACACTGCCTCTCTGACTCAAGCCACCATTATCTCTTGTCTGGACAATTGCAGTCACCTCTTCCCATTTGTCCCAGTGTCCACTCCTGCTCCCCTGTTCTCCTTGCAGTGGCCAAAGGAACACTTTTAAAACTTAACTGAGTTCATGTCATTCTTCTTAGAACCCTCCTGTAGCTCCCTACCACACTCAACTCAAAGTCCTAATAATAGCCTACAGTGCTCTACACAATCTGATAAGATGTCTCTTCTTGCTCCAGGGTGATCTGACTTCACCTCCTCTGACTCTCCCGTACGATACACTCACTGTTTATTTTGTTTACTGTCTCCCCTACTGAAGTGTAAGCTCCCCAGAGTAAGAGTTCTCTATTCTTTTCACTGCTATACTTCAGCACCTAGAATGGTGTTCGGCACAGTGTAGGCCCTCAGTAAACACTTATTCAATCAATGAAGGAACGGCTAATGGGTGGAGAATGGGTTATGTGAGGCAATGGTGGAGCAGAGTGTGACAATCAGGGTTGTTGATTCAAAGCAACAGAAATTTTCTTAAGCAGAAAGAGAATCTTGTAGACACTAGAGGCTCCCCAACTTGGGTGGGAGTCTGGAAGACCTGCCTTGGAAAATAGGCAGAAAGCTCTAGAGACTGAGCATTAGGGACAATTTGGCTTGGTGGTCACAGCCACCCCTGGACAGCACTACCACCATGATGGACGCTGGTACAGGCAATGAAGTCCCCACCCCCAAAATAAATGAGTTGAGTATTGGAAAGCCAACAACAACAACAACAACAACAACAACAAAATATGGCAGATATCTCCTACAAAGGGAGACCAGTGATAGGGCAGGTGTAGCCATTTGGAAGAGAAATGTGGAGGCAGCTAGTGTGAGGGGGAATCTAGAGGAGGAGATGGATTTGTGAAATGGTTAGAAGGTAGAACAAATAGAGTTTGCAGATTGCAGGACAAATTCTCTAAAAGTCATGTTTCTCCTTTGTAGCAGCTATCTGTTGCTGCATAACAAATTACCCCATAATTTAGTGGCTTAAAACAATAACTTTAAACATCAATAACAATATATGTCACATAGTTTCTGTGGGTCTGGAATCCAGGGGCAGCTTAGTGAGGCTTTCTGACTTGGGGTCTTTCATAAAGTTGGAGTCAAAATGTCAGCCAGGGCTGTAGTTCTATCTAAAGGCTTAACTAGAGTTGAAGGATCCACTTCCAGGATGGCTCACTCACATGGCTAGCAAGTTGGAGGTGGGACAAGTTGGATGGCTCGCTATTGTCAGGAGGCTTCAGTTCTTCCCCATGTGCAACTCTTGATTAATTATCCTCACCACATGGCATCTGATTTCCCCTTAGAGCAGGGGTGTCCGAACTGCGGCCCGCAATCCATTTTTAACTGGCCTGCAGCAAATTCCAAAATTATATTTAGTTTACTTAAATAAACCAGGTGAGGCAATACGTACTTCACCTTGAGTGAGTGGCCCGGCTGTTTGTGTATTTTTTTTTTATTAAAGATTTTATTGGGGAAGGGGACAGGACTTTATGGGGGAACAGTGTGTACTTCCAGGACTTTTTTCCAAGTCAAGTTGTTGTCCTTTCAATCTTAGTTGTGGAGGGTGCCTTTCAGCTTCAAGTTGTTTTCCTTTCAGTCTTAGTTGTGGAAGGCGCAGCTGAGCTCCAGGTCCAGTTGCCGTTGCTAGTTGCAGGGGGCACAGCCCACCATCCCTTGCGGGAGTCGAACCGGCAACCTTGTGGTTGAGAGGATGCGCTCCAACCAACTGAGCCATTCGGGAGCTCAGCGGCAGCTCAGCTCATGGTGCCGTGTTCAATCTTAGTTGCAGGGGGCAAAGCCCACTATCCCTTGTGGGACTCGAGGAATCGACTGGCAACCTTGTGGTTGAGAGCCCACTGGCCCATGTGGGAATCGAACCGGCAGCCTTCAGAGTTAGGAGCATGGAGCTCTAACCGCCTGAGCCACCGGGCCAGCCCCTGTGTGTGTATTTTACCGCATATGGCCCTTGGTGAAAAATGTTGAAAAAAGTTTGGACACCCCTGCCTTAGAGCAAGTGAGGTGGCTTCCTTCCCTCTAGAGGAAGTGATTCAAGACAATAGAGTGGAAGCTGTAATGTCTTATATGACCCAGCTTTGGAAGTCACACACTGTCACTTCCCCACTGTTCTAGTGGTCACACAGGCTAACTGTGATTCGCTGTGGGGTAGGGGACTACACAAGGGGGTGAGTACCAAGAGGGATACATCATTGGAAGCCATCTTGGAGGGTGGTCACCACATCCTTCCATTCAGGGACTACATTTCCCAGCATCCCTTGAATCTGGGGAACCCTGTGAAGAGCCAATTAGGAACACTCATTTTGGATTTTAGATGAGTGAGCAACAAACTTCCATCATACTTGAGTCATCAAACATTTTGGGGTTTGTTCATTGTGGCACCTAGTATTATCTAATTCAGGAATGGATTGAATATGGAGGGTGATGGAAAGGGGAGGTTCAAAGGTTTCTGACTGGAGCCACTGGGAGCATGGAGATGTCTTACTGAGATGGGGATGTAGGTTTGGGGTGAAGATGAGGAGTTAATTTAGGGCAGGGTTTCTCAACCTTGGCAGTATTGACATTGGGGTCAATACCCCAATTTGTTGTGGGGCTGCCCTGTTCATTGTAGGATGCTGAGCAGCATCTGGCCTCTGCCCATTAGATGCCAGGAGCATCCCCCGATTGTGTCAACAAAGAATGTCTCTAGACACTGCCTAGTGTTTCCAGTTGAGAACCACTGGATTAGGATCTGGTAGGTTTGGGCAGCTTGTGGATAGCCAAGTGGAGATTTCTGGGAATGGGTTGGAGTGAGAGGAAATCAAGAAGGGCCTGTCAGAGAAGCAGGAGGGGAACCAAAAGTATGTGGGGGTGTCATAGGTCAAAGGAAGAGAGTGGATCAGGCAGAAGAGTGAGTCTGGCGGAGGCATAAGACGTTGAGATCGCCTGTCAGTTTCGGAAGCATCAAACGCTTTGAGGAGCCATTGGAGTGGGGAGGAGGAGGGCATATAAGTGGGGTGTCAGCAATAAAATTGATGTTCTACATTTTTATTGGCATGGGAAGAGTCCCATGATATAATTAAAAAATATATTGGAATATAACATACGCTCAGTAAAGTGGACATGTCTTAACTGTACAGCTCGATGAATTTTTTTTATGTGGGTGTACACCTGTGTAACCATCTCCCTGTCCAAGATCTAGAAAGTTCCTTCATGCCCCTTCTCAGTCAGTACACCCTGAACACCCCAAGATACTTCTGTGTTGATTCCCTTGATGTATTTTCTAAGGGGAAAAACAAGCAGGTAGGAAGATAATGTTGACACCACTGTCTCATTATTGCAAATATATGTGTGGGTTGGGAGCATACGCTGCTAGATGCTAAGAGTCTGTGAATGGTTAGATATGGGTAATTTTTATTTTCTCCGTGTGTGTGTGTGTGTGTGTGTGTGTGTGTGTGTGTGTGTGAGACATCATAAGTATATCTTGTTTATTTTAAAATTGAAGTCAAATTCACAGAACATAAAATTAACCATTTTGAAGTACATAATTCAGTGACATTTGGTGCATTCCCAATGTTGTATGACCACCACCTCTATCTAGTTCCAAAACATTTTTTCTTCCCCCCAAAAGGAAATGCTGTATCCTTTAGTAATCACTCCCCCCCAACCCCTGCAACCACTAATCCACTTTCTGTCTCTATAGATTTACATTTCCTGGGTATTTCCTATAAGTGCAACCATATCATATGTGACTTTTTGTGTCTGGCTTGTCACTGTGCTTGGTTTGAAGGTCTATCCCTACTGTAGCGAGTGTCAGTGCTTCACTCCTTTTATGGCTGAGTAATATTCCAGTGTATGTCTGTATCACATTTTGTTTATCCATTCATTTGTTGATGGACATTGAGAATGTCTTGTGTTTATCATAGGAATAAAGATGGTTTCAGTCTTTTACACTGGAAAGTATTAAATTATTATTTAGTGATGATTGTGAATAGTTATAGGATAGTGGAGAAGGGGAGAGGGTCCTGGATTCAATCTCAAGCCCACTTCTTAGTTCCTGGGACCTTGCATGACAATCTGAACCTCTCATAGCCACAGTCTCCTCACCTGTTGAACGGGGAGAATCCCCTTCTGGGCAAGTGATTAGGTGCTTCATAAAAATCTCTGTCACTCCCCCACCTCCCCCACCACATGCTTGTGTGCACGCTCAAAAAATGCAGTCCATCTGGTAGACCAAGCCTCTTAAAACTCAGTGTTTATGGAAAGAACACAATAAAAAGTGTTGCAAAACCATGAGGTTTTCTACACTTTCGTCATTCAAGTGTGTGTACTAGTCACAAATGTTTTACTTCAAATCCCTTTATTAAAAATATTTAAATATAGTATTTATTTTAAATGTCTCCCATTTACATATATAAAATTGGTATCACATATTAGAAATTGAATAAATAAATACAATGAAAGCACAGCACTGTTTTTAAGTGCGGGGAGAGGAGCCCCACTTTTCCATATACTCCTGGGAAGATTCCCTAGACACTCAATCTGACTGCCTATGGAATCATCAGCTAAGCCCGTGGGACCCCTCACCCATTTCTGCCAGTTTCTCAAGGAGCCCACGTCACCAAAAAACCACAACTCTGTGCACCCTTATTTTTTGCTTCTCTCTCCCCTGTCCAACTTGTTTTAAAGTCAACTCTATCAAAGTCCAACATTCAGATAATAAAATATATCCAGTTTAAATGTACAGTTTGATGAATTTCAACAAATCCATGTAACCACTACCCCAATCAAGATAAAGAACATTTTCATCACCCCACAAGGTCCCTTGGGTCTCTCTGCAATGAACCCCCATCCCATCCTCCTCCCCAAACAACCTAGATTCCCTTTACTAGAATTTCATATAAATGGAATCATGTAGTATGTAATTTTTTGTGACTGGCTTCTTTCACGCAGCATAACGTTTTTGAGATTCACCGGCGTTGTGTGCGTATTCTTTGATTTGTTCCTTTTCATTGCCGAATAATATTCCAGTGCATGGATGTACCAGCGTTTCTCCATTCATCAGCTGATGGCTATTTGGGTTGTTTCCCTTTGGGGTTACTACAAATAAAGCAGCTCTGAAGGTTTGTGTACAGCCTTGGTGAGAGCATACATTGTTGCTTCTGTCGGGTAAATACCAAATGTTGACTGGCTGGATCCTACGGAAGATGTGTATTTCCCACAGTGGCCGCACCACCTTACACGCCCACCAGCAGCGTGTGATGGTTCTAGTTGCTCCGCATTCTCACCATCACTTTGTAAAGACAGGTTGTTGTTTTAAAATCTCAGTTCTTCCGGTGGGTGTGTAGTGGTGTCTCAGTGGTTTTAATGTTCCATTCCCTGATGACTAATGATTTTAAGCATCTTTTCATGGGCCTTTTGGTCATCTCTGTATTTTCTTTTGCAAAATGTCTATTCTAAACCCTCTGTCATTTTGTTTGACTTCTTATTGACTTGTACGTGCTCTTTATATACTCTGGCAATAAGCCTCCTGTCAGACATGTATTGCGGATATCTTCTTCCAGTTAATGGCATCTCTTTTCATTTCTTTCTTTCTTTTTTTTAATTGGGGAATATTAGGGAACAGTGTGTTTTTCCAGGATGTCAAGTCATTGTTTCTTCAATCTAGCTGTGGAGGGCACAGCTCACTGGCCCATGTGGGACTGGAACCGGCAACCTTGGTGTTATGAGCACTGCGCTCCAACCACTGAGCTAACCGGCCGTCCATCGGTAGCTCAGCTCCAAGCTCAAGCTGTTATCTCTCACTGGCCCATGTGGGAATTGAACTGGCGACGTTTCACTCCAGCCACTGAGCCAACCGGTTGCCCACTAATGGCCTACCTCCAAGCTCACGCCTTTGGTTTCATTCTAGTTGTGGGGGGTGCAGCTCACTGGCCCATGTGGGAACCGAACCGGCAACCTTGTTGCTAAGAGCTCGTGCTCTAACCAACTAAGCCATCTGGCCACCCCATCTTTTCATTTCTTAATGGTCCTCCTCAAATCTTGAAATGCTTCAGTTGTGCCCTCAGGAAGTCATGGTCCTTCCTGAGTAAAATTTCCCACATTCTCAGCCCCTTCTAAGAACGTCCTCTTTACCTTCTTTCCCCAACAGAAGCCTGGCTCTCCCCTAGGACCTTAAGCTCTTACGTCGTGGCTATTTTTCCTTCTAATTCCCCACACTCTGTGCCTCTTGGGGTGAGGTGGGTGTCTTTGCTTCTTCCTCTTCCTTAAAACTCTGCAGCTTTGCACCTGAGTTCTCAGACTCTGCTGCCCTCTCTGCTTCATCTATCAAACCTCAGGTCATGCCCTCTCATTCCTTCACTATTTTACCTCCTGGTTCATTTTTCCTTTTTTGAAAACTCTGGTCGTTATTCTTAGAGACATCACTATCCACCTAGAACAGGGTTTACCAGTCCCAGCACTGTTGACATTGGGGCCAGATCATTCTTGCTCCTGGGGGACTGTCCTGTGCATTATAGGGTGTCGAGCAGCATCTGAGCCCTGTACCCACTCAATGCTGTATCACTCTCAGCCCCGCGTTGTGACAACCGAAAATGTCCCCAAATGTCACCAAGTGTCCCTGGGAGGCAAAACTGCCCTTGGCTGAGAATCACCGAGCCTGATGATCCTTCCAGAAATGGAGCCCTCAGTTCCTTGAACTCTTCTCTCCTAGTGAGCTTGCCCTCCAGTGTCCCTAAGCTCCCAGCTCTCACGATCTCACCTCGGACCTTGTCATTTCCAAAAACCATATCCCTTTCCATATTCTCAAACACCCTACTCCCTGACCTACATTTTTTTCTTTCCAGCTTACTCCGTTGGGTAGTCCTATTCAGACAGCTCTGCCTGCACCTGTAATCCATGGCTCCTTCCCCCTTTTCTCTGTCCCCTCACCCAGTTTAGAGCCATGGTATGTCATTACAATAACTCCTTGACAGACATCCTCTACCCCCTCATCTGCCTCTTCCCTAGTCACATTTACCTGGCCAAACCTAGCTTGGTTAAAGCCAACCCCCATCCCTCCTCCCCTACCCTCGGGCATCCTCATACACAGCCATGGCGACTGGTTTCCCTTGCGATTCTTGCCCAGCCATCTATTGCCCCTCCTACGACAGCCCCTGGTCCCTTCACTCACCCACTCTCACATGGGAATGTCCTACCGCTCCTTCTCCCCTCAGGCCTCCCCCTTTCTTCTAACTCTCAGCTTTCGACCTTGCCTCCTGTCTTCTGCGGAAACACAGCCACAGAAGACAATGTCTACGGCGTCCCACCATGTCTACCCATCTCCCTGCATTTGAGCCGTCAACGTTGCCTTCTTTCTTGTTATCATGACAGAGCTATCATGCTGCCAGCCAAGGCCACCTGTCTCTGTCCAGCTCGCCCTGGATTCTATTCCACTCAAGGTCATCACTCTATCAAGTCTCTGCTTTCTCTTACAACATCGTATGTTCCCTCTCTTCTCCATTATTTTCATTAGCGTATAAACGTGTAATAACTTCTCCCAATCTTAAAAAGAAAGCTTAGACATGTGATTTCACACTCCTCCAGCTACTGCCCATTTCTTTATTCTCCTTTACAGAAAAAAGGTCCTTTTAAGAGTTGGATCTCCTCTTGGTTTCCACTCTGTCCCTTTTCATTGTTTCTTCAACCCAACTCTAATCAGGCTTTCCCCCCACAACTCCACTGAGACACCTGTCAAGATCCCCAGTGACTTTGAGATGGGCAAATCCAGTGGTCACATGAAGGAAACTAGGCTATTCTTTGAGATGAGTGAAAATGAAGATGCAACATCAAAATGTGTGGGATGTAACTAAAGTGGTTCTTAGAAGGAAATTAATAGCTATAAATGCGTATGTTAAAACAGAAGGAAGATCTCAAGTAAATGACCTGAAATTACATACAACAAATTCAGTGGGCAATTGTCAATTCCTTATGTAGTTAGTCCTGTTAGCAGCGTTGACACAGTTTATCACTTCCTCTTTTTTAATTGCTGTAAAATATACATAACATGAATTTTATCATTTTTACCAGTTTTAAATATACAGCTCAGTGGCATCAAGTACATTCACATTGTTGTGCAACCATCCCCACCATCCACCTCCAGAATGTTCTCATCTTCCCAAACTGACTCTCTGTCCCCATTAAACACTCACTCCCCATTCTCTCCCCCAACCACCATCTACTCTCTGTCTCTATGAATCTGACTCCTCTGGGGACCTCCTATAAGGGAATCACACAGTATTTGTCCGTCTGTGACTGGCTTATCTCACTGAGCATCATGCCCTCCAGGTTCATCCACGTTGTAGCAGGTGTCAGGATGTCCTCCCCTTTTAAGGCTGAATAACCTTCTATTGTCTGGATGGACCACTGTGTTTATCCATTTATTCATCCATGGACTCTTGGGTTGCTTCCACCTTTTGGACATTGTGCTGCTGTGAACATGGGTGTATGAGTATCTGTTGGAGTTCCTGCATTCAGTTCTTTCGGGGAGATACCTGGGAGTGAACCGACTGCATCACATGGTGATTCTGTTTTTAGCTTTTTGAGGAACCACCACAGTTTTCCCTGCCCTAGCCTTGAAGCTGAACTTTGTTAGAAGGGAAATTAGGAAGTGCTAGTGAGATGTGAAAGACAGGCCTCATCAGACTGAGCCTTTTTCGTCAGAAGAATTGAGCAACTGAAAAGGGAAGAACTTTCTCCCCAGGCGAGTTGAGGTCATTTGAGGCTGTGTCCAGATGCTCCCGCGCATCATTTCAGGAACGAGGACGAGCAGCCCTCCCGGCTTTCCCGGGACTTTTCTCAGCACGTGGGATTTTCGGTGCTCAAACCGGGAAACTCCTGGGCAAACTGGTATGAGTTGGTCACCCTACCAGCAGCTCTTACTTGGTCCTGTTCCACACTCTGGGCAACTGCAGCTCAATCCACCAAGTCAGATGGAGAAACTAAATCTATATGTGTGTCCTACAGCTGCTGTGACAAAGGAGCACAGACCTGGGGGCTTAAGCAACAGAAGTTCATTGTCTCCCAGTTCTGGAGGCTGGATGTCCGACATCAAGGTGTCGGCAGGGCTGCGCTCCCTCTGGAACCTGTAGGGGAGCATTTTTCCTGCCTCTCCCAGCTTCTTGTGGTTTTCTGGCAATCTTTGGTGTTGCCTGGCTTGTAGATGCATCACTGCTATCCTGTGTCTTCACATCATCTTTCCTCTGTGCTCGTCGGTGTCCAAATTTCCTCTTTTTCGAAGGACACCAGCCATATGGATTAGGGCCCACCCTAATGACCTCATCTTATCTTGATGACCTCTGCAAAGACCTATTTCCAAATAAGGTCACATTCACACGTCCCGGTGGTTAGAACTTCAACATTTCTGTTTTTGGTGGTGGTGGTGGGAAACAATTCAACCCATAACCCAGCCTTTGAGAAGGGGGCTAGGAAGGGACAGGCAGAGTCTTTCCCTTTGGATCACGGTGATCTCAGCTGTAACATGGAAGAGAAACGTTGGACTTCGGGGTTAGATTTATAAGCCTAAATGCTGTGAACTTTAAAATCTGGCAGAAATCCCAGCTGGTTATATGTCTCCCAAATTGTCACCATTCCCCTACAGATTAATAATAGAAAGAGGGCAACAAAGGTGAACCTCAGAATAACCATTGGGAGTTATTCGATTTCAGAAGAGGAGGCAATGAAAGATACATATTATGGAACTCTCTTGGAGAGAGGAATGGGACAGGAGTTCGGTTAAAGAGATGCTTCCAAACAAGGATTGCCAGATTGAGCAAACGAAAATACAGGGTGCCCATTGAAAGTTGAATTTTAGATACACGAGCAATTATTTTTTAGTGTAAGTCGATCCCATGCAATATTGAGGATACACTCATGCTAAAAAATTATTAATTGCTTGTCTGACTCGAAAGTCAAATTTCACTGGGCATCCTATATTTTATCTGGCACTGCTTCTCCCAATGAGTAATGGAGTTAAGCCACGTTAGAAGGCGACTGTGATGAACTTCTCGAAACCTTGAAGCCTCTGGGGGATGGGATGAAGCAGAAGCAGTTCCCACGGCTCCAAATGGATATTTAATGATATGTTCCCTCTGCTCGCCTGGCGTATCAGGAGGTAAATGGGAAGGGAGCAAACTGAGCCCAGTGAAAACACCTGTGTGACTCTTCTAGCTGCGTCCTTCCTCCTGATCCTCTCACCAAGATGACCACTCTTCTGGATTTGGTGTTTACCACTCCTTTTTTTTTTTTTTTTTTTAAGCATTTTATCACCTCTGTATGTTTTCCTAAACCTAAGGCAATATGAAAATGTTTTACCAGATCTTAACCCTTTAACTGATGGGTTGTGAAGTCCCAAGGACAAGGCAGGGTGGGCGGGGATCACCCTGGAGTGGGAGAGGCTTGTAGCAGCAGCTAGTTACCAACCACCATTGCCATATTTTAAGAAACTGATACATTCATACAGGTGTGTTACTGCTGAGTAGCAGCCCTGCCCTAAATGTTCTTTGTTGAATGTAGCCTGATTTTTTATCATTCTATAAACAGGTGTACTGTTCTGTGGCATGTTGAAATTATTTTTGTCCAGCGTTATCTTGTTGAGAGTCATTCACACGAATGTATGTCCCTGCTGTTCATTTATTTACGTGTATTCCATTGAATGAATACACCACCATTTATTTATCAAATCTACAATTCAGGAATATTCAGGGTAACGCCAGGGTTTTGCTATGGCTAGCAGGGCTGCTCTAAGTAATTTTGTACATGAATCCTGAGTCCACCTGTGAGAGTTTCTCAGTCGGGTGTAAATCTGGGAGGAGAGTTCTTGACTACAGGATATGGTCATTTGCAACTTTACTGTATGTGGCAGGGGCAGCCCAGTCTGTCATAAAGATTCTCGTTCCCTTTCTGTGGGGAATAGCTGAGGAGCAGCTACTTTGCCAGAGAGTACATTTTCCAGCTCCCCTTTTATCTAGTCGAGGTCAAGTAACTCATTTTGACCAATAGAAAGTATGCCAAAGTGAGGCGCGGCCTTCTGGACTGAGGTGATTAAGGATCCAGTGTGCCTTCCATTTGCCTTTGTTTCCTATGAGGGCCATCTGAAAGCTTCATGTTGGGGTAGAAGCTACAATTTGGGGGAGGAGGTCACATGTTGAAAATGGAGGCATCACAAGATAGATGGAGCGTGGACCACTTGACAGACAGCCTTTTACTCTTTTACTCTTAAGACACTGAGATTTGCTGTGTTTTCCTATCATAGCAATTGACCTACCTTGCCCAGGAATATACTAGATACTGTCAGCTTGTTTCCCAAATCCTCTCCCTTTACAATTTCATATTTCCACCAGTTAGGGATGAAAGTTTCCTCGCCAATACTTCTTATTAGCCAACTTTATTTTGTTTGTTTGTTTGTTTTTACTTTTCATTTTGAAATACTTCAATTACAACAGAAAAGTTTCAAGAAGAGTACAATGAACTGCCATGCACCTTTCACTCAAATTTACCAGTCACTAACATTTTGCCATTCTCTCTCTCTCTTTCTCAAAGCAAGTTGCAGACATCATGTCCCTTCACCCTTAAATATCTAGGCATGTATCTCCTAAGAACTAGGATACTCTCTTACATAATACAATTCATTTATCAAATTAAAAAATCTTACGTACACTGATATGATACTATCATGGATTATAAAGTCCATGTTCAAATCTCACCAGTTGCCCAATCATGTCTTTCCTAGCCTCTTCCCCAACTCTCCTCCTCCCCAACTCTCCCTCCTTCCCACTCCCACATCCCACCCCAAGCCCCATTCCCTCTGTGTCTCCGGGCTCACCTCCATCCTCACCCCCTGCCTCACTCCCAATTCCACCTTCAAGTCTAGCTCAACCCCAATTTATTTCATCCACATTCTCAGCCCCCAGCCCCACTGCCGCAGGCCCACCTCTTTCCTCCTGCGGGAAGGAGACCCATGGTTCCCCACAAATGCCCATGTTCTCATTCCTGAAGCTTGGGAATATGTTATTACCCTCCATGGCAAAAGAGACTTTGCAGCTGTGATTGAATTAATGATCTCTAGAGGAAGAGACTATCCTGGATTATCTGGGCCCGACATCATCACAAGAGTCTTTTGAAGAGGGTCAACATCAGGAAAAATGGAGGTGTGGTGCTGGAATTAGAAGAGGGAATGATGCACTTTGAAAATGAAGGGGCTGTGTGCTAAGGAATGCAGGCAAGCTCCGGAAGTGGGAAAAAGCGAGGAACAGATTCTCCCCTAGAGCCTCCAGCAGGAACCAGCCCTGTTGACACCTTGATTTTAGCCCTATAAAACTAATTTTGAACTCCTGATCCCCAGAACTGTAAGGTGATAAATGTGTGTTGAGTTAAGCCACTGTTTGTGCTAATTGGCTTCATCAGCCATGGAAACTCATAAACCCTCCCAGGCTCTGGCTCTCCACACCTGCTCTCTAGCCTCCTTTCTCTCCCTAGCAGAGGGAGAGCGTCGCCTCAGCACCTACGCACCTGTTTGGCTGTCCTAGTTCCCTAGTCAGCTCTATGCAGGGTGATTTCCCAAGCTCTCCAGGCTGGGCTGGGCATGGGTACCTGAGACTACCTTGCTTCCCGCTGCTTAACCCTTCACAGAGGCCCAGGAGGGCCAGATCCTAGCAATTGTGCCCTGCCCTAGATTTGAGCAGGGAAGGACCTCAGAGGCCATCTGGTTCCCTCATGGCCCCTCCACGGGGAAGGAGTCAGGCCCCCTGCTTTCAGCTGGGCTGGGAGAAGCTGGTCTGTGGGTGTGGTATATGTTTGCTCTCCTGGCCCACCTGGGCAGGGGGTTGGGAGGCCAGAGCTATGGCTAAATGGTGAGGCGGTTGTTGCGCTGGGGGAATGGAGAGTCAGTCCAAGCTTTTAATTCAGGCTCTGGGAACTTCTCTCCAAACCTGACGTTTTTCTCATCTCTCTAGAGAGGATCTCCAGGATGGTTCTCTAGGCACCTGGCAGAGTGTGGACATGGAATCATTTGACACTTCATAGATAATAATAACAATAACAACAGCATTAGAGTGTTTTCATTCAGTGCCACTGCAGCAGCCCAGCCTCAATAGCCCCCAAGTTTTGGACCTTCACAGACCACCATCAGGATTTTCCTATGTTCACCTCCTGCCTGGACTTTAATGACTTCAGATATTTTGTCACATAAAACTCCCTTTAAGAACATAAACCAATTACTTTTTGAAATTGTGGTAAAATATACATAAAGTGAAATATACCGTTTTCACTATTTGTAAGTGCACAGCTCACGGGCATCAAGTGCGCTCACATTGTTGTGTGACCATCCCCACTGTCCATCTCCAGAACTCTCTTATCTTTCCAAACTGAAATCTGTCCTCTTTAAACCCTCCCGCAGCCTCCGGCACCACCATCTACTTCTTGTCTCTATGAATCTGACTCCTCTGGGGACCTCCTCTGAGTGGAATCACACAGTATTTGTCCTTCTGTGTCTGACTTATTTCACTGAGCATCATGCCCTCAGGGTTCATCTGTATTGTACCATGTGTGTCAAAATTTCCTTCCTTTTGAATTGAATGCTGGTTAATATTGCAGTGTATGGATGGACCACACTTTGTTGATATATTCATCTGCCAATCAAAAACCTAAATCCATTTCTTCAAAAACTATTTATTTTGGAATAATTGTACACTCACAGTAAGTTGCCAAAATTGTACAGAGAGATCTTGTGTATATTTTACTGTTTTCTCCAATGATACATCTTATGTAACTATGCAATTTCAAAACCAGCAAATTTACATTGATATGATCTACAGACCTTATTCAGATTTCAACACTTTTTACATTGGTTCGTGTGTGTCTGCAGTTTCTTCACATCTGTAGATTTATGTAACCACCTCTAGAATTATAAAGCTTGAATCCATTTATTTATTTATTTATTTATTTATTTATTTAGGGCACAGAGAGCAAGTTTATTTGGTGATTGCTAATGGCAAACCTTAAGAGACAAGCTGGGGAAAGTGCTGTGACAAGAGAAGCTAGGAAGCCTTCAGGGCTACGTACAGTCTCACACAGGGGAAGGCACAGGGCGCTGGGTACACCAGGAATGTCTTCAGCCGTTCAGCACCATGCGGACGAGCTCTTCGTAGTTGATTCAACCATTGCTGTCCTCGTGCCCTGCCACCAGCATCTCTACTTCTTCCTCTGTCATCTTCTCACCCAGTGTGACGAGAACATGCCGGATCTCGGCACCCATGACAGTGCCGTTCCCTTCCTTGTCAAATACCCTAAGGCCTTCGACATAGTCCTCATAGGTGCCCTGGTCCTTGTTCTTGGTCACCGTCAAAGTCCAACACCTTCACATTCATCTCATCACTCTTGGGGTTCCCCAGGACTTTGAGCACCTCGGCGTTGGTGGGGTTCTGGCCCAGGGCCCTCATCATGTCCCCACACTGGCTGTACAGGATCTTGCCATCTCCTGTTCGGTCAAACAGCTGGAAAGCCTCCTTGAACTCTGCGGTCTGGTCCTCGGTGAAGTCACACATCTTGACTGCTCAGCTCTGCCGGACCTTTTCCTGCAGTAATGGCAGAATCCATTTATTTTTAAAAAGAAACTTTGTAGCCCTGCCATGAATGACAAGTGCACATGGCCAGCCTTAAGACAAGGGTTATTAAAAACCAAATACAATGTAAACAATGTCACAACGTTCAGCTGGATACTGTTGCAGAGCCTTTTATCAAGGACAGGGGTTAAGTGTTAAAAGGCATAAACAGATATTAGCATTAACTGAGCCCTCTCCTCCAACTATTGAAAATAGGAAAGGGAGTGAATTACTTGCCACACAGTTCAGTGATTCCGAATGCAGGTCCACGAATCACCCAAAATTATCTTTCTAGGGAAACACTGTATCAACCCATTAAATCTTCACAGAAACCCTAAGAAGGAAGTACTATTATTATTCCCATGTTACAGGTGAGAAAACCAAAGCTCGGAGTGGCAAAGTGACTTTCCCCATTCTCACTTTCCAGCTCTGTGACCTTGGGTAAATTGCTTAACTTCTCTGGACTTCAGTTTCCTCCTAGTGACCTGGAGATAACTGTAGTTCTTCTCCCTTAGGGTTGTGAAGAACATTAAATGATATAATATTGTATGTTGAGCACTTAGAAAAGAGCCTGGCACTGGTAGGTAGTTGGTAAAAGTTTGCCATTATTTTTATTATTCCTATAATGTTGTCTTAAAATTTAAAGTCAGCTACAATAAGAAAACCTATTACCATTTATCACAGGGCCCACTCTGAGTCAGGCAGTGAGCTAAGCCCTTATCTTGTTTTATCTCTGTGTGCTTTTGTAACAGTGAGATTTATCACATTACTCCCCCCATATTACAGATGAACAAACTGAGGCACAGAAAGGTGGATTCACTTGCCCAAGATCACACAACTTAGGGAGGGGAGGAACTCAGATTTCAAACTCAAGCCTTGTCTGACTAAAACCAGAGCTTTCCACCGCCCTTGGAAGCCAGAACCAGGGACCTCAGACCTGGAACTCTGCAGATTCATCTCCTCGTGGAGGCTTTGAAAGTGGCCCCTGGTGGAATTTGGGACACTGAAGGTATATGAGGTCTAGACTGCCCAAGAAAATGGCTTCAATCTAGTCCAACCTCCCATAGCACAGACAGGAAGACTGAGGCTCCCAGAAGAACTGACTGGGCAAGGTTACATATTGGAGGACTCTAAGGGAGCTGAGCTGAGCCCAGTGGGGTGGGAGTGCAGCTGTTTGTCCCTGATATGGGAAGCAGCAGCATGGCACTTTCATGGTATGGAGGGAGTAAAACCTCCAAATGGTAGTAAAACCTCCGAATGGTTAAGAGCGTGGAGTGTGGATTCAGCCTTACCACCTTGCATGCCCTCAGCAAGTGACTTTGCGCTCTCTGCCTCAGTTTGCTCATTTGTACAGTGGGGATAGCAAGGACACTCATCTCAGTGAGCTCACTATTATTATTATAAGCTACACTGTGTTCTAACACAGTGCCTCTGACTCCCGCTCCTAGTGGGCAGGGATGGGAGGCCCCCCATGGACCCACTCCCTCCCTGTCTGGATGGTGCCAGCCCCTCCACTTATGCCCAGGGCGGTTGCCACCACACTGCCAGGCGGCCCTGGTGCAACTGGGGAGCCGCTCAGCAGGTTTTTCCTCTCAGCGCGCCATGGGGCACTAAGCTGTCCTCTCCCCGCCTCACCTAAGCCCAGCCCTACTAGGCTCGCAAGTTGCTCTCTGCCAGATACAGCCAGCGGGCAGCGGGCACTGCGTCACCATGCCCAGCATCTTCGCCTACCAGAGCTCCGAGGTGGACTGGTGCGAGAGCAACTTCCAGCACTCGGAGCAGGTGGCCGAGTTCTACAACACGGTGAGGGCCGGTGAGGGCCGGCCGGGCAGGAGGGCTGGGTGGTGATGGAGTCTCGCTACACTTGGGTTCAAAGCCAGGCTCTTCCACGTCCCTGCTGGGGAATCCTGTTTGAGTGGTTTGCCTCTCTGAGCCTCAGTCGGCTCATCTGCAGGCAAGGAGTGCTGGCTTTCATTCATTATTTGTCTTTATTTGGCATCAAGCTCTGCAGTAGGTTTTGGAAAGGCAGCAGTGACCAGGGAAAGAGCGACTCCAGGCATTCACAGCCCAGGGTAATGGTGCTGTAATGGGGGACACACAGGCAGCTTTGGGGGGCCCAGAGGTGGCCCCTGAGCCAGCAGGGAGAGATGGGTCAGGGAGGGCTTCCTGGAGGAGATGACTGTGTCTGCTTTGTTCTCAGCTGTACCCCCAGCCCAGGGTGACCAACTCATCCCAGTTTGCTGGGGACTGTTCTGTTTTCAGCATTGTAAGTCTCATGTCCCAGGAGACCCCTCAGTTCCAGCCACACCAGGGCAGTTGGTCATCCTTGCCCCAGCCCCTGCTATGGTGGTGGCCACACTAGCCGGGCCCCCAAATCTTGGATGCCTACATGGCAATAACATTTAACCAAAGCTTGAAAGATGCAAGCAGCCAAAGACACATGTGGCTGTGCTCCTTGTGCAGGGTTCTGTGGCCACCGCGGGGAACAAGGCAGGGTTCTTGCCTTCCTGGAGCTCCTAGGATGGTGGGTAACGCAGGCAGCATGCTTTGCTCTGTGCCCTGCACATAGTAGGTGATCAGTAAATGGTGAGCAATGGAATTTTGTGAAGAATTGCCTTTATTGAGTGCTTACTGTGTGCCAGGCAATGTACTAAACGTTTGATAGGGAAAATCTCATTTAATCTTCGCAATGACATTGGGGGTTCGGCACCCTGTTATTGTACAGAGTTAATCCCATTTTCCAGGTGAGGAAACAGGCCTTCAGGGAGTTTGAGGAAATGTCCAGGGCCACACTGGCACTTAGAGCCGGGGTATGGAGGTGGAGGGTCCAGGAGAGGCTTTTGGTGAGTGGGGTGGGGAAGCTCCAAGCCGAGCCAGGCGGGTCAGGTTGCTCTGACCCTGTGAGCTTTGACCTCACTGCTCCCCAGACCGGGAGGCAGGAGTTTGAGATTCAAGGGTAATCTGTGGTCTTCTCGGTTCTTGTTCCCCCTGACCAGACCCTGACTCTTTCTGGCCCTCAGCACCCTCACCTGAAAAGTGGGAGGGGCTGACCCTGCTGATCCTTGGGGGTTGAGAAGAGGGTTTCAAGTTTTGGAACCTTCCTCTCTGAATTCCCTGGCAGCCCTGTGGTCCAGAACGTTCTCTGTTCATCCCACCTCACAGAAGGCACAGAGAGAGGGCTGGCTCAGGTGTGGGCTCTGCCCAGGTCTAGCCGCACGCTCACGCTCTCATGTGAAATTCTCCCCGTCCCATCCTTCAGCCCGTCTCTAAATGCAGTGCACTGAACAACCCGCAGACAGTCTCCGAGGCTGCGGGTCTCACATGTTTTCTGCTCATGACACATCTGAGATTTCTACACCATCATCACCTAGTACCCGCATTTCCAGATACTCACCAAACAGAAACAAACGTTTTACAAAGCAATACTTACCTTTCCCTGGTGGGACCACACTTGGGTATTTTCTCTTCTATCAAAAAGGCTGTGGCAGACAGGTTAGGGCACAAGGAACTATGTTGTATTATAAAGCCTCTCCCCACGATGTCCTCCTTCCAAACACTTCTGAGTATCCCAAACCCATCACCATAGGGGTTGGCCAGATGGCTTTTTGGACTGTATGATCTCTATAGAAGTGACTCAGCTCTGCCACTATAGCTGGGAAGCAGCTACAGGTGACAGGTAAACAAATGAGTGTGGCCATGTTCCAATAAAACTTTATTTGTGGACACCAAAATATAAATTTCATGTAATTTTCATGCGTCACAAGATATTTATTGCTGTTTTCATTTTTACCCCCCCCCTTTCTTCCACCTCCCCCCCCCCCACTCTGGTTCAAGCTGTTGTTTCTTAGTCTAGTTGTGTAGGACACAGCTCCCTGGCCCATGCTGGTGTTATGAGCCTTGCGCTCCCCCGGCTGAGGGAGTCGGTTGCCGGTCGTTGGTTGGCAGCTCACAGCAGCTCACGGCAGCTCTCGCCGGCTGCCATCTTTTCATTTTTTCGACCTCTTTACACATGTCAACATCATTTGTAGTTCATTGGCCACACAAAACAAAACAGTGGGCTGGACTTGGCACAGGGCCTATGGTTTCCTAGCCTCTGATATAGCTATATACCACACACACACACACACACACACACACACACACACACACACATATATATATATATATATATATAAATAACTAGTCAAATAGTAAAAATAAGAAATTTTCTTTCCGATTTCTCAAATCAGGAATTAAAAATGAGTTTATTTCATAGTGAATGTGGGCACACTCACATTTTGCAGTGGGCGATTTGACAACCTTTATTGAGACATGGATTTACAAATAACCTGCCCCCCCCTTGACTCATTGTACCTGTAGGAACTTTCACCAAAGAGGCAATCCCAATAGATGGCAAGATTTATACACAGTCATTTATATACTGAGTCATTTGTAACTGCAAGAAAAACAGATAAATAAAAAAGAAGCCATAACATTTTCACCACTTTGTGTAGGGTGACTATATCCTGCTGAAACACTACGCAGTATTTAAAAGCATAGTTTTGATCAAGTATGTAAATGAAAGACAAAATATGTAGCAGAAATTTAAAAAACCTATTCATGTGGATTTCATCATGGTCCGCTTAGGAGTCACAACTCGTAGTTGGAAAGCACTGTTCTCTGGAGAATCTTTGGTTTTCTCACTGCTCAGCTTGCAAGAAGCTCTGAGCCTGGGGTGGGGGAGAGCCCAGCCCCACAGGGTCAGGGTAAGGAGGAAGGAAGCATGAGAGGACTCAGCACAGGTGATAGGAGACTTCAGAAGAGGGCACCTAAGAGTTGGGTTTTGAAAGCTGAATAGGAGCTCACCAAGTGGGATAGGAGCCAGGAAAAGAGCAGGAGCAGAGAAAAAGAATGTACTAAGTCGTGGAAGTAAAAGAGGGGCTGGCCAGTTTGGGAAAGAGGAAATAATATGTTTGTGGCTAGACTCTGGGTAGAGATGAAGATGAAAAGTTTTGAGTGCTTGGTTGGAGTGTTTGAAATGTATCCCGTAATCATTGATGGACTCATTCATTCAACAAAAATGCTGGGAACCAAGCTGTGCTGGGAGATCCTGGGATCCCAGAGAGGCTCAGCATCCCAGGATGTGTAAGGCGCTTTAGAATTAGAACTAGGTCCCCCAGTCCCATAATTTGTCCCATAAAAGGGAGACACAGGAGCCAGAAGTGAGGTGGTGGGGAGCCATGAGGATGGGGCTTGAGGCCTCCGCTTGCTGAAAGAATGAGTACATGTTCTCTAAGGTATATGGGCAGTGGGGACGGCGTCTGCAGAGGCCTTGAGGTGAGGGACAATGAGCTGGTGGCTTGAGCCCGGGCCCAGGCTGCCTTTGGGGGAGGGACTGAGGGCAACAGAAAAGGCTGGCTAGGTTTCCAGGGGCCAAACGAGGTATGCCAAGCAGAGGAGTTTGTGTTCCCTTGTGAGGGCACTGGGGACCCAGGGGAGAATCAGTGATGTGGGGGCAGCTGGGGCACCTGGTTGACTTCAGAGACAGTCAGGAGAGCCAAGAAAGGATATCTAAGAGGAACAGAGGTCAGGGTGTGGGAGCAGCTGGATCGGGAGGGGCAGGGGAGAAGGCAAGGTGTGGGCTGTTCCACTTTGCACCTGCTTGCTTTGGCCTAGGCTGCTGACCTCTTAGGAGAGTTCCAAGTGGTGTGGGAAGGAGTTTCAAGTCCCCTGCCCCCGGCTCCCAGAGGCAGCTGTGCTGTTGAATTTTTCCCTGGGACCCTGCTAAAGCTTCAGAAGCTCCACATCTCATCCTCTCCAGAAAGCCCCCTCTCAGATGCTTGGGCACAGAACACAGGGGTGGCATGCCTAGTGTGGGAACTGCACAGGCACAGGCGGGGAGGAGGGAGTGCAGGCTGCAGTGCCCGCCCCTCCAGCGGCCTTCCCACCTCCTCTTCCAATGGAGCCTTCTCTGCAGCTGGCCGCTGCAGCGTGAAGGCTCCTACCTGTCTCCCCTGAATGCTGTGTGACTCAGGTAGGAGACCTGCCCCTCTCTGTGCCCCTGGCTGTGACTGGGAGGCCCAGGGAGCTCTAAACCACACCTCCATCCTCTGCCTCTTTCCTCATCAACATTCACATAAAAGCAATTAATTTCAGGCACTTCCGGTCTGCCAGGCCCAGCAGAAGCCAGGAGGGCATGGTGCCTGCCCTCAGGGAGGACAGATGCCATTAATTGAATGATTACACACACGAAACTGGTGATCAAGCCCAAGACACAACTCAGGGTCAGACTCAATAGGTCCCTCTGGACCTCTTTTTTCCTTTGGAAAAACAGGCATTTGGTGATTCCCACTCTGCTGGTCTCCTGGGGTTGACAGAGGGGTCTGATTGGAGTGGAAAATGACCCTCCATTTGGCTTGTCATTCAACAAGAATTGATTGAGCCAGGCAGTGTTTCAGGCTCAGGGAACACTGCGGTGATGGAAGCAGACAATAATGCCTGCCCTCGCAAGGCTGGTGTCCTGGGCAGGGAGGAGACAGACGATAGGGGTACAGGATGGTGGGAGGTGATAGGGAAGAAAAACTAATTCACTCAGCAAATATTCACGGGGTGCACATTCAAAAAGGGGGCAACTGTAGGGTGCTAATAGTAAGTGAGTAAGTCATTCATAGGACCATGGAGAGGACGAAACAGCTACCGGACAACCCAAATGTCCATTGACAAATGAATGGGTAACACAATGTGCCCGTCCACATACTGGACTATTACTCGGCCACGAGGAAGAGGGAGGTGCTGATGCTCGTTTCAATGTAGATGGACCTTGAACACACGGTGCTCGTGACAAAAGCCAGAAACACAAGACCACACCGTGTGTGATTCCATTTATGTGAAATGTCCAGAACAGGCACATCCACAGAGACAGAGAGTGGGTTAGTGGTTGCCAGGGGCTGAGGGTCGTACAGTTCCTTTTTGGGGTAATGGAAATGTTCTGGAATTATATAGTGGTGATGTTTGCACAATCTTGTGAATGAATGGAGACCCACTGACTTGTACACTTTAAAAGAGTGATTTGGATAGTATGTGAATTCTATCTCAATTAAAAAAAATAGAGGTATTGAAAAAACTCACAGTTCCTGGCACATCCTAAGCAATGAATAAATCAAAGCTTTTACCATTATTAAGTAAACATAGCACAGAGAGACGCAAAAGTGTTAATTTTGTTTGACATTTATTAATTTTATTTAATCCTCATAACAATTCTATGAAGTAGGTACTCTTATTTTCCCCATTTTGCAGATGGGTAGATGAAAGCTCAGAGAGGTTATGTTTCCTTCCCAGAGTTGCACAGCATGTAAATTGCAAGTGCACAAAAACTGTAAGCGCTGGAAGTTCCAGAGTGAAACCCAGGCCACCTGGTCCCAGAGTGTCTCACTTCCCCACAGCGCTGTGAGGCCACGCAGTTACTGAGTGATTAACAATGAGTGTGTGCTTCTTAAGCCATGCAAGTAGGTCCCCTGCAGGGAGCGGCTGTGGCTGGTGCTGTTGCTCCATGCCCCCCGCCCAGTGCTGACGTTGAATGGATGCAGACTGGGGCCCTGGGCAGGTGACAGGGCCAGGTGTGAGTGGTAGGAGTTCAGCATGGGCAGTGGGGAGAAAGAGCCAGGGGGTTTCGGCCATGTTCATTGATTTCATTGATTCAGCAAACTCTTCTTGAGTGCCTACTGGCTACCCAGCACAATAGGTGTTGGGGACACAGCTAAGGATAAAACAAGTTGTTTCTGGTCCTCAGGGAAGTCGCAGCCTAGTGGGGGAGGGCACAGGCATCAAGAATGAGGCAGTGGGATCCTCCAGGGAACCAGTGGGTCAGCAGGGAGACAGTGGGGGGTGTTGAGGGGTGAAGTCTCAGCCCCAGTGGTTGGAGTAAATGAGAAAGGGGTGCCCCCTCTGCCTCTTCCCATGGCTGAGGTGGGGAGTCAGTTCAGGTCAATCTCTCTCCCTCTTTCTTTTTCTTCCCTTCTTCTCCAACATCTTTTCCCCCTCCTTCTTCCTTTTCTCTTTCCCTCCTTGTCTCCTTGCATCCTTCCCTCCACCTTTCCTTCCTTTCTTCCAGCCCTAAGGTATTCAGCTACATCTGTTTATCAGATGCCCTGCTTGTGATAAAAAAGCAGACATTCTACAGTAACAGCAACGCCATTGTAAACAGATGGTTCAGCACCTGTGCCAGGCACACACATGCATTATTCACATGTATCTTGGCATGTGTTATTCTCTACAAAAATTTACTGAGCACCTACTGTGTGCCAGGCACCATTCTAGACACTGGAGTGTTCGCAGCAGTAAAACAAAACAGCCAAACTCCTGGCCCCATGGCACTTGGTTCTCTAATCCTCAATGTGGTGCTCAGAGGTAGAGGAGGAAATTGGGGTACAGAATGTCCCCCAAACCCTGACTGGACACACCTTATGAAAGCAGGGACTTTGTTTTCAGGCACTTCTAAGGTCCTTGAGCACATAGTAGGCATTGAAGGATTAGTTGTTGAGCAAATGAATGAACAAATGAATGAATGAATGAATGAATGAGAAGGGACCCCGTGAGTCCAGAGATTGAGGGCCGGGCTGACTCTGGACATGATCTCAAATGGTGCCTTTCCTGCCTTGCTGAGTCTGGGTGGGGCCAGCGGTTGGGAAACGTGGGGACCCAGCCCTGGAGGCAGGGAGGAGACCCTGGCATCCTTTCTGATGCTATCAGAGGCTCTGGAGCCAGTGCAGCCCATTAGTCACACGCTCCGCCTGTTGCTCTGCCCTCATTTTGCACATTTGGGCATCATCGAAAATTCCTGTCTCGGTTCTGGCCCCTGAGCTTGGAGCAGCTACACACTGATAAGCCTGTTATTATTACTGCCCTCAGTAACAACAGCAGCAGCTCTTACTATTTATTGAAGCAGGGGGTCCCCTCTTACCATCACCACCTATCTAGCCCTGTCTTTCAAAACAGAAGTAAACCAACCTCTGAGTCCCCTGGAGCTTTGAAACCTCAGAGAAGTTACTCCACCTCTCCGAGATTCAGTTTTCTCATCGACAAACAAGAACTAGAAAGCTGGGGGTGTGCGGAATTAAAAACAATCTCTGCAAGGGAGTGTGGGCAAAAGTTGAGAGAGGAACACTCATAGCTCCTTTTACCCAGAACTTTCTAGATGCAAGATTCTCTGTCAAATGTTTTCACGCATGTGATGGGTGATCCACCTGAATCTGTTTTGAAGTCTGGTCCACAAGAAACATTGATTGAGTAGCTACTGTATTCTGGTTCCTGAGGTTACAATGGAGAATGGAGAAGACACAGCCTGTGTTCTCAAAGTCAGGTTTAGCGGGAGAGCCAGACAGTCCCAGAGCAGCTGGATAAGTACTGGGAAAATGGGATGGCATTGGGCACAAAGGAAGGCCACCTGACCCTGCCTTGGGGGATTTGGAAGTCTTTAGGAGGTGATACCCAGGTGAGAGATGGAGTCGTAGTTGGCCTGGCAAAGAAGGGTAGTAGAGAGGGAGAGTGTTCCAGGCAGTGGGAACAGCATGTGCAAACTCCTGGAGGTAAAAGGTTAGAGTAAGAAGCATGGCTCATTCAGAAAACTGAGTTATTTTTTCCACCTGGATTATAAAGTCGAGTTGAGAGATGCGTGTAATGGAAGGAGTTTATAAGCCAAGTTTAAGAGTTTGGATTTTACTTATGGGAGTCACGGGTGTGTGTTTTAAATGGAAGCTTTAGAGTTTGGGAGACTGGTTGGTTCAGCATCTTCGGGTGTGTGTTGATGTGCCCAAGGGCTGGTGTTTGGTTGAAGGCAGAGGGGATTTTGCCCATTCAGTCTCTATGGCTCCATTTTCCCTTAGACAACCGACTGCTCCTCCCCTACTGGGCATGGTCTCGATGGGATGGTCAGTCAAGGTGTTTCCCCTCCTCTGACCAGGGGTGCGATGTGGTCCAGGCTGCACTGTCCAGAATTTGAATCTTGGGCTTGAACATGAAGATGGAACATAGTTGTTTTCATTCACATCCAAAGTTTCCCCCTAAAGAGATTGTCCATTTGAGGGCCAGAGCTGTTCTGGTTTCTGGTTTTCCTTGTCTCTGCAGTTCCTTTGATTAATGAACTCCCCACAATAAATTAACTAATGAATAAATTAATTAACTGTACACACATACATACTCACATATATTTATATTTACAGTGTAAGTTCACCAGAATCATTTTCTGTTGCGTGCTACCAAAGAGCTCTAGCTAATATGTGAATAGTGATGGATTTAAGCAGTAGAAAGCTAGCTTAAGCAAAAAACAAAACCAACCTCACAAACCCAAAAAAATGCATTATAAAAATACTGGAATATTTTAGAAAATGGAAAGATGAGTTGCTTGGGAAGATTGGGGCCTAGTGCAGGTCTGGAGGATTCAGCGGAAGGGGAAATACTGCCCTTGAGTGTTGGCTTCTATTCTCAGCCTCATCTCCTCGTGGTGGCAAGATAGCTGCCATATCTTAAACATTACGACAATATCCCAGGGCATCTCTATTAGAGAGTTGTCAACAATGAGACTCAATTTTGGTGAATCCCAGGCTGTGTCTTCTTCAAGTTTCAAATTCCCAAAAGAGAAAATCTGATTGGTCCTGTTTGAGATAGGTGTGTACTCCACTTGGGTGGGGGTGGGTCTTGTGATACAGACAGGTCAAGTGTGGGCGGTACCTGTCTGTTCTGGAATAGCTATTATGAACTGGTGGCTGTCCCAGAGATGTGTTTGACCTTGTCCATTGGTAGAAACCAGAGACGTTGGCATGGAAAAGAAGGATGTGGGTGAGACCATGGGCTGGGAAACCAGTTTGCCAAGGCTGGGTCCTCCAATTGTTACTTTTGAGCTGTTTCCACCATGAGCCAAGGAGAGCCATGGGCTTCCCGAGAATCAGGAGGACACCTGCCTTGGGAACTTGCACAGGTCCCCAGGCTCAGAGATGATGACATTGTATCAGGTGAATGATTTCCCCACACCCACTACTGTGCTCTGTATTTTTGAGTCAGTATCCTTAAGACCCAGGTTCCAAGAAATAACAGAGCGACCTAGTTAACAGAGCATGGTTCCTTCACCAAGATGAGACACAGGTAGTTGAGGAGACCTTTACAAGGGGAGGATTTTATTGGGGAGGAAAGGGGGTAATTGAGCGAACCAGCTGGTTGACCTCAAGTTGGCAGGTCAACAAGACCACGAGGACACTTGACAATGAACACATGAGATACTCACTGTGGCCCCGACATACATGGGGGAACCTGTGAGGGGCCTTGCAGTGCTGCATCAGCACTTAAGGACTCTGAGCCATTGAAATTCTGGTGCAAACGTTCTTGTGACCTTAATTGTACCCATGAGGGCTGGAGACCTTTGGATCAACAGCACGAAGAGGCAGGTGACGTTATTCATATGTCACAAGTGCATTAAAAGGGTTAGGGCATTGAAGTTATCTTCTCAAGGCCCCACAGCCATTAAGGGAGCATGGATCCAATCCCACATCACTTGGATCCCGAAGCCCATTCATTGGAAAGATTTGGTTTCAAAGGAAACACCCAACTAAAACCTGATTAAATAGGAAGGACAATATCTTATTTTAAAAAATAGAAGTCTGGACCTAAATGGTTTTGGAATAGGTTAACTGAGCAGCTCAACATCATCAAAATACTTGGCTCTTTCTGTCTTTCTGCTGTGCTATCCCTGGAGAAGTGGTTCTCACAATATTGTCCAGGGACCTCCTGGGATCCCTGAGGCCTTGTCAGAGGTTCCTCGAGGCCTAACTTATTTTCATAATAATGAAGATATTATTTGCCTTTTTTCAATCTGATTATCTCATGAGGATACCATGGAATCTTCCAGTGGCTACGTGACATGTGATGAATCGATCTCTCTGGTGGCCAAGGGAATGTGTGCTGGTGTAGTCTTGTGTTTTGAAAATTTCTTGGATTCAATTTCTAATACAGTCAATCTTGGTTGATGTAACTCATATAAGCAAAAGGTCTTTGAGGTCCTCGGTAATGTTTAAGAATATAAGAGGGTCTTGAGATCAAAAAGTTTGAGAACCACTGTTCTCAAATATTTGTTTTTGCCCTCAGCCTAGTTTCCTCCCGGATGCAAAATGGCTGCCTCATCTTAAACATCACAATACTGTCCAAACTTCTTTTCACTGGGCCTGATTTCAGTAAAGAGAATTTTCCCAGAAGTCCCTCATCAGATCTTCCATCATGTTTCATGGCCAGAATTCTATCACACATTTATTCCTCAACCAGTCGTTGGTGATTGTAATGATTCATGCCCTGGGGCTAAATCTTGCTTCCCTGAAGGCCATGTCCTACTGATGCTTGAACACAATTCAGATTTATATAGCAAGGAAGAAAGGGGATATATATAATTTAAGATGTAGGTTCAGCTGCATTTTGGTTCACAGGAAGTGAAAGGCAAGCCTTAAACTGCTTATTAAGAACAGTCCTAGAAGTAATAGATTCATTTACATTCCTATCCCATTGACCAGACCAGGTCACAAGGGCACAGTACATTGCAAGGACGGCTGGGAAATGTAGTCTTTAGCTGAGTAACTGTGTGCCCAGCTAAAACTTGGAGGATACTATTTCTATAAGGGAAAGGGGGAGAATGTATTTAGAAGATGAGTAGCTAGTCTTTGCCACACTCATTGAGTGAATGAAGCCCTAGGATAATGGATGGAGTCATAGGTTGATGATTGCTGATGACTCGTTGACTGTCAAGGTCAGATGAAAGAGTGACGAACTCTGGGATGATTCATTGCCTGAAGGAAGGCAGGTGACCGATTGGTGAATGACTGGGAGTTCGGACTTAGGGGCAGCTCCCCTTTGCCTCCCCTGTCTGACACCCTCTTTCTGTGTCCTCTTCTTCTCCAGTTCAGCAATGTCACCTTCTTCATCTTCGGGCCTCTCATGATGTTCCTGATGCACCCCTATGCCCAGAAACGCTCCCGCTACATTTACAGTGTCAGTGTCCTCTTCATGGTCGTAGGTAGGTGGGAGTCTGTGACCGTGGGGCGGCGGTGGTGGGCAGGGCCACCCCTTGACCCCCTCCCTTTGTCTCCTGCTGCAGGCCTGTTCTCCATGTACTTCCATATGACACTCAGCTTCCTGGGCCAACTGCTGGATGAGATCTCCATTCTCTGGCTGCTGGCCAGTGGTTACAGCATATGGATGCCCCGCTGCTACTTTCCCACCTTCCTAGGGGAGAACAGGTGGGGCGGGGGGTGGGCCTGGCCATCTGGGGATCCTATCGGAGCCCGGCTAGGTGCCTGGGTTGCCTCCCTGAGCACTCTTGGGGTCCTTGGAATCCCTCCCCTGACCACCCCAGGAATTTCTTCTGACCCTGCCTAACTTAATTGGGTTCCTAGGGACCCCGCCACTGAATGTACTTGGAACTTCTGGAATTCCTCCCAGAATTCCTCCCCTGAAGCCAGCTGGATAGCCTAGGACCTTCTCCAGACCTTGTCTGAGCCCACCTGGGGGTTCTGGGACCCCATGCCTAAGCTTACCTGGACCCCCAGACCTCTCCCCTGAACCTATCAACTGAGCTTCCTGGAATCTTTTTATCTGATCCTCCTGGGCCCACCTTGTGCTCAAGACCCATCTGCAACTCTCTCCTGACCCTGCTCAACCCAACCCAGCCTTCAAAAACCCCTCTCCTGAAAGCCCCTGGGACCACTGTATTTCCTCCCTTAATCTCACCTGGGCTCCCCCGAATCCCTTGTCTGGCCTCACCTGGGCCCCTGACAACCTTCACTGACTCCTGGGCCTTGAGACTCTGTTGAGCCCACCTGGGAGCTTCAAGACCTTTTTCTGAGTCCCTTTGGGTTCCTTGGAACCCCTTCCCTTTTCTCCTCCACCTCGGCCACAAGGTCTCCATGTGACTCTGCCTAGCCCCCCAGAACCCTCCCCACCCCGATCCCCAACCCCTACAGCTGAGCCCTTCTCCTTCCAGGCCCCAGTTCGTCTGCCTGGTCGTCGTTACCACCCTGGTCAGTACCTTCCTGTCCTTCCTGAAGCCCACGGTCAACGCGTACGCCCTCAACAGTATCGCCGTGCACATTCTCTACATCGTGTTCCAGGAGTACAAGAAGTGGGTGGTGGCTGCAGGCGCTGGGAAGGTGGCTCCTAGACCCCCTGTCCCCTCCCCCGTGCTGGCCTGCCCGTGTTCAAGATCATCCATGAATGAGGGGCGGGGCCAGGGTCTGAACGGAGGGCTGTCTGACTGCAGAGCTTGTCCTTCTTTATTATGAACCCTCCATATGTATACAGAGTGTTGTATCCCAAACCTCCATGTACCCACTAACCAGCCCCAACAGCCATCCACATTTTACCAACCTGCATTATACATTCTAGATTTCATATCATGACACCAATTAATTTTTCAGGTTTTTAGTCTCCCAATAAAGAATTATTTTTTTAACCCATACTAGATCTTAGCAGGAAAAAGAGGAACTCTCAAATGAGGCCATTTGAGGAGAGTTGAATAAAAGGGTTATTTACAAAGGAGAGGGCAGGGTGTAGGAAAATCATTAGGGATCATTTAGAATCTCTGCTAATAAGAATGGGCTTCTGTGACATCAGAGACCTGGGGTGAGGGGTGATGGGGGGAGTGATTACAAGAATGGAAGGAGAGAGCCTACATAGAGGGAGGGTCTCCTTGGCAAGAGCTGTGACCTCCAGTTGTACTGGTTGCAGTCAACCTGAGCCAACTCCACCGAAAGGAAGCACTGGAAATAAATCTAACATCCCCTGCTCCCACCCTTTGGTTTCCTGCTGGTGCCCCCATTGGCCAACCCAACAGGAAACCATTGGCCAACCCAACAGGAAACCATTGGCCAACCCAACAGGAAACCATTGGCCAACCCAATTGGAAGCCCAAGATCAAGGGAGCCCTTGGATTTGGTCCACACAGCTCAGTCCCCCTTCCCCAGGGCAGAGGGCAGAGTGAAGAATGGTAGGGAAGAATCTTGAGGGACAAATGAAAGCTATGGCACACACACTTCTAACGAAGTTAACACACTTCCTTAAAATAGTATCCAATACCCAGGTCTTATCGATGTTTGCTCAGTTTCTCAAAGATGCCTTCTTACACCTGGTCTCATTTAAGTCAGGATGCAAACACAGACTCTTAGGCCTTTATTTCATGACAGTCCCTTCCTCCCCCTTGGCTCATGCCTCTGATTTGGTAACAGACACTTGGTCATTTGTCCTGTAGAACATCCCGCCTTCTGGATTTGACTTACTGCTTCCTGTGGTGTGTTTCCTTATTTTTGTATTTTCTGCACATGAATAATTCAATCTAGATTTAGGTTTTGATTTCTTTGAGGCCAGAATATTTCATGTGTGGTGCTGGGTGCTTCTTGTTTTATCCCATTAGGACCCCAGAATGAATGGCTGTCCCACGTTTAGTGCCGTTAAGGTGGATCAGGGGATTTGGAAGGTGTCACCCCATACCTTCACTATAAAGTTTTCCACCGACCTTTCAACTAATGACTTCAGCAGCCACGGATGCCCCTGCCTCCATTCACGAGCTCATTAGGGATTGTGAAAGGGTGATTTGCAGGTTCTGTTATTCCTTCTGCATCGATTAGCTGGAGTTCTTCCATCAAGAAGGACTTTCACTCACCGACCTTGAAATACAGTTTGAACAGGAAAAACAGGTGACATCATTGATTCTTTCTCCTTATTTATCAATTTCCAGAGTAATGAGTTAGTGCCTCAGTCGTCTCTTGTAGGGACCACTGAAGTTGGTTTTGTTTTTAAGTGTTATTATGAACTCAAGAATGTTTACATCTCTTAAGTGTTTTAATCCATTTCAGTCACTGTGCTATATTTTTAACTTTTCGTTTTGAACTAATTACAGACTCATAACAAGTTGCACAAACAGTACAGCTGCCTGTGTGCCCTTTCCCCGGCCTCCCCAGTGGCAGCATCTGTTTTTTTTCTCTCTCCAAAATCCAGTTTTTATTTCCTTTGGATATATACCCAGAAGTGGAACTACTAGATCATATAGATCTATTTTTAATTTTTTAAAAAAGATTTTATTGGAGAAGGGGAACAGGACTTTATTGGGGAACAGTGTGTACTTCCAGGCCTTTTTTCCAAGTCAAGTTGTTGTCCTTTCAATCTTAGTTGTGGAGGGTGCAGCTCAGCTCCAGGTCCAGTTGCTGTTGCTAGTTGCAGGGGGCGCAGCCCACCATCCCTTGCGGGAGTCGAGGAATTGAACTGGCAGCCTTGTGGTTAAGATCCCCCCAGTGGCAGCATCTTATGTGACAATAACACAGACTCAAAAGGAAGAAATTGACAATGGGACAATATTGTTAACTAGAATGCAGAGTTTATTCAAATTTCACTGGTTCTTACTCATTATGTTTACTTTTTGATGTGGAGATTGTCTCATTTTAGGTTAGCGGGCAGGGCCTGTGCTTTTAACCAGAAGGGAGTTAGTGCCTTATTAATCCCAGATATGCTCTTTCTCCTAAGGGACACTGGGTAAGCTCTTCTGTCAGGGAAACAGAGTCTGATCCCGAGTCATCCCAAGGCATGGCCATCTGAGAATCACCCTGCCACACACAGATATGCACATTTTCATAGCACACAGACAGGGATTTTCACACACTGACTCACAGGCACCCTCCCTCCCCCACCACACACACACACACACACACACACACACACACACACACACACACAGAAGGGCTTGTAGGTTAAAAATTCTGCAACCTGACAACGCTTGTTCAGACCCCAGCTCTGCCCCTTACTAGCTCTGTAAACATGGGGTGGGGTTGGGGCGTGACAATGTCATGGGCCTCAGTTTTCTCATTTACAAAATGGGAATATTAGTGTTGGTGTGAGGACTGAGTTTCTATCTGAAGCACTTTTAGAACTGCACTGGGCAACCTGTAAGTGCTCAGTAAATGTTAGTGATAAGCACAGATGAGGCCCCATACGCCTGGCACCCTGGTCCTTCCCTCCTCCCAGCCTCATCTCCATGATGGAGGAATTTCCCATCAGCCCCTGCAGGCTCTACTCTTGGAGTCAGGTTCTCATCTCCCTTCTTCCCTCTCTAGGACCAGCAATAAGGAGCTTCGGCATCTCATTGAGGTCTCTGTGGTTTTGTGGGCTTTCGCATTGACGAGCTGGATCAGCGACCGCTTCCTTTGCAGTTTCTGGCAGCAGATTAATTTCTTCTACCTGCATAGCATCTGGTAAGCACCTATCCTATAGTCTGGGGCCCCAGACCAGAATGCCAGAGCTTGGAGCAGCAGCCTGGGGACAGAGAGTGTAGGCACAGATACTGGGGTGTGTGTGTGTGTGTGTATGTGGGGTGACTGACTGTAATCCTGGGGACAATTCCAGAAAGTTCCTTTGGATGGTCAGGATCCGTGAGCAGTAAGCAGAGGACCTGGGTGGGGCCGGGGCACCCAGCTGGCTGTAGGGCCTGCTGTGCCCTCACTGCCCTCTCCTTGCACCCACAGGCATGTGCTTATCAGCATCACTTTCCCATATGGCATGGTCACCATGGCCTTGGTGGACGCGAGGTATGAGATGCCAGACCAAACCCTCAAAGTCCGCTACTGGCCTCGGGACACTTGGCCCGTGGGGCTGCCCTACGTGGAAATCATTGGTGACCACAAGAACTGTTGAAGTCTGCCTATTTCTTGACTACCCAACCACCTGCCAACTCACCTGTGTCTTGAGGAGAGAGGCCTGGATGAGGAATCTGAAAGATGCTCACAGTTCCTTCCTCCAGCTGCCTTTTCCCATCCTCCATGTCCTGCATGGCCTCTCCCCAAGGCAGGGCATGGACCACAGCCTCTCTGTGCAGCAGTCTGATGGCCCTGGGGGCTGCGATCATAGCTCCCCTTCATGACCTGCCCGTTCTCTTCCATTCCTCCTGTGTTCACTGCCTCCTCATTGGCTCCTGACCTGGTGGAGCCGAGTCACCAGGTGCTGTGATTCTGTGGCACCTACTGGGAATGACCTCAGGGCTGAGGCTTCGTCCATGGGTACCTTACTGATAGTGGCGGTCACTACCAGACTCTTTGGACCTGTCTTTGGCTGTGCACCGTCCCTGGTACTTGGGGGCCCACCCAGAGAAGGGACGTGTTTTCCAGTCACCTCGTTCTACCCTCACTCGTGCCTGCAGAGTCTCTGCAGGCCCTCACACACACTCACACATGGACTTATCTGGCCATCTCACTGGTTGACAGCTGAGCGATATGGACACCTGGGTGCTGGAGGTGCAGTCTGGGTGCAGTTGAGACATGGGCATCAGAAAGGGAGCTGGGGTGACCAGTACAGGCTCTCAAAGTGAGGGAGGAGGGGAGGAAGAGAGGCGGGGAAGAGGGGAAGATATTTTTCATGGTGGTTAAAAGCACAGGGCTTGGAGTCAAGAGACTTAAGTTTGAATCCTGCTCCATCATTTCCTAGTTGTATAATCTGGGGAAGTGATTTTTCCTACCTCTGAAGCTCAAGTACCTTGTCTGTAAAATGGAAATATTCCTTCTTTCATGGGATTTCTATGTGAATAAAACAAGAGGATGTGTGTAAAATGCTTAGCATGGAGTCTGGCAAACATCCATCCATCCAGTCGTTTTTTAATTTATCCATATGTCCATCTGTCTGTCCGTCCATCTGTTCATCCATCCGTCCATCCATCTATCCATCCATCATCTATCACCTAGTATCCTTCCGTCCATCCATTCAACTGACTGCTATTTATCCCTCATCCTCAACTAATCCACCCATCTATATTTAGCTATCCATTTATCCATCCAAATCATATCATCATTCTTCCATTCATTCCACCTATTCATTCATTTATCTCTTCAACAAATATACATTGAGAGTCTACTATATGTCTTCCACCAGCCCATGGGGATGCAAGACAACAAAGACATGCAAAGTCTCTGCCCTAATGAGGAACATAGGTCAGACAAAGGTCATTCCAGGCACTGATGAGTGCTTCCTAAAAGATGAAGCAAAAAAAATAAAAAAAATAATAATAATAAAAAAAAAAAGATGAAGCATGGTGTTCTGGAGAGCCACGGGGGGTTGGAGCAGCCCCTTTACATGGAAGGTGAGTGGGGATTGCACTTTCCAGCTGAGACCTCAATGAAAGAGGAAACTGGACGTGTCAGAACTGGGGAAGACCATTCTGGGCAGAGAAATGGCAGATGTGCAACTCCTGGGGTGCGAATGCAGTGGAACAACTGAAAAAAAAGCTGTCGCTGGAGCTTAGTAACCAAGGGAGAGCGCAGAGTAAGAGGTTCTTAACCTAGGGGTCCTGGATGGGTTTTAGTACCCATGCACCATTTGATATTCTCTGCAAAAGATAGGTGTTGAGGGATGTTATCGGTGTCCCAGGAGTGCCTCACTCCAAAAGGAGTAGAGGCAAGCCCTCTGGCCCACTGGAGAGATGGGGGAAATTAAAGGGGAGGGACCACTCATATTTACTGAGTGACTACCATGTGCTCTATGTCCATGACATGTTATTGAACCTAATACCTCCCCACACACACCCCTTCAGACAGACATGAATATTCTCATTTTATAGAGACAGCTCAAAGAGGGCAAGCAGTGTGCCCAGGAACCCACAGCCTGATATGATCCAGCAATTCCACTCATAGGTATATACCCCAAAGAATTGAAAACAGATATTCAGACAAACACTTGTACAGAAATGTTCATAGAAGCACTAGTGACAAAAACCAAAGGGTGGAAACAACATAAATGTCCAACAACGGATTAATGGAGAGAAAAAAATGTGGTGTAACATACAATGGAATATTATTCTGCTATAAAAAGGAGTGAGGCTCTGATACTAGCTACAACATGGATGGACCTTGAAAACAGTGCTCAGTGAGAGAAGCCAGACAAAAAAGGGCACACAATGTGTGATTCCATCCACATGAAATGTCTAGGAATAGGCAAATTCATAGAGAGAGGAAGCAGATTAGTGATAGGAGCTGAGAGGAGGGGATGATGAGTGACTGCTAAGAGGTACACGGTTTCCTTTTGTGGTGATGCAAATGTTCTGAAACTAGATACAGGTGGAGGTTGCACAACATTGTGAACGTTCTAAATGCCACTGAATTGTACACTTTGATATGGTTAATGGTTAATTTTATGTTATGTGAATTTTACCTCAGTTAAAATTTAATAAAGCTCCCAGAGTTACTCTCTGCTGGTCTTAGGTCATGCCCCCTTCTCCCTCAACCAATCCCAGTAGCCAGAGGGATGCCATAGTCCTTTGATTGGTCAGGCCCGGTCATGTGTTTCCTGGGGTTTGGGAGGTGAAGGGGTGACCCCGCAGGAGCCCCACTCTGACTGTGGTTTGAGAGGGGGTAGGAATGGGCAGGTGAGGGCTGAAGCCTTCCCTCAAGCCCTGTGCTCCTGTCATGAGTTGACATTCTCCCAGAAGGGCTGCCATTTTAAAATTCATACAAAGGTGTCTTACAGGCTCATATTGGCCTTGGGAGGAGCCCCAAGATTGGGGACTGTTGCCAGGAAAAAAAGAGGGGAGGGGTAAATTATGCTAAGAGAGAGAAAATTTCAGTGCCCAGTGTAATGACATTTTCTGGGGAAATACCTTGTTGCACTACTGTGTTTACCCGAAAATAAGAGCTAGCCAGACCATCAGCTCTAATGCGTCTTTTGGAGCAAAAATTAAAATAAGACCTGGTATTATATTATACCGGGTCTTATATTAACATAAGACTGGGTCTTATATTAATTTTTGCTCCAAAAGACTCATTAGAGCTGATGGTCCGGCTAGATATTATTTTCGGGGAAACACGGTAGTTTTAGTTGGCTCCAAACCCATTCATGGCTCCTCACTGCCTATTGGATAAGGGTCCAAGGCCCAGTGTAACAGTTAAGGTATGCTCTGAGTAGAAGTTAATCTGGGGTATGTCTCCAACTGGCCCCTGGGCTCTGCTCCTGCTTGGTCATATTCAGTATTGCCATGAGTGGCTGTATGTACATTTGTAGCTAGCAGGAAACTGTGCTGAGTACATTTGTTGCTGGCAGCAAACTGGGAGGTACAGGAAACATGCTGGAGGCCAGAAAAAGGATTCCAAAAACACATCTTGAAGGGCTGAGCTATCTACAGGGTGAAAGGTGAATAAACACCAAGTCCTCCCTTTGGGTGCAAACAAACCCGACCGCTAGAGAGCGATAGAGAGCTAATGTAGTAGCAGTTCAGTTCAGACAGGAAGTTACACTCCCTCTGTTCGAAATGTTACTTTCTAGCTGTAGGACTTGGGTCCACTTATATTCCCTCTATGTATCAATTTCATTGTTTGTAACACCAAAATAACATGTATCAATCATACACTCTGCCAAACGCTCAAATTATTACTTGCTTTATGTTTTTCTTTAACTCTACTCTCTTTGCTCACACTGATGTGTTTAAATAGGCAACATTGTGTCACTTCAATAACTCATTTGCCAGAGATTAAAAAAAATCATAAAACTAGTTACAGTAACAAACGAAAAGTGTTATTAACTGCAGCTCAGGGATTCCTAACCCAGTTTTCCCATTACAATCCCCAGCAGAACTTTAAGAAAAGGGGCTCTTCACAACAATTGTAGCTTAAAAGTTCTTCACTGCAAGCTTTCTTAAGAGACAAATTGCTATTCACCCCCATTTTTGTCCTTTTACCTGGGGCAGTGGTTTTGAAAATAGAGTAAGTCACAGAACCATGTGCAGAACTGGTTAAACCAAAACTCTGGGTGCTACCCACGCACCCAGAGTTTCTGATTCCATAAACATAGGGACAAAAGAATTGGCATTTCTAACAAAGTTCCCAGGTGATGCTGAGCCTACTGGTTCAAGGACCACATAGACCCACTGATCTACTGATATCCAGTTACAGGATTAAAAAAATACTAGAGTTGTATGGACATTAAAGTTGCTGCTATTTTCATAGCATGATCTCCATTCCCACCCCTCCACCCCCCACTCCCCACGTCTTGACCTAGATTAAAAAGTACAGTGTATGTATGATAGCGATCTGACCTTCAGAGTTTTTGTCTGGACTTACTGACAATCCAAAGTTACTGATTTTCCCGCGTTGTTCTTCGGCGCAAAGTGCCAACCCCACCACCTAATGAATACTTGCCTGACACTTAAATGCGAAGTGGAAGGGAAAAAAACCCCACCCAAACAACAAGAACAAAAACTGATTTTTAATTATCAGAAATAATTTTAATAACTGTACAAGGGTCGCCAAATCATAGGCAGAAGTCCTAATGTCCGAGAGACAGGTGGCTTACAAGATCCTGAAAAAGATGGAGGGATGTGTCTATATCCATCTAAATAGTTTATAAGTAAGTGTGAAATTATAAGATCATAGGTACATTAAAAAATTGCTTTTGGGAGGGCTTACTATGATAAATTTCGTGGATAAAATGAGATCCTCTCGATGGTTTAAATGTAGCATGATTTCAAATTTATATCATTCAAATTATCATCAGCTAGCATCACACCCTACTGTGACTGTCCCTATTTTACAGATGCACAAAATAAGACTCGGGGAGAAACAGTTGACCAGGCTTGCCATGGGGCAGATCCAGGATTGGAAAATTAACCTGAAGTTCCAGAGCCCGTGCTGCAATCACACGGTAGCAGAACGCGGCCAGAAAACAAAAGTGTCCCTGGGGCTCCCTCAAGAGCTCGAACCCGCCACCTCAGCTCCAGCCGGGGAAGGTTCGGCCGGGGAGGCTCCAGCCACCAAGCAGTGCCCCCTACGGGCCGCAGTGCACAGGCGCGGCGCCGCGCGGCGCGCCTGTCCCGCCCCCGCCCCCCTCCACGTGCGGCGCACACCTCGCGCTCCCTGCGCGGGGCTCGCCTCGCGCCTCCCTCCCTCCCTCCTCCCGCCCCTTCGGTCCGAGTGTCCCATTGGCTGAGGACTTCGTCCCTCCGAGAGCGGCCCAGCCGGCCCGCGCCAGGAAGGAAGTCCCGCCCCACAAGTGGCCTTCCTTGCTGTTGATTGGCCCATGTGGCTGTCAGTTGGGGCGGCGGGCCCGACTCGGCGGCGGGGGCCCAGGGTCGGTGCGCGACCCGGACTGGCGGTGGTTTCCGGTTCCGCGGGGCTGGCGGGCGGGCGGGCAGCCGGGAGCGGCGGCGGCGGCGGCGGCGCCTGACAGACAATGAGGGCGGCGGGGCGGCGCTGAGCGGCGGCGGCGGCGGCGGCGAGCGACGCGGGGCCCGGGGGCGGGGCTGGGCGCCAGCCATGGACAATCAGGTGAGGAGCGGCCGCGCCGCCCCAGCGCAGCCCGCACCGCCCGCCCGGCCCCCCTCCCTCCTTCCCTCCCTCCCTCCCTCCCTCCGCCCGGCCCTCCTCGGTCCCGGCCTCCCCGCCCCCGCTCGGCGCCCGCCCGCCCCGCTTTGTGCGCTCCCGCCGCTCCCCCGGCCTTTATGTGGGGCGGGGGCGCCCCTCCCCCATCCGCGACCCTGGCGGGCCTGACCACCTCGGACCTTTCTGAGGACCCCGGGCCGGCCCAGACCGGAGACCCCTGGGACGCACCTCTGTACCTCAGTCCGACCCAGACCTGGCTGGGACGCCGCTGGTGCTCCTAGTCCGGCCCAGAATCCTCTGGGACACCCCTCGGCAGCCCGGCCCAGCCCAGAGTCCCCACAGGCGGCCCAGACCTTCCGGGACGCCTTTTGGGACCCCAGTCCGACCCAGTGCTCCCTGGGACATCCCTTGGGACCCCGGCCCAGCGTCCCCACAGGCACCCCTGGGGACCCCTCAGATTCCTCAGGGGCCCGTACACCCTTTCCCCCTTGGATCCAGGGCTGGTCTGTGTCTTCTTTTCCCCCTGGACCCTTGTCCCTGAGTCCCTTCAAACTCCCTGAGTTCCCAACCTGCTGCGTCTTCTCTTTCTTAAACCTTGGTTGGGATTTGAGTCCCCCCAGAACCCCTGGGACCTTGGTCTGCAGCCCTCTCCTTCCTCGAACCCTAAGCCTTCTTACCTCTCATCCTTCTCTAGGCCTGAGCCCTCTCATCCTGCCCCTGCCTCAGCCTGGGTGTCGCTTCCCCCTCAAACCCTGGCTGGGTCCTGGATCTTTCCTGACAAGGACCCAGGCCTGTGTTGAGCGCCCCCCATCTTTGGACCTGGGCTTGCTTCTTCAGACTTCTTTGACCCACGCTGCTGCCTCAGCCTCCTTTGGTATGAGGCCCGAGTCACCTTCCCTGCCATCCTGGTGTCCGAGGGTGCTGTATCTTTCACCTTCAGATCTGGCCCAGGGGCAGTTTCTGCTCTGACCTGGGGCCCCCGCACCCTTCAGACACCAAATGCTTCACTCTCCTCAGCTTGGACCCTCTTTGCCCCTGGGACCTTGCTTTACACATCCGCACGTTTCTTTCTCCACAATCCGAGTCTCTCAGTCCGCTTCCTCCAACCTGGGTGGGCCTCCCTTCACAGACCTGCAATCTCCCCAGAACTCTAGTGCCTCTTCTTACTTTCAGGGTCTCCCATTTCATTCCACTGCCCCCAGCCTGATGCTGTGACTTTCAGCCACTGCCCTCTCCTCCCAGCACACCGTTTTTCCTGCCTTCCCCAGCATCTTAGAGCCTCCACCGGGAGCCTTGCTCCAAACACCTGGTGGTTCCCCAACCTCCATAAACTCTCCCCATAGCCCCTCTCCTTTCCTTCTGGAAACGGAGCCAATCCTGTCAGTTCTGGGAAACCCAAGGCCTTTCTGGCCTCCGGTGCCCCTTCACCAGCTCTGTGCAGTCTCCCCTTCAGTACCCAGGCTCTGTCCCCTTCTCAAGCCCAGGACCACTGCAGCCCCCAACAGAGGATCATTTATTTCTTCATGCTCCCCTGCTGCCCTGGCTTCCAGGGGCGTGAGGCCAGGAAAGGCGTTGTGGGGCTGTGGGGGTGGCAGCTGAAATCTCCGCCATTAGCGAGGGCAGGTTGGGGCGTCCCTGGCTGCTGGCGCCACGGAGGCGGCTCTGCCTAGTAAGGCACTGTGTGACTGTGAGGCTTCAGGGGGTTGGGGCAGGAGACCTCCCCTTACCCATCCCAGCCGCCAGGGTTGGCACAGGATCATTGAGACTTGTGTTTATGGCACCCTCTCACCATGATTTCCCTTGTGGCTTTGGTGTTACTATCTTTTTCTTGAGGGGTAAGGAAGAATTTATCACAGTTGAATGGTGGATTTCTACAATGTGGTGTGAGTTCATTTCCCTTGAAGGGACAGAGCTTGTTGTCTCCAGTTCATATTGAGCTAAAACAAAACAAAACATACCTTCGGTGTCCCCTTTCAACAAGGCCCACCTCTGGGAGAGGTGGGAGACCCTGAAAGTAAGGCTTGGTGGGCACCACTCAGTCATGGAATGTCGCTCCTGCCTCTCACCCTGCCCGTTAGTCCCCCGGGAGATGTCTCAGGCCCAACAGTGTCCATTCCCCTTGTGATGTGCTGAGCCCTGGCTGCCTGGATGGTTGTCATTTATGTAAATGGAATGGTGAGAATAGGTGGCATTCTTGGTCTGTGACAGAGATAGCAGCCTCGCTTGGATGGATTGGTGAACACACGGGCCACTAGCGCCTGTGGCTCTTTAAATGGAAACAAACCACGATGAAAAAGCCTCTCCTTAGTCACACCAGCCACGTGTTAAGTGTTCAGTACCCACCCCTGCCGAGCTGTTGGGCACCTGATTGGGCAGTGCAGAAAGATGGCAGGAAGTTCCATTGGACAGTGCTGGTCTAGGTCCTTGCAGAAGTATCAGCAAGTGAAACTGGTCCCAAAGGAAGGTATGTGTCACTGCATAGACTGCTTCTCCATCCTTGGCTGTGTTTTCATGCAAATTTGGGCGAGGCCCAGGAGCTCTGTCCCTTCCTGACAGGGACAGCAGCCCCCGGGGAGATGGGAGAGAGTTGTGTCTTGTACCCCAATAGGCGGGTTGGCTGTAAGTGTTCCAGAATGAGTTCTGGTGCATGGCAAAAATTTTGAATCCTGCAGAATCTCAGCCTTCCCTTTCTCCCCCAGGCTGCCCTAAACCTGTAAATGTCCCAGTCTGATGGGGAACAACAGGACTTTCCCTTAAAATGCTTGCTGACTTTGGGAGGCTTTGCTTCCCTTTAACTTCCTGTTATGTTCTCTAGAACTTTCAGCCCAGCTAAGAAGAGGGATTCTGCATATTGCTCTGGGCTCCCAACTTCTCAGTGTTGAAATCTTTCCCCATGGATAGGAAAAATCTTTCTGGTTCCCTCTGCCCTGACCCCCCAAGTCTGTACTTACAAGTCCATTGTCTGTGGGATTTGTATTTTTGGGGTGAGGCGGTGATTACTTTGGGGGACAGGTCTTCGTTTACTTTGGGATCATTTCTGGGAGGTGTGTGATGAGTCTCCAGGGAATGGGCATAGTTAAAGGCTGAGTAGATGCTGAAAATACCAGGGAAAGAGGATGTAAAGGGGTACCTGGGGAGCTAAAAGTGGTGTCAGCATCTGGGTGGTCATGTTCTCCAAAAGACCAGGGAGTCCTCCCTTCAGAGAAGCACGCGCCTGGCACCTCGGGGGCGGATGACCCAGCGAATCACACAGTTGAATTGATGCCAGTTCCTCAAAAGGCTCTCCTGAGTTTGAATTTGGGAACAGCTGCTTGTGACTGTACTCTGTTGTTCTGGAAGGGAAGCTTTTTTCCTAACTGTGATGGCCCATTTTACAGATGTGGAAGTGCAGACCCGGAAGGTCCCAAGAGGAGCCCAGGCCTAGAGGATTCTTAGGTAGCTCTGCTCTTTCAAAGCCCGATCGATACCTTGCGGAGAAGTGCTGGGAACTGCACAGAGCACTGATGTGAGGGTGGCCACATTCTCCCCAACCAGCTCAGAAGCTATTACTTGGAAAGTCGAGCTGCCAAGTTTTTTTGTCCTGGAGTTAATATGTTGTAAAGTACTTGAGAGCAGGGACCCGAGTCCCTTTGTGTCTGCCGTCATTTGTAGCACAGTGTGGCATGAGCTTCACCAACTGTTGGTTAAATGAAAGTAACTAGGAATCAACCCCTTGTAAGCAGGGGCTGGCCACAGATGCCTTCATTGGTGTGGTGCACGTTCCGAAGTCTCCGCAGACTGCTCCTTGGAGAACTTTGGAGACACTCGGCGCACCGACTACCCGTCTTCGGGCATCCTGTGCACATATAATATATTCCCTGTCCCAGGCCTTCCTGGCAGGCTAGTGAGGGTCTGCCTTCCCAGGAACCTGAAAATTAAGGATTGTAGGTTTGTTTGCGTATCCACATGGTCTGCACGCTTATCCTTAGAGAGTTTCCGGAGAGTAGTCATTGAGTCTCTTCTCATCCCTTTGTCATTAATTTGTGCCCTGGGTGAAACGGACCAGGCCAGATGGAGCCAGAAGAGGGCAGGTGCCAGCCGCCATCCCCCTGTGTGCCAGCGGTTAGAAGACCAGGGCCTCATTCCGCTGTGACTGAGAGGTTCCTGCCCTGGGTTCTGTCCCCACCTCTGGCCAGGCTGCTCTCTTGAGAGGTTTGTCGCAGAGGTACATCATTTCCTGTCTTTCTCACATTCTCATTCAGTGGCTGCTCTTGAGAGCCCCCCACTGGGTCTGGAGGGAGAAAGTTCTTCAAAGTATTTTATTTGGTCTCGTGTTGCTGTTGCTCCATGGGGCCAGTACCTTTTCCCATTTTCGTGTGTGGACCACGGTGCAAGCAGTCTCAATCCCATGTGACAAGGGAAAAGGCTCTTGGGTTCTTTCTTCTCCTGGCAAGGGAGGGAATTGTCACATCTGAGGGAATTAGATGCAGTAGCCAGACTCCAGGCATAATTATACCACTTGGTAAAGTGTGAATTCCCAGAGGAAAGGTCAATCTGTTGAAGAGAATTCCCACCAGAAAATCAGGAAATCTTAAAGATAAACTTGTGGTTGAAGATCTGCCTTCTGTGGACCAGGCTGAGGGCAGGGTTCACGGGGTGCGAAAGGGATCTGATGAAGACAGGGCATTGAAAGGGTGCAGCTGTTGGGACCAGGCTGACTCTCTTTGCCAGGTGGGGGCTCTTTGAGTCCACACTGGGGCTCTGTGATTTAGTGAAGAGGTGCCTGGAGAACTGCCCTCCAGGATCTGTTTGTCTGGCCTGCAGGACTCAGGAGTCCGGCCCTTGGGTTCCAAGTGCCCTCTGCCAGTTGGCCTGGAGAGAAGGCAGTGCCCAGCGGAGGCCCTCTGCCCAAGGTTAACTGTCCCCATATGGCCCTCGGAGGCCGTGTGCTGCTCCATCTCTGTCCGCAGGTCTTTGGGATGATGTCCCAGAAGTAAAACATAAAACAGTTAACCCTTCCCAGGGCAGGCCTGGGACGCGCCCCTTTGTTCCAGGCTTTTGTTGAGGGAGTGGGTGGCATAGTGGCCCCAGGGCCACTTCCAGGCACCCACTCTGGAGGTTCCACAAAGGGCCTCCGTGCATCCAGGATGGTCAGAGTCTTCATTCAGAGGCTAAAGCAGCTTGAGCTTCACCTGCCCGACGTGAGCCCTTTTAGCCAGGCACCCTTCTTGAAGACGGAGCTAACTGACTGGCTTCAATTCTTTGGTTCTAAGGGACAGGGAAGGAGTCCAGGTCGAGTAAGAAAAGGGGGGTGGGGTGGGACCCCTGGAGTGGAATTGGCTTAGCTGTGCTAATAAATTACCAGGACAAGTCAGAGTAGTTGGCCAGAGCTCAGCTTCTTGCTTGCCTCTAGTTCAGAGTAGATTGAACGTCTTCCTGAATCAGTGACTTCTAATACAGTGGCCCAGAGTCTGTTATTCTACCATCTTTATTTCTTAGAAGATTCCAGCATTCAGGGGAGGAGTAATCTCCTGAGTGCACCAGTGTATACAGCAGTCATTGGCACCTTGAACCTGGGGTGTGGAGGCTGAGTTGATGCCAGCCCCCAGGGCATAGATGCCGCCCAGTGAGCTTTGGGCATGGCCTGCCAGCTGCAGAGATGACCCGCTGCTGCTTCCGAACCTTCCTGTTTACTTTGGCCTTTGGAATGTATTTTTGGCGCTTCCATTTTCCCCTCTCTGATGGGACTGTGGTCTCCATTCTTTCACAATATAGCTTGGCCGCTCGTGTGCCTTGGGTAGGAAGCCCACATAATCAGAAATGCTGGAAGGCAGCTGGATTGGTGAATAACAGAATCTGAGGAGGGTCTCATTACGAGGGAGTTAACTCCAAAGAACGAAAAGTCATTTGCCAGTGTATTATTGTTATAATTATAGGTATTTAGTTTCCCACCTGTAACCCACCCAGCAGTCCAGGGATTGTCTCCTGATTTCTCAGTGTGAAAAGGTTGGAGAGAGGCAGAGTTTCTTTAATATACACGGACGTGTGTATGGTGATCACGCCTTTTGGGATAATGTAAATAACGCTTGGGTTTGTTTATGTTGAACGTTGTCCATGTGCAGTGCTCTGCAGAAAGAGGCTTGTGGTTGATTTGAGCATTACGTGTTTATCCAGACGTTTAGTGCCTCGTCTCTAGCTTTGGGTGGGGTATTTCCCCTGGAGTGTCCCCAGTCCCCTTCCCACCGTTCTTGGCATCGCAGCATCTCAGCTACCTGGGTCTCCCCAGCTCTTCTCCTCCATCCACCCTGAGGTCCTGCAAGTTCCCCCATTTCAGACTTGACTCAGTCTCCTCTTCCAGCCGTACCCTCTGGTTGCCTCCGTGCAGGCTTGCTTGCTTGTTTGTCCTTTTCTGCCTTCAGCCCAGACTGCACAGATTGCCTGAGCCCTTTTACTCGTGTCCTGTGGCCTCGCGTCCTCTATTTACAATTGGCTGTCATTTCTGTTGTGTTGAATCTAAACGCTCCATCCCTGCGGTGCCTGCCCCTCCCTCCAGGGGCCCCAGCCCCAGCAAGTCCCTGCTCTTTCCCGAGGAGCCCCTCGGGGACTGTCCTGGGCGGGGGAACTCCTGCCCCGTTTTCACAGCTGTTTCCCAGGTCCCCAGCGCTCCCATCAGCTCTGCATACATCAGGCCACACTGTGCTCATTGCCGTCCTTATTGGTTCTTCCTCTTGGAAAACACCACTTAGAACTTGTTGATGTAGCAGAGTCCTCTAGTTTGACTCATCGAGTATTGTTGATACCTCATGTACTATGGTTCCAAGATAGAGGTTGCAAGGACAATGGAGACATGGCCCCTGGGGAGGCAGCAGAGAACAGTGGCAGGATGAAGTGGGCAGCATGGAGATATTTGTACACAGATTGCTGTGGAGACTGAGGCAGGTTGATGTCCAGTGTGGCGACTGGAAAGGGCTCTGGAGAAAGTAGCACTTAAGCTGAGGCTTAAGGGACGGGTGGAATTCAATCAGCAGAGAAAGGAGAGCAGGGCCACGCAGGCTGGGGCCAGAAGGCACGCAGGCAGACAGCAGTGGGCACTCCCGGTGTGTTTCGGTATGGCTGGTGTCCAGCTGAGCTGGCGTGGAGGTGTGTGCGTTTCCTGTGCTTCCTCAGCTCTGAGCCTCTCAGGCCCACCGTCTGCCTAGGGAAGCTTCTTTGTGCATGCGCACGCATTGGTGGTACCCTCCGCACAGGAAACTTACACGTGAACTATAAGATACACACCCACCTCAAAAGGGTTAAAAAGTGAAAAATAATGAGCATCTCAGACTTGAGGAAACAGAAGTGGGAGACAGGTGGTGTGCTGAGGTGTTTGGACTTTATTCTGAGGGCGTGGCAAGACATGGAAAGCTGTGAAACAGGGCAAGAGATAAAATCTGTGTGCCCTGCTTTCATTGCAGTGACTGAGCAGCATGAGGGAGGGCAGAGGGAAGGAGGACACTGGTGGCAGGGACCTAGCAGCGTGCTGAAGCACAGAGAAGAGGAGGGTCCGGAGGGATGGCCTCTAGGGACACACTCAGTCATTGGGTCGGGTGAGAAAGAGGGTGGAAAGCGCAGAGTGGGCGAGATCTGGTCTGGACCTGGGGTGGTGGTTCCGTCGGTTCCCTCGAGGGAGGGCTGGGGAGCCCAGCACTGGGGAGTGTCCTTTGGGAAGTGAGGCATCCACACCACCCACGACTTGCTCCTGGTTATCTCAGCACTTAGGAACAAGTGTCCGCTTGGCCTCTGCTTTCTTTGTATCATTTTGCAGTTGATACTAGGTGTCAAGCTGGATCTGTTGGAAGTCCCTGGAGGATCTTAACCAGGAGAGTGGCTGTTTACAGTAGGTTCCCTGGCCCGGTGTTTTGACCCCCCTGGGTGTTGCCAGTGCTTTGAAGTTTTGGGGCTTTGCGTCCAGTGGAGTGGAACTGGCATGAGTTGCCTCGTTTCAGGGCAGAGCGTCAGACGTGTGTGTGATGCAGGGAGCCTGACTTGGGGCTGCGGGTCCCCCTGGGATCGGTCCCCAGCTGGCTTCATGCTCGCTCCTCTGTTCTCACCTTTCTACTTTTCAAACAGCCAGCGTTTGTGCGGATGACTAAGGTGACCTTGAGGGTGTCTGTTCTCTAGGAGGCATTCTGTAGGATGAAGGAGAAGGAAAAATGCTTTCATCAAGGAATATGGGTGGCGTGAGCAGGGAGGCAAGCTGGCAGAGTGGCTACGGGAGCAGGCCCTTGGGGGACACACCTGGGTTGGAGTCTCGGCCCTGCTCCCTCCCAGCTTAACCCCCTGTCGTGGGCCATTGACAGCTCACTCTTGAAGCCTCGGGCTCCTCCTCTGTACAAGGGGATAATTGCGGTTGCACTGTTGTGTCATGGAAGAGCTTGCTGGGAGTCCAGCCCTGGAAGGAGCCACTCCTGATGAGTCGACGTTAGAACAGAGCAGATGAACCACTAGCAAGATGAGTTCTGATAGTGAAAAATGCTAAGAAGACAGATGATGTGGTGGGGGGCGCTTCCATATTGGATGGTTAGAGAAGGCTTCCCTGAGGAGGTGACAGTCCAGCCGAGACCTCAGTGACGGGAAGAAGCCTGCCATGAGAAGGCCTAGGGCAGAGTACCCGAGACAGAAGGAGCCCCAGGTGCCCAGGCCCCGAGGCAGGCTGAGAGGCCGAGGGGGAGGACAGAGAGGAGATGTGGGGCCTGGCCTGGCCTGGGTGAGCTGGGGACAGGAGACACACAGAGCATGTGCTCAGGGCCTGCTGCAGGGGAATTCGGAAGCCATGGTCCTGCTCAGGGTTTCGATTTGCCGTGGCCAGTGCTGACCGTGCTGGGAAGTGACGAGGCAGGACAGACAGCTGGCAGTCCCTCCTCTGGGCTCTGTGCTGACCCTGTGCCTTCCTTTTTCTTCCACCAGTGCACTGTCCAGGTCAAGTTAGAGCTGGGACACCGGGCCCAACTGCGCAAGAAGCCCACCACGGAGGGGTTCACGCACGATTGGATGGTGTTCGTCCGCGGCCCCGAGCAATGTGAAATCCAGCACTTCGTGGAGAAGGTGGTCTTCCGGCTGCACGACAGCTTTCCCAAGCCCAAGCGTGGTGAGTGCCCCGTCCTCCCAGTTGGGCAGCCCGGCAGGGCTGAGCACCTTCGACACTACACATTTGATAACCACTTTCTTCCTGGGGGGGCCTATGTTGTGAGCTTCTGGCTGGCACCCCTCAGCATGCCAGCATGCCAGTGAGAAGTTGCCCGGCCTGGATGCGGCCCTTCTCTGATCCTATGAAGGTCCCTCTCCCTCCCTTCTGCTTCTCCTTCAGCTGTTCAGTTCATTGCAGGGAAAACCCATAGGAGCTGGTGACTGTGTCTCATGTCATTATTTAGACTCAGGCTCTGAGAAGCCTCCAGAGAACGTAGTCAGTGACCAGGGGGTGGGAAGGGTGATGTACACCTACGTGGTGAGTAATCAGGAAATCGCTTATTGGGCCTACGTTTGATGACAGATGCCATTTTAAGAAGTCATGATATTTGGGGCAAAAAGCTTTTATAAAAGTCACTCGTTTCACCACTGTCTTGTTTCTTACGTCTTCCTTCTCTGTGTCACCCCTCAGACTGACGTTTGGTAAGCACAAGTGCCTCATTCACATTTTCCACAAAGACCTTGATTTCCTGTGACCTGGCAGTCTGACTGGGTTGAGAGAGAGGAACTCACCCAGTTTATGGGCATTGGAGACCACTTCCTGGGGAATTGGACGGGGAATTTGGGAACAAAGTTGGTGGCCATCTTGTGAGCTCTGTGAGGGCCATGTCCTTCTCACCATTGAGTCCCCAATATGAAGCCTGGCACGTCATAGGGATCGTGTGTGTGTGTGTGTGTGTGTGTGTGTGTGTGTGTATTACGCAATGCAATGTACCTTACCGATAACATCAATAGAAAGATGAAACTGGATTTGCTAGGAGTTAACATTTGAGATGGGTAGTTGACGCCATTAAATATTTCTTGAATGGGTATGTAGATAAAGGCGCGAAGGTCTTTCTGCTGCTGGGCTGCTGACCACGCTGCCAGCAGTACAGGTTTCGGGGCACCGGGGGCTGAGCCGTAGCCAGATGGATGGTCTCCGGCACAAGCAACAGCACCTCGTGGGACCCACTGGGGCCTGGGCCAGCAAATGGCTTACAGCCTAGTGGGGAAGTGAGTGAGCCATGTTACAGAAGCAGGACCTTTTGGTTCAGAGGGAAGGCAACTTGAGATTCCTAGTGGCATGGTAGCTATTTCTTTTTCTTCTGGTTTCTTCCGTCAGCTTTCAGCTGTTCCTTTCCCTCATTTGTCCTTTGCGAGTCTTCCCCTTCTCTCCTTTTCCTTCCTTCTTTCCTCCCTGAGCCTCTTGGAGGAGAGCAGATAGGGTTACTGACAACAGCAAATATCTATAATAATGAGTGATAATAGTACTTGCCCCTTATCAAGCACTTCCTGCAAGGTCTCTGTTCTCCTCACAACCCTCTTTTGCAGATGGGGGAGCAGGCGCAACGGGGCCAGGTAAGCTGCCTGAGCTTTAAAGCAGGAGTCTGCACGCTGGGCCCAGGGGATCTGGTAGCGCTGCCTGTTTTTGTTGGCACTGGACATGCCCATTCATTCAGGGAGCATCTGTACTTGCTGTCAAACTGACAGCAGAGTAGAAGCTGTGGCTGTCTTTCTCTTGGGCTGGGCCCTCCTTGTTTCTCTGGCAGCTTTCCCTCTGGTTCCTTCACCATCTCCCTCACTTGTCCTGTTCCCTTCTTGCTGCATGGGCCCAGTATGATGATTTCCATTTACCTTTACACTGTTGATTTCTTCTTCGTCCCCACAGGGTCAGTAACCAAGCAGCGACTAGAAGTAATACTCCTAGCAGTCTGCATTTATCCCATACTCGCTATTCTGTGTGCTGTGCTCATGACAGCCCTGTGACATGGGACCTCGCAGAATCCCTGCCAGGTAGATACAGAGACAGGTTCAGAGAGACCCGGTTAGTAACCTACTTGTGGTCTCATGGAAGCGGCACAGGCACGGTCTTGGAGCTCTAAGTACCTGAGAAATGGGTGATGAGTGAGGCCCACTTTCTTCAAGTGTCAGTTTGTGGGCGGAGTTTAAGTTAGTATATTTGAATGGTACTTGGTGCAAAGTCTGCCCAAGATGTATCAAATAGTAAATGGCAGGTTAGCTATTTGTTGTGTTGAACAAAGCTCAGTTGGGTTACACTTTGCCGTTGTCAATGAAGAATGGATCAGGTTAAAGAATGAATGAGTTTCTTCCAGGACTCCCGCCTCTGAAATTATACATTATGTCCTTGAAAAGAATCTTTAAAATCAAATATATGCACATAACAAATCCAACAGAAATGTGCTGGGTGGGAAGTTTCCATGTCCTGTCTCATCATTGGTCAGACTACCCCAGGGGCAATCTTTCTGGCCCTTTCTGGATTATGTCCTTCCTTAACACCTTAAATTAGTGGGAGTGAATTTGCTTCTTAGTTCTTGATTTTTCAAATTAAAAAAAAAAAGATTAACTTGCCAGCTTGAAAGGCTAGACGTTATACTAAACCACAACCCCCTTTATCCACTGTCTGCCCTAAACGTTCTATAAGTTAAGTGATTCGTCTTTGTGGCGATTGTCTTGATGGCTTTGAATGATGAGCAAGCCGCCTTACTTTTTGGATCCCCCACAAAGGCTCCCTGTCACCCTGTTTTTAGGAAGTCCTCTGGCCCCCAGGGGTCTAGCTCGCAGTTTCTTTGCTCAAAACACCTAAACAGCCTCAAGCTTCTAGCCTTTTTTTCGCTATTATTTTTCTCCTTAGCACCATCTTAACATATACATATATGTATATATACGTGTTACTTACTTACCTTGTTCATCTCCCCACCTCCTTCAAGTGAGAGATTTGGGTCTTGCTATTGTTTGCTTTTATATCATTGGTGCTGAAAGGACATGAGCAACACTGTCTTTCCTTGAACCTTTCACCCCTCCTTTTGGGAGCTACACTTGACATTGTTAAGGTTGTTGAACTAAAACTGAGACTTCCACGCCCAGATCAGAAATTGGCTAAAAGTTGGAAACCAGTAAGTGGTATTGACTTTATTGTCTCTGTTTACTGTCCGGCTGGTTAGGATGCCAGGATTTCATTCATCCTCCCTGTGAACTCAGGGCCACTCAAAGGACACTCAAGGTCATGTCAAGGTCATATGGGTTGTTATCATTCTTGGTTAAAATTTAGCCCTGTTTACTTTGCTTCATGTTTGTGCCCTGACTTTGTGAATGTCTTTTACTTCTCCTTTTTCTCTCATTGCATTGTGTGTTCATCGTACCTTCCCTTTTTTCCCCATCCTCAATCATTTCATTTAGATATTGGATTTCTGCCCCCTGCATATTTCATTCTGGTTCTCTTGTTTTTGTCTTTTTCTCTAATCAGGACTGACTCCTCTTGAGGCTACCTCCTTAGCTATGAACCCGGGGGGTTCCTTCTCCTGGGGGGATTTGTTACCCTATGTTTTATTGTTTTTTCTTGTTTTTCTGAAGTAATTTCTCAAGTATTGTCCCAAGAAATTAATTATTTAGGAAATTTCCCAAGAAAGGTGTGTGGTAAATGAACTCTTTTGATACCTAGTATTTATTTGAAAGTGCCGTCGCTCTGTTCTCACACTGGAATGATAGTTTGGTTGGGCATAATATTCTAGTTTGAGAATTACTATCACTTAGGCTGTGAAAGAATTTGCTGCTTTGTTTTCAGAGAAGTCTGAGTTCTCGTTCCATTGCAGATGAGCTTTTTTCCCCCCTCTAGAGATATTTAAGATATTTTTTAATGATGTTTTTTAGGGTATTGTTTCTGGGTCTTTTTTTTGACTCGTCCTTGTGTTGGGTGCTTGGTGTCCTCCACTTAGCTCTGGAAAGTTTTCTTCTATTTCTTTGACAGGTTCTTTCCATCTGTTTATTATCTCAGTTTTCTCTTCCTCAGATGCTTATTACTTAACTTCTCTATGTCTAAACCTTGTATCTGTAAAGTGGGAACATGTTTATCTGCCTCTGGGTTGGTTCTAAGGATTAAATGAATGAATATGTATCAAGTGCTGACACCAGTGCCTGGCACATAAATACGAGCCGTTGGTAGCGTTTGTTTCATCTGCTGAATTGTTTCTTCATGTCTCACCTTTTTAAAATAAAAGTATTTTTGCTCTACATTCTGGGACATTTCATTGGCTTTATTTTCCAGTCTTTACACTGAAATGAAAAATTGTAAGTACTGTATTTGTAATACTGAAGAGTCCTTCCTTATTCTCTCATTTTCCTTTCTGAAAGTATTTTATTTTTATTTGTTGGTCATATCTTGGATTTAAGGACAATGACTCCAGTTTCCCTTTTGTTTTGTCTTTTCCCAAGTTCTCTTGTGGTCTTTAATGATTCCTGTTTCCTTGGGCTCTTTCCTGCAGGTGGGAACTCTTATTGAGCGCTGTTTGGGTCAGGATGGGTTGTTAACCAGTAGGTTCCTGGCTAGGGAGATGGGCCCCCCAATTTCCTAAATGAGGAGGGCTTTACTCTGGGTCCAGCTTTCATATTGTAGGCATTAGCTTCGTCCAGACAGTTGCCTTTTCTCCCGAGACATGGAACCACCTGGATTTCCCCAGAGGGAAGCTTGAAAATGCTTGTGCCTGGGGTTGGGGGTGAGGGTGGCGGTTGGTGGCGGCAGGAATCCCAGGGCTGTTGTTCAAATACAGCCTCTCCGTTTGTTTTTTTGTTTGTTTGTTTTTTTATAACTGTTTTACTGAGATAAAAGTGACACATGATAAAACTCACCCTTTTCATGTGTACAATTCAGTGTTTTTAGCGTATTAAGTTGTGCAGCCGTCACCACTCTGATTCCAGAACATTTTCATCAGCCCACAAATAAGCAAGCTCCTTGCCCAGCGTTAGCAGTCACTCCCTGTCTTCTTCCTGATCGCTTCTGCCCTCCACTGAGCCTGTAGATGCCACACCCCTGGCCTTTCAGGGTTCTGGCACCAGCTGGGCGCTTGCCTGCCTTGCAGCGCCCCATGGCATGTTCTGGGCTGCAGCTTCCTTTTCCTGTTTCCTTGCCCAGCATGCTCTCATTCACTTTTTGCCTTCCAGAAATTTCTCCACTGCTCATATCACCTCCCTCCCCCTTCACTCTCCTGGCTTTATTTCCTATCGTGTTTGACTCACTTTGGTTTCTGTGGGCTCTCAGGTGGGATGGCAGGCCGGGGCATCCACTTGGTCTCCTGTGTGGGTTTGGAAGCCAGTACTCTGTGGTCCCTCTTTCCCATCTCTAAACAGATAGACATTTTTTAGCCTTGGAGTGCCTGTCACGTGATAGGCCTTTGGAGAGAGATTGAGAAACACACAGCAGATCTCTTCCTTCAAAGGGTTTGTAGTCTGGTAGGGACTTGGAGATCAGGTGTGACCTGTATATACTCTTGGAAAGATAACTTCCCTCAGCAGGGGAAAAAAGTGACCTGACAGTCAGAGGCCAAGGGAAGCCAGGTCTGTTGGTGCTAGGAGGTTGGCCCTGACTTGGGCCTTGGTGGCTCTTGGGATTTAGGCTGGGGGTGGGTGGGGAGGACATGGGCAGGGGGCGGAGTTGGGGGCAAGTCTGCAGGCCTCTCAGATGACCCTCCTCTATGGGGGATTTTGCAGTGAGGACGGGCCACCCTTCCTGTCTGCTCCACTTCCATGTTCCATCCTGGATTCAGATTAATTCAACAAGCATTCTTGTGTCTGCCAGGTGCCCGGCTCTGTGCTAGACTCGGGCGCAGAGGCCGACTGCAGGGTGAGAGGGGGCAGAGCACCAGGCAGGCAGCTTTCCTGCAGCTGGAGAGACCCCACTTCCTCCATGGTCTGTTCAGACAGGAGCGAGGGGCTCCGGGAGAGCTGGGCCATGACCGGCCTCCCAGGCCACGTTACTTCCTGCTCCTGGTCCATCCCCTCACTTGGTGTAGGACCTGAGGGAGGCGTGGCATGTGACCGCTCAGCAGTATTGGACAGATACTCAGTGAATGTTTTTGAAAGGTCTCGTCCTGGGAATGTGACCCTGAGTGAGACGGAGCTGATAGACAGCTGAGAAAGATGGCCTGAGTGAGTACTGGCGTCCTGTGACTGAATGACACAAGGTGCTGGAGGCCTGTGGGAGGGGGCCGTGACCTGGAAATGGAGATGCTCCGAGCAGGGTCCAGGAGGAAGAGATCTGTGATCTGAGAGGTTCATTGAGCCTGGATCTTAGGACCTGAGGTCAGGCTGGTGAGGGATGGGGCTGGAGGGGATGCAGCGCCCTGAGGGACCCCTGGAGGGGCTCAGAGTTGGTCCTGAGGGTAGTCAGGAGCCATCAGGGGACACAGTCAGGTTTGCAGTTCAGAGCTGTCCTTCCTGCTGCCCATGCAGAAGATGCCCAGGAGTGAGCCTGAGGCAGGACAGCCAGCGAGGCTCTGGGCAGTGACCCACACGAGAGCCACGGGGCCGGGCAGTGGGGTGCATTCCAGGGCAGTTTGGAGGTGGACCTGGTAGTGCTTGGTGACAGGTGAGCTGTGGGAGGGAGGAGTTGGTGTCCTTAGTTTTTGGGCGAGTGGTGGGTGGCCTGGGTCCCAAGCTGGGACCCTGGGAGAGGTGCAGGTTTAGGAGGGCTGAGGAGGTGGTTTGGGGCGGGCTGCCTCCGAGGTGCCCATCCAGATCCCGGGAGGATGTCCGAGGAGCAGGAGATTGGCTGGAATAGAGATTTGGGGCCGAGGTCACCCGCAACAGCTCCTATCTGTGGGGCCAGCGGGGGTTCCCCAAGCCTGAGCCATAGCCCTCCCCTGCTCCCCTGGGGTTTGCACACTGGGGCCCACACAAGGCTGTCCAGCCAGCCCTGCTCTGGAGGGTTGCTCATGTCTGCAAGTCCACCCTGCACGGCAGTTTTGTTTGGATAGATGAGATACGAGATATTTGAGATATATGATATTTGATGAGATTTTTGAGAGCTGAAAAGGTTATTTTTAAAGAAGAATCTTATAGTGTTTTAATTTTAAAAAGTCACGTTTCATTATGTTCCATGGACTGTTTTTCAGCAATTATCTGACCGGTAGAGACATGTGCATTAAGATTTGAACAATTGGCAGGATTTTGTTTGTCTCAATAGTGGCTGCCTCTGGAGAGGGTGGGGTGGAGGTCAAGGAGGATTACTGTTCTGGCTTTTTCTTCAAAGTGGGCAAACAGTATTTTTATGTTACTGACGTAATGGAAGTGTTACGTGTCAAAACATTGACAATGCATTTTGGAGGGTGAGATTGCGGAAGATTATTTTACCTGTACTTTGCTGTTCTTAGTTTCAACTTTTTTTTAATCACTGGGCTAATCAGTCTGTTAGTGTCACTTGGGAACGCTTTTGTTAGGTGCTAAACTGGACCCAGGGGAGAGTCCCAGCTGAGACGAGGCCATCTCCGTCTCCTGGTATTAGCACACGTGTTTGAGCGAGGGATTGAAGGAGGTGGACGCTGTAGTGTGCACCGCCCTGCCTGGGAGACCGAGGCCCACTGGGTCTGGCCCCTCCCCTGTGTCACGCTCACTGCTCTGAATTGGTTGAACTTGAGCAGCCAGTGGCTGCTCTGCCTTAGCTAGTCTCCTGTCCCTTCCTGATAGCTGTCCCACCATCGCGTGTTGGGGTCTCCTTTCTCCTGCTCTGCTCCTTTGATTCCCTGTGACCCCTTTGCATGGAATTCAGCACATGATTCAGTGCTCACATGGGGAGTTGGCCTCCTGGAAAGCTGTGCTCCTGTGAAGACAGGGAGTCCCAGAGAGCAGGAGCAGAGGGTGGCGGTCTTCCTGCTGCTGGTGACTGGGCTTTTGAACAGGCAGGAAGCTGACGGATGCATTTTCCCTTTCTTTTTAGTGTGCAAGGAGCCCCCCTACAAAGTGGAGGAGTCGGGTTATGCTGGTTTCATCATGCCCATCGAGGTGTACTTCAAAAACAAGGTAGGATCCTTGAGTAGCAACAGGAAGGACGCACAGTTCACCAAAGAGGAAGTAGAACCGGTGACGCACGGTGACAGAATTCTGGGATCACTGGTGGCAGAGACGTCTGTGCTAGAGCCCTGGTGGGCCAAGTGTTGCGTCTACGTCTCCCGCGGAAGGTGGGGGCCAGGAAAATGGGCACGCTGTGGCGACAGGTGGGAGTGGCAGTGGGTGTGGCCTCTCTGGGGATCACCCGGCCCACATCCTAGTCGGTGGTCCTGAAAGTATGCAGGGTCCCTGTCAGCGTCGACATGCTGTGACAGGGCCCGATTCCTTGACGGGTCCTAGAGGGTTAGTCCCTGGGCCGTGAGGAGGAGTGCAGATCTGGAAATTCTCTAAATGCCCCACAGTAGGTGATGGGTTAGATAAATTTATGGTGCGTCTTCCGAATAGAATCTTTGATGACCTGGTGTGGGACAAAGTTTTTAATATTAATGAATGAAAAAGCAGGTTATATGTGTACTGTTTATAGGAAAAAGGAATTACTGTATATATTAAAAATATTAATGGGTGACCTGGGTGGTAGGATTACAAGTGGTCTTTTATTTTCCTCCATGTATATTTTCTAAACATTTACAGTGAATATATATGGGTTTCTATTGTATCAGTCCATTCGGGGTGCATAACAAAATACCATAGACTAGGTGGCTCATAAACAATGGAAATGTATTGCTGACAGTTCTGGAAGCTGGAAGGCCAAGGTCAAGGTGCCAGCCCCCCTTCCTGTGACCGAGTCCTTGCTGGGTCCTAACACGGACGAAGGGACGAGACGTCTCTGGGGTCTCTTACAAGGGCACTGATCCCATTCATGGGGGCCTCCCCCTCAGGGTGTAATCACCTCCCAAAGGACCACCTCCTAACACCATCACCTTTGGGGCTTAGGATTTCAACATGTGAATTTTGGGGGATACACATTGAGATCATAGCTTTTGTCTTTTTTTTGTTAAGCCTAATTAAAGTAAAAATGCCTTCTTGGTAGCCTGCCTCTGCTCCTTCTCACAGGCGCCACCAAGAGGCCATGGTGACCTTTACTGGCTCGGAGGTGGCTTGGCCGTGGCGGGTGCTTTTTCCCAAGTGCAGTTAGACTGGCTGCAGGCAGCTCTGCTGTCTTTCAGGAAGGAGCTCTCCCTGGGGCCTGCAGATGCCACCACTCACTTAATGAGTCCCTTGTTTCCACCTGACTCCGCCGCAGACCACCTGGTGTCAAGGACCTGTGGGAATGGAGCTCAGGTGTGCTGCCACACTGGGGGCTGAGTGACATTTCAGCAAGTGCCGCGCAGCGGGGTTTGGCTCTGGGGCCTCCGAGAGCCTCGTTCTCAGAAGCCTGGATCGCCTGAGGCTTTCATGGAACTGAGGCCTGAGGGTCCTGCTGACCGGCGCCCTTTAGAGCGGAGCCCAGCCTGTCTGCGCAGGCAAAGGCTCTGTCCATCCTTTCAGCAGGGGAGACGCTGCCCTGTGGGGGGCAGTCTTCCCACTGCCTGCTTAGGGAGGCCAGGCCAGGGCCACCTCTGGGCCTGGGGAGAGTGGAGAAGGGGGTGGGGAGTGGAGCGGTCCAGGGACCCATGCTGGGGACTGTCCGGGCAGCTGTCCCAGCCTGTCCAGCTCCCTGTGCGGAGCCTGTGGAGAGGAGATAGTGAAAGTGGCCCCTTGGGCGGTTGGGGAGACAGCCCCTTTGCAGAAGGCACCAGTGGCCCTGGGCACTGGTATTCTAGGGGGCGGGCGGTGGTCACGGAATCCTGGTGGCCAGTGAAGCTCATCTCTGGGTTTCGAATAAATTCTTTTGAGGTTCAGAAGTGGTTTTGGATCCCACGGGTCAGCGAGCTTTTGTGTTTCGAGACCTGTCTGGTCCCTGACATGCAGACCTTCCTCTCCCTCCCTGCGGTGGTGCCCACTGAACTTCCCGTTGTCCCCAGGCTCTGCCTGGAGGCTCCAGCTGACCCAGGTGGAGGGGGCATCACGCTGAGGATGGACGGTAACACAGAGGTGGCAAATGGGTCTTAGCGCCGTCTCTCCTGGCCCAGGGGATCTTTGCTGGTCTCCAGGTTGGGGAGAGGCAGGGGTCCTTGGTGCCTGTGCTTCAGCTCGGGCCTTTCCCTGTGGTGGCCTCTGCGGCCTCTGTTAGTGCCTCAGACTTCTCAGGGATGGTGGTGAGGTGCACAGGTGCTTGCTCTAAAGGGCACAAAGGGAAGTGGTGGCTCCTTGGGGCAGCACCTCTCAACGCTCACCTGAGCATGCTGACCTGGGCCTTGGTACGGAGTCCCTGACGCTCTCCCAGGTCCTGGCCCTGGTAGGGAAGGGAACGGGCGACTCTCTGACCATTGGAATCATGCCCCTGTGGGGCCTTGAGAGGGCTGAGAGGGCCTCTCTCTGCATGTCCTGAATCCCTGTGTGCGATTTCAGGACCTCTGGACTTGCCTACTTGGGGTGTGGGGGTTCAGGGTGTGCCTGTGCCTGTGTGTGTCTTTCGCAGGCAGTGCAGGACCCTGTGCTCCTAGTTCCTTGGCAAGGCCCTGAGGTGCTGTCCCCAGCTGTCGCCACTACCCCAGGTGCCCCTTTAGAGGGAGCATGGTGCGCTTCACCCGTGTGAGCACCCCGCCGTCATGGCAGCAACTGGTTTTATGTTAAGGGGTTTTATTCTGATCCAGTTTCTTGAGATATAATTGACTACAGTAAAATTTTCCCATTGTAGGTGTAGTAGGTTTTTCACGTTTCAGAACGTGTTTTCATATGAATGCTGTTGGAGGATGGCTGGCTTTTCCATAGCAAAACATGGTCACGTTCCATGGGGTACTTGTGTGACCAGTTCCTACAGAGGCTGTGTGGCAGGGCCCAGAGTGCCGCCGTGAGCCCATGCTCAGAGCTGCAGCGTGTTCTCTCGCTCAGGACAAATGCTGGGCGCTGTGCTCTTTCCCTGGTCGCTGGAGTCTTCTGCTCCTGGTGCTGGTTTTGCTCTCAGAGCTGGAAGGGGGGCCTGCACTGAGCGTCTGTGGGAGGTGAGGCCACCACGGGAAGGGCCTGGGGTACAAGTGCAGTCACAGGTTCTGTGGGTCCTCAGCCTCCTCTGCTGAGCGGGTGCCTAGTCTCTACACAGGCCCCAGAGGAAGGTCATGTCCACGGTGTGTGGATGAAGGCGCTCCTGGGTGCTCAGTCGTGTGCTCAAGGCCACCCAGTAAGGGTGGTGCTGGGATTTGAACCAGCAGAGCCTGTGGTCTGTCCTATGTGCACACCCTAGACAGGCTCGAGCTGGAACAACAGCTTCTCCTGAGTTCTGGCTTTTGCTGCTGTCTGGGTGACATGGACGGTTATTTTATGTATTGTGTTCTGCAAATGTTGTCTAAATGTGGGTCCCTGCTTAGAAGTTTTGTAAAGATCAGACAGTTGTGGAGAAGTGAGTGCTGGTTCATTGAAAGCAGCTTATACGGGTTTGCAATAGGGTGAAAAAGGGTCACCAGGAATGGACCCGCTGACAGCTTTCCTACCCAGGGGTAGGCAAGGGTTGCATTTGGTTTTCAGCCATGACTTACTCCTTCGCTGCAGGTAGGGTCAGTGGATTTGTGAGGTAGGAAGCGGAGGGGGCAGTGACTGCTCGGATTACTTCTCTGGGCCTCAGTCGCCCTGTCCATAGATGGGCTTCCTTGTTGTGTCCGCTTCTCCGGGCTGTTTGGAGACTCACGGAGAGATGGACGCTAAAGCTCCGGGCCCAGTACCGGCACAGATGAGGCATTCCGTAAGTGTGTGTTGTTACTGTTGCTGCTGAGGCGGGGTGCCTCTTTCCAGTTAATCTGGGTAAGAGGTGAGGGGCCACGTGGCCTCGGATGCTTCAGGTCCAGAGGTCAAGTTCTCAGAGGCGAAGAAAGACGATTTTGGCTTCTCTGGTACATGGGGTGGATGTACATCCAGAGCAGAAAGGACACTTTCTTAGACACCAGACGTTTTCTTGTGTGACCAGCGGTGTTTTGAGCTGCGCTTGACCCTAAGTATGACATTGCCTTTGAAATGAAGGAATTCTGTTTTATGTGGTGTTTGGCACTAGAACTTATCTGAGGCCGCCTTCCGTTTGACCTGTTGGCAGGATGCTCTTTTACAGATAAACGACTCCTTTTCCCCCGAGTAAAAAAAATGGGGTGGAGGGTGGGCTGTGTCTGATTACAAAAGTGGTATTTGTACATCACTGAGCTGTTTTTACTCAGTGCCACTGCTGATGCCAAATGAGAGGGTTTTTGTTTTTTTCCTTTCTGAAACCAAACATACCAAACGGTCTTTTCCAATATGACTTCTCCAACTTTCTGATTCTCCAGACATCAGCGGAGTGCCCAGCAGTTCATTCCGTTCTGATATGATCTGCCTGGAGTTATCGCAGATCCCACAGGTTAGGGGCTCAGCCCCACAGGACTGCCCCCACTTCTATAAATGAGGGGTTTCCGTGACCCTCTCCTCAGGTTCCCTAATTTGCTAGAACAGCTCACAAAGTTCTGATAAACATTTTACTTATTGTTACTCGTTGATTATAGGGGACACAACTCAGAAACAGCTGGGTAGAAGAGATGCCTGCATGGGGCAATGTGGGGGGCAGGCGTGTGCCGTTTCCCGGTGCTCCCGCCCAGCACCTCCACGTGTTCAAGTACCCGGAAGCTCTCCAAACCACGTTGTTTGGGGTTTCTGTGGAGGCTTCACTATGTGGGCGAACTCAGTCAGCTCATTGGCCATTAGTGATTGACGCAGTGGCCAGCCCCTCTCCCCTCCCTGGAGGTTGAAAGTGGGGCTGAAAGTTCCAAGCTTCTATTTAAAGCTTGGTCTTTCTGGGACCAGCCCCATGCCAAAGCTATGTGGGGACCCACCAAATTACCTCATTAGAATAAAAGATACTTCTGTCATCCGTGACTCAGGAAATTCCAAGGGTTTTAGGAAATCTGTGGGACGAAATGGGGACAAAGACCAAATATCTTTCTATGAGACCACAATTAATAAAAATAATTGATGAGGTGAAATTGATTCAACATACAATTAACTGTTTTAAGTGCACAATTCATTGGCATTTAGTGCATTCACAATGTGCAGCCACTACCTCTCTAGTTCAAATTTTTTAATTCCGCATTTTCCCTACCCCCACCTTCTGCAACCTCTAGCTTGCTTTGTGTTCTATGCTAGACATTTCCTATAAAAGGAGTAACCCACTGTGTTCTCTTGTGTCTGTTCTTTTACTTAGTGTACGCTTCCCAGGGTCATCCATGTATGTGTTAGTGCGTCTCTCCTTTCTATGGCTGAGTAATGCTGTGGTACAAACAGTCCGTTCTCGTTACTCGCAATGGTGATGTCCTGTCACCACGGGCATTGCCGCGAGGGGGAATAGAGGGTTAGGTTCCCGCAAGCCTCGGGCCATGATGCTTGCAGCTGCTGATCAGTACACAAGCCGAGCTGTAGCTAACATACGCTGTTGATTCATTAAAATTGGATTCACAAGCCAGCAGCGCTGTAACTCATGCCCCAACCACGCTTATCTGAAAACTGTTTTCTCTGGAAGGCGCCTCACAGGCCCTCTACACAGCACTGCAGCGCTATGCTTGGGGCCATTTCAAACTGCAGAATCTCCAGCAAAAAGCACAAAAATGCAAAAAGCAGGGCACTCACTATACGAGGAAGACACTGTTTACTGTCTGAGCGGAAATAAGGAGACAGCGCGTCGCCTTGTTCGACGTCAGCTGGCACTGAGCACGTTCGGCAGCTTAGTTTTCACCACGATGCGTGTCTGTAAATGAGTGTGAAAACCACGAGTGCTGGTTTGGATTATAAATAAGTTCTAGTGTAAAAGTGAATTTGTAAGCATGGCACCCACGAATAATGGAGATCTACTTACCAGGAGTTGTTCACCTGTCCATCTGTTGGATGCATTTTGGTCATTTCTGCCCACTCCTCTGTGAATGTCCCTGTACGTGGACATGTTTGAGTACCAGTTTTCAGTTCCTTGGGTGGCTACCTAGGCGTGGAATTGCTGGGTCTTATGGTGATTCGTGTTTAGCTTTTTGAGGAGCTGCTGAACTGTGTTCCACAGCGGCTGCGCCAGTTTATGTTCCCGCTAGCAGTGCACGAGGGGTCCAATTTCTCCACGTCCTCTGCAGTACTTGTCATTCTCCTGTCTTTTGTTACAGCCGTCCTGGTGGTATGGAGGCCCATCCGTGCTGTAGCGTATGGCAGCGTTTCACTGCTTTCTAAGGAGTAATATTCTGCTGTGTTCATGGACCACACGTGTCACCCGTCCACACTTGGGTTGCTTCCACATTTTAGATGCTGTGAATAATGCTGCTATGAACATGAGTATTTAAATATCTCTTTGAGACCCTGCTTTCAATTCTTTTGAGTATATACCGAATGGTGCAATTGCTGGATAGTATGGGAAATCTATTTTTAATTTTTTGAGGAACCACCAGGCTGTTTTCCACTGCAGCTGTCCCATTTTTCATTGTTACTAACAGTGCACAGGAGTCCAGTTTCTCCAAATGCTTCAACACGTGTTTTCTCTTTTTTTGATACAATCCATAATAATGGGTGTGAGATGATATCTCCTGGTTTTGATTTGCATTTCTCCAGTGATTGGTTAACGTCTTTTCATGTGCTCATTGGGCATTTGTGTGTCTTCTTTGGAGAAATACCTGTTTGAGTCCTTTGCCTGTTTTTGAATTGGGTTGTTTGTTTTTTTGGTTGTTGAATTTTAGGCATTCTCTATATAGTCTAGCTATTAATCCCTTATCAGATATATGATTTGTAAATATTTTTTCCCATTTTGTCAGTTGCTTTTTCACTCTGTTGATCACGTCCTTTGATGCATAAAAGTTTTTCATTTTCATAAGTCCAATTTGTCTATTTTTCATTTTCTTACCTGTGCCTTGCCTATATCATATCCAGGAAATCATTACCAAATTCAGTGTCATGAAGCTTTTGCCCTATGTCTCCTTCTAAGAGTTTTATAGTTTCAGCTCTTACATTTGGGTATTTGGTCCATTTTGAGTTAATTTTTGGATATGGCGTTAGGTAAGGGTTGAATTTCAGTCTTTTAGATGTGGGTGTCCAGTTTCCCAGCACCATTTGTTGAGCAGACTGTTCTCTCCCCATTGAATGGTCTTGGCGCCCTTGTTGAAAATCATTTGACCATGTATATGAGGGTTTATTTTGGGGCTTTATGCCAGTACTACAGTGTTTCAGTTACCATAGTTTTATAGTAAGTCTTGAAATCAGGAAGTGTGAGTCTTCCAACTTTTGCAGAATTATTTTGGCTATTTGAGATCCTTGAGATTCCATATGAATTTTAGGATAGGTTTTTCTATTTCTACAGAAAATGTCATGGGGATTTTGATAGAGATTGCATTGAGTCTATAGGTCACTTTGCATAGTATTGACATTTAAACAATCTGAAGTTTTCCAGTCCATGAACATGGGATAGTTTTCCACTTATGTCTTCTTTAATTTCAGCAGCATTTTGTAGTTTTCCTTTTACAAATCTTTTATCTTCTTGGTTTAGTTAATTCCTAAGTATTTTATTTTTTTCAGTGCTATTGTGAAAGAATTGTTTTCTTAATTTTTTTTCACATTGTTCATGTAGGTATATAAAAATGGAACTGACTTTTTGTGTGTGTTGATTTTGTATCCTGCAAGTTTGCTAATTTGTTTATTCTAACTGTGTGTGTGTGTACTCTTAGGGTTTTCTACATATAAGAGCATATCATCTGTGGACAGAGATAATGTAATTTCCTCCTTTCCAATTTGCTTGCCTTTTTTATTTTATTTTTTCTTGCCTAATGCACTAGCTAAGACTTCCAGTATTGTGTAGAAGTGGTGAGAGTGGGCATTCTTGCCTTGTTCCTGATCTTAGAGGAAAAACTTTTAGTTTTTCACCATTGAGTGTAATGTTGCTGTGGGTTTTTCATATGTGGCTTTTATTATGTTGAGGTAGTTTTCTTCTGTTTCTAGTTTGTTGAGTGTTTTTATCCCGAAAGAGTGTTGAATTTTGTCAAATGTTTTCTCTGCTTTTATTGAGATGATCACGTGATTTTTTTGAAAATTTTTGATTTTTTGGGGTAATATTGCTATCCCTCAGATAATTTTAAACTTAGGAAAAAACTGTTTAATACAATGTAGGCCAGGGGCTGTGTTAGGCATTTTACACAATAGTTCCCATAATCCTCACACAGCTCCACAAAGGGGTTGGAGAAATTGGAACCCATTTTACAGGTGGAAAAATGAAAGATTAGAGAAGTTAACCTGCTCACGGTTCACGGTCATGACGTGGGAGAGCCCAGAGTGATCTGCTCTGATCTTCCATCTGAATTTGGTCTTCTGTTCTTCCTCCTGGTGTACTTTCTCTCCTTTTCCATAGTCCTTAAGTGAACATGTGTTTACTTGTCTAATGTCTGCACTACCACTAGAATGTAAGATCTCGAGGGCAGGGCCTGTCAAGTACCTTTAGCACAAAGATGGTACTTGGTAAATATTTGTTGAACGAATGACTAAATGGATGAACCAGATTGATTCTAGAGGGGACATCTATTGTCTGTCGGGAAACCTTATGACACAACTAGTGTGTAAGTGCACCCCCACCTTTTAAAAATTGAGGTGAAATACACATAACATAAAATTAATCATTTTTTTTCTTTTTCTTTTTTTCAGTGAAATTAAAATTAATCATTTTTAAGTGAACAATTCAGTGGCATTTAATGCATCCACAGTGTTGCACCTCTGACCACCTCTGTCTAGTTCAAACATTTTCTTCACCCCAAAAGGAAACCTTGTACCCATTAAGCAGTTGTTCCTCATGTGACCTTTTTTGTCTGGCTTCTTTCACTTAGTATAACTGTTTATGAGTTCGTCTATGTTGTGGCATGTATCAGAACTTCATTCTTTTTCATGACTGAATAATATTCTGCTGTGCCTATATCAGTTTGCCTTTCCATTCATCTACTGATGGACACTTGGGCTGTTTCCACCTTTGGCCGTCATGAATCACGTGCTGCTGTGAACACGTGTGTACATGTCTGAGTACCACTTTCAGTTCCTTTGGGTGTATATATATATATACACACACCTAGAAGTAGAATTGCTGTGTCATATGGTAATTCTATGCTTAATTATTTCAGGGACCGCCAGACTGTTTTCCACAATGGCAGAACCATTTTACATTCCTACCAGCAGTGTTATAAAGGTTCCATTTTTCCACTTCTTTGCCAACACATGTTATTTCCTATTTATACTCATTTTTTAAATTACAGCCGTCTTACTGGGCATATGAAATGTGGTTTTGATTTGCATTTCCTAGTGACTAATGGTCCCGAGCATCTTTTCATGCCTGTTGGTCACGTGTATGTCTTCTTTGAAGACACGTCTGTTCCAGTCCTTCGCCCATGTTTGAGGTGCATAGTTTCTCTTTCTGTTGTTGAGTGGTAAGAGTTCCTTATGAGCTCTGGATAGGTGCCCGTTTTTCAGTTCTGACAGGAAAGCACGTTGCGGGGCAGGATGAACGTGTGACGTGCACTTCCTTGAGTTGGGAGCCAGCTCATTGAGGGAGAGCCAGGTTGTCGCCCTCTGGGCACATGTCGACCCAGAAGCCTCTGTATGTTGTGGCTGAGTCGTTCCTTTGGAAAGTGAACTGGGCGTGGGCTGTGGCCTGGGAGAGCATGCTGGTGCTGCCCTGGGACAGGCCCCATGTCCTGGACGCGTAAATTGGTTCCTAGGTGTCCTAGGACTGATCAGTGAGGAGTCTTGCTGACATGCTCCCGTTATACCTGCTCACTGTCCTGGAGTTGGCCAGTGGTATTTGAAGCCTGTCTTGTTCCAATCAGTGAAGTACCTGTTGCACCTGGGCTGTCCACTAGAAATATGCAAGCCACACATGCAATTTAAAATTTTTCAGTAGCCACATTAAAAAAGGCCAAAAGAAACAGGGAAACTAATTTTAATAATGTAACTTATTTAACCCAAAATATCAAAATATTATCATTTCAATATGTGGTCAGTATTTTAAAATTGCCAAGCTATTTTACATTCTTTTTTTCATACTAAGTCTTTGCAATGCTATTGCACATCTCAGTTTGGCCACTAGGTTTTATCAGAAAGACTTGGTGTGCGCTTAGGTTCTGCAAAATTCAGAGTCAAAGAGAGATGTAGATTCACAGACCCAAATTGCTCCAAATGTGTATAAAGATCTTCTAGTAACTCAACTGAGTATGGGCTTTTTAACTTTGAATTTTGCAATAATTTTACAAACAGAAGAGTTGCATAGATCGTACCGAGTTCCCTTATACTTCACATCCTGCTTCCCTAAACTTAACACCTTACCTGACCACTGTATGTGATCAAAATGAAGAAATTAACTTACGCTTGCTGCCAACAGATGTTCCTTGGATTTCCCCGTTTCCTACTAATGTTGGTTTTCTGTTCTACAATCCACTCCAGGATCCTCAGTTGCATCTGGCTGTCATGTCTCTTTCACCTCTCTTGTCTTTCATGGCCGTGGAGTTTTTGAAATGTGCCAGTGAGACATTTTATAGAATGCCCCCCACTTTGGGATTGTCTGGTGTTTTCTCATGATTAGACAGGGGTTGTAAATTTTGGAAAGACAACCACAGAGATTAAAAGCCCCCCTTGTCATATCACAGTAGGGCAGATTTGATATTCCTGGGGGTGTTAACCTTGACCCAAGGCTAAGGTGCTGTCTGCCAGGTCGCTCCTCTGTAAAGTTACTGTCTGACCCTTTCCATGCTCAGAAGTGAGTCCCTCAAGGGCAGCCCACTCTCACGGGGTGAGAAAGTAAGCTCCACATCCCAGGGGACATACTTAAAGTCACCACTGTAGCTGATGCCCTTTTGGGGGCAGATGCTTTGAAACTATACAGATCTCCTGTTTCTTTTTCATGTTTTATCCATAGTTTTAACATTCGTCCATCAGCGGTGTTTGGTGGTGATTTCTATTTCCTTCATTCCTTCTACATTTATTAATTGGGATTTTCCTGGAAGGAAGGGTTGTCCCTTCTACCCCATTTATTTAACTGCTGTTCAGTCAGTTATTTATATCAATATGCATTCATGGACATTTGGGTTTTTTTCCCTTTGGGTTATAATCCAGTCCCGCTGTTATTTATTTTGTTCAAATTGTGCTCCTGGGGTGGGCAGGAACTTCCACAGGTTGGCCCCTGTGCCTTTTCATCGTGTTCCCATGGGTTTTTGGGTGCTTCCTCACTTTCTGGCACCCGGAGTACTCCAGGCTCATCTTGGTTTTCCTCTGCCCCAGCCCTAGAATCTGCCATTTCTCGAAGGAGCCCTGGTCCCTTTTATTGGAGAATGGTATTTAAAAGCCAAGATCTGTGAGTGAAGTGTGTTCATTGCTCCTGGGGTGGCATTGTGTTTAGCCCCTCATTTGACAGAGCTGGGAAATGTATGCGTGCACACTGACCCCCACTCCCATGTTTATTTCTGTACCTATCTGTCTGTATATTAAAATAGGCATCAGTTCGTGCCCATGCCTCCAACTGCCATCCAGCACCACTGAGGTCATTCGAGCTCTGTTGCTTGTTTTAAGTTCTTTCTCTGAAGGAAGAAACCTGGCTCTCATGATTTACAATATATTTGCTTATTGGTTTAACCCTAGTCTACCTGGAAGGTAGTTTCAGGATTGCTAGTTTCAGGATTGGTAGTTCAGGATTGCTGCTGCTCACCATTGCTCCTGTGAGAAGTAAGTTTACCAGCCAGAGAACAGTGTCTGGATGTCATTCTTCCTGTCTTTGCCCTACCAGTGTCCAGTTAGAACCTTGCTTGACTGACTTATTGTGACACTCTCTTCGTCCATCTGTGTCAGCGTGGTTGTGTCATACATTTGTGGTATCATTAGATGCATTAGTCACAGCCTGCACCCCATCTTGGGTCCCCTGCCCCAGCCCATCTGGTTATTATTATTCTTATTTTTGTTTGTGTTCAGTGAAATTCACTCTGGGTTTTGACGTGCGTGGAGTCACGCTCGCACCATGATGGTTCCACACAGAACTGACCCATGCCCCACGCCCCTTTCCGCTGTCCCCTTGAAGCCAGCTCTAACCACAACCCTCGGGCTCTAGAAACCACTCAGCTGTTTTCTGTCCCTGTAGTTGTGCCTTTTCCAGAATGTCATATAAATAGACGCACACAGCATGCGGCCTTTGTGTCTGGTTTTTCTTACTTAGCTAGACGCACTTAAGATGCACCTGTGTCATTGGCGTGAATGAAGAGTTCGTTCCTCATGATTGTGTAGTCGTGCTGCTGTTTGTCCATTCACTGGTGCAAGGACACCTGGGTACGTTCCAGGGTAAGAGGAAAGTTGCCCTAAACGTTTGCACACAGGTTTTTGTGTGTACGTACGTTTTCAGTTCACCTGGGTAAACACCAGGTGTGGGACTGCTGGATCTTTGGGACAGGCTTGTATGTTTACCTTCACAAGAAACTGCGTGACACTTGTCTAAAGTGGCTGTACCCCTTTGACCGTCCCCAGCAGCAGATGAGGGTTCTTGTGGCTCTGCATTCTCGCCAGCACTTGAGAAGGTCGGTGATTTTCTTTCTGTCTTGCTGATGGGTGTGTAGTTACTCTCTCTTTTTAAAAATAGCTTTATTGAGATATAATTTATACACCATGTAATTCATCCATTTAAAGTGTACATTTCGTTAGTTTTTAGTATTCTCAGAGCTGTACAACTATCACTACTAACTCTAGAACATTTTCGTCACCCTAAAAAGAGACCCCATCCCCATTAGCAGTCACTCCCCACCCCCTCCCCCAGCCCTGGGCAAGCACTAATCTACTTCCTGTCTCCGTGGACTTGCCTGTTCTCAACATTTCATATGAACGGAGTCACATCCTATGTGACCTTTTGTGACTGGCTTGTTTTATTCAGTGTGATGTGTTCAGGGTCCTTCCACATTGTAGCGAGTGTCAGTGCTTCACTCCTTTTCATGGCTGAGTCATAGTCCTTTGTGTGGAGGAACCATATTGTGTCTTTTCATCTGTTCAGTTGATGGGTATTTGGGTTGTTTTCAGCTATTAGCTAGTTTGCGTACACGTTTTGTTCTGTGGATATGTGTTTTTATTTCTTTTGGGCATATGCCTAGGAGTGGAATTGCTGGGTCTTTTGGTAATGCTGTGATTAACTTTTTAAAGAACCTCCAGACGGTTTTCCACAGCGCAGGAGGGTTCTGATTTCTCCATGTCCTCGCCAACAACACTTTGTCTGATTATAGCCATCCTGGTGGGCGTGAGGTAGTGTCATTAGGTTTTGTTTTGCGTTTCCCTGATGGCTGATGGCACTGAGCATCTTTTCGTGGGTTTTTTGCAATTCATGTATTTTCTTTGGTGAAGTACCTTTTCAGAATTTTTGCCTTTTTTTTAAATTAGGGTAATCGTTTTCTTATTGTTAAGTTTAAATAATTCTTTATATAATTTGGATACAAGTGGTTTATCCGGTATATGATTTACAAATATTCTGTTCAGGTCCATGGCTTGTCTTTTTGTTTTCTCAACTGTATCTTTTGCCCAGCAAAAGTTTTGAATTTTGGTAACCCAGTTTATCATTGTTTATTCTTTTATGGATTGTGCTTCTGGTGTTGTGTCTAAAAACTCTTTGTCACACCCCAGTCCCATGAGTTTCCTTTTGCCACCCACTGGCAGTTGGCACCAAACCCCTGTTTAAAGAGGCAGAAGGAAATTGCCAATAGCATGATGGCGTTGAGTAAGGGGATGCCACCATCATTGATTCTTTGCAGTTGAGGGTTTGTTTTTTTTTTAGAAAAATTTGTGTATTTACAATGAGGAGGAGGAATTGCTTTTCCTCTGTTCTTTGTTGCAGTTTCATTGATTGATTCACGAAGCAGGGATTTACTGAGTCTAGGACACACTGGGACCCAAGTGGACACGGTCTCACGTCCTGAGGAGCTCCCAGAGCGACGGGGGCGAGAGATGCGAATCACACGGCAGTGAAGTGGCTGCCTCAGAACAAGGCGTCCGTGTGCTGACGCGCGGTGGGGGCTGCCAGTGTTGCACAGCCACCTAGTTACAAAGGGCTGGGGTGCTGTCTGGCAGGTTTCCCTTAGGAAGCGAGCTTTACTCAGAGACTTGTGGGTAGGGAAGAGGCAGCTGGGCAGAGAGGACAGGAAACCCCCCTTTCCCAGTGAAAGGTGCGAAGTGTCAGGACATTTGGGTTTAGAAGGGAGGCTGGGCTAGGCAGGTGAGGTGGGCAGGGCCACTCATCCCAGCACGTTGGGGAGCCATCGGAGGGTTATGCTGGGGAAGAATGACGTGATCAGACTTGCTTTATAAAAGGGCCTCTTGGCCTGTGTGTGGCGCGGGGATGTGCTGCTAGACCCTCCATGAAGGGGCGATCCCTCTGACCCCTGTGGGCTCTACCTCTTCGGGCATGAGGTCTCTGGCCGCTCCTTCAGAATCCTCAGGGAGTCGTTGTCTTCTGCCCAGACGTCCCAGATTGTTTTGTGGTAGCACGGTCACATTGGGAAGCAGCCTTTCCAGGAAGTAATTCAGTGGCTGCCAAACAGGAAATACTTGTCTGAATTCTGTTAGGAAGCAGGGTCGGTACCTCCGGGGGGGGGGGGGGGGGGGGGACCCGGAGGGCTTGGTCTTGGTGTGAGCAGGTGCGGGGAGTTGATCTAATTCTTAATTTTTCAGATTAAAGCTGCATGCCCCTTAGTTCTGAGTTTCTGGCTTGTTGTGGCTGGTGACACTGAGAGGAGAGGAGAGAATCAGGTGTAGGATGGAGACGCAAGTTTAAGTTTAAAGAAACCTGCTGTCTCGTTTCTCACATCGCCTGTGCTCTGTGGGTATTTGTTAGGGTATGAACGCTGGCCTGGGCACATTTTGGTATCAGACCGGCAGCTCTGTCATTTGGGGCACAAAAACATACCCTGCAACTGACCTTGACCCAGTTTCCTCTAGCCTGTACTTCCTTCATTTAGAGAGGTGCTGTCAATTTAATAACACACTTTATTGGGAGGAGAAAAGGAAACACACCAAGTGTGCACTCTGACTTTAAGAGACAGCCCGATTTTCACAAAAGATAACATAGGAAGTTTACTTTGGTTATTCGCCGCCAATATTAGACATCCCCCCGGCCCCCCACAACAAGCTGTTATTGGGCAGGGAGCCGCAACCATCACTGACTTCCCATGGCTTTACTCAAAGGCTGCTATCTGAAAGTCCCAGAAGGGGCATTTTGGTACATCTTATTAGGAAGTTGACGTGAATTTTTTTTACGGACAGGGTTTTTTAAAACGGTGGTTTCTGAGCCTTAAGCCCTCGGAGGAATCTTCTTGGACACATCCTGACAGACTTTTGTTTGGCTGTGGGGAGACAGCCATGTAGGGTATGGCAGGCCCAACGACATGCTGTCGAGGTCCCAGGGCCACTGAGTCTTCCACCCCTGCCCACACTCTAGAGTGGAAGTGGCCTGGGCTGCGAAAACCGGCTTATGTGGGTCCTGGGTGGGCTTTTCCCACCCGTCCTTAGTTTAAATTGAAAATCGCTGGTTTTGAGTGATTAAGCGGGGAACGCAGATTTCTACCCCTGCGCGCCCCCCCCCATTCAGCACACCTCTTCTTGGGTTGCCATTGTTTCCTCCCTTTGCCCTCACCCCGGTTGGCGGGTGGAGGAGCTGCCCACGCCACACACCCCCTGTGGCTCCCAGGCTCTCTGGGGCTTCCCAGAGTTCAAGAGGCGGGCAGCCGGGTGCCCTGCGCAGGGACAATTGGCTGGTTCATGTGGCTGAGGGGGCCGCCCTCACTGGTGGATTACCACCGAGCCAGAACAGAAGGGACATTGTGCGAGGAGACCCAGGGAAAGGTCAGGGGGCTGCTGAGTTGTGACAAGCTGCATGAATGCAGCCAGCTGTGCGGCTCGGTTTGTCTTTCCCTGGGGCATCGTTCTGTCCCTGGACGCGGGACCCCAGAAGCATCTGTATTTCCTCGAGGGCAGTCAGTGTCTGGAGCTGCCTAGAGAAGTGCCTCGAAAGAGCGAGTGTGTGCGAGAAGAGCCGAGGCTGATCGCTGTCACCCCAGGATCCGGGAGGGCTGGTCTGCCTTCTCTATAAAGGGCGGGAAGCATGGGCGTGGCGTCAGCTTCCTGACTGACCTATGTGTTTTCCTATACAAATAGGAATCGTGTAACTGAGTCATTTGCACTGTCACCACCCAAAGTGAGGGAGGGTGCAGTTGAGTAGGGCTGGGGCAGGGTGTAACGTGGGGGTGCTTGGCAGCAACAGCTCAACCCCTCGCTCTGCGGAGGTCGGGGCTGCAGCTTCAGGCAGCCTCAGCTCACCATTTGCGAGAGGTTGTCCCATGCCTTGCATAACTGGCTCTTGTGTCTTTGTTTTACAGCCTCTGTGGGTGTGGGAGTGGTGATCTCTCTTGGACAGGGGAGCAGTGAGGTTCAGGAGACCGATGATTGGTGGGCCCTCCGGGCTTCAAGCTTTCATGGGCTCATCCTGGGGACACCACATCCTTTCCTCCTTTTTGTTTGTTTTGGTCCAGGTTTCTTTGTCAGATTGTCATTTCACGTGTGTGTTTATATTGCAGGCTATTTTCTCACTCTTTCTGGTGTTACATTGGGGACGAATCATTAAGTTAGGGATCCAGATAGCAGAAGATTACTTTAAGCATAAAAGCATTTAACTATTTATACGGCAAGGTCTTTAAAATGTAGTATGTGCCTTTCTGCCTTCTTGTTTTAATTTGTAATTCTTACCAGTATGTGAATATGAGGTCTGAAAATTAAGTTTGCAAACTCCTCCTAAAAAAAGTCTTACATACCTCATTGCTGAGTATCATTACTATCACCTTCGAAGTACTCCCTTGGAAAGCTACCGTGTTTCCCCGAAAATAAGACCGAGCCAGACCATCAGCTCTAATGCGTCTTTTGGAGCAAAAATTAATATAAGACCCGGTCTAATTTTACTATAAGACTGGGTATTATAATATAACATAATAATAATATATAATATAATACCGGGTCTTATTTTCCTATAAGACTGGGTCGAATAGAATAGAATAGAATAGAATAGAATAGAATAGAATAGAATACCGAGTCTTATATTAATTTTTGCTCCAAAAGACTCATTAGAGCTTTCAGTATTTCCTTTATCTTTGGATGCAGAAAGAAGTCATTGGAGGCCAGATCAGGTGAGTAGGGAGGGTGTTCCAATACAGTTGTTTACTGACTAAAAACTCCCTCACACAGCACCGTGTGAGCTGGTGCATTGTCATGATGCAAGAGCCATGAATTGTTGGCGAAAAGTTTAGGTCGTTTTCGTCTAACTTTTTCACGCAGCTTTTTCAGCACTTCCAAATAGTAAACTTTCTTAACTGTTTGTCCAGTTGGTACAAATTCATAATGAATAATCCCTCTGATATAAAAAAAGTTTAGCAACATCATTTTGACTCTTGATTTGGACGGAACTTTTTTGTGGAGAATTGGCTGACTTCCATTGTGCACTTTGACGCTTTGTTTCGGGATCATATTGGTACACCCATGTTTCGTCACCAGTGATAACATGGCCCGAAAGGTCTTGGCAAACTTCGACTCTCCTTTGCTTTTGTTCATCGGTGAGCTCCTTTGCGACCATTTTTGCTCACACCTTTCTCATGCCAAGATTTTTAGTTAAGATTTCCCTGTATCCATGTCGATGTTTACTTGGTCTGCTGTGCTTCTCACAGGCAGCCGGCAATTTTAACACACAATTTGACGATGTTTTGCAATGTTTTCGTCAGTTCTGCTCGTTACTGGCCGCCCTGACCTCTCTTCATCAGTGACGCGTTCTCTCCCCTCAGAAAAACATTTTATCCATTTGTACACTGTCGTTTTCTTCATGACGTTATCCCCAGAAACTTGGACTAACATGTCCCTGATTTCACTTCCACTCTTGCCAAGTTTAACAAGATATTTAATGCTTGTTCGTTGCTCCAATTCAAGCTCAGACATTCTCGCGATAGCACACAAAAACACACAATAATGAATGCCACTCAGCAAGACACCACCATGCATCAACATGAACACAGCTGTGAGACACTGATATACTAAGGTTAGGAAACCTTACTGAGCCGTTTGTACAGGGCTGCCAACGTAAGCGCACAGTGGTAAGTTCGCGAACTTAATTGTCAGACCGCATATATTCAAGTTACCATAAATTCAGGTAATAATGAATCATGCAGAGTTCCTTTATATTTCTTTACATTCCCCCCCCCCCCCCCAATCTTTTTGCTCTCTCAAGAGGTGACGAGTTGAATGTCTGTTATTCAGGACGTTTCCCTGTGTTTTACAGTCACGTATAAGTAAAGTCTCTAATCTGAAAGTGGTGGGATTCTGTTACACTCACAGTTGTGCAGTTGCTTTCCCATGAGCAGTCTGTCTTGGAGCTCTTTGCACACCCGTGCGTAATACGACCAGCGATTTTGAGTGCTCGTATATGGGTGGGTTCTGTTATTTCCATTTCACAGGTGAGGGAGCCGAGGCACAAACAAGTGACATAACCTGCTCTAGGTGACCCAGTAAGTGCAGGAGGCAGCTGAGCTCCAGAGTCGGCCCCCTTGGTCACTTTGCAATGAGGGTACCCTTGGTGGGCGTGCACAGTTTTGTTCAGAATTCTATGTTCCTTACACCCCTGACCTCCAGGGACAGCTCCTTATTGACAAGTGTTGCAGTGACCTGCCTCTTGCTGTTGCCCACAGTGCTGCGGTGACTGCCCTTACTGCACCTGGCAGGCCCCCGGCACGTCTGCAGGAGGGTGCCCTGGCCTTCTCAGCAGAGCAGTCAGTTGGATGTGGGGCGGGCCTGACTGATGCTGCGCACGCTGGCCCTCCAGCCAGCGTTTCTCCCTGCTTCCACTGTGCACCCAGAACTGTGCGATGTTATTGCCTCCTTTCACTGAGGCTCAGAGAGTGGGGCTGGCTTGTCCAGAGTCACACAGCAAGATGGTGGCAGAGCTGCTTTGGTACCCAGGAGGTCCGGAACCCCAAACCCCACAGTTTCTAGCCCACATTGCACCATTTTTCTTACACTCTTTAAAAGCTTTTCTTGTGCTTCTAGCTATAAAAGTGATACACTCCTGTATTGGTTACAAGGAATTGCAGTCCTTTCTCGCTTACTTCCATGTAACCATTATCAGCATTAGTTGTAAGTCCTTCCAGAAGCATTGGTTCTGTGGCATATGTGGGCGTATGTGCACATTTTAAAACTAAATAGCTGTGGACCCTCCCGTGCCAGCACACATAACTCTGCCTCGTTCTTTGTGATGTCTGCATAACGCCCCCCTTAGCTTAGACCAGCTGTAATCCCCCACTGTCCCTGTGAACTTCTGTTCCATCTCTATGCCTCTCAGCATTGCAGCGCTGCCTCGGTGACCCTCCAACATTTGTTCCCAAGCTCTGTCCGTAGGATCCTGAAAGTGGAATTTCAGGTTTGGTAGTGTTTGCTTCCCTTGATCTCTCCCCCAGGCGGTCAGCAGTGACCTCCTGCTGCCCTGGAGCCGCCAGGTTGTAGCAGTTCAGCGTGGGCTGGGGAACCGGAGGGCAGGGTGGGTTCAAGCTGCGTCTGCCAGACTGCAGTGCACGGGTCCCAGGACCTGGCCCCGATTGGTTCCCTGTAGCCTTGGCAAATGATTAAATGGCACTAAACCTCAGTTTCCTCTGCTGACAGATGGTGAGAACAGTGACTCACTGAGCACGTGAGGATGAAATAAGGTGCTAGGTACCCTGTACCGCAGCTTCTGCCCTGGGAGGGCTGGCTAAGTGGTGTTGGCTGCGGGCAGCCACTAGAAGCCAAGGGGGGCAGTCTCCGGGTGGCCTAGGAGGACCCAGACCCCTGGGGACAGAGGGTCCCGTCGGGCCTCGCCTGGGTGCTGTGCTGTGTCTGCTCCCTCGTCCCCAGTTCCAGGATAGAGCTGGCTCACAGCAGATCGGTGGTAGGTGCTCAGATGCAACACCGTGAGGAAGGCTGGGGTGAATTTATTTAATGTAGAATACATAAAATGTAGAATACCTAAATGTAGAATACATAATGTAGAAAGCCTAAAAATACATAAAATACGTACAGAGAGAAGCAGGCGAACCATCACCCTGGCAGCACCCCAGAAGCTTCAGCAGGTGCTGGCTTGGCACAGTGGCGCTGTCATCTGCACCCCAGGACATTTGGAATCAGGCCCTACACATCCTGTCTTGTAATCTAAATATTTCAGACTGTGTCTGTAAAAGATAAGTCTCTCAAAAAACAAACAAACAAAATACCTAATGACACTATCTTATCTAGAAACCAATAAATTAATAATTCTTTAATAATTCTCCCAAAACATCTAAGTTTCCCTAATTGTCGTATGTATATAATTTGTTTGTTTAAATCAGGATTCATATGAGGCCAGTGCATTGCTATTAATTGCTGTATCTCTTAAGTTTCTTTGAATCTTTTTTCTCCCTCCACCTCTCTTTCCCTTTCTCTTTTTTTCCCTCCTTGCAAAGCATTTTGAGGTGCTGTATCATTTGTCCCGTAGGGATGTTGTTGGCGGCAGCCTGTGAACTGGCACTTCGCTGTAGGGCCACGGTCAGACTCAGGTTTGACCTTTTTTTCAGCCCAGCATATGTGAACCCAGGGCGTCTGATAGGGGAGAGTCAAACAGGCCCCAGGTACGCATGGGCAGAGCAGAGATGGCAAGGTGACAGCTGGGCTTCTGAGGAGCCAGGTGACATCCCGACTGCTGGGAGCCTGAGGATTGGTCACTCTTCCATTTGTACGAAGTGGGCAGTAAACCTAGGGGGACCTCCATGGCTAGCCCTGCTAGCTGCATGAGAGGGCAGGGCCCTGGAGATGGCCGAGGGGGTTGGGGGTGGCCTGAGGTGGTGGAGGGGCAGCATCGGGAGCTCCCAAGGTGGCCAGCTCGCCCCATTTGCCTTGGTGTGCCCACTTGGGCTCCTGTGCCTCGGTCTCCCCACGCACTGAAGACGCGTGCACACGGTGCTGGCTTTGGGCGCTGGCACCAGTTTAACCAGTTCCTCTGCATATTAGTTTGCTGAGGCTGAAGGGAGATGCTGGCCTGTGGCCAGTGGCCTGGGGAGTGGGGGTCTGCCCACAGCCTGGCCTGAGAATACTTGAGGCTGGTCTCAGCTGCATTTACGGAGAGCGGCGCACGTGTGGGGTCCGGCTGGACTGGCCGTGGATGTTGCTCTTGGGAATGCTGGCCTTGCACGTGGTGTGGCCACTCCTCACCAATGGTGCTGCTGGCTCCTGGGGCATGGGCTGTGCCTCCGCTGTTTTTGGAGGCTGATTTCCCCGGGGGCTGGGCAGGAAGTGGTCTCTTGCCCTCCTGGAAGTTCCGAAGCTTCTCAGGCCTGAGGTCTTGTCCAGAAGGAGTTCCCATCAGCCATCCTCAGGGTGCTCTGACACACACGTCAGCTGCAGGGCACACAGTGGTCCCTCAGGGAGGCCGCTGCCTGGCCTGGATGCTGCCCCGGCTTTGCCCTGCACCACCCATCTCTGGGGAGTCGTCCAGAACTCTTCCTGGTCTGTTTGCGGGCTGTTGCCTTGCACTGTTGGGTTTATGTGGGCATGAGAACCTCCCCGGGGCTTCCAGAGAATGCCACCTGCTCAGAGGGACTCTTAGTTCCCTCTGACTAAGGTGCGTGGCACCAGGCAGGTCATTGTGTCTGTCAGTTTCCTCATCTGTGAAATGGGAACAGTAAGAGCACCTGTGCTCTGCGCTGTGAAGCGTTCATACGTGTTCAGTGCTTGGACAAGTGCATGGCCACAGTACATGCTCCACGAATGTGACTTTACTAGTAACGTCAGTATTGCTGCTGCGGCAACCGCCTCACCTGCAGACGCCGAGGATCCATGAGGGTAGAGACCCCTCCTCAATCTCAGTCCCTGTGGGAACACACGGCAGGCACCCTTTACGTTTTTGTAGGATAAACAACTATGGGCATGTTGAACAGACGCAGGTGCTTAGTCAGTGTCAGGCTCATCGGGAACAAAAAAGGGTCCCAGTCTCCATAATGCTCACAGTCTGGTGGGGTGGGTGGACAGAAAACAGACATCTGTCCTGTGGACCTTGATGAGTCCTACTTACGAGAGTGAATCGCACACTGACTGGGGACAGTGGCCCAAAAAGGTCTACCAAGGGATGAGTGCCAGCCAAGGAGAGCTGGGCTGGGGAGTGGAAGGTGGCCGAGGACAGGAGGGCATGGGCCTGCCATGGCCACATCTCTCTTGCTCCAGGCTCACGGAGGCCATTGGCAGGTTTTGAAGGAGGGGGTTGGGGGTGAGCAGGAGCTGCTTTAAACTCTGTGGATTAAAAAGGGGGCCATAGTGGAAGCAGGTGGACATTTAGGAGGTGATGAGTGGTTCAGGGAGGCGAGGTGGAGGGGCTGGCTGAGGGGCCAGGGAGAAGCGGCTGGACCTGCCGTGTAGTCGGAGCGGAAAGCTGCAGCTGAGTGAGGGGCAGCAGGAAGGGTGCAGAGGAGAGGCTCGGGGCGCTCCTGTATTTGGCAGAGCTGGAGAGTATCCTCTCAATGTCCTTGCGAAGCCCCCTCTTAGCCCCCTGGGGAATCCTATGGCTTCAGGTACCATCTGTCTGCAGCATCTCCCAGGTGCCCTCCTCTAGCCCAGGTCTTTCTGGTAAAAACAGTACTTTCCATTTATTGATGGCACCGAGTTGAGCTGCATTATCTCAACGAATCCTCCCCAATTGACAGGTGACGAGACTGAGGCTCAGGACAGGCCTGTGACCAAGGACAGGCCCCAGCCTCTCAACTCTGTCCAGCTGCCGGCTGCCCTCCCACGGTGTCCCTGAGGCCCCAGGGCACCCTGCCTCCCCTGCCTCCCTGACACGTTCCCTGAGCCGACTCCTCCTCCAACATGCAGCCTCGCAGGCCTCGGCCTCGGACGCTCCAAAGGTTACCAGGGAAAGTGTGAAACATCTGCAGAAGCAATGATTCCAATGTCATCACATGTGGCCACGTCTGGTCTGTCCCTGGCCCACTACTGCCCACATGTCATTTTGGAGCAAATCCCAGACGTCAACATTTCATGTGACAGTATTCTAGAATATTCTCCAAAAGCTAAGGACTGCTTTTTAATAGTAATAATACTGTAATAATTCCAGTATCATATCTACAATAAGAGTCCCTTAATAGTCAGCGTTTAAAGTTTTTTTTCTGTCTGAATCAGGGTCTAGGTAAAATCCACATGGGTTTGAATCTTAAATCCTTTTTAATCTGTAGATTCTCCCTCTACCATTTTTTTCTTTGCAGTTTGTTGAAGAAACTGGGTCATTTGTCCTGTAGAGTTTGGTACCATCTGGCTTTTTGCTGCTTCAGTCCATGCGGTGTTTATTTAGAACAGCCCTCTGGTTTGCGTATTCCCCGTCAATTTGAACTTGATTCTGGAGGGGAGGTCTGCCTGGGAAGGTGGCGCTCGTGCTCATCTGCTGGGCTGTGTGTGATGTGCGTGGTGCCTGAGAGTGACAGAGCGCTGAGGATGTCCTCCCGCGCCACGCGTAGTCCTGTGTGCTCACCTGTGGGAAGGCAGGACAGGTGCTTGTTTCTCCTTCCTTTATTTGCCAGCTTCAGACCCTGCTCCCGGTCACCACGTCCTGCAGGCCGGAGGGTGTTCGTTTCCCAGGACACGGGTCTGGATTGTTTCTTCCTGAGCCCACATCCCTCTGCCCCAGGAAGCAGCTCACCCTCCCAATGATGGCCAAGGCCCTTCTCTCTGGGCCGCCTGCTGCCACCACCCTCTACCCCCCTTCCAGCTGCCGCTGTGTGGGCCCTTGGGGCTCCCAGAGAGGATGCGCTTCTCCCTGACCCTCCTTGAGTTGACTGAGTCACAGCTGTTCTCCAAACCTGTCACACTGTCCAGGAGGCCTTCTTGACCCCTTCCCTGCCCCTCATCTATCCTCATATTTCGTTCTTTTGGCAAATATGGAGTGCTTCCCCTGTGCCAGCACCTGGGGAAGTGCGGGGCAGGAGTCCCCAGAGCCCTGCCTTCACAAGCTTTCCATTTGGTGGGGAGACACACCCACTGACAGTGCCTCCGTCAGGGTGGGCATGGGGCAGTGCAGGCACGGAGGGGCACTTGGCTGTGTTTAGGGGCATAACAGGAGAGTCTCACTACAGGAGTCTTTCTCCTTGACAAGACAGGCAGGCAGCTGAGGGCCTTGGGGCAGCGGCTCCGTGGTGCCAGGTCTGCCTCCTGGCTTCCTCCACGGTTCTCCCGTGGTTGACACTGCACCGCCAGGCATTGTGCCACATGGTTAGGCAGGAGGAAGAGGTGCTGAGACGTTCTCCTTGCATGTATATTTTCAATTTGGCAAGGAAAGCCCTCTCTAGGCTGACTGCCTCCATCTTTATATTTCATCACCCCAAACTAGATCACATGTCCACCTCGGACAGGGGAATGTTTCCAAGTCTGGTTTAATTAGGCTGGGGTCTAAACCCACGCTACTTGGGACGAGGCTCTGTGGGGAGGGGCAAGATCATTGTCACCTCACTAGCTGGCAGTGGCTCGACAAGGCCTGTTTACTTGTCTCCTCACCGGACTCGGGGCTCCCAGGGGGCAGGGTCTGTGGCTTTCATGTGACAGGTGCACCTTCTACCTTTGTGGCCTGGACGGGGTGGGGGTGGGGGGGCAGCGTCATCCACGTGGACTGCAGGACCCTGCTCCTGTCCCCTTTGTTCAGAAGTGGGCACATGGCCAGCTGGTTCCTGTTCTCTGAATGGGTGTCGCCCATTCAGCAGGGTTCAAAAAGTCTGACGTTGCTCATATATACCGCAGGGGCCTTGCTGGGGAGGCTGAGGAGGAGTGGCCAAGCCGCCAAGCCCCGGCTCTGCTCCCGCAGGACTGGCAACCTGCAGGCTCAGGCTCCAGGAGGCAGGGGTGAAGAGAAGGGGGCGTCTCAATGCCAGTGTGAGCGCTTCCGCTGCTTCGCTCTCCCTTCCTTCCCCTCACTGACCTGTTGTAAAGTCTCCTTTAATTGCTGGGGAATCTTCCCTGGCTCCCATGCTCCCAATTTTTTCTCTCCCAATGGAGAACATTTAAAAAATTGGGGTGTAATTCATATTCCAGAAAATTCACCCTTTTAAAGTGTACAAATTTGGTGGGTTTTAGTATATTCAGTGTTGTGCAATCTTCATAGTGTTAATATTTTCATCACCCCAGAAAGAAACCCAGTGCCCACAGCTGTCACTATTCTCCCAACCCCCCACCCAGCCCCTGGCACCCACGAGCTCACCTCCTGTCGCTGTGGATGTGCCTGTTCTGGACATTTCACCTAAATGGAATCACACACTGTGTGGCCTTGTGTGTCCGGCTTCTCTCATGAGCACCGTGTGTTCAAGGTCCGTCCACGCTGTGGCGAGTGGCAGCACTTCACTCCTTTTTCTAACAGAATGATATTCCATTGTCTGGATGGGCTATATGTGTTTATCCATTTGTCAGTTGATGGGCACTTGGGTTGTTTCCACTTTTGACAATTGTAAATCATGCTGCTATGGACGTAGATGTACACATTTTTGTGTGCATGTATGTTTTCATTTCTCTTGGGTATATAGGTATCTAGGAGAGACATATGAGTCATATAAGTATTCAATTTTTAACATTTTGAGGAACTCCCAGACAGGTTTCCAAAGTGACTGCCCCATTTCCCATTCCCACTAGCTATGCACAAGAGCCCCATTTTCTCCACATCCTTACCAACAATTGTTATTTTCCATTTTTTTAATAATTGCCATCCCTAGTGGGTGTGAGGCATTATGTCCTGGTTTTGATTTTCACTTCCCCAATGATTAGTGATGTTGAACATTTTTTTCATGTGCTTATTGGCCATATGTAAATCTGTGGAGACATTTTCCTAGGAAAGAGGAAAGGGAGAGGAGGCTCTAGGATCCTGGGCCTTGGAGCCTGGGGTCAGGCCTCAGCACTGGCACTTAGCAGCCATGTGTCTCTGAGCCTTGGTTTCTCCATTTGCTGGCTGGTACTGGGAGGCTTCCGGGGGGAATGTGTGCGCGGGGCTGTCCACCCCATGGGGAGGAATGTTGCCACTTAGCATCCGAGAATGACAGTCTTCATGTTCTTTGCTCCTGTCGTGGAGCCTGCTTTGCCAGGCCCTCTGCACATCGTAAGTTACCGTGTTTCCCTGAAAATAAGACCTAGCCGGACCATCAGCTCTAATGCGTCTTTTGGAGCGAAAGTTACTGTAAGACCCGGTCTTACATCATATCATCATATCATATCATATCATATCATATCATATCATATCATATCATATATCATATCATATCATATCATATCATATCATATCATATCATATCATATCATATCATATCACAAAGACCCTGTCTAATATTATAGTAAAGTAAGACCAGATCTTATATCCATTTTTGCTCCAAAAGACACATTAGAGCTCCTTGTCTGGCGAGGTGTTATTTTCGGGGAAACGCGGTCATTCATTTCGGGTAACCGGACGGATGAGGAGGTGGCGTACAGAGAGAAGCGAATGAGGGTCTGAGGGGGAGAGAAGTGGAGGCCAAGCAGAGGGGAGGAAGGGCAGGGGCCGGCAGTGGGCGTGCACGTCCACCTCCATCCGGTGGCTGTCCCTGCAGCCTCCCACCTGCCCCTCTGAAACCGACTTCCTTGTTTTCTTTGTTTAAGGAGGAGCCGAGGAAGGTTTGCTTCACCTATGACCTGTTCCTGAACCTGGAGGGCAACCCGCCTGTCAACCACCTGCGCTGCGAGAAGCTCACCTTCAACAACCCCACCATTGAGTTCCGGTACAAGCTCCTGATGGCTGGCGGGGTGAGTGTGCCCCGAGCGGGCGCCCTGCCCGGCGCCGACGGACCTGGCTGCTCCACCTGCTCCATCGTGGCTTCATGGAGGTGGCAGCTCCTTTCCCTGTGCTGGGAGCCGTGGTGCTGGGCGTGCCTTGGGATCTTGCGGGTGCATCTCTGCAGCTTATGATTGGGTACTGGATACCCGAGGGGCAGGTTTCACAGGTAGCACCTGGCAGCGCTGGATGGCACCCAGGTGTCCCGAGTCTGTGCTGGGGTGTTGTCAGCTTGGAATGACTCACTAGTCGCTCGTTGTCCCCGTCGCTTCCTGGTTGGCTGTGGTTAATTAGCGTCTTCCTCCATAAGGGCAGGCGGGGGAGGAACGGGCGTGAGGCAGTGTGTCAGCGTGGCGAGGCACTGGAGCCAGCTCTTAACTGGGTTGGCAAGGCTGTGCCGGCGCCGCGTCATCTGGGGAGAGAGCACCGGCTCTGCGGGGTTCCCTGAGGATGCACGCCGCCTGGCACTTTTGTCCTTACGAGGCCAAATGAAGGCGTCTGCTCTCTCGACCTGGGTCTCTGCCCCGAGCCAGTGATCCCAGTATGGTGGCAGAGTACCAGGAGCGTGTGTCAGGGCTCATGGAAGATGTGTTTGGGGTGCTTGGTGCTGATGGGTGGTGGTTTGGTTGTGGAGGAGGCTGTACTGTTTGCCACGGGAGGTGCGGCTGAGGACGGCACATCCCACAGCCACCTGGTGGTGACCCAAAGTCGCGCTAAGCATTTGCCTAGCAGCCAGAGGTGCCTGCGATGGTGGACTTGGTCAGGGTCACGAGTGTGTGTGGGCGGGCCCACCTCCCCAGTGAATACAGGGAGTTTGGGTTGAGTTTCTTTGGGCCTAGGGAGCTGTCCTTACTCTTCATTTAATTTAGTTGGGTCTTTAATTAACTTTTTAAAAAAAGAAAAGCAGTCATTTATTCATTGCAGATAATTTGAGTGAGTTTTGCTGTGTCCCTAATAAAGGATTAGTCTGGGGCTCCGACCTCGCACATGGTGGCTGATGGAGTCTGCGGACAGAACAGGGAGGCGTTGGAATTGAGTGACACAGACGTTTATTCTGAAGTTCGCCCGCGAGTTGTTGAAGAACCGGGGAAGAGAGAGAGAGAGAAGTGGGGGGTTGCCAGGTCCCACAATCCTGCCCAGCTCTGCTTCTCCACCTTACTTTCCGAAATACTTTCCTGAGGTGTCACCTAGAGGCTCCACCGTCCCATCTCGGAGACAGATAGTCAGCACTCCACGGGCCTCTCGGAGCTCCACGACCAGGGCCCCGTCCCTGTGCTCCTTGTCGTCGGGTTTTCTTTTCTCTGACGAGATGAAGGCTCAGTGTGCGGCATCTAAGCACATAAGCCAGAGGGCGGGGCGGGGGGGGGCGGGCAGGGCAGGGCAGCCTGCTGTTTGGGGAGGGCCAGCCTGGCAGGGAGGAAGGTAGAGTGAGGCCTGACAGCTGTGGCGGGTGGTCTCTGCTGGGCTCTTCACCCTCAGTGAGAGCTGCCCAGAGAGCTGGTTGGCTCATCAGGAACTTTCTCGCCCTTTGGGGTTATGGGCCTTCGGGGCTTGCCCTGGGCTGATGGCAAAGCATTGCTGTCTGGTCTAGGAGCAACCTGGGACCTTTATGGGACAGTGTCACCCAAGACTTGAGTTGAGGCCCTTGTGTTAGCCAGTCTCTGGAGTTGTGAGCGTCCCCAGTGGGGCTGGCATTGGCCATCTAGTGGCAGATGACCGCAGAGCCCGCCGTGCTGATGGCGGTGCTAGAACTGGAGGAGCTCAGCATCTGTGAGGGCTGAGAAGTGCTTTCTGCACCGCCCCTGGCTGCTGGGCACTTGGGTTCTGTAATTCCTCGTGTGAGGTTCAGACACCTCCTCAGCGGTGAGCAGAGTGGCCGGGCTGGTTTTCTGGACGGTCAGAGGCCAGCCCTGGGGCAGGCGGCTGCCTGTTCCCTCACAGCGTTGTGTCTCGTCCTTTGCCCCTTCTGCGGCTGAAGGTCACTATTTCCATTGGGTGAGGCGTATCCTTAGGCAGCCCCGCGCTGGAGGTGGAAGTGGGTCCATTTATTTACTTAACCTTTTCTTAAAGGGCTGTTAGAAGGAGAGAAGAGAGAGAGACAAGGCACGCTGCATTGTTCTGAATAGTGTCAGTCTAGGATGTTCCTGTGAAGGAGAGAAGAGAAAGGGCAATGAAGGAAATGAATGAATGGGCGCAGGCCTCCGAGAGGACCTGTCTGCTCTCCTCGGACATCAGTCGCTTCTCTAACCCTGTGCTTGTCCTTGCTGGCCTGAGTGAGTGGTGATTTCCTGAGGCCTAGGGAACCTTAGCCACACCGGCCAGGGGCAGCTGGGTTTTAGGTTAAGAGAGTTGTGGTCAGACAGGCTGCTGAGCAACTCGGCTTCTGGCTTCACTGCCTCGGAGTCGGGGGTGGGGGTGGCACAAAGGGCTCCACTGCTCTCCTTTCAACCTGGTGTCCCCATGACCGTGACCGGGCATTACATCAGCCTCCTCAGATGAAAGGTGCAGCTCCTGAAGGACCCAGGAGCTCGAGGTTGTTAATGATGTGTGTTCTACCAAGCTAAGGGCTTTTTTCTTTCTTTTTTTAATGTGCGCTTTATTCTTTTGTTCTGTCTCATTGCCATCTGGAAGGCTCCCTCTGAGTGGCTGCCCGCTAATAGTGTGAACTTCCAGTGTCGGTATTTTGAGAACTTGCCCCCGAGTCTTCTCTCCCTTCAGCAGGTGCCACGGGAGCCTTGCTGGACCCGGGCAGGTGTTTCTGGGAGCATCTCCTGGCAGGAGCCCAGGCCCTTCCTCCTAGTAGTTAACAAGAGGCAGAGCGCACTTCCTCCCCTGCAGGCTCCAGTGAGGTGGCTTTTGCAGAGAGCTGGGCCCGCCCCTGTGCAGTTCCCTGCTGCTCGGCCTCGCTGCTGGCGCCCTGTTTCAGTCAACTTGACCCACCTGAGAGTGGAGGAGGGCTGGTCCTCCAGGAGATGTGGGACCTGGCGACGTCACACACGCGCACGTCCAGCAGAAGTTGCTTCCTCCGTGTCTGCCTGGCTTCTCGCCTTTCTGCTTCTGGTCTTTCGTAACCGCAGCGCTCAGGTCAGCTTTGGCCACAGCTGCCTCCTCGTGCTTCTCGCACCCTCCGCCAGTCTTCTTGGCCCAGAGCTCTCCCCCCCGAGGTCGCACCAGCTGCACCCGGGCCCAGCCATCCTGGGACTCTGCTTCTCTTCGCTCTCTACCACGAGCCTGCTTCTCTCCAAGCACTCAGCACCCAGCCCCTCATGGAGGAGATGCCTTTGACTCTCTTGGGAAAGTGATGCCCAGCTCTCCGTGGCCCCTCGCCCAAAAGGAAGCTCCTACACCTCTAGCCACACTCCCACAAGCCGAATTCCTCTTGCCCATCGGATTTCCAGCCTGCCTCCTTGCTCGTTGATAACATCTGTCTCTTCTTTATCACTAGGTGATGGTAATGCCCGAAGGAGCAGAAACGGTGTCCAGGCCCAGTCCTGACTACCCCATGTTACCCACAATTCCACTCTCTGCCTTCTCTGACCCCAAGAAGACCAAACCATCCCACGGCTCCAAGGTTAGTGAGGTGGAAGGCCCAGTTATGTGGGAGCACTGAGGCCCAGCGGAGGGTCCTGGGCTCAGGCACCCCCTCTGCTGAGCTGGGCCTTCTGTCCCTGGATTCCTTCCCTTGGCATCTTCCTCTTGGAGCGATCCATGCTCCCCCGGCTGCTTTCTGCCACTTAGTCAGAAGGGTCAGCCCTTCCTGGGTTGCACGGAGCAGCCTGGTAATCACAGGCTCTTCGCCCCGTTCCTCTTGAGGCCAGACAGCCCGCCCTGATGTCCTTCCTCCCGCCGACCACTCAGGCACACCCCCGAGACAGTGTCACGTGGTTGGGAGCCATGGACGGAGTGTGTCCACCGCAGCTGCCACGGCCCCCCTTCTCAGGCCCCCCCAGCTCAGCCAGGACACCCTGTCTACCAGGGCTGGGTGCTTCCTGCCTGGGCTGTTCCAGGCTTGGCTTTTTTCTCTGGTAGCAGCTCCTGGCAGAGAAAGCTTACTTGGGGGAATGGCCAGGTGGAAGCCTGTGGTGAGCAAGCTGATTTCCCCAAGAAGAAACATTTTATCGTCTTTTCTCAGACCCGTCAGGCAGATGGCTCTCTGCCTTCTTGAGAGCATTCTCTGTGAACCACCCTGGAGTGGCCACCAAGGCCCTTCTGATAGTGTCACAATGTGCACATAATCTCCTAAGTGTGCACGTCGTTCCCCTGCCACCACCTACATAGCTCTGTGTTCCGGAGGCCGGGCTCCATCTGGCTCTCAGGACAGCTGCTTGTCTTCGCGTCACCGACCTCACAAGTTTATCTGCTTCTCATCTTTGCATTTTTCTTGCTTCACTCACCTGCTGGATATTGTGGGCCTGGGGCACCCCAGGTAGGACAGGCTGAGCTCTCAGGCCATCTTACAGCCTTACTCATTAGCAATGCTGCAGGAGAGCCATATCACCCAGGCAAGCTCTTTCTGGCACTTTCCACAAGGCCAGTTAGTCTCGGAAATCCTCAGATTCGTCTGACTTGAGCCCTGAAGACATATGAGGCCAGAGTCTTAAGTCTGGAATACAGCTCTGGGGGGTCTTCCCCACGCCAGCCTCCCAGGCCCATCTTTCCTGAGCCTCATGGAGGTCAAATGGAAGAGACATTCTTGCTAGAGATCTTGGCAGCTTCTCTCTCAGCCACTCACAGTTTTCCAGAAGTCTGTGCAAAATAGGAAGGGTAGGAATTGTCATTTCTTCTGTACATGTCACTTGCAAGTCACCCAAAACCCTATGAAGAGATGCCCTCCAGGTGGCAAGGACACTCCAGTGGCCGGTGGGGTTGCTCCTGGCATCTCTCACCAGAGTGTTTTTGCGACCCCCCCCCCAGGGGAGTCCCGGGGCCAGATGGGTGTATCTGTCAGGCCCAGAGGCCTATAGGCAGGGTCCTTGGTCTCCACCCCACCCTGTCCCAGCGTCTCTCTCCATCTACCTGGGCAGTGTGGCTTAGAAGGTGCCTGCGTATGTTTCTCAGGCAGCGCACAGCAGGTTCTTCTCTACTGGTGGCTTTCCAGGAAACCCCCTCTGTCTGTTACGTAGTCCTGGCTTCTAGGCTGCCAGTCTCACTCTGCTCTTCTAGGAAGTCAGGGCCTGCGCGCCAGCCTCTTCCTCCAGCTGAGGACCTTCCTTTGGGCGCTGGCTGTGTCCCCATCCCTCCCCCGCCCCAGATTGGTTCTCCACTGCCTGGACCCGAAGAGTGATAGCCAGACCACGTGGCTCCAGGCAGAGAGGGCTGGGAGGGACGGGGTGGGTCATACAGGATCCCCAGCTTGGGGGCCACTGGAAGGTCTGGCTCTTGTTGCCCTAGGGGGGTTGGTCCCTGGTGGTCTGTCTTCACCTCAGGGCTCCTCAGAGGGTAGCATGGCAGACAGGAGTTGGAGGCTCCTGAAAGAGGAGCCTGACCTCCGAAGGCTCATACTCTGCGGATGCTGTTTCCTTCGGTTCAGGCCCCACGACAGCCCTGGACGTGTCCCTGTAGCTTCCCCTGTCCGACGTCAGCCAGTTGTCCTGGGTGACCTTTCTCAAGAACTTGGTTCTTAGCCATTTTCGTGTCATTGATGGCTTTGGGAATATGACTGCAAGGGGCCCTCGCCCCTGGGAACATACACATGACACGCAGAACTTAGTGTGGGACTGCAGAGAGCCACGTGCAGACAGACTCCCGGGGTGAAGAACTGCTGCTCGGAAGGCCCCTGTTTTCCAGGTGGCCCTGGGCGGCAGTGGGGGCTCTGCCGACCCCAGGGCTGGGGGGCACGGCAGGAGCTGCGCCGAGGCCTTTGGTGGATATGTCCGCCAGGTGTGCTCTCGCCCTGCCCCTTGGGGCTGGGACCAGCTCTTTCAGCCCAGGCGGGTTCCCTGACACTGTGAGAAGAGGCTGGAATTGCATGTGGGGTTCCTGCTTCCTGCCTCCCTCGGGGGAGCAGCTTGCTGGGGAGCAGAGAACCCCGAGACTGGCCCCATTCCGTGTGCTAGCCCTGAAGGGGATGCCCCGTTAGATGGTCACCTGGGGGCTTGTGGTGTGAGTACCCCTTCCCACTTCCCTGATGACGGAGAGTCATTTCTCCAGGGAGGTGGCAGGAGCCTAAGGCCATGCAGGCTGTCCCTGACCCTTTGGCCATGCTGTGGGTTGTGGATTTGCAAGATGGCCGCAGAGTAGATCCGAGGTTGTCGAGACTGTGCTGTCTGTTCCTGCGGCTCTTTACTGGGGAGTTCTGTCATTGGGTCCTCAGATGGGCTGGGAGGAAGCAGAGGCCTCTCTGTTAGGTATTTAGCTGGCTTACCCATCCCCTCGGCACTTGGGGTGAGCTGGCAAAGTGTGGCTGCCTCAGGTAGTGCGGGCCACCCTCGGGGTCGGGCTGCTATGGGTATTCTGGTGAGCTTTGATCTGAGGGCCTCTGGGCCCAGCCGGGCACCTGGCTGACCGAATCGGGAAGGAGCCCTAAGCAGCTGGCAGCAGCGGGCACCTGTCAAGCTCGCCTGGATGTGTGTGGTAATGAAGGGGTATTGGTAGGGAGAAGGCAAACAAGGTGCCAGACGGGGCTCCCACCCTCACGGTGTGCTGGCTGTGTGGGGGTGGCTGCAGCCCCCTTGATTGAGCGCTTGCTGTCGGCCAGGCCCTGCACCGTCACCGGTGAGGTAGGTGGTCTTGCCCTTGTTGAGCGGAAGCACAGGCACACGGGGTTGGTGGCACCCGGCCTGGCCTTCCCAGCAGCCCGGAGCAGGGTCGCTCGCTGCCGCTGACCCCAGCTGGAGCTGCACAACCTGCCTGACCCGCCCTCATGCCTCTGCATTTCCCAGGAACTGTACGTGTTGTAGAAAAGCTGCCCGGGCAGCTTGGATTCCTAGAGGACTAGGAGCTGTTGGTCCTGCACAGCACCTGGGAACCCAGCGGGCACTCGGTGCTAGCCATGGGGTCACATGGCGCTGTGCCTGGCTGTGCACTGGAGCCAGAGCTGGGCCAGGCAGGCGGGGTGGGGGCGCCAGGCAGGAGGCACGCAGGCTCTGTGGTGGGGACAGAGAGGGGGGCCCCCCCGCTAGCGCCCCCCAGCGGGGAGCTGCGAGGTGTCGGAGTGGGAGCGGGTCTGTGTGGCTGCCTTTCTCTGTCTGACTCACCGTGTGCTCTTCTTGAATCCCTCAGGGAATGTCAGTTCAATTCAGAGGGGAGTCTTAGCCTGCAGTCGCCCGGGACCTGCTGACACTTCCTAGTAGTTTAAAGGGACAGCTCCATTTAAAACTCTCACCTGCTGCCTTACTTTTTCGCTTTTTGGAAGATTTTCTCTAGCTGAGTCTGAATCAGGTGGATTATACTTTGTAGGGGTCGGGGGAGGCGGAGCAGGGCGACCCCGAGATGCCGTTTGACTGTGTCTCTCTTCCTTCCCTCCCGGCATTTCAGGACGCCAGCAGGGAGAGCGGCAAGGCCTGCAAGGCCCACAAGGCGGCCAAGGAGCACCGGGAGCGGCCGCGTAAGGACTCTGAGAGCAAGGGGGCCTCCAAGGAGCCAGAGCGTGAGCAAGCCCGGAGTGCCAAGGATGCTGCCCGGAAGCTGGGCGAGGGCCGGCCACCCAAGGAGGAGAAGGCCCCGCCACCCAAGGCTGCGTTCAAAGAGCCCAAGATGGCCTTGAAGGAGACCAAACTGGAGAGTCTGTCCCCCAAAGGTGGCCCCCCGCCGCCGCCCCCGCCCAAGTCTTCCAGCAAGCGGCCGGCCGCCGCTGACTCACCGAAGCCCAGCGCCAAAAAGCAGAAGAAGAGCAGCTCCAAGGGGTCCAGGAGCGCCCCCAGCACCTCGCCCCGCACCTCGTCTTCCTCATTCTCAGATAAAAAGCCGGCCAAGGACAAGGGCAGCACCAAAGGGGAGAAGATCAAGGCCGAGAGCGAGCCCCGGGAGATCAAAAAGCCCCTGGAGGTGGAGGAGTCCAACTCAGAGGATGAGGCCTCCTTCAAGACTGAGGTGAGGTGCCTGCCCCAACCCATCCACCCGCTACCCCTGTCCTTGTCCTGTGTCCCGGCTCTGAGCCGTGGGAAACCTGTTGGGAAGGCTGGGACCCGGGCCCTGGTCTCCCACTTGATCCTGGAAGCGTTAGGCACACCCACGTACCTTGCCAAGCCTCAGTTTCCCCTTCTGTCGGGTGTGATAAAACCTGCCTTGTGAGCACCCTGGAGGTGGTGCTTAGGGAAGGCTGGTTCTGGTAAAGCACGGTAATCTGGTGCCTGGGCCAAGCACTTCTCCGTGGGAGCCCCTTGTAAGGGCCACGGTCTTGGTGGCCGGGGTGGGCGATCATGTCTTACCCCTTCCCTGGCTCCCTCCGCCAGTGGGAAACCCCTGCGTGTCCTCATCCAGCTGTCCTGGTCTGGAAGATTCATCCTGGCCACTGAGCCTTGCCCGGCTCCGTTCCCCAATGGCTGGTGGGGTCTGTGACCTCACCACGCCGTCCAGCCATTCGCTCCTGCACACACAGTCCATACACAGGAATCCGTCATCAGCAAGGTTTATTTTCTAAGCATGGGTCAGAGCCCCTGTCCAAGAGCGGTGTCCTGTCACTGGGAGAGGCTGCTCCTGCGGTGGCATTTCCAGGTGGCACGCTGAAGATCACCATCAGAGACAGCCTGAGCCACAAAGGAGCCAGTGGCCTGGGTGGCCACACTCGCTGGGGCCGCGGGTGGTGCTGTCATCTCTCAGGGCTGTGTTTGGCATTGGTGGTCAGCGACCAGGTGCCTGGCTGGATGAGTGAATGAGTTGAGCGATCCCCTCTCCTGGAGCACCATCTTGGCACTCAGTGGCCTTTTGCTCTTTCTGAACCCTCATTTGCTCTCAAAGGTGGAATTGCTGCTCAGGCTCTCTTGGGACTTTGAAAGTGATCCCCAGAGACAAAGCCAGAGCTCTTGTGTTAGCAAAAAGGATGTCATGAGTGTGTCGCTTCTCAGAGTGCCCCGTTGGAGGCGACACCACTGGGAGCGATGATTCAGCCCAGAGGTAACTGCGCCCACCGGCTTAGGAGCACACAGGGTTGGTGGTGCTGTGTGCCCAGGGCTTCTCATGGCTTGGAGACACTGTCTGCCAGGGAACCCAGGGGGGCAAGACCCTAGAATGTCTCTTATTGGGAAGGCTCCTAGCCGTCAGGGCCATCTCAGTAGCCCACTGGGCTGTTGCAGGTTCTTTGGGCACTAAACAGTGCCCCAGTCTGTCATCTGTCTCATGTCTGCTCAGCGCCCTGAGCTCTGGGCAAGTGCCTTTTCCTCTTTCGACCCTAGAGGCTTCCAGGTGAGGCCTTGCGGCTCCCGAGGCTGGTGTACCTACATTGGGAAGAGATGGAGGCCTCCACCAGGGCCCTGGGTGTCCATGCTGGCATTGGCTGTGATTGTCGTGAGCACTTGGGACACTGGGAAGGCTCTTCCCCAGGCGCTGCTGCTCAGAGTGGGCTGCGTGTCTGGCATCTGTGGCCTTGGGCACCTCGAACCTCTCGTGGAAGCCTGGGGCGGGGGGGCGGGGCAGTTTCCCAGCAGAACTTCACGGCTCAGCCTTTGAAACTGCTGAATGACAGGACTTAGCCACTTGAGGTCCATGCAGGTGTGAGACACAGGCCACCAACAGGATGCCCGTGGTTCTCTAGGGCTGTAGGACGGTGACTCAGTGACATTTCCCAACCCTGGGACCTTGGCGAGGCACAGATGTCTGTGGCGGAGGAGATGAGACAGCCTTCCAGATCCAGGCCTCCCAGCCTCTCTTGACTGTCAGTCCATCCCACCCTGGAGGCTGGGTGGCGCCACCACTGGGCCGCTTTGGCCATGGCATGGAACCTGAGTCACCTCCTCCTGCTTGCTCCTGAGATGTGGTCGCATGGCTCCTCATCTGAGTCCCTGGGTCGAGCCCCCAGCTCCTCCAGCTGCTTCTCTGTGGTCTCTTTGGCCCATGGGGTCTAGTTCAGTCATGGGCCCAGGAAGGCTGGGAGCATTAGGCCCCTCTTCTCTGGCCTCCTTCTGGACACTGTGTGGCCGAGCACCGAGATGCCTTGGCAGCAGTCTCAGCGACCCCTTGTGGGCATTCGGATCCAAACGTCTATGCTGTTTGGCTGAAACCAATTCCACCCCTTGGATTTGTATTGAAGGAAAAGGGGCAAGTGCACCTGAAAAGCTTGACTGACTTGCTCCCCTCCACCACCTCCCCGCCAACACACAGGCAGCACAGGGTCCAGAGTGGCCTCTTATGGCTCCTGCTTTCCGAGCCTGCTGCCTGCACACTGGGCGGCCACCACCCTGGGTCCAGCTCCTGGCCTGGCCCTGCTATTTTCTGTCAGGTTCACGGACCCTGCCACCCATGACCCCAGCCCAGGAGGTCTGAATTCTCTGCCCCAGATGTCAGAGGCACTATGGACCTCAACCTGCATGTGCTGGCGGCTGGCACACTCACATGCTCAGCAGAGGCCCCGGGGAAGCTTTCACAGATGGGTAACTGAAGCTTAAAACTGGGGATGGCTTTGGCCAGTTGGTGAGAAAGCCAGGGTCAGAACCAGAACCCCTGAACCAGAATAAGAACTCAGGGGTCTTCATACAAGAGGGGCCACCTGGCTCAAGGCCTGTTGGGGGCTGTGGGGGTCACACTGGTCTCTCTAGCACCCCCACAGTGGGCAGTAGGTGATGGTCAGGTTTCCGGGGGACGGCTCCCAAGGGAACACGTTTGCCAGCCTGAAGGTATGTGAGTAGGGGGGCATCAGCAGGGGTCTGTTGGGAGGGCCTGGAGCAGGTGGGTTAGGCCATGGCAAATCCTAGAGAAGAGGCCCCTTAGCTATGTGACGAGTCTGTTCCCCGGTGGCCGGGTCAGTCTCTGGCTGGGTCTATTGAGTGAGCAGACTTGTGCCTTCCTGGGTCCCCTCTGTGTGCTGGGGGCTGCCCTTGGCCCACAAACCATTGGGAGGGTCAGGGTCTCCTCTCACATGGCATGTGCCACGACTGGGCAGACGCTGCTGGGTACCCCTTGCCTGCCTCCTGGTCCCCTCTTTCCTCTCAACAAGGGGAGGTGGCTGGTCCCAAGTGCTCACGCTGCTCCATTCCTTCACATGGCTCCCTGAGGCGGCCTCCCGGGAGACTGGGGTGTTCCAGGCCAGGCAGACTTTCTAAACCGTGGGCTTTGCCCTTCTGCCCTTCAGAGCCGGTGCTATGCCACAAGCCTGTTGCCCACTCAGCCACACACACCTCCCGAACAGCCTGTTGGCAGACACCATGGCCCCATTCTGGCTCAGTGCTCTCTTCAGCCAGGCCAGAGGCCCCTTCCTCACGAAGGGGTCAGAAGTGACCGGTTCCTGTCCATTGGGGAGGTGCAACCCCCAGTCATCTTGCCCCAGGTATCCTACCTTCGAGTGGCTTAGTTTTGGCTTTTACTGCCCCCTGGTGGCTGTGTTGGGGAGCGGGGACCCTGCAGAAAGAAGAGGGGGGTGTGACCTGCACCGGGTACTGTGGGGCCAGGCTGTAGTCCACTGTGTACTCAGCTGCTTGTCACATGTATACACACTCATCGTCACCTCAGGGCAACCTGGTGGGTGACAGCAGCAGGTGGCAGGGAGATGGCTTTTTTCATCACTCAGCCTTGGGACAGGCTGTGAGGAAACAAGGGGCAGAAGGCGAAGCTGGGTCTCTGTACCTGCCTTTCCTGTTCCAGACCTTTCCACTGTTCCCGAGGCACCACAGCCAGCTCTCACTAGAAGAAGGCAGGGCCCACAGACGAGCAGTCACAGATGTGCTGCCCTCCCTTTCACGGAGAGCCCAGTTCCCTGTCCTCCTGCCCAGGCGCTGGGGAAATGGAGATGTGATCTGAGCTCCTGGAATGGCTAGAAAGCTCAGGTTCCTCAGTGGGAGAAGAAAGGCCATTGCATTTCCCGTGAAAACTGGTGGTGTCGTGGGGCTGGGTGCCGTGGACTGAAGGGGTGTGTGCACGGTCCTGCTGTCGGCCTTGGGCCACGGGTGCTTGGGACCTGGCGCCTCTGGGACCTTCTGAGTGAGTTTCTGGGGGGACCCGGCTGTGTGTCGCCTCTGCCAGAGCAGCTTTCTTGCCTCCTCCTTTTCCTTGGACTGAGATTGTTCTTGTCTTCCCTGCGTGCTGTCCTGTCCCACCCCATGTGGGGTGAAGTCTGCCCAGTCGAGCCCGTCCAACTCCAGCTCCAGCTCGGACTCAAGTTCAGATTCGGATTTCGAGCCGTCTCAGAACCACAGTCAAGGTGGGTGATGAAAAAGGAAAGAGACGGAAGGTTTCTGTGGCTTCCTGCTATGGGAGTCGCCCCTGGCTCTCCCCACAGGTCAGAGGTTGGTGGGATACTGAGTTTGCTATCGAATTTGAAAGGTTCATGAGCAGTTTCCTGAAGTGATTGACTTTTGCTTGGGGGCTCACTCCATGCCTCAGTTTCAGCCGCGGCCACTACCAGAAAAACCCACTGACACCTTCTCCTAGGGCAGGGAGTGATGGGGGAAGGCTCAGAGTGATGAGGGGCGGATGGGGGAAGGGTGGGAGGGGGCTAGCGTGATGGGGAGATGCAGGAGCTTCCTGCCTGGGCTGAATTACCCTCGGCATTTTTTAGTAAACAACTGCTTGCCCACTCTGGGCTCTCAGAGATCCCTGTCCATAGGTTTGGGAAGCGCAGGCAGTCTGTATTAAAAAGAAAAGCAGAAATGGGTCACCTGACCACCAGGTGTGGGGAGTCTGCTCCTTCTGTCCCCCATCCCTGGGCCGTCCCCGTTTGTATGACCAGGACTTTAGGCTGTGCTGAGGAGGTGCCGGCATTGGGGCTGGCAGAGAAGGACCCCTGTCTGATTCGGGCCCTACTCGTGGCCAGATACCCTCCTCATCAGCTCCTCCCAGACCGAGGCGGCGTCAGCTCCTCTGCCCACACTCCAACCCTGTGCCACCCAGCCCTGCTGTCCTGGATCAGGGCGCAGTGGGGCTGGCTGGCACTCTGGCCTAGGCCCCCAGCAGTCTGCATTTCTGCCTTTTCCCTGCAGAATCCGAGGGGTGGGGGCTGGGAGAAGAGGGCATAAGGGCTGCCCCAGAGTGAGAAGGGCCTTCCTCAGGTGCAGGGTGGGCCTGGGTGCTCCCAGCCTGAAGGCTGTGGGTGTGAGAGGGTGATGTGCCCACCAGCTTAGCCTACACCACCACCCGCCCTCAAACCGGAAGCGGTTCTTCTGGGGGATTGGACCAACAGTCCTTCCCCCCCCCCCGCCTGGAATCCTTTTTTCAGGATTATGGAGAGCTGGGGGAGGGGAGTGTATGGGGGGGTGGTATCTGACCTGGAACTCAGACACACAGTCACTGAGGGCCCTGGGGGATGGGGTGCTCAAAGCCCACACTCTCTCCAAGGGTTCTTATCTACAGGGAAGGGAGGGGGAACCTGCTGAAGCGGGATCATGTGACCAAGGTAATTGAGGGCTTTGTGTCCCTCTGTTGCCTTGGTAACAGGAATATAAACCAAGATGCCGTCTGTAGGGGCCTGGAACCGGGTGCCTCTGGAGAAAGGGGAGGACGGTGGGCTGGGAGCAGCAGAGAGGGTTGCTGAGGGTCTGGGCAGGCCTGAGTAGGGGCCCAGGCCGGTCAGGGGATCCTGTCTCCTCACCCTCCTGGCAAGGCTGGCTGGTCCTGGCTCCGGGCTGAGGCTCTGATCTCAGCATCTGCAGCAGAGGAGGGCTGCTCCTTTGGCTTTGGCAATGGAAGGGCCCTGTGGTCCTGCCTCGGGCCAGGGGCCAGAGGCCTGTGAGCAGCGCCCGGAAGGTAGGGGATGCGGGGAGCCAGAGGATCCCTTAGGCAGGGGCGACCTTGGGGCAGTACTTGGAGAGATGGGAGGCAGGCCCCACCTGGCAGAGGGACTTCCTCGGAGGGTTTGCGTGGGTGGTTTTGGGAATCATGGTGTCAAGCTCCATGTGGCCCTGGGGGTGGAGGAGATGGCACACTGCAGGGCCCTGGCAGAGCCCTGACCCCCCCCCCCTCCTCCCCTTCCTTGCCGCCCTCCCAGGACCACTGCGCTCCATGGTGGAGGACCTGCAGTCGGAGGAGTCCGATGAGGACGACTCTTCATCAGGCGAGGAGGCCTCCGGCAAGGCGAACGCAGGGAGGGATTCCAGGTGCCCGGGCCGGTGAGGGGCGAGTGGGGCTGGGGGACCCGGGTGGCTCTTCTGAGGTTGAGGGGCTTCAAGGAGGCGGGGCCAGGACAAAGGTGTCCCTGGGTTTGGGGTAAGGGGTGCATCCGAGCCTGCTAGAGGGCGCTCTGCCTGGGGGCCACTGCCCCAAGGTTGCCTGTTTCATGAAGTGGGGGGGTCCTTAGGTGGCATCCTTCCTTCTGACACTGGAAGGTGTGGGCTGCCTGGCAGGAAGGGGTGAGATGTTGAGGGACAGAAGTCCAGTCACCATCTCAGAAGTGGGGAGAGGCAGTGCACAGCAGACCGAGAGGCAGTCCTGGTCTGAGGCGGGGCAGGGGCGGGCGGTTGGCTCTTCTGCTCTCGGGCCTGGGGACCTTTTCCTCCTTCCCCGCGTGTGTGGCATGGGGTGAGGACAGACTCTGAGAACTGTCCTGGGGACACCCCCAGGCCCCCAGAGTGAGCTCACTCGGGATGGCTATGTGTTCTCAGCCTCCAGCCCAGAGCAAACGCCAGGCTTGGCCCCAGGCCTGCAGAAGGGGCAGACTCAGGGGTCACAGCGGCCCAGTAGGCCCAGATCCAGCCCCTCTCCCCAGGAGGCTGAGGCCTCTGGGCCTCAGTGGCTCTTTAAGCCGGGCTGGTCCCCGGGTCTGCACCCGGGGCTTGTTGGTGGTAGTCTGCCAGTATAGCGGATCAAACCCACTCACCATCCTGAGAGTGGATGTGGGAGGCTCCGGAATGGCCACTTGGCGGGCAGGGGCCCAGGGAGTACCGGCAGTCTCCTAGGGTGGGGTTACCAGCAGCGGCTCCTGCCCGCTTGGGGCTGGACGCAAGGAACAGGGAGCGGAGAGGGCTCATAGACGTGGTCACCTTCTTGAGGGGCTCCCACAGTGGTACAGGGACCAAATGTGCAGAAGCACCTGGAGTGTCTTCTTCTAGGGGCAGACGTGGAAGGCCTGGGGCTTTCCTGGGCACCGGTGGAAGCCACATCCATTGTCAGGCAAGGGGCCAATAAGACCCTGATGTTGACTCTGCAGCTGCTTGGGATGAGCTGGCAAAGCCCCGTCTCCTCCTGGTCTGTTCCCTGGGGCAGCCCGCAGTCTGCCATGGCCTCCAGCTGCTTCCTGGTGGGCCCGGCGAAGAGGGGGAAGCGAGGGGTGCACAGGGCAGTGAGGCAATGCCTGGGTCTGGCTGACTTGATAGTGTTGCCTGGGCAACGAGGAGACACCGCCTGCCTTTCCCCCTGGAGTGATCTGTAGCTGGTTAGGCGGAGAGAGCTCTGAGCCTCCAGGAGGGCAGGGGCTCCGGAGCCCGATGCTTATGATGGGAGAAGTTTACCTGAGGAAATGAACCACCTTGACCTTGCAGGGAGAAAGACAGGACCCCCAAGGCTCAGGCTCCCACCGCACTCCCTTGTGTTTCCTGGCACTGCACTCATAGTGAGGCCTGTTTAGGCAGAGGGTGCAGGAGGCAGGCAGGGTTTACCGCGTTGCAATGTGCTGTGGAGGAGTGGTTATCAGGCTCCCCCTCACTGGATCAAGCCCAAAATGTCCCTGAGGGACTGGGGACCCCAGACAGAGCCTCTCACAAGGGCAGCCCCCAGAGGAAGAGGGAGGAGGGCAGGGCCATTCTCGGCCTGGGGGGCTAGAGGGAATTTGCTCTCTACATCCCTCTCGTGCTTCAAGAGATTCTGGACAAAGCTAAAAGGACCTAGGCACTAGCCCATGTTATCCAGATTGAGATCCAGACTGAGATCATAAGAGAGAAACATGACCCTGAGGGGAGGCGTTCCGATTCAGGCCGGCAGGGAAGCTTGCGTAGTGAGTAAACACGCCGTTTGTCACTGTGAGCCAGCCCTCCCCAGTGCACTCCTCGGAGACCTTTTACTGGTGAGGAAATCGAGGCAGAGGTCGAGGAGCCTTTCAGGGCCCTGCCCCTCAGGAGCTTCGAGGTTGAGCCACCACCAGACACACTGTGTTCATGGCCCCGTGCAGACAGGGACGCCGATGTCACTGAGGAAGCCGTCTGGCCAGAGGGAAGCTTACTGGCAGCCCCACCTGCAGGACCTCGTGAAGGGAGCAGGACTCAGCAGACCCCCGTCCATCAGGCTTCCTGGGGCACCCTGCCTGGAGTGCTGGCCCCAGGAGACACGTGCCAGGGAGGCGCAGCCTCTTAGAGTGTGTGCCTTCACCTCTGGGTGCTTTGCTCTTTGAAAGCAGCTCAGACACTTTCATTTTTTAAGTCGGCAGTGGCCGCCCAGAGCCAAATGAGGTTGGTTTTCTGAGGTGTAGGGGAAGCAGGGAGCCCAGACTGTTGGGCGCACGCTTGGCCCACAGGGAGGGGCCGCCCACTGTTGAGCGAGTCTGGGTCAGGCTTGGCTGGTAGAGGCCTGACAGGGCTCCTTGTCATTGTTCAGGTTGAGCTTCAGTGACAGTGACAGCGACAACAGTGCCGACTCCTGCCTGCCCAGCCGTGAACCCCCTCCCCCGAAGAAGCCACCCCCACCCAACAGCAAGGTGAGCACAGCGGAGGAGGTCTTCCTGGGGGTCAGGTCTCTGTCACGTCCTGGAGGCAGGGCTGATGGCTGGGCCTTTGCTGGGCCTAGGCCTGGGGTTCTCCAGGGGTCCCAGGCTGAGGGTGGAGGGTGCAGAGGTCAGCTTGGTTCACCCCCAGATCCCAGGGGTATATCTTCTCCTCACGATGGGCTTCCCTTAGATTTGGGGGCCAGGGGAGGGAGGACTGGCAGGTCCTGGGGTCCCAAGCTGGCTCTGAACAGTCAACTATGGCCAGGGGTCGGGGTCAGAGAGCCTGTGGGGGGCTAGGGAGGGGCACAGGTAAGAGCTGATAGCAGACCCGGATTCACCCTGCAGGCTTCAGGCCGGAGGAGCCCCGAGTCCTGCAGCAAGCCTGAGAAGATCCTGAAGAGGGGTACCTATGACAAGGTGGGGGGGCTCAGGTGTGGTGGGAGTGGGGGGAAACCCTGGGACCCCAGGACTGGACAGGCCAGCCCAGGCGTGCCAGAGTGCTGGCCCCAGGGTATCAGGCCCTTTTCTATCCCAAGCCCCAAGCTGACATGGGCAGGACCATGGGTGGGGTCCCACAGGGCTGAGGCCACCCACTGAGTGCCCATCTGTCACCCTCAGGCCTACACGGACGAACTTGTTGAGCTGCACCGGAGGCTGATGGCCCTGCGCGAGCGCAACGTGCTACAGCAGGTACTGGGACGCAGCCCGCCCTGCCCCTCGCGGTCCTGACTGAGAACAGATTGTCTCGGGAGTCCCTGGGACAGGCTGCCTGTAAGGCCTGCGGGCTGCTGGACCCCCTTACTGCAGCCCTAGGAGCTGCCACTTCCTCCTCGGGGCCCTGTGGGGGGCGGGGCCACCCCAGCTCAACCTCCTGTCCCCTGAAGTGGTCCTGCCACCACCTTCCAGATCGTGAACCTGATCGAGGAGACTGGCCACTTCAATGTCACCAATACCACCTTCGACTTTGACCTCTTTTCCCTGGATGAGACCACCGTGCGTAAGCTGCAGAGCTATCTGGAGGCCGTGGCCACATGACCCTGGGCCGGGTGGCCGGCCCCTGTCGCCGGGGTCCTGGGAGGCCACGTCCGGGCCCCGCCTGCCTTCCTCTCTCTCGACTCTCCCGCCTGCAGCACTGCCTTAGTGACCGCCCTGTCCTCGGCCCACACGGCCAGCTGCACTTTCCTCATTGGCTCCCGGCCTGTCCTCCCCACCAGCTCACCGGGAGCCCTGGGGCCGAGGGGGGTCAGGCTGGTGCCACTGCTGCTCCCCGACACTTAGGGTCTGTCACCTGGGCCCCCCTTGGAAAGCGGCTTGTGTTGAAGGCAGCACTGGGCCTCATTCCCAGAGGGGAAGAGACGTGCCCAGCGGTGGGAGCCTCGCTCTGTGGTGGAGCTCATGGCACAGTGTCACTGCCCAGGCCTTTCTGAGCGGCCAGGAGACCACGTCCAGCCCCCCCAAACGGTTCCGACACACCCACCGCACCCCAGGACCTCAGGGTCCAGCTGCGCCAGGCCGGGCCTCGGCTTGTCGGCCGAGTGAGCCAGACGCAGCCCCTCTGTCGGCTCTCGCTGTGCTGGGACTCCGTGCTGTATAGTTCTCTCTCTATTATATATGTATGTATGCACTGTAGGTACCTGAGCGGTTTCCGGGTGTGCATTTCCGTGGCAGCGGTGCACGTGGGGGGTGGGGGGTGAGTAAGGCGGGACTTTTAGGTTAAGATGTCTCCACTGGTCTTGTCGTTGGGCTGGAGGCCGAGCCGGAGCGCCCGCTGGCCCTCTCCAGGTGCAGGGAGGAATCCTCCCTCAGTGGTACGAGGACGCCTCGTCCTCCTCCCGGGACGTGGAAGGCATAGCCCAGGGCCCGTGAACACTACGATGGAGCAGGAGGTCTTCAGGCACCTGGTCAGTGTGGCGGCCATCTCCAGGAGCAGACCTCCCGGGCTCCAGCCAGCTACAGGCCGCCACTCGGAGTGGCAGCCCGGGGCTCGGCCTCTCCCTCCTTCCATAGGATCCTCTTCCTTCTGTTGATCGAGTCTTCGAACTTTGAAAAAAAAATGAGCTTTTGCCAAATAAGACGGGATAGTTTGTGTAGTTTTGCGAGGAGTGAGGAGTGCCAGGACTCAGCCAGCCCCTCATGCCTGGCCCCCTGCCAGCAGCAGGCCCTCCCAGGCATGCCTGCCTCTCTGGTTTGGGCCCGGCCCTCACCTCTGCCATTCACACTGGTCCAGAACCCGGAGACTCAATTCCTCGCATGCCCGAGATTCTCCAAGGGCCAGACCGTTTCTCCTCCCTTCCGGCCCACCTTCCAGGGCCAGAATGCCCTCGTGGAGTCAGCCCCCTTTGGGTGGGGCTCCTGGGGGCTGGAGGCCTGTTTACTCAGCCTCTGTTCTCCCCAGACCTCGACTCAAGGTTCCTCTAGTCGTCTGCCCCCACCCCGACTTTTGCCCTGAATGACATGTGGGGGAAAAAGGAGTGGAAGCCCCAGAGGGGGCTCACCTCCTCTCTCTAACCCACTGTCAGTCAGCCCCTTGTCCCCCCAGTTCCAGAGTTCCAACATGGGGAGCGCCATGCTCCCCTTCCCTGTGGTCCCCGACTCTCATGTCCGTGTTCTGATTCTGTCTGTCACTCTCTGGGGAGCCCCTCCTCCAACGCTTCCCTGAACTCCAGCCTCCCTACAGCTCTTGGGGAAGGCCCGAGAATTTTCAGAGGAAACCACCATGTCTCCTTGCCACCATTGGGATTCTCTCCTTACCCCGCTGCCTTGAGGTATTAGGAAAAGGTCAGGCCTGTGTGACAGGCCCTGTGCTGTCACCAGTACTCCAGGCCAGCAATACTCCAAAATGGGCACCTTTCTTTGGAAAATCTCCAAGACATTGGACGGAAGGAACTGGCCTGACACAGGCTGCTCCAGAAGGCAGCAGCTGCCCGGCCCTCTCTGCACAGAGGCTGCCGGGCGTCACATGCGGAGCCCAGCCAGTCAAGAGCACAGGCCTTTCTCCTTCACGAGGACCTCCTGGAAAGGGCATCAGGCTCCACACAGCAACACAGGCAGCGGCCTGCTCTGGAGCCGGGCTCTCCCTGGAGGCAGCTGGAGAAAGGCTTCTGGGCCCACCCTTTGTGCTGTTTCCAGGGCCTTAGGAAGTACCGGCCCGTTTTTCAGTTACCTCCTCTGGCCAGAAGGCCTCCAGTGCTGTCCTCTGGAGCTGCTCTGGGCCCAGTGCTGGCCTGTGACAACCTGATGGACGTGCCAGGCAGCCAGGGCCCCGATGGCAGCATTCCCAGCTGCTCCCCTTCCCCACCCCCAGCTGCCCGGCAGCTGGGCCCACTAGGGCTCTGGGGACGCTTCCATAGGAAGGGGCCAGCACTTTGTGATTGCCGCGTGTTTAGTGTTAAGCCCCCTGCCCCCAGTGCAAATCCCTGTGTTTTGCTATCTCCTGAACAAAATGTAAACCAACGCCTGAAAGCAAAAGGTATCGAATACCTTTCTTACCCATAAGGGTTTTTACAAAGAATGTGTCTCACTAGGAACTAGGACACTCATCAGCCCGAGACCAACTCCTGGATAAAAGGAATAAGGAGAACCGTGTTTGTAATAAGTTACAGGATTGTTTCTGTCCTGGATTTTAAACTTTTTGTTAAATTGTGAAATTATGGATGAATTTTATAGAAAAAAAAGTGAAATAAAGTCAGATGGGAAAGCAGACCTATGTGTAGAGCCTCGTGCATCTGCTTGGTTCCTCCTGTTATGGAGTTGGAGGGGGGACACTCAGTACCATGGGCCCCCTGCCCTCTCTCCCTGTTCCAGTGATTCCAGATCAGTGACCAGGAAGAGATGAGACGGTTAGGACCAAGCCTGGGGGGCAGCAGTGGGGACAGGGAGTGTGAGCAAGGTTGTCCCCCTGGAAGAATAGAGATAGTGCGACGAGATCAGAGAGAGGCAATATGGTGGAGAACTTGATCTCAGGTCTTGCTTTTGATGATATGTTCTTTCCTTGGTGACTGGCAGCAAGGTTTGGGTTGAAAAGCAAGCCTGTCATTCGGAAGATGGTTAGATGGTTGGGTGAAAGAATGGATGGGTCCATGGGAGGATGGGAGGATTGGTGGGTGGATGGTAGAAAGCTAGATAAAAAAATGTGGGCAAAGACATCCTTTGTGGAGGCTGGGGTTTGTCCATGGTGTGTGATGCTCTGGACTCAAGTATGGCAGAGCTGAGTGACCCCAAGGGGACAAAGCTCTTGCAGGCCCCATTGAAGCAGCTCTGTGCACTGTGTGGGCTCCACTCTCACCAGAGGAGCCAGAAAAATCTATTCTTAAGTGGTTAACATTGCAGGCTAATACCCCTGCCACCCTGCAGACAGCAGCTGGGGAGACAGGAATGGTTCCTATCCCTTCTAGTTGGCAGCCAAAAATTCCATTTTCAGCATCAGGGCTGTGGCCTTCCCTGCTGATGTCTTTCCTACCAGCAAAAGACCCTGCAGGCCTTTTGGGAGTGTCTGATCTGAGCTCCTACAGTAGGGATACATAATGAAAGAGGGTCCAGAGTGGTTCTCATGGTTCCCAGACCCACAAGACACAGTGGAAGGACTACTTAGAAATACAGTAGGGCTCGCTGCAGGCCAGGGCCTGTGCTAAGAATTACGTCACGGATGCTTCACAACCACTCGAGGTTGGTACTACTGCCCTCAGGATCCCCATCGGCAGATGAAACAGCATCTAAGAGCTGACTTGCCTATGACAATATACAGCTAGTAGGTGCATTTCTAATTTTAGTATATGTGCTGCTGAAATGAGCACTGTAGGTGCATTTCTGAGACTCAAGCCCAAGCATGTGTTGTTGCTTATGACAGTCCATACTTTTTTTGTATTTATTTGCATAATTGCCCCTTGTGTCACTCTTCTGTCTTTCAGTGGTTCCCTCTGCGATCTCGTCCCTTAAGCCTGAAGAATTCTTAGTAGCATTTCGTTTAGTGCAGTGATGAATTCTCTCAGCTGTTCATCCAAAAACATTTTCATCTCACCTTTATGAGGATATTTTTGCTAGGTATAGAATTCAAGGTTGGCAGATGTTTACCTTCAAAACGTCACCCTTTTGTCTTCCATTGTTCCTGTTGAGGAGTGAGTGGTTAAGTCTCATTGTTGCCCCTTTGAGGATAATGTGTCTTTTGTCTCTGGTGCTTTTTGTTTGTTTGTTTACAGCATCAATTTATTCTCATACAGTTCTGGGGTTCAAAAGTCTGAAATCAGTTTCACGGGGCTAAAATCAAGGTGTTGGCAGGCCTGTGTTCCTTCTGGAAGGTGTAGGAGACAATTCATTTCCTTGCCTTTCACAGATTGCAAAGGCTGCTACAATCCTTGGCTTGTGGCCCTTTCCTCCATCTGCAAATCTCTCTGTGACCCCTACTTCTGTTATCACTTCCTTCATGCTGGTACTCTTAAGATTTTCTTTTTGTGTTTTAGTCAGAAACAGTTTTGTACATTTTGGTGACTTGTTTCTTTTATCAGTATGACACCTCTGTCCCTTTTAAATGTTGTTTAGAATTTTTATCAAATCTTACATTTTAAATTTATATTTTGCTGATGCAGGCACAAGTCTGAAAGTTCCCAGGGCATGTGCACAGTGAGCGACGATCCTTATCCTGCTTCTTTCCCTTTTTCAGTTTCTTACGCTTCCTTTGAGAGACATCTGTGCATGAACAAGACATGCTTCCTTTTACAAATGGTAGCACACTTTTTTCTTAATATATCTTAGAGTTAATTGCAAATTAGCATGTTCAGTAAATGCACCATAACTTACATAACTAGTCCTGCTGGTCGTCATTTAGACTTTTTTTTCTCGTTTACTTCCATGACTGCCCATAAATACACATGTGGAGGTGTGTGACTGGATCTGTAAGCAATGGCTTTGGCAGTGGACTTCTATTTTTTTCTGCTGGGTTTCTTGGCATTTGTGTGTATGCGTGTGTTTGTATACTTGTGTGTATTTTTATGAGCTTATAGAATATGAAATGTAGCTCTTTTCAATGTATTGTATTCTCCCAGTTTGCTTTAATTTTTGCTTATGGCATTTCCCCTCATGCTGAAGTCTTATATTTTTATGACTAAGCTTTTTTTTTTTAATTAAAAACTTTTTTCAATTACAGTGGACTTTCAATAGTATATTAGTTTCAGGTGTACAGCATAGTGGTTAGACATTTATATAACTTACGAAGTTATCCGCCCAATAAGTCTAGTACCCACCTGGCACCATACATAGTTATTATGGTACTGACTATACTCCCTGTGCTGTACTTTACATCCCTGTGACTGTCTTATAACTACCAATTTGTACTTCTTAATCCCTTCACCTTTTTTAACCATTCCCCAAACCCCCTCCCATCTGACAACCATCAGTTTGTTCTCCATATCTATGAGTTTGTTTTGTTTGTTCGTTTATTTTGTTTAGATTCCACATGTAAGTGAGATTACATGGTATTTGTTTTTCTCTGTCTGACTTATTTCACTTAACATAATACCCTCTAGGTGCATCCATATTGTTATAAATGATAAGTTTTCATTCTTTTTATGGCTGAGTCATATTCCATTTTATATATGTACCACGATTTCTTTATCCAATCGTCTATTGATGGGCATCACAGTTGCTTCCATATCTTATCTATTGTAAATAGCGCTGCTGTGAACATAGGGGTGCATATATCTTTTGAAGTTAGTGTTTTGGATTTCTTCATCTAAATACTCAGAAATGGAATTGCTGGATCATAAGATAGTTCTATTTTTAAGTCTTGTGGAACCTCCATACTGTTTTCCATAGTGGCTGCACCAATTTGCAATCCCACCTACAGTGCATGAGGGTTCCCTTTTCTCCACATCCTCGCCAACATTTGTTGTTTGTTGATTTATTGATGATAGCCATTCTGACAGGTGTGAGGTGATATCTCATTGTGGTTTTTATTTGCATTTCTCTGATTAGTGGTTTGAGCATCTTTTCATATGTCTGAGGGCTATCTGTATGTCATCTTTTTTTTGTTAAATTTATTGGGGTGACAATTGTTAGTAAAATTACATAGATTTCAGGTGTACAATTCTGTATTACATCATCTATAAATCCCATTGTGTGTTCACCACCCAGAGTCAGTTCTCCTTCCATCACCATGTATTTGATCTGTATGTCATCTTTAGAGAAATATCTATTCAGGTTCTCTGCCCATTTTTTAATCAGATTGTCTTTTTGGTGTTAAGTTGTATGAGTTCTTTATGTATTTTGGATACTAACCCCTTATTGGATGTATCATTGTTGAATATTTTCTCCCATTCAGTAGGTTGTCTTTTCATTTTGTTGATGGTTTCCTTTGCTGTGCCAAAACTTTTTCATTTGATGTAGTCCCATTTATTTTTCCTTTGGTTTCCCTTGCCCAAAGAGACATATCCACATCAAGCTTTTCCTTAAATGGTGTTTGGGTTGTTATTCCTTGTCTAGGATAACGTAAAAAAATAAAACAAAACAGTTCTCTCATGGTTTCTCCCTGGAATTTGATTATTTCTCCCTCCCTTCCTCCCTCCCTTCCCTCCCTCCCTCCCTTCCTGCATATATTTGTGTCTGTTCTTGGTTTCTATTTTCTGCATGTTTAATAATGCCCTATCACTGAGCTTTTAATTACTGATGCTTTATGACTTCTTTAGTGTCTGGTAGGGCTAGTCCCCCCTTCATTCTTCTTTTAGAATTTTCCCAGATATTCTTGCATGTTTGTTTTTCCATATGACCTAATCAGCATAAGTTTAAGATATTTTTGTCTGATTTTGAAACTCATATTTATATGCTGTTTTTAATTCTAATTTTTCAAAAGATTCTCGCTGGCATTTGCTGGGCCTTTGGATAATTCCCAGCCATCATCTCTTCAGATGCTGCCTCCCCTCTTTTTCCCTCCTCCTATGATACAGGTTGGAACCTTCAGGATTCACCTGTCAGATCTCTAACCATCTCCCATTGTGTGTACGCTATACCTTTTGGAATTATACCACAGTTTTTGGATATTCTGGTTCTCCCCACCGCCCCTTCTTTCATTCTTTTTTCCTCTGACTTCATGTTCGGGAAGTTTCTACTGACATAGCTTTCAGCTCCCCAGCAGTTATTTCCTTGGCTGGGTCCAGTCTACTGATGAGACCATCCAAGGCCTCTTGGTTTCTGTTACAATGTTCTTAATTTCTAGCATTTCCTTTTGATTCTTTCTTGGAGCTTCCAGCTAACAGATGCGTAATTACTCATCTGTTCTTGCACATTGGCCAGAATTCATAGCATCTTAATTGTGGTTGTTTCACAGTCTGATAATTCCAAAATCTCTGGCACATCTGAGTCCAGTTCTGATCCTTGCCCTGTCTCTTGTGTTTTTTGCTGTTTAGCATGTCTGGTAGTCTTTTGTTGGAAGTTGGACATGATTTACAGGGGTGAAAGGAATGGAGGTAAATCGGCTTTTAGGGTGTAGTTTCGTACTTCTCGGTCTAGGAGTTAGGCTGTGTTCACTATGGGCTGTAGCTGTAGGTGTCATAAGCTGAAGTTCCTTCAGGTGTCCTTGTTTTTATCTCCTATGCCCTCATGGGTTTCCCTAGATACTCCTTTTAAAATCAGATCTGAGCCTTGTAGTTCTTTTCGTCTGAAATCCTGTTATTATATAAGAGCCCTATTGATGTGATGGTAAAATACGGAGGGTGGGGAAACGTTCTGTCATCTTAGTCTGATAAGCTTGTGCCCTGGGACTGTGACCTTCACAGATTCTTCTCAGCTTTTTTCTTTTTTTCCATCCTTAGCTGAGAGGAAGGATAGACAAGGCTGGAGTTAGGTGTTTCCCTTCTCCCAGCTCGGGTAGGCTCTGGTAAAATCCACATTTGTCAGGCTGTCGTAAAACAGTTTCTGGAGGGCAGGCCTATGTTAAGGAGAACAGAATCCTCTGGACATACTTCAAAATGGCTACTTTCCCCTCCTGCAGGGAGCACCAGATCCTGGAGGTAATACTCATGAATGTGCAGCTAACCCCGCCCCACCCAAGGCTGGGTCTCCGGGAGCTTTTCTCTCTCCAGCTCGTTCATGCTTAGTCTCCCGCAATTAGTCACGTCCCCTCCGTGTTCCCATCAGATGCTGACTCCAGCAGTGGCTTCTGCTCAGGGTAAGCTGGGATTCTCCACATCTGCCTCTCCTGTTCCTGGGGCTGGGGTTTGCTCTGGGACTTCCATTCGCTGCTGGATCTAAGAAGAATTGTCGATTTTCAGTTACCAAGCTCCTTTCCTGTCGGACGGCAAACCGCTCCGACCACCTCCCTGTGTTTATTTCTCAGGTGCGATTTCCTAGTATTTCTCCAAGGAAAAAGCTCTATTTCCTTGGGTGTAAGTCCTGTGTACAGCCTCTTCTGATGTTGGCCTTCCCCTGATTCGGGGTTCTTATTTGTGTACATGACCTTGAAGGAGGGTTCCCTTGAGCATGTCCTGGGCCATGACGACCTCTTCAGGCCCCATCTGAGCCTTGCTTATGGCCATGCTCCCTGTTTGAGCCAGAGGCCCTGCGGTGCAGCTCGATCGTGTCCACGAGTTGATTCTCATCTTTCCTATGGGCTGGGTGCAGGGTGCTGTAATAGGGACCATTTGAACCACCAGCCTCCCAGGTGGTTCTGAGCAGCCCGCTGTGAATCCCTGAACCTAGCCCCTGATGTATAAACCGGTGCTGGTCGCAGCCCTTCCCTCAGGGTGACAACCTACAGCCCGGAGCTGTTCGTGCACCGTTCCCAGAGGAAACCACGCCTGTGCAGCCACAACTTCGCACTTAAAGACTGTGCACATGTCTCAGAGTAAAAGCAGCTCGTGAACTTCACCCTGTCAGTTTTTGACTCTTCCAGAGCCCTCAGTACAAAACTCCTCACCCACTCGGCACCACTGACACTTCGGGGCCCAGCAATTCATGCTGTGGAAGGTAGTCCTGGGCACTGTGGGGTTTGAGCAGCATTCCTGGCCCCCACCCACCAAATGCCAGGAGCACCCCCAGTCGTGACAACCACAGCTGTCTCCAGACATCATCCAGTGTCCCCTGGGGGATAGAGAGACCACACATAAGAAACACTGCTTTAGTGAAACCAATTTTATTCTTTTAAATTTAAAATGCTTCCCCAGAGAGTGGCCTCTTAGTTAAAACCAGGCCTCTCACTGGGAGCAATTTCCCTCTCTCTAGAAAGCGGCTCTTGGATGATGGCTAACAGGAGAGGCGAAAGTGGGACCTCAGGCATGAAGAAAGGAGCCCATGGGCTCTCCCAGCTGCTAGTATTCGCCCTCGTACAAACGTTCAGTTTCAGCGTGGTATGTCTTGGCCACTGTGGTCCTCTTCCACTCTGTGGTTGCTCATGTAACAGAGTCAAGTCCAAGGTGGGGCCTTCCCTCTACCCCTAACAGGAGCCCCCAGCACCACCAGACAAGGTGTTAGCGGCCGAGTTTGTTCTAAAGATGCAGAGGGGTGAGTGGTGTTGGAACACTAAAGCTTTGATTGAGGAGCCCAAAAATGAGGGGGTAGTGGGCCTGTCCCAGAATACCCCGAGAATTTCCCAGTGGTCTCAGGAAGGGGGATGGGCCTCCGCTGGACTGGTGGATGCCTGCTTCAGCATATCCCCAGGAGAGACCAGGTACCTCTTACCCAGCCATGATGGCACCAGTGCTGGCAATGACCCACTCCTCCGAGTTGAACCCCACGATCCCCATGCTGTGGAGGTACTCCAGGCCCAGCTGGGGGAGGAGGCTCTTGTGAGGTACAGAAAGGCCCACCCCCACCTGCCCAGGGGCCTCAGGCTAAGAAGCTGGGGCTCCCTTTGCTCTGACATTTGGCAACATCTGGAGACATTTTGGGGGAGGTAATGCCGCTGACATCAGTGCAAGGGCACCCGAGAAGCTCAGAAATCATTTCCAATGCACAGAACAGACCCCTCTATAAAAAATGACCAGCCCCAAATGTCAATATCTACTAGATTGAGAAAATCCAAGCAAAATGCCCCCTGACACTTTTACGTATAAATATTTGACAAAATCAAGGCAGTACCATGCATTTGTGATCATAACTTGCTGTTCACAAAACCGTACAGCTTGACTATTTTCCCCAGTCTTTATTTCTCTGTGGTATCAAATATAACACCTCTATGATATTGTGTAGTATAAAAATGTGAGAATTTAATGATCTCCCTTATTGGTTGATATTTAGGTGGGTTCTGTTTTTTCCCCTCCATTTTTATTAGATAAAATGTTGGGGTGAACATCTATCTCCATAGCTCAGGCTCTACCTACGTGCATGATTATTTGTGCTACATCTGGATTGACTTGAAAAGTCAAGATGGCGCACCACTCATTTGTCCTGGCAGAACCAGGTGATTCCATCTGATTCAGGTGGGACCTTTCTCCCCTCCACTCCAGACTCCTGGATACAAGTGTCCACTCCTTGTGTCCTCATCTAACAGGCATCTCAAACTCGACCTGGCCCAAATAGAATTGCTGATGCTATCCCCACCCCAGCCTTCCACAATCTCAGTTAACAGTAGCTCCATCCTTCAAGTTGCACAGGCCTGAGATACTGGTCATCCTCGGCACCCTTCATTCTCTCAGGCATCCAGTCCATCAAGTAATTCTGTTAGTTCTGCCTTCAGAATATGACCACTTCTCATTCTCTCTCCTGTTACTATTCAGATCCAACCCAGCTTCATTCAACCTCAACTTGTTTCTAACGAATCTTCTTCCTACAGCAGCCAGAGGGCACCTGTGAGTACCTGAGTCAGATTCCACTGCTCTCTGCCCACAGACCTCCAGGGCTCTCATCTTTCTCAAGGTTAAAGCCCAAATCCTCCCCTTAGCCCACAAGACCTTGTACGAGCTGCTCCACCCCCACCCTGTCCTCTCTCTGCCCTCAATTCCTCCCTCTTTCCCCCTCACTCATTCTGCTCCGGCCATGTGGGCCTTCTCCCTGTTCCTCCACGTGCCAAGTATGATTCTGCCCCAGGGACTTTTGCACAGGCTGATACCTCTGCCAGGACCATCTTTCCCCAGATATTCACATAGCTCCCTCCCCTCCTCATTTAAGCCTTTGTCGCAATATCACTCACTCTCAGAGAGACTGTCCTTGGCCACAGTATGTTAAAATTTCACCCCCCACCCCCGACTTGTCTACCCTCTTCCCTGATTTAGGTGTCTCCAAATCACCGAATCACTGTATACCTACTGCATAATTTACTTGTTTATAACGTTGGCTGGACAAGTCCCTTCTGGTCTCTTACCCCCTTTCCTAATCTGAAAAGTGGGTGTGTGTTCATGGAACACACACCCGAGGAACCATTGCAGTTCTAGATCTTGGGGACCCACACTGAACTAGCAGTCTGGCCCCTTGCTGTCATGGAACTGACCAACTAAACAAACGACACAACCACGATACCAGGTGGCCGCGAGAACTGGGCAGGACATTTGAAAAGGGGCTGTGATACAGACAGGGTGGTGGTGGTGAGTCTACATAGCCAGGCTGATCAGGAAGACCTCGCTAAGGAAATGAGACACATTGAAGAAGAGACTCAATAGCAACCCAAGAATAATAGCTAATGCTGATGCAATGCTCACTGTGTATCAGGAGCTAGTGGATATGTGAAAACTCACTGAGTCCTTGTAGCAAAACTTTGTGCTAAGTGCTATTCTATTTTATATATTTATATATAAAATGCTAATATAAATCAATATAAACTTTGATATAAAATAAAGTATAGATATGTTCACATATAAATTTCATATTTTTAATATTGTACATGTAAACAATATATAGAATGCCCCATTTTAAAGATCAAGAAACTGAGGCACAGTGATGCTAAGTAATTTTTTTTAACAAAAAATAGCACGCATTTAATGTATACATCTTGATGAGTGAGGCTAAGTAATTTTAACAAAAACACACGGGTAATGGCGGGGCTGGGACTCGAACCCACGAACTCAGGCAATTTCAAGGAAACCAGTCAAGCCGGGATGTGTAGGGAGCGTGGGCCTGAGCCTGAGCAAACAGAGGTGCACAAGTGCAGTACGGAAGGAGCAGAGCAGAAGGGCAGGGGCAGAGCAATGCGCAGGCGCAGGAGGAAAAATGGGGGGGCAGTGCGCAGGCGCAGGCGAGCACACAGTGCCTTGAGGAGGCCTTGATGGCTTGCCGACGCTCGTCGTAGTACTCGATGCGGATGAGTAGGTGCCAGCCTTCCTTGTGCTTGGAGCTGAGTGCGATGTAGCTGGCATACTCGATGGCTGTGCCCATGATCATGTTGTGCATGGTGAGGGGCGTTTTGCTACGGAAGGAGGCCTCTTGCGGCAGGCGCACCTTGCCGTCACGCTGTGTCGTCCGGTAGTGGTGGCCTGTGGTCGGGCGGGACTCATGGGCGGCCCTGACTTCAGACTGATGAGAGAGGGAAAGAAGGAAGGGGGAGACATGGGGGAGCGGGGCACAGAGGCAGAGGTGTGGTACTGACGGGGGTACAGGCGGGCTGAGGAAGAGGCACGAGGGTGAGAAAAAACGGGCGCCGAAGGAGAAAGGGCGAGGTGAGCAGGGAGACGCAGAGGAGGATTCAGGGACAGGTGCTGTGGGGACAGAGGCCCAGAGAGCAGTTTCCAGGCTCTCGGCCTCACGTGGAAAGGTGCTGGCTCGGTTATTAGGTGGCCGTCAGCTGTAAACAGATGGCCATCAGCTGTGACCAGTGAGCCATTAGCCGCTAATATAACTGCTGTGGCTTCGCAGGCAAGCGTGGATTGCAGTTAGCAAGGGGTTGGTTCGTTGGCTGGCAGAGAAGTGGACGGCGGATTGCAGCTAGCAAGTGTGGTTAGCAAGTGGATTGTGGACTGCGGATCGTGTGGATCCTACTTCCTATGTCTCACCCACCGCCAGCGAGACTGGGGTGCAGGAAGACCCCTCGTTGGAGTACTGGCGGATGTTTGCTTTTGTGTCTCGACCAGCCGCCATGAGACTGTAGTGGTATGAACCCCCTATCCATGGCTCCATTGGTGTTTCTTTTTGGCCTCACCATATCCTGCGTTCTGGTGAAGGGACTGGGACCAGAGTCCCTGCATGACAGGTGTCCAGAGAGGTGCCCTGGCCCAGAGAGGGAATAGCGCAAACCCACCTGCGAGCAGACAGCTCAGCAGCAGGCCCACAGGCCCTTGTGTGGACCCGCCAAGGGACAGGCGCCTCTGACAACGGCTGACCACCTGCACACCTGGACTCCCAGTCCAGCATCCAGGCAGAAGGACAGCCCTTCCCCGCCCTCATCCCCCAACCTCCACCCCTGTTTATACACAGTCCTGGCGAGACCTCAAGGATCCCAACGCTGGCTCAGCCCCTGCCTTGACCATCCCTGAGGGGCAAGACCCCCAAACTGGCCTCTCTGGGAACCCCAGCAGCCACACCTAGGGCCCAATGTGGCCCCGACCTCTAGCTTTCATTTCTGGTGGGTGAGCTCTCTCCTTGGCTGGCCTCAGTGTCTTGTTTGAGGACATGGTGTCCAGAGTACCTTTGCCTCCATTTCCACTGTCGGGGGAATGTCGGGCCTCTTGGGACTGGGCAGACAGATATTCATACAAACACAATTACAACTGAGTGGAGGGCTGCGAGTGTCCAGTGGTGGGGAGGTACGGGGGTCCCAACTAGTCAAGGGGGCGGCCAGGGAAGGCTTCTGCACAATGGGTAGGAGTTGACCAGGCAAAGAAAGGAGGCAAAAGCATTTGAAAAGAGTAATGTGATAAAGGCCGTTGGGGCTGGAGTATAAAGCAAAGTGGGGGGCATAGAAGGAAATGAAACAAGACTGGTGGTGAGAGACATATCCCGTGGGGTCTTGCGTATTAGTAAAAAATTGCTTTCTGTTACCTTCTGCTAACCCAGTGTGCCAACTGGTAAAAAAAAAAAGCTGAAATATCTGGGTTCCCAGCCCCCCTTCTACCCACAGCATATTTTTACCCCTCTCTGTTGTCAGGAAGCAGTGCCTACTCCTGTCTCCAGCTGCTTTTTATCAGCTTTCGTCACCGCCCTGCTCTAGCCACGGGGGCAGCAGTCTCCAGGCTGCTTGTCCGGGACATTCCTGCCTGTGGCCGGCCCTTGGGACAGCAGTGTGGTTCTGTAGCCTGGAGCCATGATGGCAACATGGCCTGCTGCCCCTTTGCAGAGGCCAGTCTTGGGGGCAGGGTTCCACTTAAGGCCCTTCACTGTCTGTCCCCACATCCAGTGGTTCCCAAAGTGACAGTCCCCAGGGAGGAGCCAGCAATAAAGTCTTGGGTTCAAATCTGGCAGCTGGAGGGATTCTATAGTTACTACTCAGCACCGTTGGCTTTGAGTGAAAGAGTCCAGAAGGGAGCCTGACAAAATAGTGAGATGGAAGAGGCAGACTCAGAAGCTCTGACGGCATGGAGGCCAGGGGAGCACAGTGTTTCAAAAAGCAAGGCCAGGCCAGCAGAACTCGCGAAGAACTTTGAGTTGTTGTGCCTGGGGGTCACGAACTCATTTGCCCACCAGGCATGGTCTATAGATAGAAGTCTTCCAGATGTGTGCACAGCTGCATTTTCAAATATTGTTGGATGTTGCTGAGATGGATAAACAAATCATTTAAAAGCCTCTCTGGTTCCTCAAAAAATTAAACATAAAATGACTGTGTGACCCAGCAACCCCATTTCTGGGTACATAGCCAAGAGAATGGAAAGCAGGCCCTGGAAGAGATATTCACACACCCATGTTCAGAGCAGCATGATTCACTGGCCAAAAGGAAGCAACCCATTGTCCATCGACAGATGACGGGTTAACAAAATATGGTCCAGCCACACAGGGAATGTCGTTCAGCCTTAAAAAGGACATTCTGACACCTGCTACTACAATGTGGATGAACCTGGAGGACATCATGCTTGTTGAAACAAGCGAGTAACAAAAGACAAACATTTTTATGATTCCCTCATATGAGGTAGTCGGATCCACAGAGGCAACGTAGAATGGTCTGCCAGGGGAGGTGGGCTGCGGGGAGTTGTTTAATGTACAGGGTTTCAGTTTTGCAACATGCACGACAATGTAATGTACATAATGCCACTGAACTATATATTTAAAATTGGTGAAAGTGGTAAATTAACATAAAATGATAAATTTTGTGTTTACTGCAATTTTAAAAAGTAAATGTTAAAAAGTCTTTCTGAATTTAGTAGTTTCTTGTCTTTTCTTGAGGAACAGCTATTAAGAGAACAGCTATTAAAAAAAAAAGAGAGAACAGCTATTAAGAGGCGAGGGTGAGAATCACTGAGGAAATATATGTATTTCTCTACAGAGTTTGAGCATTTAAAAAATCTAATCAACTATTTCTATTTCCTTGATGCTGAATAAATATTGAAAAGGAAGTGAAAAATATTTGCCAGAGGTATGCTCATCTGTGTAAAAAGCCTATACATTTTGAGAAATAGTTTGGCTGGGAAGTGTCTAGATATAGTAGTAACATGCAGAAATTGACAGTGTTCCCATATATCATCATTAATCACCTAGAAAAAGGGGAAAATCACATCCACAAAGTAAACAGATTATAAACCAGAATTAAATTCACCAAAAATTATACAAGACAGTTATAGATAAAATTATCAAGGTTTACTAAAGAAAAGACATGAATAAATTGAAAAAGACACCGTCTTACCTAATGGGAAGGCTAAGTATTGTAAAAGTTATTTTTCTCCAGATTAATCAGTAAAAATGCAATTTCAGTCCAAATCCCAACAGGAATTTTTATGGAATTTGAGAAGTTGGTTTTCACGTTTATGTAGATAAAATGAAAGATAAAAATTATATAAAGAGAGGATTTGTCCTGCCTAATCAAAACATAGTATAAAGCTATAGTAATTAAGACAGCATAAAGGACTTGTAACCAGAATATATAAAGCACTCTCATGACTCACCAATAAAAAGACAGATAACTCAGTTCAAAATTGGCAAAAAATTTGAATAGACATTTCTTCAAAGAAGATACACATGTGGATATATGTGGTACATCCAAAGAGTGGAATACTACCATGAAATACAATATAAACATGAAAATGAAGGAACTATTGTGGATGGACTTACGCTAAGTGGAAGAAGCCAGACACAGAAGAGTAAGTACGAGGTCTGCAATTCAGTTTGCGAACTCATCCTAGAAAAAGTGCTACATACCTCATTGCTGAATATCACTACTTCGGTCACCTTTGAAGTACTCCCCTTGGGAAGCTATGCACCGATGCCAGCACCTAATCCACCCTTCAAAGCAATTTTGGAACTCTTTCTGGAATGGCCATCAGAGCTGTTGTCGTATTACCCTCGATGTCCTGAAGGTCACCAAAATGTCTTCCTTTCAATATTTCCTTTATCTTCAAGTAAAGAAAGAAGTCATTGAGGGCCAGATCAGGTGAGTAGAGAGGGTGTTCCAATACAGTTATTGGAACTTCCTCACAGACAGTGCCATGTCAGCTGGTACATTGTCGTGATGCAAGAGCCATGAATTGTTGGCGAAAAGTTCGGGTCGTCTTTTTCCTGCAGCCTTTTCAGCACTTCCAAATAATAAACTTGGTTAACTGTCCAGTTGGTATAAATTCATAATGAATAATCCCTCTGATATAAAAAAAAAGGTTAGCAACATTGTTTTGACTCTGGATTTGGACTGATCTAACTTTTTTTGGTGGTGGAGAATTGGCTGACTTCCATTGTGCACTTTGAGGCTTTGTTTCAGGGTCGTATTGGTACACCCATGTTTCATCACCAGTGATAATATGACCCAAAACATCATCTTGCTTCTTCTCCAAAAGGTCTTGGCAAACTTCGACTCTCCTTTGCTTTTGATCATCGTTGAGCTCTTTCGGGACCGTTTTTGCTCACACCTTTCTCATGCCAAACTTTTCAGTTAAGATTTTCCTGTTTCTCTATAGATGTTTACTTGGTCTGCTATGCTTCTCACAGTCAGCTGACGATTTTGATGCACCACTTGATGAATTTTCAGTGTTTTTGTCAGTTCTGCTCATTACTGGCCGCCCTGACCTCCCTTCATCAGTGACGCATTCTCTCCCCTCGGAGAAACATTTAACCCATTTGTACACTGCCGTTTTCTTCATGGCGTTATCCCCATAAACTTGGACTAACATGTCCCCGATTTCATTTCCATTCTTGCCAAGTTTAACAAGAAAGCTAATGTTTGTTCATTGCTCTAACTCAAGCTCAGACATTCTCATGATGGCACACAAAAACATGCAACAATAATGAACGCCACTCAGCAAGACACTGCCACACATCGACACGAACACAGCTGTGAGACACTGATATACCAAGGTTATGAAACCTTACCGAGCTGTTTGTACAGTGCTGCCAATGTTCATGAACTTAATCGTCACACCTCGTGTTGTATGTAGTTCAGTGGCGTAGAATGCAAATTCTGGGCTCAGGCCTGTGAACAGTGGCCTGATAGAGGAGCAACCCCATCCCCATTCTAATAAGCAGAAGTTTAGAAAGCTAAACACTGTTCCCCAGAATCCCATGCAGGGAAGCTTCTGGACATGACTCAGTTTCCTCTAATCATGATGGATTTAGAAGTGAGTCGTGAGTTCCGGAAAAATGGCGGAGTGAGGTGAGCCTCTGTAAAGCTCCCCTGGAATTTACAAAGAATCGAACAACAAAAACTCCACAAAGGACTCCTTGCACAGCAGACAGGCAAGATGAAGAGGCCCACTACCGACTGAAATCACCTACAGGTGGGAGATTCGCGCGAGTGGAGGGAGGAGGAAAGGGAGAAGTGCGCGGAGACGGAGCCGCGCGGGCGCAGGACGCAGACCCAGCTCAGTGCGCCGAGCTCGCTGCTTCCTGGAACCACCACAGCTGCGGGAGATCGGACTGCTAGGGCTCCGCCAGGGCTCCACAGGGCTGAGGGGACAGCATATAACACGGCTGAACCCAACGCTCACGGCAGAGACCTCGGAGAAAAGACTGAGGGAAAAAGGCTGAAAACGGTGGTGTAAGCCCGCACTGCCGAGCAGAGAACGGAGCCTTAGGCACTGAGACTAGCCGCCCCCTCCCTCCCCTCCCAGAGCTCGCCCCGCCCCCACCTGCCCGGTGCTAGAAGCGAAACAGTAGCAGTGTCAGATCAAAACAACAGATAATTTGCTATATTTGAGAACTGTGGCCCACAAACACAAATTCACAGCCCAACTAGTTCTGGCAAAGGGGAGAGAGCTGTGGAAGCAGGACCGGCTGTGGTGGTGGTCGCCGCCATTGCTCTGGGCCACCTCTCACAGCTCACCCCGCCCCTGGCCCCACCTATCTGGGCGGATCCCTGCAGGAGTAAACAGAACTGCTGAAACATAGGGGCTCTGAATCAGGAGCTGGAAGAGCTTTGGAACATCAAAAACTCTCCGCATACCCACCGGGACACTGCGCCCTGTGACCTAGACGAACTATTAACAGAGGAGAAGCCCGTTTCCCAGGGAATCCTCCCAGTGTGTGAGAAGCTGGAATAGTGCAGAGAAAACATAGCACTACCTTGTGAGAGAGGAAAAAAAAAAGCCTGCAGTCAGAGAAAAAGTAAAACGTTCTACCAACAAGTACTGGAAAACAAAAGAAAGACCTCTTCCTATCAACTTGTTGCAGAAGCCACTCCTGTAGATGTCTAGGAAGAGAAATAGTAAACCAGTAATCGCCATGAATAACCAAGGCAACAAGATAGCTCAGAAAGAAAGTGAAAAATCTCCAGAAAAGGCACTTAAAGATACAGAAATATGTGACTTAAATGACAGAGAATTCAAGACTGCAGTTCTGAAAAAACTCAACGAGATACAAGAAAACACAGATAGGCAGTTAAAGGAACTCAGAAACTCAATTAAAGAACAGCATGAGCATTTTACGAAAGAGATTGAAATTTTAAAAAAGAACCAAATAGAATTTCTGGAGATTAAGAACTCAATAGAAGAAATTAAGAATGAAATAACCAGCTTAGGTAGTAGAGTTGACCAGATGGAGGAAAGAATCAGTGACATCGAAGATAGAAACCTGGAAATGACACAGATAGAAGAAGAAAGAGACTTGAGACTTAAAAGAAATGAAAGAACTCTACAAGAACTTTCAGACTCCATCAGAAAGAGCAATATAAGAATAATGGGCATACCAGAAGGAGAAGAAAGAGAGAAGGGAACAGAGAATATATTCAAACAAATTATCGATGAGAACTTCCCAAATTTGTGGACAGAACTGGATCCTCGAATCCAAGAAGCAAATAGAACACCTAGTTACCTCAATCCCAACAGGCCTTCTCCAAGGCACATTGTATTGAAGCTGTCTAAAATCAACGACAAAGAAAGAATCCTCAAGGCAGCCAGGGAAAAGAAGACGGTAACTTACAAAGGAAAGCCCATTAGATTATCATCAGATTTTTCAGCAGAAACTCTACAAGCCAGGAGGGAGTAGAACCAAATATTCAAACTATTGAAAGAGAGAAATCATGAACCAAGAATAATATATCCAGCAAAGATATCCTTTAGATATGAAGGAGGAATAAAGACCTTTCCAGACATACAGAAGCTGAGGGAATTTTCTAATACACGACCTGCACTACAAGAAATACTAAAGGAGGCTATTCGACCACCATCAACAGGGACAATTTGTGGCAACCAAAACTCAAAAAGGGGGAGAGTAAAGGCCTGAACCGGAATAGGGGAATGGAGAAAGTAAGCGTGCTGAAGATAATGGAATACTCTAAATATCAAACTTTCTTTTACATAAACTTAAGGGTAACCACTCAAAAAAAATCCAGAACTGAAATATATACTGAAATAAAAGAAGAAACAGAGGGAAACATCATAGAATACCACCACACAGAAATAATAGACAACAACAAAAAGGCAAAGAAACAATGGAGACACAGCCTTACCAGAAAACTAAAGATAGAATGACAGGAAATCCTCACATATCAATAATCACCCTAAATGTAAATGGACTGAACTCACCAATAAAAAGGCACAGAGTAGCATATTGGATCAAAAAACTAAACCCAACCATATGCTGTCTCCAAGAGACACATCTCAGCTACAAGGACAAGCATAGACTCAAAGTGAAAGGGTGGAAATTGACACTCCAAGCAAATGGTGCCCAGAGAAAATCAGGTGTAGCCATAATGATATCAGATGAAACAGACTTCAAGGTGAAAAAGATAACAAGAGACAAAGATGGACATTTCATAATGGTGAAGGGGACTGTACAACAAGAAGACATAACAGTCATCAATATTTATGCCCCCAATCAGGGAGCACCGAAATACACCAAGCAACTACTAACAGAACTAAAGGGAGAAATTGACCAAAACACAATTATACTAGGGGACTTAAATACATCATTGACAGCTATGGATAGATCATCCAAACAGAAAATAAATAACGAAATAGTAGCCCTAAATGACACATTAGATGAAATGGACATAATTGACATTTATAGAGCACTTCATCCTAAAACATCAGACTATACATTCTTTTCTAGTGTACACGGAACATTCTCAAGGATAGACCATATATTGGGACATAAAATCAGTCTCAACAAATTTAAGAAGATTGAAATCATACCATGCATATTCTCTGATCACAAGGCTTTGAAATTGGATATCAACTGTAAAAAGAAAGCGGGAAAAAACACAAATACATGGAGACTAAACAACATACTTTTAAAGAAGGACTGGGTCAAAGAAGAAATTAGAGGAGAGATCAAAAGATACATAGAAACAAATGACAATGAAAGTACATCCTACCAAAATTTTTGGGATGCAGCGAAAGCAGTTTTAAGAGGGAAATTTATCTCATTACAGGCCTATCTCAAGAAACAAGAAAACTCCCAAATAAATAACCTCATGTTACACCTTAAAGAACTAGAAAAAGAAGAACAAGTAAAACCCAAGGTCAGCAGAAGAAAGGAAATAACAAAAATTAGAGCAGAACTAAATGAAATAGAGAACAAAAAGACAATAGAAAAAATTAATGTGACAAACAGCTGGTTCTTTGAGAAGATTAACAAAATTGACAAACCCTTGGCTAGACTTACTTAGATAAAAAGAGAGAAGACACTGATTAACAAAATCAGAAACGTAAAAGGGGAAGTTATCACGGACACCACAGAAATACAAAGGATCATCCAAGAATACTATGAAGGACTATATGCAACCAAATTCAACAACCTAGAAGAAATGGATAAGTTCTTAGAAACATATAGCCTTCCAAGGCTGAACCATGAAGAACTGGAAAATCTAAACAGACCGATCACCAATAATGAAATTGAATCAGTCATCCAATACCTTCCCAAAAGCAAAAGTCCGCGACCAGATGGCTTCACTAGTGAATTCTACCAAACCTTCAAAGAGGATCTAATACCAATTCTGCACAAACTCTTCCAAAAAATTGAAGAAGAAACAGTACTCCCCAACTCATTTTATGAGGCCAACATTACCCTGATACCAAAACCTGGTAAGGACAGCACAAAAAAGAAAACTACAGACCAATATCTCTGATGAATACCGATGCAAAAATCCTAAATAAAATTCTAGCAAATCGAATACAACAGTGCATTAAAAAGATTATTCATCACGACCAAGTGGGGTTCATCCCCGGGGCACAAGGATGGTTCAACATACGCAAATCCATCAATGTGATACATCATATAAACAAAATAAAGGACAAAAATCATATGATTATATCAATTGATGCAGAAAAAGCATTTGACAAGATACAACATCCATTTATGATTAAAACACTTAATAAAATAGGTATAGAAGGAAAATACCTTAACATAATAAAGGCCATATATGACAAGCCCTCTGCTAATCTCATAATTAATGGAGAAAAACTGAAGCCCTTTGCTCTACGTTCAGGAACACGACAGGGATGTCCCCTATCACCTCTGCTTTTCAACATCGTGTTGGAAGTCCTTGCCAGAGCAATCAGGCAAGAGAAAGAAATAAAAGGCATCCAAATTGGGAATGAAGAAGTTAAATTATCACTCTTTGCAGATGACATGATGCTATATATAGAAAACCCTAAAGACTCCACCAAAAAGCTATTAGAAACAATCAACGAATACAGTAAAGTTGCTGGCTACAAAATCAACGCACAAAAGTCCATTGCCTTCCTATATACCAACAATGAAATCTCAGAAAAAGAAATACAAAAAACAATTCCTTTTGCAATTGCAGCAAAAAGAATAAAATACCTAGGAATAAACTTAACCAAGGATGTGAAAGACCTATATGCTGAAAACTATAAGACATTTTTGAAAGAAATTGAAGAAGACACAAAGAAATGGAAAGACATTCCGTGCTCATGGATTGGAAGAATCAACATAGTTAAAATGGCCATATTACCCAAAGCAATATACAGATTCAATGCAATCCCCATCAAAATCCCAATGGCATATTTTAAAGAAATAGAACAAAAAATCATCAGATTTGTTTGGAACCACAAAAGACCCCGAATAGCCAAAGCAATCTTAAGAAAAAAGAACTATAATGGAGGTATCACACTTCCTGACTTTGGCTTGTACTACAGGGCCACAATAATCAAAACAGCATGGTATTGGCAGAAAAACAGAAACATAGACCAATGGAATAGAATTGAGAACCCAGAAATAAAACCACATAAATATGGACAGACAATTTTTGACAAAGAAGCTAAAAACATACAATGGAGCAAAGACAGCCTCTTCAATAAATGGTGCTGGGAGAATTGGATAGCCACGTACAAAAGAATGAAACTGGACTGCTATTTGTCACCATGTACCAAAGTTAATTCAAAATGGATCAAAGACTTAAGCATAAGACCTGACACAATAAACTGCATAGAAGAAAACATAGGTACTAAACTTATGGATCTTGGGTTCAAAGAGCATTTTATGAATTTGGCTCCAAAGGCATTGGAAGTAAAAGCTAAAATAAACGAATGGGACTATATGAAACTTAAAAGCTTCTGCACAGCAAAAGAAACCATTGACAAAATAAAGAGGCCACCAACTGAATGGGAGAAGATTTTTGCAAACAGTGCCTCCGATAAGGGGCTAGTTTCCAGAATATACAAGGAACTCATGCAACTCAACAACAAAAAAACAAACAACCCAATTGAAAAATGGGCAGAGGACTCGAAGAGACATTTCTCCAAAGAGGACATACAAATGGCAAATAGACATATGAAAAAATGCTCAACATCACTAATCATCAGAGAAATGCAAATCAAAACCACAATGAGATATCACCTCACCCCAGTCAGAATGGCAATCATCAACAAGACAAATAGTAACAAATGTTGGAGAGGCTGTGGAGAAAAAGGAACCCTCATACACTGTTGGTGGGAATGCAGACTGGTGCAGCCGTTATGGAAGGCGGTGTGGAGGTTCCTCAAAAAATTACGAATAGAATTGCCATATGACCCAGCAATCCCTCTCCTGGGTATCTACCCAAAAAATCTGAAAACATTTAGAGATAAAGACACGTGTGCTCCAATGTTCATTGCAGCTTTGTTTACGGTGGCCAAGACATGGAAACAACCAAAATGTCCTTCGATAGATGAATGGATGAAGAAGTTGTGGTATATATACACAATGGAATACTATTCAGCGGTAAGAAAAGATGATATAGGAACATTTGTGACAACATGGATGGATCTTGAGAGTGTAATGCTGAGCGAAATAAGTCAGACAGAAAAAGCAGAGAACCATGTGATTTCACTGATATGTGGTATATAAACCAAAAGCAACAAAAGAACAAGACAAACAAATGAGAAACAGAAACTCATAGACACAGACAATGGTTTGGTGGTTGCCAGAGGGTAAGGGGGGTGGGGGGTGGGGGGTGGGAGATGAGGGTAAGGGGGATCGAATATATGGTGATGGAAGGAGAACTGACTCTGGGTGATGAACACACAATGGAATTTATAGATGATGTAATACAGAATTGTACACCTGAAATCTATGTACTTTTACTAGCAATTGTCACCTCAATAAATTTAATTAAAAAAAATAAAAAAAGAAGTGAGTCGTGATGGAGAGAGCCAAGGCACTTCCTGGCAGAAATGACGTCGCCCTGGGGCCAGCAGTGGTAGCATCGCCTCTCTGCTTTGGCAGGCAGTTTGCTGACTCAGCAGCTTCTTGGGCATGCGCAGTTTTCCTGAGCACAGTTAGGAGCAGTGTGAGTCCCCTGTTGGCTGCCATGGAGATGACACTCCTTCTCACCTATGAAGTAGGTAGGGGTTATTCCTGGAGCATGCTCTTCCAGCCCCACCAATGATTTTTTTTCCCCTGGATTTTTTTTGAGCTATAATTTACAAACCATAAAATCCATCCATTGGGAGAGTGCAGTACAACAGTTTTTAATAAACACATACAGTTGTGAAGCCATCACCACAACCTAGTTTTAGGACACTTTGCATCGCCTCGCAAAGCTCCCTTGTGCCTGTGTGAGGTCAGTTCTTCTCCTGGTCTCAGCCTCGGCACCACTGACCTGCTTTGTCTCCACAGTGTTTCCTTTACTAGATACGTCAGGTAAGTGGAAGAATACCATGTGTAAGTCTTCTGTTTCTGGCTTCTTCCACGTTGCCTACATTCAGCTGCATGTTTCACTAGTTCATTCATTTGTACAGTTGAGTAATGTTCCATTATTTGGAGGGACCATGTTTTGTTTCTCATTCATCAGTTGATGGACATTTGGGCTCCCCGACCCCCACATTTACTGATTATGAATATTGCTGCTATGAACATTCATGTACAAGTTTTTGTGCAAACGTAGGTTTTCATTTCTTGGGCATATACCTAGAAGCTGAACTGCTGGGTTGTATAGTAACTTCATGTTTAACAATTTAAGAAACATCTGAATTGCTTCCCAAAGTGGCTGTGCCATTTTCCATTTCCAGCAGTGATGTGTGAGGGTGTCAGTTTCCCCACATCCTCAGCAACCCTCGGTTGTATCAGATTTGTATTTTCCCCATCCTGGTGGGTGTGAAGTGGTGTCTCATTGTGGGTTTGAGTTGCATTTCCCTGATGACTCATTGTATTCGGCATCTTTTCATGTGCTTACTGGCCATTTGTATATCTGTAGAGCAGTGTTCATTCTAATCCTTTGCCGTTTTAAAATTGGGTCATTTGTCTTTTAATTGTTGAGTTGTAAGAGTTCTTTATATATCCTGGCTACAAGTCCTTGAGCAGATAAATAATTCTTAAATACGTTTGTCTTTTCGTTTTCAAAGTTGACATTTACTTGACAGTATCTTCTGAAGGGCAAGAGTATTCTGATGAAGTTTTGTGTTTTTTTTCCAAATATGGTTTGTGCCTTGGTATCATGTCCAGGAGCTAAGAAATCTTTACCTAAACTAAGGGTATGAAAACTTACTTCTATTTTTTTCCCTAGAAGTTTTATAGTTTCCACTTTTATAGTTAGGTCTTTGGTACAGTTTGAGTTAATTGTTGTGGATGGTGTGAGTAAAGGCGTAAATTCTCATAAGTTATTTATTTACTTGTTTTTGCGTATCATTTCAGCATTATTTGTTGAAAAGACCGTCTTTTTCCCATTGAACTGCCTTGGCACCTTTACCTAAAATCAGTTGACCTTAAATGTGCACTTTTGTTTCTGGACTCTCTGTTGTGTTTTATTGATATACAATGTTTGTCCCTGCACTAGCACCACACTGTCTTGGCTGCATAGCTTTACAGTACGTTGTTAAATAGAAAGTCTGCCACCTCTGTTCTTTCATTAACCACGAGGATCTGGTGGGCCTCGGGACCGGAAGAGTAGACCTCTGTGGGAGACGCCAGAATCCCAGGAGTTGGAGTAGGCAGGCTATTTAGGACAACATGGGAGGGCTTAGAGGATGACAGGCTCTGAGTTCAAGTTCTCACCTGAAAGCATATTCAGAGAACCTGTTTCTGTGGTTGCCTTCCATGACCTTTTACCTCTTCCAGCTGCAGGTAGCTGAATTATAATGTGCAGTGAATTCACAGCCTTGCCAGACCTTTGGGTGAGACCAAGGGCATTATTTGAGAAAAGTGGTACCCCGAGTATTGGAATGGAGTAATTTGGGAGAATTTACGAGGTATGATAAAAATGCAGTGAATGTTTAAATTATAAAAAAATTATTACAGTAAAAGACACATTGCCATTAACCCCTCTCAAAATACTCCCCCTCGTTTTGAACAAACTTGTCCCATCATTCTTGCCACTTTCTGAAGCAGTTCTGGAAGTCCTCTTTTGTGAGTGTCTTTAGTTGCACTGTCGTGGCTGCCTTGATGTCCTGAATTGATTCGAAACTTTTATCTTTCATGGTTATTTTGACTTTGGGGAAGAGCCAGAAGCCTCACAGTGCCAGATCTGGTGAATAAGGTGGATGAGGACAGCCTGCAATGTTTTTATTTGACAGAAATTGTCATATACCAGAAGTGATGTGTGACAGGGAGCGTTGTCATGATGGAGGATGAAGTAAAGACACTCACAAAAGGGGACTTCCAGAACTGCTTCAGAAAGTGGCAAGAATGATGGGACAAGTTTGTTCAAAATGAGGGGGAGTATTTTGAGAGGGATTAATGGCAATGTGTCTTTTACTGTAATAATTTTTTTGATTTAAACATTCACCATATTTTTCTACCATGCCTCGTAGATGACTTTGAGTGTCCTGAACTTCCAAAGCCCACTCTGCTTCCCTTGCCAGTAATGGCAGCCCTTCCTCCCATCTAATGAGGCGGTTACCTTGCAGGTAGGAGCCAGTTATCCTCTCTCCCACACCCGCCACCACCTTGCCTCCACACCTAAAATGGAGTCAAATATCAGAGGGTCCAGAAGGCCAATTACAACGTCAGACCTTAGAGATAAAGACCTGCAAATGTCTCACAAGACTTGCCTAATATATATAGGGCGAAAGACTTGGGTCCCCTATATGGGCTTAGACTCTAAGGGTGCTACACCAAGGAGGGAGGGACGGTATGCAATTGGACGGAATTTGTCAGGGGAGGTGTGCTGAGATTGTGGATTCGTTAGACTAACCCAAGCAGCTGGGAGGTGTTGTAGCTGTAAGTGTGGTTGACGGGCTGAAAGCTGAGCTCCGTACTGGCCTTCGTGACTCCAGCTGAGATGCCAGAAGACTATCCGGTGAAGTAAAGAAGGAATCTGAAGAGATGTACTCTATGCACAGGGCAACATATGCAGGTGCTACCTGTAGCCTGGCTTTTGTTAGTGAACAGCTGGAGTGTCAGGGAAATGAGTGAGTGCCGTGCAAACCCATTACTCTGGAATGCTAAGTGGTATTAGACAGAACGAGGTGGCCGTATTTGTTCTTACAGAGGAAGATGTTTGCAGCTTATTTTTTAAGTGGAAGAAAAATCAAGTATGAGTCTTTTAATATATCCTTTAAATAATTTATTTTGAAATAATGAATGTCAGGGTTACAGAAAAGTTTCCAAAAACAGTACAAAGAACTCTCCTTTGATGCAGACTCACCAATTATTAACATTTAGCATTTCCTCCTGCATCATCCACCCCCCTCAGATGATCATTTTCTTTTTCTGAGAGTCACCTACTCCTGGGAGTCGCAAGCATCCAATGTGTACGTTCCCCAAACAACGACACTTTCCTGTACACCCAGCACAGAACCCTCCAGGTCAGGAAATCAACACCGCTGCATTCCCACCTAGGCGTCCCCACCCAGGCGTCCCATCCCGTTCACATTTCCCCAGCTGCCCCTGTGATGTCTTCTTCCTTTCTGGTCCCGGACCACGTATTGCACTCAGTTGCCCTACTCCCTTCAGTCAGGAACACTTCTCCACTCGTTCTCTGTCTTTCATTCCTGGTCGGTCTCGAAGAGCACAGGCCTTAAATTCCGTAGGATAACCCTCAACGTGGCTTCCTCTGGTGTTTCCTTATGACCAGACTCAGGCCATGCTTTTCTCATATAAATGAGCCAAAGAGGACCCCTGTAATTGGCCCCTGTTTACTTCTTCACTGCAGTCTGGGACCTGTTAGCTCAAAAGCCCTCTGGTGCCAAACTCATTTTGTTTTTTTTGTTTTTTTAGCTTGGAAAAAATGATTTCCTGGGTTGGCCTGGTGGCTCAGGTGGTTGGAGCTCTGTGCTCCTAATGCCGAAGGCTGCCGGTTCGATTCCCACATGGGCCAGTGAGCTCTCAACCACAAGGTTGCCGGTTTGATTCCTCGAGTCCCACAAGGAATGGTGGGCTCCGCCCCTTGCAACTAAGATTGAACATGGCACCTTGAGCTGAGCTGCCGCTGAGCTCCCAGATAGCTCAGTGGGTTGGAGTGTGTCCTCTCAACCACAAGGTTGCCAGTTCGACTCTCTGCCCCCTGCAACTAACAACGGCAACTGAACCTAGAGCTGAACTTCACCCTCCACAAATGCGATTGAAAGGACACCAACGTGACTTGGAAAATAATCCTGGAAGTACACACTGTTCCCCAATAAAGTCCTGTTCCCCTTCCCCAATAAAGTCTTAAAAAAAAAACAAAAAACATTTCCTGGTCCACAGGGCATATGAGCATTAAGTTATATTGTAGCACCATACACCATTGGAAGGGAAAGATGGTAGCAAACTCAAATTCTTACTCCTCTAGTTGTTTGAAATAGAGCCTAAATAAGCAGATTTGGGGCCATTTAGAGCCTGTCTGCTTTATATACCAGGAGAAACAGCAACCAGTGTGTCACAGACAAGATAAAGCCCAGAGCTGTAATAGGTCCAGGCCACCACTGCCCTTCGGAGCTCTCTGACCCAAAGACCCCCTGCCCGGCTGCTGAGCAATAGCTCCCGGACACATAAGCCCTCTCCCCCATCCTTCTTTCCCCTGGGGAGTCCCCTTGCCCTCCTCCCCTCTGGGTGGTATCACCTGTGCCTTTGCTTCTGGAAGGTCTTGTGCTGTGAGGGGCTTCCCCTATTACAGTGCTACTTAAAACTCATCTGTGCTATTGCTGCCTTGTGGTCATATAGTTTTTCGTGCTTGGCCCCTAAATCCCCTGAACTCATACGGCTTTCTCAGTAGGAACATGACAAAAACCAGGCTACGTTCTTTTTAGTGCAGTGTATCAGGAGGCATCAATGCTGACCTGTCTCGCCTTTGGTGATGGCAACCTTGATCACCTGGTCAAGTTGGTGTCTCTCAGGTTCCCCCACCTTAAAATCACCTCCCCCCCTTTACAATTAACCAGAATTTCATGGGGAGGTGTTCTGAGATTACAGCAATATCCTCTCTTATCAACCTCCAAGCACCAACCTTAGCATCCTCTGATGACTCCCTCTTGCGTCAGCCACTTCCATATGGTTGGCAAATGGAGATTCTCTAATTCCATCATTCCTTCTGCATTAGTTGGCTTCCTGAGTAAGGGAGAGCTTCCTCCTTCCTGCCTCCATTCATTCATTAACTTCTATTTGCTTGGATTCATATTTTCAATAAGTCCCATTATTCAGTGAGTTATACAGTGGGCTATAATCCGTTACTATCATTTCTCTCTCTTTTTTTAAATAAATTTTATTGGGGAATATTGAGGAACAGTGTGCTTCTCCAGGGCCCATCAGCTCCAAGTCATTGTCCTTCAATCTAGTTGTAGAGGGCTCAGCTCAGCTCCAAGTCTAGTCACTATTTTCAATCTTTAGTTGCAGGGGGCACAGCGCACCATCTCATGTGGGAATTGAACTGGCAACCTTGCTGCTGAGAGCTCACACTCTAACCAACTGAGCCATCCGGCAGCCCCTACGGCAGCTCAGCGGCAGCTCATTGTCATCATTCTAGTTGTGGAGGGCACAGCTCACTGGCCCATGTGGGAATCGAACTGGCAACCCTGTTGTTCAGAGCTCATGCTGTAACCAACTGAGCCATCCAGCCACCCCATTATTTCTCTTTATGCTCAAATTTCCCCAGATTTGGCCAGTGGAAAGCCCTTCGAGCTGGCTCCTCTGGCTTTTTAACAGTTCCCCCAGATTTTCTGTTCATTTCCTTAGTTTTTGGCACAAGATATCCCAGGCTTATCTTATACTTTCCCTGCCCCAGCCCTGGAGTCAGACATTTTCCCAAACAGCACTGGTTCCTTTTAGTGGTTGGTTGGTGTTTAGAAGCCAAGGTCTGGCTGTTCAGTGTGCTCACTGCCACTGGGTGTCACTGCTTCTAGGCCCTCTGAGCAGACAGAGCTGGGAAATGTACGAAGTGTGATAGAAAAATACAATGAATGCTGCTGCCAAGTGCCATCCAACGGAAAGGCAGGGATCTTCATTATGGGAAGCAGTGCGTCGAAACTTAGGAATAGTGTGTGACAAGTTTCAACTTGTATGGTCAGTTGGATGTGAGCTACGGTTGAGAGAAGGTATGTTTTAAAGTGTGCCATAAATCATGGATCACCAACAACGCATTAACCTGAAATGGGCAAGCGGTTTTATCCTCCATCATGACAATGCTCTGTGTCTCACATCTCTTCTGGTACGGCAATTTCTCTCAAATAAAAACATGACGGTGTGTCCTCATCCACTTTATTCACCAGATCTGGCACTGTGAGATTTCTGGCTCTTCCCCAAAGTCAAAATGATTTAGGACATCAAGGCAGCCATGACAGTGCAAGTAAAGACACTCATGAAAGAGGACTTCCGGAACTGCTTCAGAAAGTGGCTAGAACAATGGGATAAGTGTGTTTGAAGTGAGGGGGAGTAATTTGAGGGGGATTAATGGCAGTGTGTCTTTTACTGTAATAATTCTTTTTTAATTTAAACATTCACCGCATTTTTTTCTCACACCTCATATATATGTGCCTATACATGCACGTGTGTGGGAGTGTATGCACGCAAATATATAGACATATCTACGTATCACACATCTCTGTTACTATTTCTGTATTATAAAACTGAATTTGTACCACTACCTTCAATTCCAATCTAATTTTCCTAGACTTCTTCTCGGCTTCTACTATCTTCAGTATATTTACTTATTTGCTCAATGTATCCACTCTCGCAGCCACACTGTCCGTCCGAGCCTGCCCTCCGTGTTCGTGTTCCGCGCACTGCTCCACGCCCTTGGCCTCCAAGCCTGCTGCCTGCTCCTTCCTGCAACTGCCCTCCCCACCCCCACCCCACATTCCCAACCATTGTGCTAAGTCCCGCCTGCCCGGAAGGGAAGATACGTCTTTTATATATTTTATATGTAAAAATAAATTCTTCCCTCCCTCTCGCACACATGCGCGCACGTATATTTTTTTCCTATAGTGACACGTGTATTTGTGTACAGTCAGTTCTTGTTATTTGCGGAAGTGATTTTCTATAAAGTTGCTATGAACACTCAGCCAGCAAACGCTGAACCATTGCTCTTAGGAGAGATTAGGTTCCTGGCAGACTCTGGTCACAATATTTTTATCAACTGATCAATACACAGCCTGTGTTACATGTGTTTCTGTTCAAGGACACCTTATTTAATATACAGTGTTGATTCCTTACCATTGAATTCATGGCCAACAGCACTATAACGCATGCTTGAACGAAACTTACCTAACATGTACTTTTTCCATAAGGCACATCACAGCCTTCTTGCACTCAGGAACACTGGACAGCACTTTAGCACTACTCAGCAGCCATTTCAACAGCAAAATCACCAACAAAAATGCAGGGACAGAAAAGTGCTAAATAGACCCACTCCCCCCAGAGGACATGCATTTACGGTATGAGCTGAAGGACGAGGGCAGAGCATTGCTTTGTTTTAGCTCAGCTGGGAATGTGTATGTCGGGCCATTCAGATTTTTTAGAAGCCAACACACTCTGTGCGTGTCCACAAATGACCACAAAAGTGCCTGGAGCATTGATTTTGGGGTTACAGATAAATTTTAATAAGCAGGCAAGCTTGCAAATATGGAATTGGCAAACAAAGAGGATTAACTGTACTTACATATTTAAAAAAATAAAAATCAGCCAGATAGATAAGGAGGGCCATAAAATATGACTTAAGCCTTACCTGCGTCGAATTAATTTTTTTCTTCAAGGAAAATGGCTTAATACAGTCCTCATCTATTTACAGTTTTATATTTTAAAAAGAAAAGGGGCTCCGGGTTGCGTCTGGGTATCTAGAACCTTAAGGGCTTAGAAGTTTTCTGTCTCCTGTCATGATGGGCTGTCCTTCTCTGGCCTGGAAGATGTCCCCTCCCCTGCTTCCTCCACTGATATTCTTTCAGAGACCAAGACCATGGATATGCCCTACCAGCTTTGGTCTGCTTATACATGGACTTTAGATGAGAGAGGAATAAACTTCTGTCTTCTTTAAGTTGCTAGTATTTTGGACCTTATGACAACAGCAAAAACTCACCCCAAAAGATGGAATTCATCAAGAATCACAGCTGTTAACCAAAACTGCTTGGGTGCTTTGATGGTAATCCTTTAGATGTATCAAGGGCTTTGGGGCGTCAGATGCCACACTCCGTTTGTCATCCCAATGAACCTTCATAGCCACCCTGTGAGATGGGGGTCTATTTATTCAGGTAAAAAAAAAACAACAACAACCCAGGACTCAGAGGTTGAACTCACACACAGCTAGCCAGAATTTCAACCCAGAGGTGATTTCAGAGTCTGAGCTTCTCAACAAAGGACAAAATGTTTGTGTCTGGCCAAAACTCAGAGCACGGGATGCTAATGTGCTTTATTATCAGAACTTATTGGAAGGGTTTCCAAATTGCTTCCCAGAAGGTGAGTCGGTCTGGGGGCCCAGTTCTTCAAACTTGTGAATGCCTTTCTTTCTGATGTCTCATTCAGTCCTCTGGGGAGAAAAAATATCCAATTGGAACCCACAAGGTCTCATCTTCTAAACCAGGCAGTTCTTCAGAGATGTCTCCGGAAGCTTCCCCTGGAGGGGGACCACACCTTGAAGGTTCATCGGAATTCAAAGATCTATGCTGATCCTATTGCTTTGAAAGGCATCGCAGGTCCCAATGGGGTCACCACTTCAAATGGTGAATAATTGAAAGACGGATCCACAGGGAATCTGGCTTCTTAAAAATAGGAGCAAAAGTCCCTGCCCAGAGCAGTAAATCGTATGTCAGGATGGAGTCTTCTGGTTGGAGGCTGGAGAGAGGAGAAAGACAAATTGTCACATGGGGATTCTTAAAATATGTGTATTTATTCTCCGAGACTCTGCAATTACCATAAGATGAAAATATTCCAGAATGAATAGATCCATTTATAAATTAGAAAAATTTGAATTCCTCTGAAGTGAACTTTAGACAGTGCTGTCCAAGAAAAATATCACGGGAACCACCTATATACTTAAACATTTTCTAGTAGTCACAAAAGAGGAACTGGTGAAATTGATTTAAATAATATATTTTGTGTGACCCAGGATATCCAAAATATGATCATTTCAACATGTAGTGAATATTTTAAAATATTAATGAGACATTTTTATTCTGTTTGGTACCAAGCCTTCAAAACCCCGTGTGTATTTTACACGTACAGCACATCTCAGTTCGGACGTGCCACATTGCAGCCAGTGGCTGCCACATGACAACACGGGCATAGAGGTTCCATCTCCTACCCCCTCACCAGTGTCAGTTGTCTCTCACCCATCTGCAAAGTGAAACTGGAAATCTTTCAAAAGATGTGGAATGATGAATGTATTTAACTGCTGGACTCACCACAGGACTTTGAAAATGAAGGTGTGGAGGAGTTAAACCAGTTAATGATAAAGAAAAAGAAAATGAATACGGTGATCTTATGGCTACATTATATCCCCCTCCCCCCAATTCATATGGTGAAGTCCAACCCCCAGGACCTCCGAATGTGGCTTTATTTGGAGATAGGGTCTTCACAGAGGTCATCAGGGTGACATCCATGTGACTGGTGTCCTTATCAAAAGGGCAAATTTGGACACAGAGACACAGGGAGAACATGGCATCTACAAGCCAAGGAGTGAGGCCCCAGAAGGAACCAGCTCAGCTGACACCTTGATCTCAGATGTCTGGTCTCAGAACTGGGAGGAAAAACATTCCTGTTGAAGTCCCCAGCCTGTGGTGCTTGGGTACAGCAGCTCTAGTAAATGAACACTGGTGTGTTGGCTGGGGGCGTCAGGAGAGAAAGACTTGACATCAAGGGGTTACAGGTAGCCCTTAGGACAACTGACCATGCCTTCTCTCTGTGTGCACCTTGCATTTAGTGACTTGCGGTGTCGTGAGGGCTCCCTGTGGACAGGACTTGGGGGGAAGGAGAGGAAAGGGATGGTAGGAGCAGTTCAGGTCTCCATCCCTTAACATCTGTGATGGGTCAATACACCTCATTCCTTGGCTTCCTGGCAAGTAGAACTTCCCCCACCAAAGTTTCTGACAAAAGGCCTTCTCCAGATAAGCCACAATGAAACATTTGGGTGTTTCACGAAAAACTCTGGTCCTAGATGGGGAGATTACGCTGCTCCCGCAAGTGGGAGAGGCCAGAAGAACAGCTAACAACTTGGGTGGCCACCCGTGAAGGAGTTTGCATGCCCTACCATGACCCTGGTAGAGCATGAGTTGAGGCTGGACACCTAGGCACCCATGACAGCTGAACGTGTATGTGTGTATGTATGTGGCCTCTGCAGTTCTGCTCACAGACCTGCCTGCCACATGAGAAACCACCTCTGTTGGACTCATTTGAGGCAGTCCAGCAAAGCCCGTTCTCACCATGGGGACGGCCAATAGCAGCTCCACCAGTGACGTCAGTGGTAGAAGTTTTCAATTTGCTGTTTGTATTTCTGGGTTATGAAATGCCTTTTAATTTTTGCCGATGGACCTTTCAAGAAAGAAGAAACCAGTTCACTGGTGGGGAAAAGTCCACACATCCTGGGCATGAGCAGGCAACAGGGTCCTGTGGCTGGGGCTGGCTGGGGCCCATTTCCTGGGTGCACCACCTTTCCCATCAGTGGGATGGAGTAACTGACAAGCAGAAGTCAGAGGGAAGAGAGCACACCGAGCCACAGTAAGGAGTTTGGCTTCTATTCCCAGAGTGGGGGATGTGGCTGCCCTGGGGTTCTGTGTGTATGTCAGGGTGTGTGTGTGTGTGGTCAGGAGGAGCTGGGCACCAGTCGGCTGGAGGTGGCAGCGTCCCTCTCCCGCCCCCCCACTGGTCCCACGGACCCTCTGACCCCCCAGAAAGGGGCATGTCTCCTCAGAGCCACGTGGCCCTGGACACTAGCAAGAGACCAGCCTCCAAGTGCCAAAGCCACCGGCTATCCAGGCCACTCACCTAGCTCTCCGCCATTGAAGGAAAAATCCTTCTCCAAGATGACCCACTTCTGAATCTTCTGTGCTTTGGTGGTGGCTTCCTGATTCACGGCGTCAATACCTTTCTGGATGGCCGTGTAGACCAGGGGGTCCTGGAGTTGCACGATCTCAGTCACGGTAGACGCATGGCTGCCCAGGTTCCGGCAGAACTTGATGGCCTCCAAGCTTAGTCTGTTCAGTGGCTCTCCGCTCATCTTGTCCATCTCGCACTGCCCCAGGACACCCATGTCACCACACCCAACACCCACACACACTGCCTGGCCAGCCCGAGGACCACGAAACAGGCCTTGAACCCTTGGACGCACCCTCCGGACCCTGGGGCACAGACCCCGCAGGACACCCATGTCACCTTCAGCGTCAGCAGGATGCTCAGAAACTTGGCCTTATCTCCCACCAGCACGGCATTACTGACGATGGGGATCTTCTCCTTAACCATGTTTTCGATGGGAACGGGGGGCACCTTCTCACCGCTAGCCGTGATGAGGATTTCTGAAACAAAGCAGGGCTCGATGGGTTCAAGCACAACAATTCGAAACCTCCGCCCTCTCGAGGATCAGAGGGGACAGATGTTGGCATGGACAGCCACTCACCTAGGAAACCCCAGAAGCAGAGGAGCACCCCAGCCCATGGCCAGGACTCCCACCATGCTCTTCTCCAAGCCACATACCCAAAGTCACTCCACCACCCTCACCTCGTCTTCTTCAAATTTCTATCAAGTGTTCACGTCTTGTGCATTCCATTTGGATAATGTCTTATTAATTCATTGCCTATTTCTCAGTTTCCCATACCCTGGTCCACTCCCTCCAATATGTCTTGCTTGGAAGATAGTGAAATGCTCTGGGCACACCATGTCTGTCTGTCCCCTGATTTTTCCATCACTTGGCAACCCCAAAAGAACCTAAGTCCAGTCTTACCCTGAGGTGGTGTGTCGCATCCCTCATTTCAGCAAAGTCTAAAGAATTGTGTCACTTTCTCCCCTGAGCCTCTAAAATTCTTCTCGAACTCCTCCTCCTGCCCCAGACATATTCTTCACTTCTTCTTTCATCCTGGGATGCTTGCCACTTCCTGTCCCATCCACCCAAACTCTCTCTATCTCATCCCATGACGTTGCAGTCACCTTTACTTAGGTCGTTATAACAGTAGTAATAATATGATCATATAATGGACATTTGTGGTGTTGTCAGCCCAGTGACTCCTCAGGATAAATGCGCCCTGAAATTTCCTTAGGGAATTCCTTTCCATCTTTATGTGGTTTGGGCAGGTGAACTGCAGGGTGCGCATGTGAGCCAATGAGAGTCAAGACTAAAACTTTTGCTGAAATGATTGGGAAGAATACACTCTTGTCCTTTGGGAGTTAGAGTAAGCCTAGACTGTTGGCAGCTATCCTGTCATCAAATGGGAAAAGCCTCTTCAAGAATGGCTCCAACACAAGAGACAGCTCAGTATGAGAAGGTTAGAGAGACTTCTGTGACATTGTTTGGCACCTGGATCCAGCCAAGCCTGAAGCAAGACCATTTGAACTTTTCAGTTTTTGAAACGTTTCCGTTTTTCACTCAAACCTGTTTACAAAGGGTTTTCTGTTGCTTATCATGGAAATAATGCTAAGAGAGCTCACTTATTGCGTAGTTACTCCCTATGTAAGGCCCAGTGCCAAATGCTCTGTTTACATCAGAGGTTGGTAAAGTGCAGCCTGCGAGCCAACTTTAGCCTTCTGCCTGTTTGCGTATGGCCACAAGCCAAGTGGTTTTTGCATTTTAAATGGTTGGAAGGCAATCCAGAGAAGAATATTTGTGACACATGAAAATTATATTGGCACGCGGTCACATCCACTCATCTATATATTGTCTGTAGCTGCTTTTATACCACAGCTGCCAAGCTGAGTAGCTGTGACAGAGACCTTATGTCCTGCAAATCCAAAAATATTTGCGATCGGGACCATTACAGGAAAAGTTGGCTGATGCCTGTTCTACGTCATTTCATTTAATCCTTATTTAACCATTATAGTTATTATCCTCATTTACAGGGTAGGAAGGAGGGCCCAGGGCTGGGGTGGGTGTCTTTCCCAGGTCCATCCTGCCGAGGGCCAAATGCTGGGCACAAGGACAGAGCTGGGATGTGTGGACCAGGTTGACCCTGCACGTTCATGCGAGGCCTGTGCCCATAAGTGTTCATGGTGGGCGTGCTTGCAGGAGGTCCCTGCAGAGCCCAGTCCCCTTACCTTTGATATGCCCGGTGATGTAGAGGAAATCCTCCTTGTCCATGCGGCCCAGGTCCCCGGTGTGTAGCCAGCCTTCCTCGTCAATGACGTCCTTGGTCTCTTCCTCCCTTTCCAGGTAGCCCATGAAGACATGCCGGCCCCACATGCAGACCTCCCCAATGCCGTCACTGGTCTGCTGGTACAGCATGGTTTTACACCCAGTTAGGATTTTTCCACAGCTGCCAGGGAATGGGAAGGGGAAAGTGAGGCTCAGAGAGACAAGGTCACCCACACAGGTCAGCCTGGGTCTGCAGCCCGGGCTCCTGACACTACCTAGCTGGCCCCAGGCTGGATCTGCTTCTTTCAGCCTCTCCAGGACCTGGGGGTGGGTGGTAGGGGGTGGAGTAGGTGAGTGGTGGGAATAGGAGGTGTTTGCTGAATGGAGGGGAGAGGGAGTGTTCAATCCAGTGAGGCAAATTCCCAAACACTTTGTAAACTGGGACACCCAGCAGAGTTGTAAGTTTTAATCTCCACGTACATGGGAGAAGGATAGAGTGCTTCTGGCTTAAGAACAGCAAAATCCCTCATCTTTTAGGAAGCAGATATATAGACCTGCGTGCAATGACCAGGGAAAGCTGCTGTTAAGTAAGACACCCAGCCGGCATCTCCTTAGAGGTTAAAGTTACTTCCGTAGGACAGAAGAGCAGTATCCGAAACTGGATTCTTGTAAGACTTCTTTTCCTAGAGATAACATTTGGGAGGGCTATTTCAGCATGCAGAAAAGAAAGTTATTTTCTGTTGCTTTGCTGAGATCTCTTTCATTGGTAGTTAGAAGGGTCACGGGTTTTAGGGCTAATTGTAGGGGTTCCACTAGATAGCAAGAGAAAAAAGAAGGCACATCCAAGAAGCTCAAAGTTTACAAAAAGCCTCCTTATGACTTCCCCATTGAAGGCCTTTCTAGGAATGTGGAGAAACACCTGGAGAAGCCATAAAGGAAAGATTAGTGAATTCAACCACGTAAAGAGAAAAAAAGATTTCTGCACAGCAAAAACACCTTAACTAAAACTAAATACCAATGATAAACTTAGGGGCAAAATAGTTGCAACTCAGAAACAAAGGGCTGATTTTCCTAATATGTAAAGAGTGCCAGCAAACCAATAATAAAGGGACTGATAGTCTAGTTTTAAAAACTGGCAGATATATGGACCCATAGTTCAGAGAAAAGAAAATACAAATGGCTTTGAAATGTATGAAAGGATTTTTTCAACTTTAAAGGAATGTAAATGAAAATTATGATGAGATATCACTTTCCACCAATTGGTTTAGCAAAATATATGGTGTACATAGAAAACATTCATGTTAGCATTGTTTGTGGTGACAAATGATGGAGAAAAAAAGCACTAAATATCCAACGAAAAAGGGACCACTTAAATTATGGTATATCCACCTGGTGGGATACTATGCAGCTGTTAAAAATGTGGCAGCTCTATGCACCGACAGGGAACATTTTCTAGAAGAAGCTCTTACTAACCAAATCTGGTTCCTGATCTTGGATGGTGTGAGCCAAGACTGAGCGCAAGTGTGGATTACGAATCCAGGTAGTGAGGGATAGCATGTTATTTGAGCTTTTTTGGTGCCTGAGCTCCAAGTGGCAGGCAATAGTTCAAAGAGGATGAGTTTCACATCCATTTTTACATGGAAATGCTTCCATTTGGGATAAAAATATGTGTCAATGCACTGCTTATGCCTGGTTAATTTAAAGGGACATGATGTGGTTGTTTTGCCTCTGGCAGGGGGTTATGGGATGAATTTTGTCCCCCCTCCCACCGCCAATTCATATTTTGCAGCCCTAAGCCCTAAGACTGCAGAATGTGGGTTTATTTGGAAATAGGGTTATTGCAGATGTAGTTGGTTAAATTGATGAGGTCACCCTGGAGTGGGATGACCCCTAATCCAGGATGACTGGTGTCTTTATAAAGAAGGACATTTGGACGCAGACACACACATAGGGAGAACAGCATGTGAAGATAAGGCAGAGATGGGGGTGATGCTTCTACAAGCCAGGGAACACCAGAGATGGCCAGCGAGCGCCAGAAGTCGGGAGAGACCGGAACACATTGTCCCTCAGGGCCTCAGAAGGAACCAGCCCTGCCCGCACCTTGATCTTGGACTTGTAGTGTCCAGAATTGTGAGGAAATAGATTTCTGTTGTTTAATTGTATGGAACTTTGTATGGAACTGTGTCCTAGCAAACTCACCGCAGTGAGATGGAGGTTTGGAGTGGGACGGAGGAAGCCTTCCACTCTGTCATTTCAGACCTTCTGATTGTTTTTGATATGTGCGTGTATACCCCATTGGGGAAGAAAAAGGTAAAGATAGAGGCTGGAATTTGTCCCAACCCTTTCCTCCAGGTTCATTTTAGGGAAGGACCACCCTTTGGTTTTGGAAAAACTCGAGTGGGCATTTGCATTCTGCACAAAACAGATCTGATAGGATTATGCATGAGGGGGAGATATTGCGGTGGAAATCTCCCCTGAAAGGTCAAGTAAGAGGCAAGAGATGGTTTTGCCAGGCTAGGAAGAGTGAACTTAGTTTTTGCTAAGTTCAAAGGCCGTTGGAACCTGGCCAAGCTTGAGAGACAAGCTGAACTTGTAGGAACAGGGCTCTCAGACTCCGTGTGGAACTTGCCTGTGGCATTGTCACTGTTTCAGTATTATTGAGTTCAGTGCTGCAGCCTGGAGTGAAGTGAACTTGGGAGGAAGACAGAGGGGGCCCATGAGATAGAGCATCATGGAGGTGAAGGGTCCTGAGGTCCCAGGAGGTGCACCTGGGATGGGCGGGCCTGGGCTGGGCTGCCTGGAGGCAGAGCTCACTAGTGACAATTGGCAGGAGACCATGGAACGTTCTGAGAGCCATTCCCCTTGTTGGTGGACTCCCAACAAATTGGGCTTCCCACAGTCGTGCAAATTTGGGGCTTGGGAGATGGAGAACAGGGATTATTCTGCAGACACCAAGTCAGGATTCGTCTTAGCCCGGAGCCCCACCCACCTTCCCAACTCTCTCCCCCTGACCCTGTGTTGCTGGAGGACTGGGGGGGGTTGGGGGGAATCTGTCTAGGAGACCGGTACCTTAGAATCCTGTAGTTATCCTGGTTGGATACAGTGTGAGGTCCTGAGCTTTCACTCATACCATACATCTCGCCTATAGGTATGTCCAGGCTTAGAAAGAACTCAGAGGTCTCTGGCCTGAGGGGCCCGGCCCCACTGATACAAGAGTGGCAGTAATCAAGGCCAAGGGCACTCCTGATTTTGTTGAACACGAGTTTCTTCGCTATGTGGTAGCTCATGGAAGTGTCATTTGTCCTGTGAACAATGCCAAGGAGAGCTCTCTGGCCATGGATCCAAAAGGGGCTGATAGGTCCCAGGTGGAGAAAGCTGAGCCCCTCACCCACCACCCTCCCTGCCCGCACCGCTGGACCCGCCACCTACCCCAATCCCAACATCTTTTTTGTATTGATCTTTAAGCCAATAGTTCTTGCCCATAAAAACACCTTCTTCCTCAAGTTTGGGGCTTTGGCATTACTGTCCCTTATCTTCTCCTGCAACTTCTCCCAAATTCGGGGCACCCCCAGGAAGATGGTAGGATTTGTCTCCTGCAGAGTGTTGATCAAAGTTCCCTGCATGGGACAGAGCTCAGTTAGACACACCTGCACCTTCCATGAACCCCAGATGTCCATCTCTCCCCAGCCACCCAACTCAGCCCAGGCGAAATTTCTCCTTGGCTGATTGGATGGACCAGGGTGAGCTCCCCACCCAAGAGTCAAGCCATTGACCGGTTGGCAGCCAATCAGATCTTCTTACTCTAGGGTGGAAAGCAGCAGGCTGGTAAAAAAAAACCCTGTGGCCCAAGCATGCGGTAGAATATTATGCAACTGTTAAAAAGGATGCAAGATTCTCCCCCAGAATTGATCTATAGGTTTGATATGATCCTGATCAAAATTCAGGCAGCCTTATTCATACAAATTGACAGCTGATCTTAAATTAAAATTTATATGAAAATGCAGAGAATAGCTAAAGCAATTTTGGAAAATAGTAAAATCAGAAGAATTACTATGTGATTTTGAAATTTATTATTAAGTAGGGTGATCAACTGTCCCAGTTTGCCCAGAAGTGAAGGAGTTCCTGGAATGTGGGATTTTCAGTTATAAAACTGGGGACGTCCCAGGCAGCCTGGGACAAGGTAGTCATCTTACCATAAAGCCAGTAATACTAAGTCCGTGCAGTTTAGGTGTAAGGATAGACACAGAGCTCAGTGGGACAGAACAGAAAGCCCAGAGATGGATCTTTACATTGGCAACCAGTTGACATTCAATAAAAGTGCTGAGGCAATTGAATGGTGTAAAGGATATCCATACCCCAAAAAATTAAAAAGAAGAGCTGAGCTTAGAGCCTTACTTCTCGCCAAACACAAAAATCAACTCAAAATGGATCACAGACCTAAATGTAAGAGCTGAAACGAAAAGCCTCTAGAAGAACACATAGAAGAAATTGCCGTGACCTTGGTGTAGGCAAAGGTTTCTTATATAGGACACCAAAGGCATGCAAGAAAAAAAGAAAGAAATTGGACTTCAGCAGAATCAAAATGAAAAGTCACCAAGCTGGGAGAAAGGATTTGTGAATCATATATTTGATAAAGGATTTATATCCAGAATGTATAAAGAACCCTTAAAACTCAATAAAAAGAAGATATGCAACCACATTTTTAAATGGACAGAAGATTTGAACAGACATTTCTCCAGAGAAGATACACAAATGAGCAAAAAGTACATGAAAACTAAACATAATTAGTCATTAGGGAAATGCCAATTAAAATGACAAGATATGACTTCAAATCTCCTGGGATGGCGATGGTGATGACGATGATGATGACAATATAATGGAGGAGGAGAAATCAGAGCCCTCATACACTTCTGGTGGGAATATAAAATGGTGCAACCACTTTGGAAAACAGTCTGGCAGCTCCTTAAACTGTGAAAGACAGCTTTATCACCTTTCAGGCTAATTATTTTAAATGTTTTGACAATATTATGGGCTTAATAAGCATGTGGGAGGATGGGAACTTCTCGGTCCTGTAGGTGAGAGTATGTATATATATATACATTATATATTCAGCCAAAAATTATTTATTGATAGCTACTACATCTCATACACTGAGCTTAGGGGATGTGAGAAGGGCCAAGGAGAAATGTAAACAGAGAACTAAATGACAAGGAGTCCTCTGCCATACAAAGAACAAGAGAATGAACCTTCTAGAAGGAATTACAAAGGCCCTCAGACAGCCTGCATGATAGAACCCCCGAACCTGTGACTATATTATCATTTATGGCAAAAGAGATTTTGTGGGTGTGACTAAGTTAAGGGTCTGGAGATGGATTTGGTTTTTGGAGCTTTGTGGAGTTGGGAATACTGACTTTAAAAAAAAAAAAAGAAAAAACCACTGACACGCACACATTCTGCTTTCAATACCATTCATATCTTAGTCTTGGGTTGTTCAGTGTACAGTCTACACAACCGTATGTGGATGCCCTGACTTGGGTAAAGATTAAAACTAAAAGGATGTGGTCAACTGTTTCTAATGCTGCTAAATGGAGCATAAGGTGAGGACAAAAAAGGAACCCCTGGGACTGAGGCTTCACGAAACCATCCACTCACCCCGGGCTGCCCTCAGCCTTACCTTGAGCGCGTCTGGCTGAGCGAAGTAGATGAACGCCCCGATCTTCATGGGCACCCAGATATCCATCATCTGAGCTGCAATGTGGCTCAGGGGAAGGTAGCTGACCACCACCTCCTGCTTTTCTCCGGCGTGGGACAGGCCACAGTCCCTTGCCACTGCCCCGGCAGTCCACGTGACCTGGAACACAAGTGGGGGTTATGATCCAGCACCTCGTCCTTGCTGGAGCAATTCTTTAACAAATACAAAGTTCCTACTAGGTGCTAGGCACTATTCTCGGCCTTTACAAACATTAAGTTGTTTAATCCTCATCGTAACATGCTAGGGTTATTTCCCTATTTTATGGACAGGAAATAGTTGCACAGAGGGTTAACTAACTTGCCTGAGGCTGAAAGGAGATGTAAAATTCAGCGGCAGCTTTGGGAGTTTAAACAGACCCTCATGGGTTCAACAACAGATCCTAGGGTCAGAATGTCAACTTGGGAAGTCAGAAATCTGAAGGATGCTGTAAGTGTCCCAGAATCAAATCCTGCCTCTACTGTTTGCTAGCTGGGTGACCCTGGGCTATTTGCTTAAAATCCCTTGCCGTCACCTCTATTTCCTTATCTTTTAAATGGGCAGAGGTGTCTCATGTCCAGTCTAAAACTAAGGAACCAACATTGTCCAACAAACAAAAAGGCTGCCCATAGTCCCATCCTATAAACACCAACAATTAGCATATTAATGTTTTTCTTTCACCTTGATGTAAAGTTTTAGCACGTCTATAATTTTGCTATCTGTATTTCTCATTGGTGTCATAAATCTCTGGTGAGCAGTTACCACGTTAAACCAGCTACACGGGCCTCTGCATCAGGCAGGGTCCAGCCTCAGGGCCATTGCACTGGCTTTTCCCTATGCCTGGAATGCTGTTCCTCCACCTTTCCACGTGACTGACACCGTCTTGCATGTTAAATTTCCACTTAAATGTCATGCCACCAAACTGAAGTTTCCATCTAATTCTCTGGGTATCACTCACCACAACCCAAATGGTGTTATTTTATTTCATTAATTTTTTTTTTTCTTTATTCCTATTCCCACACCCACCTCCCCTTTGGCAACCATCAGCTTATTTTCTGTATCTGTGGGTCTGTTTCTGTTTTATTTTGTTGATTCATTTGTGTTTTTTGTTTGTTTGTTTGTTTGGTTTATTTTAGATTCCACATACAAGTGAAATCATATGGTATTTGTCTTTCTCTGTCTGACTTATTTCACTCAGCATAATGCCTTCTAGGTCCATCCATGTTGTCGTAAATGGCAAGATTTCATTCATTTTTATGGCCAAGTAGTATTATATATATATTTCACATCTTCTTTATCCATTCCTCTATCGATGGGCACTTAGGTTGCTTCCGTATCTTGGCTATTGTACATAATGCTGCAATGAACATAGGGGTGTATATATATTTTTGAATTAGTGTTTTTGTTTGCTTTAGATAAATAAAGAAGTGGAATTGCTAGGTCATAAGGTAGTTCTATTTTTAATTTTTTGAGGCACCTCCATACTGTTTTCCATAGTGACTGCACCAATTTGCAATTCCACCAGCACTGTATGAGGGTTCCCTTTTCTCCAAACCCTCGTCAGCACTTGTTTGTTGATTTATTGATGATAGCCATTCTGACAGGTGTGAGGTGATGTCTCGTTGTAGTTTTGATTTGCATTTCTCTGATTGTGACGCTGAACATCTTTTCATGTGTCTGTTGGCCATCTGCATGTCCTCTTTGGAGAATGAATGGTTTTATTTGTTCATTCCCTCTCTGTCTTACCGAGGCCATGATTGGATCTATTTTATTCAATGCTGTATCCCCAGCACATAGTATGTGCTCAATCAACTTTTGTTGACTGAATGAGGAGATAGAAGGAATGAAGTGCAGTGATGGACGCAAAACACTTGGCCCATAGTAAGCCCACGAGATGGGTCCCACTTCCCTCTCTGAGCCTTAGGATGGAGGGATTTTACTTCTGTCCCAGAAGTACTGTCTCTCACGCCTGTGCTCCAGGGGCCCCTGCACCCTTTGTTGAGGGACGGGGCTTGGTGTGTGTGGACTGTGATGTACAGTATTGTAGGTGCTCCTGGGTTCAGGTCCTGGCTCAGACCTTTCTTTGTTCTGTGACCTTGAGCGAGTCATTTCCCTTTTCCGAGCCTCACTTTCCCCATCTGTGAAAGGTGTTAATGGCAAACCTTACCTCATGGGGTTTTTGTGAGGGGTTAACATGTTTATCTGAGCGTGGTACATAGTTAGTACCCTATAAATGGGAGAAACTTTGAGCTGTTGACATATGTCGAGAATATTGGGTTAGCTTTAACTTCTTGCTATAAAGAGGATGATGATATAAAAAATAACAGTAGCTAAACTAACACTGTTATGGCTCACTATGCGCCAGGCATAGTTCAAAGCACTTTACGTATGTGTGGTAGATTAAATACAGCAGCAAATTCTCTGCCACCCCTCCCATCCACAGCTGGAGTCTGTTTTCCTTTTCTTTCCCAGTGACTTGTTGACCTACAGAATGGAGCAGAGTGACACTGTAACTTCTGATGTTGAGCCTTCAAAGATACGTCTTCTGCCTTTGAATCAGGGAATGTGCTCTGAAGGGCAGCCAGTTGCCATGTGAAGAAGTTTGACAACCTGGAGCCACCGAGCTGTGAGGAAGCTGAAGCCATGTGAGACATGTGAGTGAAGTCTTTCTCGGACCTTCCTGCCTAGCCCGGGGGACCGGCTGGATGTAACCCCCCCCCCCCAAGCCACTACCCCTCTGACATCTTACACAACTGTTACAATACCATTGACTCTCTTCCCTATGTTGTGCTCCACATCCCGTGACTATATTCACCTATATATTTAGTTATAGTTGACATTCAGTATTATTCTACTTCAGCTTCAGGTGTATAGCACATTGGTCAGGCATCTACACAGTCTGTGACGTGATCCCCCTGATAAGTCCCGTGCCCGTCTGGCATCTTTCATGATCTTTACAGCCAATTTGTAAACAATTTGTAAATTTGTATTAACTACCAATTTGTATTTCTTAATGCCTTCACCTTTTCCACCCTGCCCCCAACCCCATTCCCATCTATCACCCTGACTGATCTAGTACCTGTCTGGCACCATACCTAGTTATTATAATATTATTGACTACATTCCTTATGCTGTACCCTACGTCCCCATGACTAGTGTATAACAACCAATTTGTACTTCTTAATCCCTTGCCCTTTCACCCATCGTTAAATCCCCTCCCATCTTAAAAAAGTCCCTCTAAGATTCCTTGTAACACTGGTTTGGTGGTGATGAATTCCTTTGGCTTTTTCTTGACTGGGAAGCTCCTTATCTGTCCTTCAATTCTAAATGACAGCCTTGCTGGGTAGAGCAATCCTGGTTGTATGTCATTGCTTTTCATCACTTGGAATATTTCCTGCCAATCCCTTCTGGCCTGCAAAGTTTCTGTTGAGAAATCAGCTGCCAGTCTTATGGGGGCTCCCTTGTAGGTAACTAACAGCTTTTCTCTTTGTCTTTGGCATTTTAATTATGATGTGTATTGATGTTGGCCTCTTTGGGTTTATCTTGTTTGGGACTCTCTGTGTTTCGTGGGCTTGTATGTCCATTTTCTTCACCAGGTCAGGGAAGTTTTCTGTCATTATTTCTTTAAATAGATTTTCAATTCCTTGCTCTCTTTCTTCTCCTTCTGGTACCCCTATAATGCGAATGTCGGTATGCTTGATATCATCCCGGAGGCCCCTTAAACTCTCCTCAATTTTTTGGATTCTTTTTTCTTTTTGCTGTTCTGGTTGGGTGTTTTCTGCTGCCTTATCTTCTACATTGCTGGTTGGATCCTCTGCTTCATCTAATCTACTGTTGATTCCCTGTAATATATTCTTTGTTTCCATTATTGTATCCTTTATTTCTGACTTGTTCTTTTTTATGGTTTTCATCTCTCTGTTGAAGTTCTCCCTGAGATCACTGAGCATCCTTATAACCAGTGTTTGGAACTCTGCGTCTGGTAGTTTGCTTATCTCCATTTTGCTTAGTTCTTTTTCTGGAGCTTTGTTCTGTTCTTTTATTTGAGACATTTCTTTGTCTCCCCATTTTGGCTGCCTCCCTGTGTTTGTTTCTATGTATTAGGTAGAGCTGCTATGTCTTCTGGTCTTAGTAGAATGGCCTTATGTAATAGGTGTGCTGTGGGGTTCAGTGGTGCAGTCTTTCTGGTCACCTGAGCCACATGCTCCAGGTGTGTCCCTAGTGTGGGTTTTGTGTCCCCTCCTCTTGTAGTTGAGCCTTGGTTGATAATTGCACATCAACGTGAGGGACTGACCCTTGGGCTCACTGGTTGTGAGGACTGACCTTGACTATAGTGGAAGAGTTGTTATGCAGGGGCTGCCCCTACAGTGCAGGATCTGCCTCAGCAGGACTCTGGTGCCTGCCCAATCCACCCTTTGGGTGTGTGGTACATGGAGGCAGCTGGGTGATGCTCCAGCTCGTTTTGAAGCTGGCCACTGGGGGCGCTAGCACCAGGACCACCTTAGAGGGGATCCACTGCAGGTCAAGTTCAGCCACAGCCCATGCCCTATCCGGGGCCACCCAGCGGGAGCCAGAAAGAAATCCGCAGATGGCTGCGGCCCGTGCTGTGCTTGGAAGCGCTTTCAGAGGTCAAGCTGCAAACCAAGGCCGGCTGCCACTAGTGCTGGCTTAGGGCTGCTCAGCCAGAGGAACAGGACACGCTCAAGCCAGATACTGCTTGTCTGGGTTCTGCGAACCTTTGAGAGACCCTAGGAAAGTCTTCAGCTTGAGCCAAGGCCGGTGGGCTGCACAAAAAAGCCACTGAAAGCAGCCTGGGTGTGCCCAAAAGTTGGTCGGGGCCAGGTCTCAAATCGCCAATGTAGGGCAAACGACCGGCGGAGACTCAGAAATGGCGGCTGCCTGTGTTCGCACGCTGGGAAGGGGGCGGGCTCAGCAAAGAAACAACGGCCTCCACCAGCTCCCCCATCCAAGAGAAAGCTGCCCCTCTAGCCCCCGTCCCAAGCCAGGTAACTAAATTCCCCACCCGTTGTCTCTGCTGCCTTTCCAGCTGCTGCCCCAGCGCTGGAGCTCAGAGCAAGTGAGTCTGTTGGTGGGTGAGTCCGTGCACAGTCCCCTTAAGAGGAGCGCCTGTGAGTGCAGCTGCCCTGTCTCACTCAGTCACAATCTCTGCTGGTTTTCACAACCAGAAATTATGGGGACTTCTCTCCCTGGCACTGGAACCTTGAGCTGGGGTGGGGCTGGGACCTCTCACTCCTCTGAGGGATGGGGGACCCCCACAGCCAAAATAACCCTCCCGATCTTTAATGGTCACACGCAGGTGTGGGACCAGCCCGTGCCACGTCTCTGACCTTCCTACGAGTCTGGAGGTGGTTTCTTCTGCAAGTCCTTAGTTGAAAGGTTTCAGTTCAGCTTGATTTTAGGCGATTCTCAGTAATGGTGGTTTTGTAGGTTAGTTGTAATTTTGATGTGGTTGTAAGAGAAGGTAAGCCAAGCGTTTACCTACTGCGTCATCTTGGTTGTCCGAAACTCATTTTTCTGTTTTTAAAACTTACACAGGTGCATATTGCTTGGTGCCTTTTTAAGGTTATTAACAGAAATCGCACTGTGTTCTGAATAGTGTTCTGCTTTGTTTACATTAAATGTTGACATTGCATCTTTGGACATCTTTACACATTAGTCACATAGATCCTATAGTGTAGTTAAAAGTGTGGACTGTGAAGCCAACCTCCCTGTGAAGCCAAAATCCCAGCTCTGCCATGTTGCTGCTGTGTGACCTGGGCCAAGTAACATAACCTCTCTGGGTTTCAGTTTTCTCATCTGTAAAAATAGCATCTGATGGAATCAATAGAATCGCTGTGAGAATTTACTAAGTGTAAAACTTTTGGACTGTTACATCACGCCCATTTTAAGATGAGGCAGCTGAGGCTTGGAGATGTGAGATGTCTTGCCCAATATCACAGAGCCAGAATTTCAACCCAGGTCTGCTCCAGAGTCCTTGATCTCAACCCCTGCTGCGTCCTTGGAAGAGTCCGCATGACTCTATACCCACCACTGGTTAAGGGCTGCATTCTAGACCCCTAAACACCACCCCACCCTTGTGGGTCAAGACCAAAAACATCCTGTAGGCCACTGCCCCAGAGTGAAGGGACTCTGGATGCAACCAAACTGGTCACTGTCGGTGGAGAAAGCACTTACATTGTCATGGCTGAGCATCACTCCCTTGGGGTTGCCCTGGGTCCCGGAAGTGTAGATGAGCACAGCGCACTGATTGGCCTTCTGGCTTGCAATGATCTGGTCCAGCTGGCAGTCAAGGATGCTATTGCCAAGTTTCATGAAATCATCCCACTATGGAAAGAAGAGACAAGCAGAGGATGGGGACTTGGGGTGTGAGAAGTGGCCTCAAAGCGCCAGGGGTTCCCTTCCCCAGTCAGATCTTGTCCCATCAGCTTCTCCTAAAGCGTGATTTTTCAGCAAGAGGAAACGCTTAGGATTGCCAGTCCAGGTTCCTCTTCCAAAAGCTGTTGTTTCAACTGGGAGGGTGTTACTGGCATCTAGTAGGTGGTCACCACGGATGCTGTTCAGTGTCCTACAACGCATGACTGTTTGCTTCTGGCTTCTCCTCTCCTGGGCAGGCCAGTTAAGCTCCCTGTACCTCACTTTCCTCATTTGCAAGATGGGAATGATATCACGACCCAGCTCCTTGGGTTGTTCTAAGCAGTATGTGAATTAATATATGTAAAGTGCTTAGAACAGTAGAGTTCGATATTATTTGATCTCTCCCTTCCCAGATTTCACTCTGCACCCAAACTTCTTGGTGACCAGATTGATGGGGCTGACTCCACCCCCAAATCCAGAAGTCAACCCTGATTGGTTTAAGGAAGAGGGTTCTATCTGGGCCACAGTGATTGGATTGGGTCTGTGACCTCAAGTGGTCCAATCACAGTGAAGGTCAGGCTTTTGCTGGACGTGCTGTCTGGACATGAATGAATCAAAATGATTCATTTTGAATGAACCAAATGAATCATTCTGAATGAATCAAAGTGATTCATTCTGAATGAATCAAAATGATTCATTTTGAATGAATCAAAACGTAGAGCTGCTGGACCATCTCAGAACTATGGGGGAAAGCAAGGCTAGAGTGGAGTCAAGGAACCAGGAGGACAAAATGGAGCTTGGGTCACATTTGAGCCCATAGTTCTAGCCAAGCCTGAAATCCACACGCTAGGTAGTAGTTACATGAGCCAATAAATTATATTTTTCACTTAAGTCATACCCTTCATGCCAAAAAAAAAGCCTCTCAAAGGCCTGCCGACTTCCCTTGTGAATCCCTGTCTTCTCTCTTGCTCACCTCCCACTTCCCCTTTTAGGCTCCACCCTCCCCTTTGCTCACCTCCCACCTCCTTTGAGAAGCCCACCCACTTCCCTTTAGAGACTCCACCCTCCCTTTTGCTCAGCCTCCTCCTGTACTTACAGAGTACACGTTGTTTTTATTGCTCTTGGTCATTGGCAGCTTGTACTGGATGATTGCTCTTAGGGTCTCCACTCTATTCTGTGGAATCTGAAAGAAAGTTCAGCATGGGCCTCATGGCAACCCAGTCCTGGGAAAGACAAGCTGGATGCAAGGCCTAAGTTCTCTCCTACTGCAACCCCAGCCTCTTTTTATTCCCTTCTTTTCCTTGTCTTGGCTGACACGAAACAACCTGGTTTTAGAACTCCTTGGTTCTTTGTGGCAAGTATCAGTAGCCTCCAAGAATTAGAGGTGGATGAAGACAAGTCTCCCTGGGACAACATGTCTCAGCCCACATTCTGCTGCACACAGTTGTTTAGCTGGCGTCTTGCACTATGCAGCCACTAGACGCCTTCTAGTTGGAGTCAGGCCACAAAAATCCTCTGTGAAGGTAGCTGGAACCTGGGCAGGTCCAGAACTCTCTACTTATACCTAGAACTTGAAGGTTCAGGTGACCAGGGCTGCGGGATGCTTGTACCCTGTTCATGAAAAGCAAGGAGTGGACCTCTACAACATTGCTAGTCAATCCCATGAGAAAGTCACTTCCCACATCCATTATTATGATTATAACCAAGTTATAATATCTGGTGTAGTTTGGAGAGAAAAGATGACAGCTGTGCTTATAACAGCAGATAAGAGTTTTCCAGAGAGAGGGAACACACATCCCAAGAGCCTGGAGCTGGCAGTAGCTGGGGATGTTTGAGGAATAGAAAAAGTCCAGGATGGAAGGGAGAGGGATAGTGCAGGAGGCAGGTCAGGGCCTGGTCGGCTACCTTGGAGGCAACGGTGAGGAGTGTGATGTTTATTCTGAAGGAGACAGGAAGCATTGGAGAGTTGGAGGATAATAAGCCACGAGTATCGCCCAGAATCAGGTTTGCAAGTGGACCTGAATATCTGGTTTGGGAGGAGCATATCAGGAGCCTGGCTTTGCATCTTCCATACAGAGCCACCAGAACCACACATCCCCCAGAAAAAGTACTTTCAGTGACACTATGAGAGAAATAATTCAGATATTGCTTTATACATGTGAGGTCAAATATACAGGAAGCAGGACAGGAAGCCATAGCAGTGAGGTTGGTACAGGAGGAAGGATGGGGTACACGACTTTTTCTAACAGTGGAAAAACCCAAGTCATAGGCTAGTATTCATGACAAGAAGAAGCACCCCACTCGTCACTCATCCTCTGCCCCCCCAGTGTGTTCTGCTATGAGCAGAGGTAACAGGTCATGACATGAATACCAGGGACCACAGAGCCATCATGGAAGAAAGCAGTTTCAAAAAAGCTCAGAGCTAGAGGTAGACATCTGTCCTTCCTGAGCCAGGTCAGGAATTAGGTGTGGAACGAGGCCTGATGGCACAATGTGTTCTATTTCACTGAGTCTGGGTAGGACTTCACTGAGTCTGGAAAATGGACCCTAATTTCAAAGGTGTGAAAATGTGGGAAGACATGTGGGCAATGGTGATCTGAGAATACTGTCAATGGCAAGGCCCATCTCAACTCCAGAGATGTGAAAAAGTGGAGAAATACTCAGAAGTCATGAAACAGTAAAGAAACAGTCACAGTGGCCCTTAGGCCGGGCCTGAATCTGGTCATCTAGCCTCACCTCTCCCCAGGACACCCCTCCCCTTAAGATCTTCCTGCTAAAAGCTTGTTCAGGCAACTGCAGCTCATTCAAACGTAATTGGAAAAGTTCCTACAATATCCATACAAAGACACTAAGGGAAAAAAAAAAGAAATAAGAGAGGAGCTAAATTTCATTGTGCACAAAGAAAGTCACCGCAAAGAAAGGAAAATTGCCACTCAACATTCCAGCATAAAATTTTAAATGGTATGAAGTAAATTCAGCTGGTAAGGAAGAACACAAAGCAAACATACAAGCACTGAGGGAAGAGAGGGCCAGATACCTGAAAGAAGTGAAACAGGAGGCGGTAGAACTCAGGAAAGAACTAGAAGAGAAAGGCAAAAGCATTGCAGAAATGCAGGCAGTTATAAGAAGTAAAGAAAATGACAAGGCTTGAAATAATCACACTTCTAAAATAAAAAAATAACAGTGGACTGTATATAAAGTAATACGTAACACATTTTTAAAATGGAAGCTGAGTAGGAAATGAAGTTAATATGGATTGGAAATTCAGCTCTGCTACCCCACCTTGCTGCCCCCAAAAGTAGCTTTGCCGGTTACACCCAAGTCCTTACTGAACCCGTGCCTGCGGCAAGTCCCTACCCCACCTGATCATTAGCATCTACCTGGGAACAAAAAGACACCTTGGGCCAGAGCCCTGAGGTCCCCCTGGGTGACCGGTTTTTACCGAAAGGATTTTCTGTAACTGTAGGTCGTTTTCAACCAGCAGGATGTTTACTTTGGCGCGAGTAATGACGTACTGACAGGCCTCCGCAGAGTTGGTGGCATAAATGCCAACACAAAAGCCCCTGGGAAAAGAAAACACGTGTGCATGTGATACGTGCTCATGCGTGCAGGCGCGCGCACACACACACACACCTTAAGGGGGTTATGCCCTGGAAGGTGGTGGGGAGGGGAAAGATCTGCAGACAAGTTCTGAGTTTGCAGCCTTGGCTGGAGCTTCCCTCTTTCCACAATGTAACAATGACAAAACCAAAAATGATCATGATGAAAGTGACAACTCCTACGGTGCCATTATGACATTGGATCATGGAACCCTTGGAAGCACCCCATTTTATAAATGAGGAAACTGAGGCACAGGGCAGTGAAGTCACTTGTTCAGGGTGCCATGGCAAATAAATGCCAGAGGTGGGGTTCGGACCCCCACTCAGCCCAGCCCACCCGGTCCCCTCCTCACAGTCTTGGTTCTTGCTTTTAACCATTCTGCCGTGGTTTTCATTTGCGTTTCCCCGATGGCTAATGACATTGAGCATCTTTTCAAATCCTTATTGCCTACTTTGCCTTGAGTGCTTTCGTATTCAAGTCTTTTGCCCATTTAAAATCTTTTTGTCTTCTTATTACTGATTTCTAGAAGTACCTTATATATTCAAGATACCAGTCCTTTGTCAGGTTGATTGGTTTGTGTGTCTCACTCCTGCCAACCTGGGGCTGTCTGACCTCTGCGTTCACACCTCAGTGGAAAGTAGCCCAGGGCAGCGGGCCCAGAATAGCAGCTCACCCACCCTGACATGAACTAGTTCTTAGTCTTACCCTGCTAAGATGGCGCCAAGAGAAGCAATAAACCACTCAGCGGAGTTAAATCCCAGGATGCCAACTCCGTGGAACCGCTGCAAGCCCAGCTGGGGAGGCAAAGAGACAAACAGAAAATGGAAACACAGGGATGTTTCGCTTCTGGTGGGATCTGCTTGTTGCGATGTGGGAGAGTACCTTTCCAAGCCCACCGAGTCACATGGGGGAAAGCCAGTGTGGAGGCTAATATCTGTGGGATGATATTTTTGTGACTATTGGGAGACTGGTTTGCCCCCTCTATATTCTTTCTTTTTAAAAAAAAAAAAAAAATTTATTGGGGAATAATGAGGAACAGTGTGTTTCTCCAGGGCCCATCAGCTCCAAGTCAAGTCGCTGTCCTTCAATCTAGTTGTGGAGGGCGCAGTTCAGCTCCAAGTCCAGTCACTGTTTTCAATCTTTAGTTGCAGGGGGTGCAGCCCACCATCCCATGTAGGAATCAAACCAGCAACCTTGTTGAGAGCTCGCACTCTAACCGACTGAGCCATCCGGCCACCCCCTCTACATTCTTATTTTTATCGTAGTAAACTATTTGCAGCATAAATGTACCATTTTAGCCAATTTTAAGTGTAAAGCTCGGTGGCATTAAGTGCACTCACATTGTTGTGTGACCATCCCCACCATCCATCTCAGAACTTCCCATCTTCCCAAACTGACACTCTGTCCCCATTAAACACTCACTCCCATCCCCTCCCGTCCCCCAGCCCCTGGCACCACCATCTACTTCCTGTCTCTATGAATCTGACTCCTCTGGGGACCTCCTGTGAGTGGGATCACACAGTGTTTGTCCCTCTGTGTCTGGCTTATCTCACTGAGCATCATGTCCTCCAGGTTCATCCTCGTTGTAGCCGGTGTCAGAATGTCCTTCCTTTTTAAAGCTGAGTACTATTCCATTGTCTGGATGGACCACATTTTGTTTACCCATCATCTGCCAATGGCTACGTGGGTTGTTTCCCCTTTTGGCTTTGGCTATTGTGAATAATGCTGCTGTGAACGTGGGCATGCACATATCTGTCCGAGTCCTTGCTTTGAAATCTTTGGGGTATGTACCCAGAGGTGGAATGGCTGGGTCAGGGGGAATTCTGTTTGCTTGTTTTGAGGAGCCTGCACACGGTTTCCCACAGCGGCTACGTCCTTCTCCATTCCCGGCAGCAGTGCATGAGGGTTCCAATTTCTTTACATCCGCACCAATACTTGTTATTTTCTGTTCCCTTTCAAAATAATAACCATCCTAATGGGTGTGAATTTATTTTTATTTTTAATAACCAAAGTACTCAAGGAGGGATATCCTATAGTGGTGATAAATTGCACTTTTAAAAGTGTGACCTTGGTTTGAACGTGGTTGTGGATGAACCAGAAATCCTGGGCTTGAAGGTAACTTGACTATCCTTGGGAGACACCCCTTTGGGTGGGGCTAACTCCAACTTTGTTGGCTCTTTCAGTCACATGAAGCAAGGCTGGCAGTGACGCCCTGGTCTTGGTGAAAGAGTAAGCAATTGGCAGGCATCTGCCTGCTGATGCCTCCGAACGTGATGCCGAGTGTTGGTGCTTACTGACAAACAGGATGTCTTCATTGTACACGTGTGTCTCTCTTAGTGTGTGGATAAACTGATGTGTTTCTGATTGGACCCCTCCGGTGTGGAGAGTGGTGGGTCCGTGAGCTCCAGAACTAAGGGCATAGCTAAAGAGGGGTGAACCAACCACAGCACTGAGGTGTTGGTGGGGGGCAGCCAAGAGGAAAGCCACCCAAAGCAGATGGTTCTGAATTGTGGCTTCTCAGTCTCTCGGTGAAGACACATAGGCATCGGAGGAGGGGAGGGAGGCCCTGGGGTCTAGGTCAAGACGTGATCAGATTTCCTGTGGGTCGAAACCAGCAGCAGATACACTTTCACAGTAGTAAATACCTGTTATATTCACTTTCTGTTGCTGCGTCACACAGCAGCACAAACTTAGCAGCTTAAGACAACACACACTTATTATCTCAATGCCCACAGGTCGGGAGTTCGGGGCAACCTAACTGGATCCTCTGCTTACGCTCTCCCGAAACCGCAAGGAAGGCATCAGTGGGGACTGTGCCCTCTTGGAAGCATGGAATCCTCTCCTGTACTCACACAGTGATGGCAGAATTCGTTTCCTGGTGGCTGAATGACTGAGGTCCTGTTTTCTTGGTAGCTGTCAGCTGGGGATGGCTCTCAACCTCTAGAGGCTGCCTGCCATCTGCTGCCCCGTGGCCCTCTCCACAACATGGCAGTTTGCTTCTGCAAGACCCGCAGGAGAGTCGCTCATTTAGTGCCTTGCCTGATTAGGTCAGGCCCACCCAGATCATTTGCCCTTTTGAGGAGCTCAACGTCAACCGATTAGGGCTTTTAACGACATCTGCTAAATCTCTTTCTTCACCTTTGCCACCACAGGAAGGAAATTCCGTCGTAGTCACGAGTCCTGCCCATCATCAATGGGAGGAGACTACACAGCATGACTGTCCAGGGGCTGGGAATTGCAGGGTCATCTTAGAATTCTGCCTCACATGTCCATCAGACTGGCCAAGATGAACATTTTTGATAATATGACGTATCCAGTTGGTAAGCAGATTGTCTCATACGTTGTGAGTGGGCATATAGAGGCACTTCTTTGTAAGAATTGATTGTACAAAGGTGGTTCACTGTGGCACCATGTATGTTAGCAAAAGGCTAGAAACAACTTAAATGCCCCCAAGTTGGGGACTGGTTAAGTCAATGCTGTTACGTACACAGTTGCAGTTATTGTAAAGAATGTGGATTTGTTTACATGAATCAATATGGAAGGGTCTCAGAGTGTGGGAGCCAGCCTCCAAGCTGACCCCCAGTGCCTCTCCTGTCCTGGTATTTGTGTTCTTTCATAATCCCCCTGCTATTGTATCGAGGTTGGTCTGTGTGTGGAAGAAGTGATAGCATGTCATTGCTGAGATTAGGTTATAAAAGATATCACGGTTCCCATCCTGTGCACACTCTCTTTTTGGATCACTTGTTCTCAGGGAAGCTGGCTGCCATATTGTGACGCTACTCCAAGAAAACCCCTTGGGAAAGGCCATGGAGAAAGGAACTGAGGCCTCCTGCCAATAGCTGGGCATGTAAATAGCGTAGAAGTGAAGCTTTCAACTCTAGTTAAGCCTTCAGATGATGCAGCCCCGGCTGACAACTTGACTACAGCCTCATAAGAGACCCTGAGCCAGAAATATCCAACTAAGCCACTCTTGGATTTGTGACCCACAGGAACTGTGAGGTAATAAGTGTTTGCCATTTTAAATCACTAAATTTAGGATTGATTTGTTACGCAGCAGTAGCTAACTAATATTATACACAGAGAAACTATACTGAGGGGAAAAAGGCAAGATACAGAATCATGGGTATGGTATATTATGTGTGTAAAAATTTGCGTAGAGAGAAATTGTATAATATATACACATAAGTTATTCCCAAAAAAGATGTACAAAAAACTGACAATAGTGGCTGCCTCCATAAGGGAGGGGTCAAGGGCTGGAGGGAAATTTTTCACCAGTTACCCTTTGTATCTTGTGGTGCCTTGTGCATCATACGTGTGTGTCATATGTATGTATATGTATTTCCTATTATGAATGAATGATTGAATGGTAATGAATGAATGAAGAGAGGAAGAAGGAATGAATGACTCATTTACCTTGATCAAGGCTCTCGCAGCCCTCCGACAATCCTCGTAGTACTGGATGAAATTCAGAACTTTCCATTCTCCTCTGTTCTTTGATGCGAGGGCTGGATAAGTCCCAAATCGGTTAACTGACTCCCGAAAAAATTCGGGGATGGTTATTGGGGTCTCATGGCCTGGCCCATGTTTTGATAGCCTCAGAAGGACTTCTCCATGTGGGTGAATGGTCCACAGCCCGCAAGTAAATGGTTTTATGTCTAAAAATAACAATGCACATACTTAATTTAAAAATTCTTTATTGCTAAAAAAAATGCTAACTATCATCTGAGCCTATTGGAAACATGGTGCGGGTAGACTTGCTCGAAGCAGGGTTGCCACAAACTTTCAATTTGTAAAAATTGCAGTATCTGCGAAGCCCACTAAAGCCAGGCACAATAAAATGAGGTATGTCTGTACCCTAGAGTGGGTGGCTAAAACAACAGAAATTTACTCTCTCCCAGTGCTGGAGACGAAAAGTCCAGGGTCAAGGTGTCAGCCGGTTGGTTCCTTCTGAGGCTGTGATGGAGAATCTATGCCAGGCGTCTCCCCTACCTTCTGGTGATTTTCTGGCAATCTGTGGCGTGCCGTGACTTGTAGAAGTATCACTGCTTTTTCTTCACATGATATTCTCCCCATGTGTGTGTCTGTCCAAATTTCCCCTTTTCATAAGGACACCAGTCATGCTGGATTAAGACCCATCCTATCAGCAATGACCCTATTTACAAGTTAGGTCACATTCTGAGGTACTGGGCAACTGTTAGGACTGCAACATATGAATTTGAGGGGATGTCTTAGTCTATTCGGGCTGCTATAGCAAAATACCATAGACTGGGTGGCTTAGAAACAACAGACATTTGTTTCTCAGAGTTCTGGAAGATGGGAAGTCAAAGATCAAATTGCCAACAGATCTGGTGTCCTCGCCTCCTGGTTCATAGAGATCTTCTCAGTGTCCTCACATGACGGAAGGGGTGAGGGAGCTCTCTGGGGCCCTTTTATAAGGGCACTGATCCCATTCATAGGGGCTCCACCCTCATAACCTAATCACCTCCCAAGGTTCCACCTCCAAATGCCATCACATTGAGGGGGGTACATTTCAACCTATGAATGGGGGAGACACAAATATTGAGACCGTAGCAAAGGAACATAATTCAACCCATAACGACCTACATCCAGAGAAAGCTAGTTCATAGAGCCCCCCCCCCCCAAGAAGAATCAGCTGTGGGAGTCACATCAGCTTACAACAAAATCACCTAGTGGCGATGGGGGCATCATGAGGAGAGCACCATCAAGGAAATCGAAGAGCAGCTCATCACGCCTCCCTTGCCCCCGTGGCTCCAGGCGTCCAGCCTGAAGCCTGCGGGATGGAAGGAGCCTTAAATTGGACAAAAATGTGGAGGGGTGTCACCTGGATACTGGTGAGGATATTTTAATGACTGCGGTGGGTTGAACAGTTTCCCCTCAAATTCATGTACAGAATCTCAGAATGTGACCTTACTTGGAAATAGGGTCTTTGCAGGTGAACTCGGTAGAGGATTTCAAGATGAAATCATGCTGGATTGAGGGTGGGCCCTAAGTCCAATGACTAGTGTCCTTAGAAGAGGAGAGGACACAGAAATGCACAGAGTGGAAGGCCATGTGAGGACAGAGGCAGAGACTGGAGTGAGGAGGGTACAGACCCACGAAGGCCAAGGATAACGCAGCCACCAGGAGCATGGAAGAGATTCTCCATCACAGCCTCCAGGAGGAACCAACTGGCCGACACCTAAATCTCAAATCTCTGGCTTCCAGAACTGGGAGGCATTAAGTTTCTGTTGTTCCATCCACACAGTCTGGGGTGCTTTGTTATGGCGGCCCCAGGAAAGTACCTTTTTTTTTATTCATGTCTACTTTAAGGTCCTCAGCCTTTTCTTGAGTCGTCGGGGTTTCAGCCCTTCCAGGTCTGCAGAGACCATTCTTCACAGTACTGCAAGATACAAAGCAGGGAACTTAGCAGGACTGGCAAAGGGGCTGCAGGGCTGAGGCCAACTCCCATACATTGGTCATGTCTGCCTAGAATCCCAGGATTGATTACTCATGCTTGTTTAGGGCCTAGGAGGAGAAGAGAGTGATCCGTATGCCAGATCATGGAGCACTGGTCAAGTTCAGAGAGTATTCATCTGTGAATTTCCAGAAGAGTCTCTTAAATGGTTGGAATATAGAGGCCAAGTCTATATATGATACTGTAGGTGAGAAAACATTTTTAAGTCTCCTGAGGGAAAGAAACTCACCTCCTCTCCCCTCACCCACCTGCAGTACGTCCATACACTGGAACTCAGCGACAAAGAGGAATGAATTATTGATACAATAATTTGAGCAAGTCTCAAAGGCATTACGCTGAGTGAAAGAAGCCAGACTCGAAAGACTACATGCTTTATAATTTCTGAAAAAGGCAAATCTGTCGTGATGGACGGGGTTGACTATGAAGAGAAAACATGAGGGAATTTGAGGGGTGATGGAAACGTACTGTATCTGACCATGTTGGTGGTTACATGACTCTGCATTCATCAAAACTTGGTAGAACTATAAAGTGAACTCTAACGCATGCGGGAAAAGTGTACTATACTTCTTAAAATGGACAATTTAAAAATATTCTGTGGCTAATTCATTGAGTTTTCAGGTATAACTAAAGATAAAATATAAGAAGGAAATAACTTATTAGCAAATAGCTTCCCATTGGCTATATAGACGTAGGTCTTATTCATATTATGTCCATTATTCTCGTATATTAGTTGTTAAAACATCTTCATCAGTTTTCCAAATATGTGTTACATGTTGGTAGAATTCTATCAGCATAAAGAGTAAAATTTGCTGCAGTCAATTAAAGTTTTATAAGTGAAGGTTTATTTTGGCAAACTGAAAAAGAAAAAAAGTGGGTAAAAACAGTCTATTTAATAAATGGTTCTAGGAAAACTGGACAGATATATGCAAAAAAATGAACCAGGACACTTTCTTACACCACATACAACAATAAACTCAAAATGCAGGTTGCCGGATGGCTCAGTTGGTTAGAGCGTGAGCTCTCAACAACAAGGTTGCTGGTTCAATTCCCACATGGGATGGTGGGCTGTACCCCCTGCAACTAAGATTGAAAACAGCAACGGGACATGGAGCTGAGCTGCGCCCTCCACTACTAGATTGAACGACTTGGAGCTGATGGGCCCTGGAGAAACACACTGTTCCTCAATATTCCCCAACAAAAACAAAAATTAAAAAAAGAAAAAAACTTAAAAAAAAAAGAATAAACTCAAAATGGATTAAAGACTGAAATGTAAGACCTGAAACAATAAACCTCCTAGAAAAAACATGGGAAGTAAACTGGCAGACATTACCCTTAGTAATATTTTTACTGATATATCCCTTCAGTCAAGGGAAGCAAAAAGTAAAAAATAAACAAATGGGACCACATCAAACTACAAAGCTTTTTCACAGCAAAGGAAACCATTAACAAAACAAAAAGACATCCTATTGAACGGGAGAAGATGTTTGCCATTGATACATCTAGTAAGGGGTTAATATCGAAAATTTATAAAAAAAAACCTCATACAACTCAACACCAAAAAAAAAAACAACCCAATTAAAAAATGGGCAGAGGACATGAAGAGACATTTCTCCAAAGAGGACATACAGATGGCCAATAGACATATAAAAAGATACTCAACGTCACTAATCATCAGGGAAATGCAAATTAAAACCACAATGAGATATCATTGTGCAAAAATGCACCAAATGCTGGAGAGGCTAAAGAATGGGAGCTGTCCTCCACTGCTGGTGGGAGCTGAAGGCTGCACACCCAATTGGGAAGACACTGTGGCATTAAGCGTTAAAAGTGAACTTGTGGGGGCAGCCGGTTGGCTCAGTTGGTTAGAGCACAAAGCTCATAACACCAAGGTTGCCGGTTCGATCCCCACATGGGCGAGTGAGCTGCACCCTCCACAACTAGAGTGAAAAACAGCGACTTGACTTGGGAGTCGAGCTGCTCCTTCCACAACTAGATTGAAAACAACGACTTAACTTGGAGCTGATGAGTCCTGGAAAAACACACTGTTCCCCAATATTCCCCAATAAAAATTGGGAAAAAAAAGTGAACTTGTGTATCCCTGACTTGGCATTTTCACTCCCAGGTATTTACCCAAGGGAGATTCTTGCACATCTGCCCCAGGAGACATGGGCAAAAATGTTCACAGCAGCAGCATTCATGAGAGCCCCACCCTGGAAACAGCCCAAATGTCCATCAACAGGAGAATCGATACATCCATTATGGAATACTATGCCATGATGAAAATGTAGGAACAGACGCAGAAAATCCTGGATGCATCTCCCAGCCATGATGCTGATAAAGAAGCAGGTTGCTGTATCATTCTATTTACATAAAGTTCATAAACAGGCAACATTAATTAGTACTTGTTTAGGTGAGAAAACTATAAGAGAAAGTTCTGCAGGAAATTCAGGATAGTGGTTACCTCTTTCAGAGGAGGGAGAAAAAGGTAGGACACACAGAGGACTTCTTAGTTACTAGTAATACTCTATTTCATAAAGTGAAGTAGGTACATAGACATTTATTGCTATTCATAAATTGTACAGATATGTTTTACATGTTATTAATATTTTATGTGCAAGATATGTTTCACAACTTTAAAAAGCTATCTTGGTTAATTGTAACAGTGCAAAAATTATTCAACATTACAAATCTGTCAACGTGAGTTACTGCATTTAAGGGGCAAAGGGTGAAAAACCACATGATCATCACAAGATAGAATTTGATGAACTATCATTTTTTATGAAAATCCCTTAGCAAATAAGAAATGGAAGACATTTTCTTAACTTGATAAAAGATTATCTACCTGAAATATACAATAAATATTATACTTAGTAGCAACAAAAGCACTGGAAGAATTTCCATGAAGTCAGTAAAAGACAAAGACATCAACTGTCACCTGATACTGTCCAGTGTTGACCTGGAGGTTCTTAGCCAATGCAATAGGATAAGAAAAAATGAGAGGAATAAAGTTGACAAACAGGCAACATTGTCATTTTGCAAATAATATGATTGACTATCTAGACTATCCAATGAACTGAAACGCTATTAGAAATAAAAGTTCTGTAAGACACTTTTTAGGCAAAAGATCAATATTCAAAACTCAATAGCTTTCTTGTGTGCCAGCAGCAACTGATGAAAAAATGCAATAAAAAAAGGTACTGTGGGTCTGACTCAAGGCTAAAATGTGTGTGTCTGTGGTGAGACCAAGTCCTAATGAAATATGTTGCTGAATGACAGTCAGATGCTGAATCCCAAAGGACCCCCACATGCCCCTTTCCCATAGCACTGTCACCTGCCACTCTTCACAAGATGTGGTTCTGGCCATCACAGCAAGGCATTGGTTCTTGAGACATCTGGGCACTCATGGTGTTTTCTTCTTCCACAAAGGTGATAAACTAGGTGACCCTCCTAGAAACCTGAACATATGCTCTCTCTTCCCAGGCCTCGTTGCTGTCTGGGTCCAGCAAGGATAGTTGTGGTGACAAGAGTCAGGAAGGTAGGCACGTTCCCTCCCTGACAGCCTTTACCCTATTCAACCTTCCAGAATCTTCTGTCCCAGCCACCTCTTGTGACATCACTGGCTGTCCCTGCCTCCCCATGCCACCCCCACCCCTGGAGGAAACTGCTTCCTGGACAGGAGGATTGTGGTTCTCGTTTCACTCATTCATTCATTGCACTCCTGCATGTGTTCATGACATTTATACCATGTCTCCCTGAAAATAAGACCTAGCTGGGCAATCAGCGTTCATGCATCTTTTAGAGCAAAAATTAATATAAGACCCAGTCTTATATAAGATCCGATGTTATATTATTTTGTTATGCTATGTTATATTTATTATATGTTATATTATATAAGACCCGGTCTTATATTATAGTAAAATAAGACCAGGTCTTATATTAATTTTTGCTCCAAAAGACGCATTAGAGCTGATTGTCCGGCGAGGTGTTATTTTCGAGGAAACACGGTATGAATCCACAGCCTTGATGTTGTGCATTGTGCTACATGCTGGTGGGGGGGCACAAAAATGAGCAAATTCAGATGAGGTTTGTTTAGGGAGACAGCAGGGAAACCTAGAATTGTACAAACAAATGCAAACTTACACTTGTGCGGAGAGTCCCAACGTGTGTTGAAAGGGCTTGATGGGCGATCTGACAGAGGGAGGGAGGTTAGGAGAGGTTCCTTGAGCTGAGACGTAGAGGACCCTGATCTCACCACCTCCCGTCACACTGCCCTGCTTTGTGTGCCTTCAGTCAGCCTCCCTCACCTGGTGAGAACGATGAGCCCATGTTTCACAACGCTTTGGTTATGTTTTCTTTTAGATTCACTCAAATGCTCACGACTACAATCTTGAAATGACACTTCTGGGCTGATTTTAGAAGTTAATAGTTTGTGATGAGCATATGTTATCTAAGTGATTAACGCCAAATTCCTCCAGATAAAAGTCTTAAAACCCACTGATGACGCTCATATATTGTAGCTAGGAGTGCTTTAGTACAGCTCCATTGAAGAACAACTTGACTGTATTTGTCAAAAACTTAAAACATATATCCTTTTTTTCCCCTTCCCCTATATTGTGTCAATTCATTATTCTATAGGGCTAACCCATTATTTTTTCATATTTTAACGAATTTCTTTTTTAGAAATTTAAATTTTAAAATAACATATACATGTATACTTTGTGATACATGTATAAGGTTTTTAAAAATTTGAAAGAAACAACCCAATTAAAAATGAGCAGAGGACCTGAATAGACATTTTTCTAAAGAAGACATCCAAATAGCCAACAGGCACCTGAAAATGTGCTCAATATCACTAATCATTAGGGAAATGCAAATCAAAACCACAATGAGATACCACCTCACACCTGTCAGGATTTCTATTACCAACAAGACAAGAGATAAGTGCTGGCAAGGATGTGGAGAAAAGGGAACCCTTGTGCATTGTTGGTGGGATTGCAAATCAGTGCAGCCACTATGGAAAACAGTATGGGGGTGCCTCAGAAAATTAAAAATAGAACTACCTTATGACCCAGCAATTCCACTTCTGTTTACCTAAAGAAACCCAAAATACTAATTCAAAAAGACATCTGCACCCTTATGTTCATTACAGCATTATTCATACTGCCAAGACATAGAAACAACCTAGGTATTCAATGATGGATAAATGGATAAAGAAAATGTGGTATATATGCAATAGAATATTATTCAGCCATGAAAAAGAATGAAATATTACCATTTTTGGTAACATGGATGGACCTAGAGGGCATTATGCTAAGTGAATAAGTCAAACAGAGAAAGACAAATATGATCTCACTTGTACGTGGACTCTAAAAACAAAAACGAACAAATAAATTTTAAAAAATGAACTCATGGATACAGAGAACATATTGGCAGTTGCCAGAGGCAGAGGTGGAGATGGGAAAAATGAGTGAAAGTGGTCAAAAGATACAAACTTCCAGTTATAAAATATATGAGTCCTGGGGATGTAATATACAGCATAGTGATATAGTTAACAATACTGTATTATATGTTTGAAAGTTGGTAAGAGAGTAGATCTTAAAATTGCTCACAAGAAAAAATTCTGTAACTGTGTGGTGACAGATGGTAACTAGACTGTGCTGAGCATTTCACAATATATGCAAATATTGAATCATCATGTTGTACACCTGAAACTAATATATCAATTATACCTCAAGAAAAATAAAATAAAATAGCAAAGAAGAAAACAAATTCAGGCAGAAGACTGGATTTGGCCCACGGGAGTGTAGATTGGTGAGGTTTACTGTATAGATTAAGCAGGGTGATTCTCATTTTTATTTTCCCAGAGAAAAAGTGTAACTTTTCTCACAGCTCCCCCTGGTGGGAGCTTTCATCTCCCGGACACAAGCCTGGAGAGAATATACCATAGAATCTGGTACAATACAGGTAGCAAAGATGACGGGCCCTGACCATGACATTAGTCGGCTGTTTTTTCAAGTTTTTTTATTAAGGTAATACATTGTTTAGTCGCCTTTGTTGTTTGAGTATCAGAAAAGGTTTATAAGAAAGATCAGAAAGATTTATAACAAAGTAACAATCCTCTGTTCCACCTCTGCCCCCTCAAATCCCACAAATACCCTACCCCCAGTAGCCAACCATGATCAACTTTTTCTTTTGGTGTTAACCTCAGCATCAGACATCTTTTGACTTTCTGTTGTGGACTTGCTCACTGACAGTTTCCTATGTGTTCTGATGTATATATATATTTTATTACAACTGCCATAGGCCCACCAATAGTTTATTTTTTCCAACGTACACAAACATATAGGACAAGGATTAGGGGACTACAGCCTGTTGGCCAAATGTGGCTCACCGCCTGTTTTTATAAATAAAGTTTTATTGGCACATAGCCACGCCCATTCATGTATGTATTGTCTCTGGCTGCTTTTGCGCTCTATCAACAGAGCTATGTAGCTGCAACAGAGACCATATGATCCACAAAGCTAAATATGTTTACTACCTGGCACTTTACAGAAAAAGTTTGCCAACCCCTGATGTAGGATAATCTATCAGTTTCCTTTTTTTCCGTCTGGGAATCTTGCTCTCTAAGCCTACAAGTTCCAATCTTCCAGTCTGGCTGTTCATGCTCTAACCATGAGAATCATCATGTTCTCCTGTGTCCTGCTTTGGCCTCCTCATATTGTACAGCACTCTACAATTTGCAAAGATGCTGCACTGGGTTGAATAGTGCTCACCCCCCAATTCATGCCCACTTGGAACCTCGGAGTGTCACCTCATTTGGAAATAGGTGACACCCCTTTGCAGATGGAATTAGATGAGTTAAAACGAGGTCATACTGGAATAGGGTAGGTTCTAAATTCAATGCCTGGTGTCCTTATAAGAGAGAGACACACAGGGAGCCAGAAAGAAGGGGGATCCCGGTGGAGACAGGTCCAGGCAAAAGCCCCCAGTTTCCATCTTCACATGTATATCAGTTTGCAGCCTGCATGTCCTTTTAGTGGGGACTAAGCTTGCAGCTGGGTGGTGACTACTTTAACAACGCAAGCACGTCCCGAAAATGAGAGCGTCATCATCATTTAAAAAATTCCTGGTAGAAAAACATTCAACTGGATTTAAAATCCATTCACATCATTACAAGAAATTGTCAGTGAACAAAGAGGAAGAGCAGCTGGGGTCTTCCAGTATAATTTCACTTGTTGTCATTTGTGAATGACTTGTAAAAAGCATTTGCAAATTTCCTATCACCCGCCAAGTATAATTGTACCTGTTGTGATTTTTGAAAGATTTGTAAAACTTGCTTGTTTTTAGTTTCTTATCACCCGTTTATACACCCAAATTTTCTTGCCAACTGTGCCTGTCAAGAATTTGGAAATTGGAAACAAACCAAATGTCCATGTCCATCAACAGGAAAACGAATAGCTAAATAGTGGAATACTCATACAATAGAATACTACTAACAATTTTTTAAAAAGAATGAACAAGTGATCCACTTAACAAGACGGATGAATCTCACAGGCATAATATTACGCAAAAGGAACCAGACACGTAAGAGTACATGTATAATTTCATCAATGTGAAGTTCAAGAACAAGCAAAATAACTAGGGTGATAGACGTCAGAATAAATGGGTGGAGCTATTATCTGAAAAAGGATATCAAGGAGCGCTTTGTGGGGCTGGAAATGTTCTGTGCCATGACCTAGGTGCTGCTGACAAAGGTCCACACGTGTAAAAAGTCACACATATGTAAAAACTTAAAAAGTGTTCACTTTGACGTATGTCAGTTATAGCACAGTAAAAAAGAAAAATGTCATAAAACGGTTAAACACATTTCATAACATTAAAAAGAATTTCAAGAGACCAGTAGCAAAATTTTCCAATCAGTAATTGTATATAGTGATGATAAGCATAGAGGTTAATGTAAAAAGTTACATTCGTGCAAGGAAGTTCAGTTTTTTAATTAAAAGCTTGAAAAAGATTTCATGAGGAAGTTGTATACAAATACATAAATATCATTTTATACATTCTCTTTGCAGGAAGAACAATTGAAAAGCACCAGACGATGAGGTAACAGAAGGAAGGATTTTTACAATTTAGAATTTTCAGAATTCAGAGTTGCACATTTTAATCTGTATTTTTACATTTATTAATCTCTTTATTGCCTGTCCTCCTAACAGGATAAAATAAATACATCCCAATATGAATTGAAAAATCAGCTTCTTTCCCCTCTATTTGACCACTCCATAAACCAAAAGTGAGGGATGAAACCAGAATCACCATAACATAAACACCTAATTTTATTCTGTCTGTGTTTAAAGCCCAGTGCACGTGTTCAAGGTCCCTAATGTGGCTCTGTTAGACGCCTGGTGGCCGGGGAAGGAACTCGTGTTTCTTAACTTCCCTTATGCATGCTGGACTTCTCTTAGGAAAAAGAATTGAATGTTCTGAAACAGCAGTGGTCTGGAAAAAAAACACACACACACAAGGTTGTCCACCAGAAAATGCAGAAGATTGCCAAACCCACACATTTAACTCCTTCCAGAAACCCTTTCTCATCGTTTATGATATTCCATATTCTTTTTCCTATTTGCGATTTCCTCCAATTAATAATGAACAGGGCAGAATTCACATGGAGACATCCCCAAAAATAACATGGATAACCAGTGTCCTTTATAAAGATGTGAGTAAGCTTCAAAGAACTCCCCACCCCCATTAGACTGTTGTGTCAAAATGTTAGGCAGGCCCTTGTATAATTTTTTAAAAGTCACTCTTTTCATGGACTCCTGACTAGTCAGCTGTTCCCATTACAACTGGAGCTGTTGCAATTAAGAATCAAACATTCTTAGCTTCATTTTTGTGAAGTGGGCTATAAAAATTCTTGACCGCTTTTGTCACTGAATTGTTTCTGTTCCTGATTTTTTTTTTTTTTTTTTTAACCTCTTGCCTTCTCATTCCTCTCCGCTTTTATTTGTCTCCAATTCTCCCGTTTCTCTTTTTCCCCTTTCCTTTCCTTTTTCCTTTCATTCGCAGTCAACAGGGAGCACAGGCAGGGTCATTGTATTCCCCTGCTCCCTGGTTGCCTGGAAGTGGTTAATACAGTTGGCTGAAAACATGGGATTTAGGGGAAAAATGTGTTTGACGTGTATTCAGTCTGCTCCTCCAGCGGCTGTTCGAGGTCAGGGCAGTTTGCTGTGGAAATGATTCTGTGTTGCGGAGAAATGTGGCTTCGGATGGTGACAAAGCCAGGCAAGACATAAAGAACTTGATGGCACACAGGTGCTTTCCACACAAAATCCACTATTCAGAAGCCCCATCATTATGGAAATTGTCCTTTTATGCCACCCTAGAAAGGATCAGATGCTCATACTCAGGTCTGCGCCAAGTAAGTGGCTCTTAAAACCACCCACCAAATGCATAAATGGCCTTTAAAGTCTTAGTAGCACTGGTTAATTAACAGTCATTAGTTGAATAAAAAAGAGTCAATTAGGAAGGAGCCCATCTGAGGGAGGAAAAAAAAAAGTTTTAACCTCTGAGGGCAAGTCCTCCAGGAGATTTGGAAAGGTCCCAGGCGGATGCATTTTCCTACTGTTCTTGTACTCAGACTCATTTTTAGTGGCCCTGTGGTTTTACTGGCTAATTCTTTTCTCATAAACATGTGGTTTAAATTTTCTTGTTCGACTTTTATTTTATATTTTAGCAGAAGATATCTTTTCATTTTATCATGCCTTTGGGGCTTTTTGACACCCTCAAAATTGACTGAAAAAGTAAGGTTTGCACTTGGCAAATACATTCAAAGACATACAGACGGCCTCAACCGTATGAAAGGGTCTACAATGAAAAGCCAAGCCCCCCTCCTATGGTTAGGTATATTCCAGGTTTATATTTGTTATTTTTCCAGGAGTAGCCTCTGCATGTTCAAGAATGCTGCAAAAGAGCAGGGAGGAGATGGAGTACTGGGTAGAGGTCAAGCATAGGCCAGACTGCCTGGCTTCCAATCCCAGCTCTGCAATCTGTGAGCTTGGGCAAGTGACGGGACCCTTGTGTACCCACAAAGCATCATCAGCCTCTAAGATGCCCCCCCACATAAGAGGGTCCCCAAGGATGGTCCTTCACACTTGCTGACCGGCTTCTAACAAATATGTCAGAATTGATGCGATGTCTTCACTACTGAGATTAGGTTATAAAAAGGTGGTGGCTTCTGTCTTCAGTGCATGGGGGTGCACGCTGCCAGGTCCCTGCTGCCATGTCATAAGGATACTCAAGCAGCTTGTTGAAAAGCCCACGTGGTGAGAAATGAAACTCTCCAGCCAGCGGGCAGTGAGGAACAGGTTTTCCAACAACCACATGAGTGAGCTTAGAAATGAATTCTCCCTTATGGGGAGTTGCTGTCCAGAGGATATGAAGTTTAGGGTATTTAAGATGAGTAAGTTCTAGAGCTCTGCTGTACAACGTTCTGCTCTAGTTAACAACACTGCATTGTATACTTACAATTTTGTTAAAAGAGTACATCTTTTTTTTTTTTTTTCTTTAACGTATATTTATTTCCCAATTTTACTTTTGGGTTTTTTTTGGTTTTTTTAAATTTTATTTTATTAAATTTATTGGGGTGACAATTGTTAGTAAAATTACATAGATTTCAGGTGTACAATTCTGTATTACATCATCTATAAATCCCATTGTGTGTTCATCACCCAGAGTCAGTTCTCCTTCCATCACCATATATTCGATCCCCCTTACCCTCATCTCCCACCCCCCACCCCCCACCCCCCTTACCCTCTGGCAACCACTAAACTATTATCTGTGTCTATAAGTTTCTGTTTCTCATTTGTTTGTCTTGTTCTTTTGTTGCTTTTGGTTTATATACCACATATCAGTGAAATCACATGGTTCTCTGCTTTTTCTGTCTGACTTATTTCGCTCAGCATTACACTCTCAAGATCCATCCATGTTGTCACAAATGTTCCTATATCATCTTTTCTTACCGCCGAATAGTATTCCATTGTGTATATATACCACAACTTCTTTATCCATTCATCTATCGAAGGACATTTTGGTTGTTTCCATGTCTTGGCCACCGTAAACAAAGCTGCAATGAACATTGGAGCACACGTGTCTTTATCTCTAAATGTCTTCAGATTTTTTGGGTAGATACCCAGGAGAGGGATTGCTGGGTCATATGGCAATTCTATTCATAATTTTTTGAGGAACCTCCACACCGCCTTCCATAACGGCTGCACCAGTCTGCATTCCCACCAACAGTGTATGAGGGTTCCTTTTTCTCCACAGCCTCTCCAACATTTGTTACTATTTGTCTTGTTGATGATTGCCATTCTGACTGGGGTGAGGTGATATCTCATTGTGGTTTTGATTTGCATTTCTCTGATGATTAGTGATGTTGAGCATTTTTTCATATGTCTATTTGCCATTTGTATGTCCTCTTTGGAGAAATGTCTCTTCGAGTCCTCTGCCCATTTTTCAATTGGGTTGTTTGTTTTTTTGTTGTTGAGTTGCATGAGTTCCTTGTATATTCTGGAAACTAGCCCCTTATCGGAGGCACTGTTTGCAAAAATCTTCTCCCATTCAGTTGGTGGCCTCTTTATTTTGTCAATGGTTTCTTTTGCTGTGCAGAAGCTTTTAAGTTTCATATAGTCCCATTTGTTTATTTTAGCTTTTACTTCCAATGCCTTTGGAGCCAAATTCATAAAATGCTCTTTGAACCCAAGATCCATAAGTTTAGTACCTATGTTTTCTTCTATGCAGTTTATTGTGCCAGGTCTTATGCTTAAGTCTTTGATTCATTTTGAATTAACTTTGGTACATGGTGACAAATAGCAGTCCAGTTTCATTCTTTTGCACGTGGCTATCCAATTCTCCCAGCACCATTTATTGAAGAGGCTGTCTTTGCTCCATTGTATGTTTTTAGCTTCTTTGTCAAAAATTGTCTGTCCATATTTATGTGGTTTTATTTCTGGGTTCTCAATTCTATTCCATTGGTCTATGTTTCTGTTTTTCTGCCAATACCATGCTGTTTTGATTATTGTGGCCCTGTAGTACAAGCCAAAGTCAGGAAGTGTGATACCTCCATTATAGTTCTTTTTTCTTAAGATTGCTTTGGCTATTCGGGGTCTTTTGTGGTTCCAAACAAATCTGATGATTTTTTGTTCTATTTCTTTAAAATATGCCATTGGGATTTTGATGGGGATTGCATTGAATCTGTATATTGCTTTGGGTAATATGGCCATTTTAACTATGTTGATTCTTCCAATCCATGAGCACGGAATGTCTTTCCATTTCTTTGTGTCTTCTTCAATTTCTTTCAAAAATGTCTTATAGTTTTCAGCATATAGGTCTTTCACATCCTTGGTTAAGTTTATTCCTAGGTATTTTATTCTTTTTGCTGCAATTGCAAAAGGAATTGTTTTTTGTATTTCTTTTTCTGAGATTTCACTGTTGGTATATAGGAAGGCAATGGACTTTTGTGCGTTGATTTTGTAGCCAGCAACTTTACTGTATTCGTTGATTGTTTCTAATAGCTTTTTGGTGGAGTCTTTAGGGTTTTCTATATATAGCATCATGTCATCTGCAAAGAGTGATAATTTAACTTCTTCATTCCCAATTTGGATGCCTTTTATTTCTTTCTCTTGCCTGATTGCTCTGGCAAGGACTTCCAACACGATGTTGAAAAGCAGAGGTGATAGGGGACATCCCTGTCGTGTTCCTGAACGTAGAGCAAAGGGCTTCAGTTTTTCTCCATTAATTATGAGATTAGCAGAGGGCTTGTCATATATGGCCTTTATTATGTTAAGGTATTTTCCTTCTATACCTATTTTATTAAGTGTTTTAATCATAAATGGATGTTGTATCTTGTCAAATGCTTTTTCTGCATCAATTGATATAATCATATGATTTTTGTCCTTTATTTTGTTTATATGATGTATCACATTGATGGATTTGCGTATGTTGAACCATCCTTGTGCCCCGGGGATGAACCCCACTTGGTCGTGATGAATAATCTTTTTAATGCACTGTTGTATTCGATTTGCTAGAATTTTATTTAGGATTTTTGCATCGGTATTCATCAGAGATATTGGTCTGTAGTTTTCTTTTTTGTGCTGTCCTTACCAGGTTTTGGTATCAGGGTAATGTTGGCCTCATAAAATGAGTTGGGGAGTACTGTTTCTTCTTCAATTTTTTGGAAGAGTTTGTGCAGAATTGATATTAGATCCTCTTTGAAGGTTTGGTAGAATTCACTAGTGAAGCCATCTGGTCGTGGACTTTTGCTTTTGGGAAGGTATTGGATGACTGATTCAATTTCATTATTGGTGATCGGTCTGTTTAGATTTTCCAGTTCTTCATGGTTCAGCCTTGGAAGGCTATATGTTTCTAAGAACTTATCCATTTCTTCTAGGTTGTTGAATTTGGTTGCATATAGTCCTTCATAGTATTCTTGGATGATCCTTTGTATTTCTGTGGTGTCCGTGATAACTTCCCCTTTTACGTTTCTGATTTTGTTAATCAGTGTCTTCTCTCTTTTTATCTAAGTAAGTCTAGCCAAGGGTTTGTCAATTTTGTTAATCTTCTCAAAGAACCAGCTGTTTGTCACATTAATTTTTTCTATTGTCTTTTTGTTCTCTATTTCATTTAGTTCTGCTCTAATTTTTGTTATTTCCTTTCTTCTGCTGACCTTGGGTTTTACTTGTTCTTCTTTTTCTAGTTCTTTAAGGTGTAACATGAGGTTATTTATTTGGGAGTTTTCTTGTTTCTTGAGATAGGCCTGTAATGAGATAAATTTCCCTCTTAAAACTGCTTTCGCTGCATCCCAAAAATTTTGGTAGGATGTACTTTCATTGTCATTTGTTTCTATGTATCTTTTGATCTCTCCTCTAATTTCTTCTTTGACCCAGTCCTTCTTTAAAAGTATGTTGTTTAGTCTCCATGTATTTGTGTTTTTTCCCGCTTTCTTTTTACCGTTGATATCCAATTTCAAAGCCTTGTGATCAGAGAATATGCATGGTATGATTTCAATCTTCTTAAATTTGTTGAGACTGATTTTATGTCCCAATATATGGTCTATCCTTGAGAATGTTCCGTGTACACTAGAAAAGAATGTATAGTCTGATGTTTTAGGATGAAGTGCTCTATAAATGTCAATTATGTCCATTTCATCTAATGTGTCATTTAGGGCTACTATTTCGTTATTTATTTTCTGTTTGGATGATCTATCCATAGCTGTCAATGATGTATTTAAGTCCCCTAGTATAATTGTGTTTTGGTCAATTTCTCCCTTTAGTTCTGTTAGTAGTTGCTTGGTGTATTTCGGTGCTCCCTGATTGGGGGCATAAATATTGATGACTGTTATGTCTTCTTGTTGTACAGTCCCCTTCACCATTATGAAATGTCCATCTTTGTCTCTTGTTATCTTTTTCACCTTGAAGTCTGTTTCATCTGATATCATTATGGCTACACCTGATTTTCTCTGGGCACCATTTGCTTGGAGTGTCAATTTCCACCCTTTCACTTTGAGTCTATGCTTGTCCTTGTAGCTGAGATGTGTCTCTTGGAGACAGCATATGGTTGGGTTTAGTTTTTTGATCCAATATGCTACTCTGTGCCTTTTTATTGGTGAGTTCAGTCCATTTACATTTAGGGTGATTATTGATATGTGAGGATTTCCTGTCATTCTATCTTTAGTTTTCTGGTAAGGCTGTGTCTCCATTGTTTCTTTGCCTTTTTGTTGTTGTCTATTATTTCTGTGTGGTGGTATTCTATGATGTTTCCCTCTGTTTCTTCTTTTATTTCAGTATATATTTCAATTCTGGATTTATTTTGAGTGGTTACCCTTAAGTTTATGTAAAAGAAAGTTTGATATTTAGAGTATTCCATTTTCTTCAGCACGCTTACTTTCTCCATTCCCCTATTCCGGTTCAGGCCTTTACTCTCCCCCTTTTTGAGTTTTGGTTGCCACAAATTGTCCCTGTTGATGGTGGTCGAATAGCCTCCTTTAGTATTTCTTGTAGTGCAGGTCGTGTATTAGAAAATTCCCTCAGCTTCTGTATGTATGGAAAGGTCTTTATTCCTCCTTCATATTTAAAGGATATCTTTGCTGGGTATATTATTCTTGGCTCATGATTTCTCTTTCAGTAGTTTGAATATTTGGTTCCACTCCCTCCTGGCTTGTAGAGTTTCTGCTGAAAAATCTGATGATAATCTAATGGGCTTTCCTTTGTAAGTTACCGTCTTCTTTTCCCTGGCTGCCTTGAGGATTCTTTCTTTGTCGTTGATTTTAGACAGCTTCAATACAATGTGCCTTGGAGAAGGCCTGTTGGGATTGAGGTAACTAGGTGTTCTATTTGCTTCTTGGATTCGAGGGTCCAGTTCTGTCCACAAATTTGGGAAGTTCTCATCGACAATTTGTTTGAATATATTCTCTGTTTCCTTCTCTCTTTCTTCTCCTTCTGGTATGCCCATTATTCTTATATTGCTCTTTCTGATGGAGTCTGAAAGTTCTTGTAGAGTTCTTTCATTTCTTTTAAGTCTCAAGTCTCTTTCTTCTTCTATCTGTGTCATTTCCAGGTTTCTATCTTCGATGTCACTGATTCTTTCCTCCATCTGGTCAACTCTACTACCTAAGCTGGTTATTTCATTCTTAATTTCTTCTATTGAGTTCTTAATCTCCAGAAATTCTATTTGGTTCTTTTTTAAAATTTCAATCTCTTTCGTAAAATGCTCATGCTGTTCTTTGATTGAGTTTCTGAGTTCATTTAACTGCCTATCTGTGTTTTCTTGTATCTCGTTGAGTTTTTTCAGAACTGCAATCTTGAATTCTCTGTCACTTAAGTCACATATTTCTGTATCTTTAAGTGCCTTGTCTGGAGATTTTTCACTTTCTTTCTGAGCTATCTTGTTGCCTTGGTTATTCCTGGCGATTACTGGTTTACTATTTCTCTTCCTAGACATCTACAGGAGTGACTTCTGCAACAGGTTGTTTTCCAGTACTTGTTGGTAGAATGTCTTATTATTTCTCCAACTGCAATTTATTTTTCTTCTCCCACACGGTAGTGCTGTTTTCTCTGCACTATTCCTGCTTCTCACACAATGGGGGGATTCCCTGGGAGATGGGCTTCTCCTCTGTTAATAGTTCGTCTAGGTCACAGAGCGCAGTGTCCCGGTGGGTATGTGGAGAGCTTTTGATGTTCCAAAGCTCTTCCAGCTCCAGATTCAGAGCCCGTATGTTTCAGCAGTTCTGTTTACTCCTGCAGGGATCCGCCCACATAGGTGGGGTCAGGGCGGGGTGAGTTGTGAGAGGTGGCCCAGAGCAATGGCGGCAACCACCACCACAGCCGGTCCTGCCTCCACGGCTCCCTCCCCCCTGCCGGAACCAGTTGGGCTGCGAATCCGTGTCTGCGGCCCACAGTTCTCAAAACAGCAAACCCTCTGTTGTTTTGATCTGACACTGCCACTGTCTCGCCTCCAGCACTGGGCAGGTGGGGGCGGGGCGAGCCCTGGGAGGGGTGGGAGGGGGCGGCTGGTCTCAGCGCCCAAGGCTCCGCTCTCTGCTCGGCAGTGAGGGCCCAAACCACCGTTCTCAGCCTTCCTCCCTCAGTCCCTTCCCCGAGGTCTCTGCCGCGAGCGCTGGGCTCAGCCGTGGTATATGCTGTCCCCTCAGCCCTGTGGGCCATAAGCGGAGCCCTAGCAGTCCGAGTTCTTCCCTCACTCGCAGCTGCGGTAGTTTCAGGAAGCAGCGAGCTCAGAGCACTGAGCTAGGTCTGCGTCCTGCGCCCGCGCGGCTCCGTCTCCGCACTTCTCCCTTTCCTCCTCCCTCCACTCACGCGAATCTCCCACCTGTAGGTGATTTCAGTCGGTAGTGGGCCTCTTCGTGTTGCCTGTCTGCTGTGCAGGGAGTCCTTTGTGGAGTTTCTGTTGTTCGATTCGTTGTAAATTCCAGGGGAGCTTTACAGAGGCTCACCTCACACTGCCATTTTTCCGGCACTTTTAAAAGAGTACATCTCATGTTAGATGTTCTTACCACAATTTAAAAAGGAGAAGGGCCGGCCCGGTGGCTCAGGCGGTTGGAGCTGTGCTCCTAACTCCGAAGGCTGCTGGTTCGATTCCCACATGGGCCAGTGGGCTCTCAACCACAAGGTTGCCAGTTCAACTCCTCGAGTCCCGCAAGGGATGGTGGGCTCCACCCCCTGCAACTAAGATTGAACACGGCACCTTGAGCTGAGCTGCCTCCCAGATGGCTCGGTTGGAGTGCGGGCTCTCAACCACAAGGTTGCCAGTTCAATTCCTCGACTCCCACAAGGGATGGTGGGCTGTGCCCTCTGCAACTAGCAACAGCAACTGAACCTGGAGCTGAGCTGCGCCCTCCACAAATAAGACTGAAAGGACAACAACTTGAAGCTGAACGGCACCCTCCACAACTAAAGTTGAAAGGACAACAACTTGACTCGGAAAAAAAGTCCTGGAAGTACACACTGTTCCCCAATAAAGTCCTGTTCCCCTTCCCCAATAAACTCTTTAAAAAAATAAAAAAATAAAAAATAATTAAAAGGAGAAGAAAGAAAAGATTCATGAATCTTTCTCCAGTCGAACCTTCAGATGAGACTGCAGCCCCAGCTGACAACTTACCCACAACCTCGTGAGGAGCCTTGAGCGAGAACCACCTAGCTAAGCTGCACCTGGATTCCTGACCTACAGAAACTATCTGAAACAATGAATACTTGTTGCTTAAGCTGCTAAATTTGGGGGCAATTTGTTGTAGGGCAATAGATACCTAATATACCCAGGTCTGTCATATGTAAAATGGGACTAATAACACCAAGAATTAGTGTGAAGATGAAATGAAGTAAAATTGGCAAAATTATGGGAAAATTACCTGGTACATAGTAAGCACTCAATAAATGTTTACATATTTACTTTAAAAGGTAGTATATTTGTAAGCTCATCCACCATTGAAAAAAAGTCCTGTAAAAATACAAATATTAATAGGAAAACACTATAAACAGTGTTCTGCACTTACTTTTTTGTTGTTTAATACGTAGATGATAGCCATTCTCCTACATCTGCCCACATATTCATTTCTTTCTTTTTCACTGCTGCATAATATTCCACTGTTTAGCTGAATGCCACTTTAAACAGTCTTTTATTGGTGGCAGTTTAGGATGTCCCCAGGTTTTTGTCATTCATTTTGTCTCAGTGTCCCATTTTAAATTGTGATGTTTCTGGTCACGGAATGTTTGAGGTGGAAGAGACCCATCTTTGGAACCATTTGGTGCCAAGGTTTCAAACTGCTTCTGGGAGACCAAGTGCCCTGTGGTGCCCCCTGCCTTCGATCCACGCCTCTCCCTTTTCACCTGTCTGACTACAAACACAGGTCCCCAGACACCAAATCCAGTGTTTGCTCCGCACCTCCCAAGCCTTCCATGGGAACGGAGCTGCAGCTTTATGATGGGGTGACCTGAGGCTGGGGAATTCATTCGTATGAGTCCTAATAGTAAAATGCTTCTCCCCAGGTTAGGAGGGTTAGGAGATGTGATGAGGGGGAAAATAGGGCATGTGGGTAAATGGGTTTGGGAAATGCTGAATTGGACAGGATTAACCAGGTTCATTTACTAACAATAGTAACAATTTGGGGGCATTTGCAATATATCCCAGGTACATTACCGAGTTCATTCCAGTTAATCCTCATGACAACCCCATGAGGGAGTCTTCATAAGAGGAAACTATGGTTTACAAGGTTACCTGTACCTTTACAGTTGACTTTCCCAAGAGCACGCAGCTAGCACACAGCAGATACAGAATTCAAATTGAGTCTGAACAGTTTCCAAGGCTGTGACCACAGCTGACTGATTGCAGGACTTTTCAGGGCCTTTAAGAAGCTGTTGGGCACTGTCATTATTGATCACAGAGACCTTTCTTCATAGAGCATCTGGCTATAGTAAGACTGTCGGGCAGCAAACTGTAGCAGGGACTCGGTGTCTGCCTGTCCGTGACCAAACCTACAAATTGCAGCAGCTGGAGTGACCAGCCGTCTTGTTTGCCCTGGGCTGAGGTTGTCCCAGGAACATGGAACTTTCAGGTTTTTTAACAAACATTTTAAAAAATTATTATTCAGGTACAATTCATGTAACATGAACTTCCATCACATTAAAGAGTACAATTCAATGGTTTTAGTATATTTAAAGTGTGTGCAAGCATCCCCACTATTCAATTCCAGAACATTTTCACTAGCCCAAATGGAAACCCTGTACCCCTGTACTCCTTAAGCACTCCCCAGCCCCTAGCAACCACGAACCCACTTCCTGTCTGTGGACGTGCCTGTTCTGGACATTGACATAAGTGGAATCACACACTGTGTGACCTTGTGTGTCTGGCTTCTCTCACTGAGCACCGTGTGTTCAAGGTCCATCCACGTTGTAGCGAGTGTCAGTGCTTCCTTTTTATGGCTGAGTAATATACCAGTGTGTAAATGGAGCGCATTTTGTTTATCCATTCATCCTTTGACGGACATTTGAATCATTTCCACTTTGGGGCTGTTATGAATAATGCTGCTGTGAACATTTATGGACAAGTTTTGTGTGGACAATTACTTTAGTTACATACCTGGCAGAACTGCTGGGTCATACAGTAACTCTATGTAACTTTTTCAGGAGCTGGGACTTTCAGTTTTCAAAGTTGGAAAGTCCCAGGGAAACTGGGGCGAGTTGGTCACACCCTACAAGTGATTCCTCCCAATGTCATTTGCCCTCGAGCTTTAGATAAGAGGGCAAAGCAAGTGTACCCCTTTTCCTCCACCACTCTCCAACTTTTCTGGTTCTGTGGCTTCCTCTGCTGCGGACTTCAGACTTTGGCTGTGCCATTTTCCCTCCAAACTGTGCCCTCCAAAAACTGCTGTATGCTTAGAGTGGCTTCTTTAGGCAGGCAAAGCTTTCTCTCTGGAATGGACTGGAAGCAGAGTCCACTAGGGGGAAACGTCAGCCTTTCCTCCCTCCCGCCCTGTCTGCCTTGGGTGTCCTGTGTCAGCAGGGACCAGGCACTTCTTTGGTTTCTTGGGCCAGAATAGAGATACTGGGGTGCTAAGAGGGACGAAACAGAATGTAAGTCCCGAGCTGCAATTTCCTGTGGAAAATTCACATCTGTTTCCTCCTAATATAAAATATAACCACCGTTTGAGTGGGAAACCGTGGAATTGTAACGAAACGCCAAGGATGAATCTCAGAGCAATGCTTTCATACCTTTCCTGGGTTATAATCAGAGGCTTAAAACCTTTCCTATACTTACAGAATTGCATTCTTTCATCTACATTTCCCTAATGGAAGTGTTTCTTCGATGTTTCTGCCCATCTAGCTGTAAGAGATTTGGGCAGCAAAAGAATTGAGAACCCAGTCTTGAGGAGAGATTTCCACACCCCAGTTCACAGCAGCATTCTTCACAATAGCTAAGAGGTGGAAGCAACCCAAGTGTCCACTGATAGTTCACTGGATAAACACAGTGTGGTCCATCCAGACACTGGAATATTACTCAGTCTTAAAGAGGAAGGATATTCTGACACCTGCTACAATGTGGATGAACCTGGAGGACATGAGCCAGACACAGAAGGACAAACACTGTGTGATTCCACTCATAGGAGGTCCCCAGAGGAGTTAGATTCATAGAGACAGCGAGTAGATGGTGAGCACCAGGGGCTTGGGGAGGGGGGTGGGGAGTGTGTGTTTAATGGAAACAGAGTGTCAGTTTGGGAAGGTGAGAAAGTTCTGGAGATGGATGGTGGGGATGGTTGCACAGCAGTGTGAATGTACTTAATGCCACTGAGCTGGACAGTTACAAATGGTTCAAATGGGAAATTTTATGTATACATTATCTCAAATTTAAAAAAACATTCAAGATAGATTTGGGCAAGAAGTTTGTGCCTGTAGGCATGGATTCCACTTTGGGGCTGGCTTGCTCTCTGTGGTGGTGGCACCCTATCCATTGTAGGATGCTGAGCACCATCCCCAGCTTCTACCAACTAGATTCCAGGAGCACCCCTCCCCCCAGTTATGACAACAGAAATGACCCCAGACATTGCCAGTGTCTCCTGGAGGACAGACTTACCCCAGGTGAGACCCCCTGGGTTAGGGGAGTCCATCGACCCCCCACACACACTAGGCAACACTGCATTCTATAATCATTTGACCCACTGAGGTCCTAGAATGCTGCACACATTGAAATATACAACCTGAGTGGGACAGAGAGAGGAGGTAATTCACAAATGCTGGGGGTCACCCTATTTTATACAGTTTAACCCACTCAATGGGGCCACCAAGACATAAAGATTATGGAATTCCCCAGTGACGCAGGTTTTCAGAGGAAATAGCTGAGAAAGAGGCTCCCAACTCGAAAGCCTGCTCACCTAGCAGGATCAGTGAGAAGCGTAAGAGGGGACACTGAACGGGAACCTATTAAAAGGATGTCTTAGTGGAGGTTTCCGGGGTGCTGTGAGGAGGGCCTGAGTGCCCTTTGCCCTCATCCCGGTGAGGGTGACTTGAAGGGCGCACTTTGACTCAAAGCAGAGCCCCAAGGAGCAGGGAGTGTGGGATGCCCGGTCACAGGGAGGGAGGCTGGACTGCTGACTGCTTCCTGCCAGAAACTGGAGGACGAGGGATGGGCTGCTTGTCTGTTTTGGCAGCTGAGCAAAGGCAGCTTGCTGCTAAATCGGGACGGGCTTGCAAACGCAGGGTTTGTTTGGGAAGAGGTGTGTGTTTCTGAGGAACTAGATGCGCTGGTGAACAAGGGAGCACTGACGTGGGGGCATCTTAGATCTATCCTTAAGCCTGTCCTGGCTTCCCCACAAAGAACAGAAGCAAGAGGTGGTTCCTGAGTCCCCAGGGACTGGGGAGAGAGGAAGTGGTGGTCAGTATAGAATTTGGCTGGGTAAAAGGAATCACGGGTGACAACCCACCCAAGTGGAGGTGGTGGTGGCGTGTATCCAGGGCCAGCTTTACAAGGTCCCCTGTGCTTGGTTTAATGTTCTGCTGCCTTGAAATTCTTAATGATTCTGCACAAGAAGCCTTCTCCACCACCCAAGAACTTTCATCTTCTCCTTCTTCCAGGGGCTGAGCAGGAAGAGAGTGGTGCAGTAGTGTTAGACCTCAGTGAAAAGCTGGTCATGGAGGCAAGAGCCTTGATGTTACCAGATGAGTTGTTGCTAAACTTCTGAGAGGTTCCCCTTTAACTAATGGCTAAGAGTAATCGGGTTTTCTTGAGAACTGATTGGGCGGGGGACAACTGTCACTTGACTAGCCTAAGCCCGCCGCTTACTAACATGGAACTGAAATAATTTACTACATAGTCAGTTCTGCTATAACGTGATATATGTGTTCCTAAAAAAATCACTACCCTGGGAAAAATTACACAATAAAAACCACAGGGCTTGTAATTGGATTAGAGTAACAATACCCAAAAACTTGGTCAGTGAGTTGCACAATTTAAAAAAACCCAAAAACTAATATGGTAGCAGAGCCATTTAATGTTTTGTTTTGTTTTTAATTTTATTGGGGAATATTGGGGAACAGTGTGTTTCTCCAGGGCTCATCAGCTCCAAGTCGTTGTTCTTCAATCTAGTTGTGGAGGGCGCAGCTCAGCTCCACATCCAGTTGCCGTTTTCAATCTTTAGTTGCAGGGGGCGCAGCCCACCATCCCATGAGGGCATTGAATCGGCAACCTTGCTGTTGGGAGCTCACGCTCTAACCAACTGAGCCATCCAGCCACCCCTCTGGAAGCTCAGTGGCAGCTCATTGTCTTCAATCTAGTTGTGGAGGGTGCAGCCCACTGGCCCACGTGGGAATCGAACCGGCAACCCTGTTGCTCATAGCTCGCGCTCTAACCAACTGAGCCATCCGGCCACCTGGGTAGCAGAGCTATTTAATAACAACTGTATTGAGATATAATTCATACACGATGAAATTCATCTTTTAAAGCATGTAATTTGGCGGTTTTTAGAATATGCACAGAGTTGTGCAACTGTCACCACAATTTCATAGCACTTTCATCGCCCCAGAAAGACACCCCATGTCCTGTAGCAGTCACTACCCCTCCCCCAGCCCCTGATACCCACTTATATATTTTCTGTCTCAATGGATTTGCCTTTTCTGGACATTTCATATAAATGGAATCATACAATGTGTCAGACCTTTTGTGACTGACATCTTTCACTTAGCATAATGTTCTGAAGGTTTATCCATGTTGTAGAATGTCTAGTGCTTCATTCTTTTTTATTGCCCAGTAATATTCCATTATCTGTATTTACCATGTGTTATTTATCCATCCATCCTGTGATGGAGATCTGATTGTTTCTTCTTTTGGCTACTATGGATAGTACCACTATGAAAATTTGTGTACAAGCTTTTGTGTGGACATATGTTTTCATTTCTGTTGGATATATGTACTTAGGAGTAAAATTGCTGGGTCACATAGCAATTCTATGTTTAACTTTTTGAGAAATTGCCAGACTGTTTTCCAGAGCGGCTGCATCATTTTGCAGTCCCACCAGCAGTGTATGAGGGTTCTGATTTCTCCACCCCCTCGTCAACTCTTGTTATTATCTGTCTTTTTTATTCTAGCCATCCTAGTGGGTGTGAAGCAGTATCTCATTGTGGTTTTGATTTGTATTTCTCTGATGAGCAGTGATTTTTGAGTATCTTTTCACGTGTTTATTTCCCATTTGCATATCTTCTTTGGAGAAATATTTGCCCATTTTTAAATTGGGTTATTTTTCTTTTTGTTGTTGAGCTGTAAGAGTTCTTTATGTATTCTAGATACAAGTCCCTTATTGAATATATGATTTGCACATATTTTCTCCCATTTTGTGGGCTGTGTTTCCCACTTTCTTGATGGAGCACGAAAGCTTTCATTTCGATGAAGTCCAATTTATCTATTGTTTTCCTTTTTTCACTTGTGCCTTTGGTGTCATATTTAAGAAACCATTGCCAAACCAAGGCCATGAAGATTTTCTCCTATATTTTCTTCCAAGAGTTTTATAGTTTTATTTCTTACATTTAGGTCTCTGATCTAATTTAAATTAACGTTACATATGGTGTGAGATAGGGGTCCAATTACATCCTTTTGGATGTGGGTATCCAGTTTTCCCAGCACCATTTGTTGAAGATACTATTCTTTCCCCATTAAATGGTCTTGACACCAACGCCCTTGTCAAAAATCAATTGATTATAAATGTGCACGTTTATTTTTGAACTCTCAGTGCTGTTCCATTTATCTATATGTCTAGCTTTATCCCAATACCACACTATAGCTTCGTAGTAAGATTTTAAATCTAGAAGTGTGAATCTTCCAATTTTGTTCTTCTTTTTCAAGATTGATTGGGCTATGCTGGGTTCCTTGCACTTCTATATGAATTTAGGATCAGTTTGTCAATTTCTACAAAAAAAAATCTGGACAACATGGGATGTCATGCCATTTATTTAGGTCTTTAATTTCTTTCAATGAATTTTTTTTTTTTTTTTTTTTTAGTTTTCCTTGTACAGTCTTGGCTTCTTTTATTAAACTCATTTCAAAGTCTTTTATTATTTGTGGTGTTATTGTAATTGGAATTCTTTTCCTAATTTCATTTTCAAATTGTTCATTCATTGCTCATGCATAGAAAAAGTTGAGTTTTATGTAGTATTTACGTATACTCTGCAACCTTGCTGAATTACTTTATTGATTCTAATAGCTTTTAAATGGGTTCCTTAGGATTTTCCACATACAAGGTCCTGTCATCTGCAAATAAAGGCAGTTTTCCTGCTTCCTTTACAATATGGGTGCCTTTTATTTTTCTTGCCTACTTAGCCTGGCTAGAACCTCCAGTCCAATGTTGAATAGAAATGGTGACAGCAGACATCTTTGTCTTGTGCCTGATCTTAGGGGGACAACATCCAGTCTTTCACCATTAAGTATCATTGTCTGTCTGTGGCATTTTTGTAGATGCCCTTTATCAGGTTAAGGAAGTTCTCCTCTACTCCTAGCTTGTTGAGTGTTTTTTATCATGAAAGAGTGTTGAATTTGGTCAAATTCTTTTTCTGCATCTGTTGAGATGATCGTGTATTTTTTGTCCTTTATTCTGCGAAAATGAATTTTTATTTTTTATGTTGAATCAACCAAACTTGCATTCTTGGGATAAATTCCACTTGGTCCTGGTGTATAATCCTTTTTTATATGTTGCTGGATTTGGTTTGCTAGTATTTTGTTGAAGATTTTTGCATCTATGTTCATCAGGGATATTGATCTATGGTTTTCTCTTCTTGTGATGTCTTTATGTGATTTTGGCATCAGGATAACACTGGCTTCATAGAATGTTAGAATAGCCACATAGAGTATTCCCTCCTCTTCTATTTTTAAATAAAGTTTGTGAAAGATTAGGGTTAATTCTTCTCAAAACATTTGGTAGAATTCACCAGTGAAGTCATATGGTCTTGGGCTTTTCTTTGTGGGAAGTATTGTTGCTGTTGTTGTTGATTTTACTTTTAACTAATGTAATTTCTTTATTTGTTACAGATTCATTCAGATTTTCTGTTTATTCTTGATTCAGTTTCAGTAGTTTGTGTTTTTCTAGGAATTTGCCCATTTCATTTAGGATATCTAATTTGTTGGCATACAACTGTTCATCGTACTGTTTTATCATCTTTTCTATTTCTGTAAGGTTGGTTATATGTCCCCTCTTTCATCCATGATTTTAGTAATTTGAATCTTCTCTCTTTTCATCTTGGTCAGCCAGTCAAGTTAAAGGTTTGTCCACTTTGTCGATATTTCAAACTAACTTGTGGTTTTGTTAATGATCTCTGTTGATTTTCTATTTTGTTTCATTTATTCCTACCCTAACCTTTATTATTTTATTTCTTCTGCTAACTTCCAGTGTAATTTACTCTTCTTTTCCAGTTTCTTAAGTGGACGGTGAGATTATTCATTTGAGATCTTTCTCTCCTTTTAAAACATAGGTAATTACAGCTATACATTTTCCTCTACTAGCTGCATCCTATAAATTTTGGTATGTTGTGTTTCATTTTCATTCATCTCAAAGTATTTTCTAGTCTCCCTCATGATATCTTCTTTAATAGCAGTTTTACACATGTTAAATGGTTAAGAAACACTTAAATACTACTGTAAAATTACACCATATTGGGACAAGTTCACATTTTCAGAACAAAAATTATAGCAGAATGGAGTGTACAAGGTGGCTACAAAGCACCTCCCCTCACACCCTAAAACTTTAGTTCTCACCTGCTCGCATCCAGTCCATTAGCATGTTCTCCATAATGTACTTCCGATCCACCCACTCATGTCCACCTCCACTATCAGGTCCTTTATCTATCTAAGCCACCATACTTTTTAGTCCAGGAGAACTGTAACAGACTCCCAGTTCTTTCTCTTTCTTGTCTCCTACAATCTGTTCTCCACACAGTAAGCTTTCAAAATCACAAATTGGATTACATCTCCCCCCTGCTTAAAACCCTCCAATGGCTTCCCGATTAGAAGAGGACCCTTCCCCATAGCTTATGAGACCGCAAATGGAATGACCCCCTCCAACCTCTGACTCACCACCCTACACCCACACCTGCCCTCCCCATTTTCTCTACTCCAGCCACGCCCAAGGACCTGCTTTCTGTTTCTTCAACAGGAGTTTCCACCCCAGGGATTTTGAATTCCTGAAATTTTCTTCCCTTCCTCATTATTACGACCTTCGTGCATATGTCCTACTCATAGTTGAACCTACCATCAGGAAGTGAAGGGAGGGAAGAGGGTTGGCAAACATTTTCTGTGGCAGGCCAGATAGTATTTTTGCCTCTGCTTATGCCATTCAGGCTTAGTGCAGTTACTAAACTCTCCACTACCCAACTCTGTCCCTGTAGTGTGAAAGCAGACTTCCACTGCCCTTTAAGGAATGGGACAGGCTGTGTTCCAATAAAACTTTATTTACAAACACAGGAAGGCAGAAGTTGGCCATAGCTTACCAATCCTTAAAGGAGCTGAAAATACTGGATTCAAGCAAATAAAACAAAGTTTCATGTGTTTTTACACATGCCACAAAAAGTGCTTTTGATTTTTTTTTAAACCATTTAAGTAAAATATATTTTTAAATTCTCAGCTTGTGGGCCATGAAAAATAGGCAGCAGGCGGGTCAGAGTTTGCTGACGCGGTGCCCACACTGTGCCTGGACGTCCCTCAGTCGTCTATGGAATAAACGAAAACCCGTAGGTTTCCGAAACTCGGCCTTCCGGGAGCCACACCAACAGGCTCAGGCCTCCGCGCGCCTCCCGCTCGCCAACCCTCCAAGCCGCGCGCGCCTCCCGCCAAGCCCGGCCCTCCTTCGCTGCGATTGGTCGGGCCTCGCCCTCTTCCTCGCCGGGAAACGCCCTCTCTGACAGGCACCACGTTTAACCAATAGAACGCCGCAGGGCCTTGTACTCTGCCCTCAACGTGCCCGTTGGAGGCGGGCATGGGCGGGCCGTTAAAGGGGTGGGGCGTGGAGCCTGGTAACCGTTGCCGGTAACAACGCCCCGCCCCGTCGCTGCGGGCGGGAGGGCGGTGCGAGGCGGGCAGCAGGAGCGCGAGGAGGAGCGGCCGCCGCCGCCACCGCCGCCGCCATAGAGACTGTAGCCGTGGAGACTGTTACTTACCAACGGGGACCAACACGCAGCAGCCGCCGCCGCCGCCGCCGCGGGAGCCGCTGCCCGAACTCCCGGCCCGAACTCCAGGTGACCGATGCGACCGCCCGGGGCCCGGCCCGGCCGGGAAGTGCGGGGGGCGGCGGGGACCCCAGACGGGAGGTCCGGGGGTGAGCAGCACAGCCCCCGCCGTTCATCCTGAATGTCCGGGACGGCGCGCCCGCGGGACCCAACTTCGCACCCCCAACCCCGCTGGCACGGTTGAGTTTAGGGGCTCCCTGAGACCCCCTCCCTCCTTTTAACCAAACTCGAGGAGAGGTAGGGACCCGTCGTCTCACTTTTTATAAAACTTCCTGGTTAGGGACGCCCGGGGACCCCCTCTCACTCTTAACCTGAAAATCCCGGAATTAGGGGAGCCCCGGTAACCCCTCTCAAACTTACCTTTAAACTACCTGAATTGGGGACCCCTGTGGACCCCTCTTCTCCCTTTTACTCCCCAAATCTCTGATTGGGGCTCCCCCTGGGACCCTTCTCTCACTCTTAACCTCAAACTTCTAATTGAGAGGGCCTCGAAAACTCTTCTCACCTTTACCCCAAATTCCCGGATTTGGGGTGTCATGGGTACCCTCTTTTCGTTTTGACCCCCAAACATACTGAATTTGAGGGCACCCCTGGGAACCCTTTTCTTACTCATTAACTAAAAGTCGGTGCGGTTGTCTTGGGGAGAACCCCTCCCCCTTCTCACTTTTCACCACAACCTCCCCGAGAATCCGGCTTCCTGGGGACCCGTTTCTCACCCTTTCCCCTGAAATCCTTGCATTTATAGCTTCTCCGACACTCTCCCCCACCTACCTCACTCTTAACCCCATATTCCTGAGTTTGGGCGACCCTGGGTCTGCCAGTCCTTACACGTCCCCCAGGAAGCTCCTTCGCACCCTGCAGCTCCGGCATTTGGACTGATCGCTAAGCGAGAAAAGTTTCACCAAAGGGCTTTTCTTTTTTTTTAAATTTCTTATTTTGTTAGAGAGCCTAACTTGTGGCCCAAACTCCTCGGTGGTATTTTCTCCTGCGGTTGTGCGAGTGCGTGTGTGTGTTTCTAAATCCAAACCCCACCCCCTTAAATACTCCACCAGCACCTCCCCCCCCCCCAAAAAAAAAAAAAAGCTCTTTATTCTTTTCCTTTTCGCTCGGGGAGAAGCCGCGGCGCTTCCTCCCGGCGGCGTCCCTGTGGGTTTTTCTTGCTGCTGCGCTTGGAAAGTTGGGTTTCCAGATCCTACTGGCTATTTCAAGGGCCTCCCGGGGTGAGCTGCCCCTGCCATTCGGGCGGTGGCGGCGGGGGTGGTTCATCGTCCTAATTTTAACCTCCTGGTTGCCCCGCAGGAATGAGAGACAGGGCAGGATGCAGCGCAGGAGTCCAGGGCTGCGCTCCCCTATAGACCTCATTCCTGCTTCTGCCTGTTTTTATTACGGCCCCCTCCAATTATTTCCTGCTTTGTGCAATAAACTGTCAGTGCTGACTTTCGTGAGTTTTTTTCCCTCCCGATCAGCTTTAGCTCTGTGAATCCAAAATATCAAAACTCTACAAGACTCAGTTTCAACTGATTCCTCCAACAAAATAATACTAATGATAATAATAACACAAAACATTAACAACGAAACAGTTTTTTATGACCACATATTGTCAACGTGTTTTTATCTTTTTGCTTAATGCTCTGAAATATGTTTGCTTATATAAAGACCCTTATCCTCTGCTCTGGGGCGTAGGGGGGGTTACTTACCCATTCAAATTTAAAGACTTGAATTGACTCTAAATTACCGTTAGAAATGGCTACTCACCTGCTCTGACCAGAGAAATGAGTCTATGGTAAGCCCTCCCCAGAAAAGGAATTTAATTTTCTTAATGACCAGCAGTCCTCTCACAGGCTTGATAAAATATGGGAGGGGACTTGGTAGTTTTTATTAAAAAGACTTCCCATAATAAAGGATGGAAATGTTAACTGGTTCTGTGGTTCTGTGATCCTGTGATATTCCAGCTGATTTGGGTTGGAAGTGAATTCAGAAATGGTTTGCCCCTGCAGGGAAAGCAGTATTGAATTATTTAGCCCTTCCGTGCATTCCTCTCTTGTTCCAGATAAACTGATGAGTCACTTAGAAGGGGAATCAGGAGGACAGGGACAGAGTTATTAATTATCCTCAAGTAACAGAGTAAGTCCTTTGAAATTCAATTGATATTTGCTTTCTGGGTGAAGAGTATATATTACCTTAAAATTTATCTTTCAACCACAGAAAAGCTGCTGGCATGGAGCCATTTACCAGAAATGGAGATGATGGGAAATTATCTGGCTCTTATTCCTTAGATATAATTTGTAGTTTCAGATTCGAGTTATAATTAATGTTAATCAATATTTAATTAATTTAACTTTAATATTATAATTGAGCCAAAGTTTTGGATGTTCTTATGGGATTTTTATAGTCACATGTGGTTGTTTTGCTCATAAAATTCCAGGGCCTGAAGGAGCCATATCTTGTAATATATTTGGCTCTTTTTAATTAACTCCAGGTTGACCCCTTATTTAAAAAATGATCCCCCTGTACACACCTACTTATTTGTAAAATGTGAAACTATTTAAAAAGCAAGGGAAGTTGTCAGAGAAACTGTCTCGCTGTGGGGACTCTCATGAACCCAGGGAGAGGGACATACAAGTTCTTATCCAGTGTCTGAAAGGCCCCGGGCACGCCTAGCACACACAGCTGTGTCTCTGGGCTGAACTGTGTGTGTAGTCCCACTAAACGGGGTAGATAAGGACATCGCCGACCTCGTGCCGGTGCAGGTCAGCTTTTGTCACCAAGTGAATCCATGCCAAATTTACCAAAACTTCCAGTTTTCAGAGCCTCTTAGATTTTGGCATTATTATAAGGAATTGTGGACTTAAGTTATAAAAAGGGGCATTTTGACCTTTCTGGAATGTAAATGGCAATTAGCTCCACCACAGGCCATGTTCTCTTAGACATATGCCTGGCACAGAGTGTGCTTAATTTGTCCAATGAATGAATGAATGGATGGAAGAAAGGAAGAAATATGCATTGAGAATTAGCGTAAAAACGGAAAACTACCTACACGCTTCTTGTAAACCCCAAGATCAGCAAAGTAATTCTTAAAGGAAAACACAAGAGGGAGAACTTTAGGAGAGGAAGTCACAGAATCAAGGGCTGGGGTATGGAGTAAGGAGTGGGTACAGTCTGGAGTGAAGTCGTGCCCGGGCAGCTTGGGCTGGCTAAGATGATGTGTGAGGAGACAGGATTCTAAGAGCTTCCTAGCAGAAAAGTCGCCAGCTGTCACTAGACATATCCAGGTGGATTCTGACAGGCCATTTAAACGTGAGGTGGCCAAGTTGAGCTCAAGATAGTCCCCCCAAATCTGCTCTTCCCAGGCTGCATCCTCACTTAGTACAATCAGTACCAGCTGTGTTCTGCCCACTGCTCAGGCCAACACTTGGGCATTGTCCCCCACTCCTCTCTTGCTCTCAAGTCACCAGCAAATCCTGCCCACTCACCTTTGGCGGGGACCTAGACTCTGAGCACGCCTGGCCACCTCCACTGCCAGCCCCCTGCTCCAAGCCACCATCACCCGTGGCCTAGGTGATTCCAGCCTGTTAACCTGGGGATCATACTGTGGTCTATTCCTCAACTCAGAACCCTCCAATGACTCCCATCTCGCTTGGAGCAGAAGCCAAAGCCTCCTCCCACCCCACCCTGGCCCCCACCCCAATATTTCTCTGGTCTCATCTCCAGCCACGATCCCTTGTGCTCACTCCACTGCATCCCCTCTAGCCACTCGGAAGTTCCCCCAAACCCTCTGCCCTGAAAGCACTTGGCCCAGGCATTTGAGGGGCTGCTCCCTCACTGCCTTCAGGCCTTTTTTCAGATGTCACCTTCCCAGACCACCACTCGAAAGTGATGCATTCTTAGCCTCCTTCCCTGCTTTTAGCATTTATCACTCTTTAAAGGGCTGTATATTATGTGTATATTTTTATTATCGCTGTCCCCTCTTCGAATGTCAGCGCGGTGTGGGGAAGAAGCTCTTTGTATTTTGTTAAATTCTATATCCCCGGGACTGAGAATAATTCTGGCACTGAGTAGGCCCTCGATAAATATTTGTTAAGTGAATAAATAAATGGTTTTCTGCACAGCTGCGGGAAAGCATATGTAGAAACTAAGAGTTGCTCCTGTGTGGCACATGCCACCATCTGTGTGACTCGGTACAGCTCAGACTGGATGAACAGGGCAGAGGGAAGAGGAAAGGAAAACTTACGTATCGTAATACTGGGTGCTGCAGATTGGGGCTTTGGGGCCTGGCAGAGGAAGTAAAGTGTGGCGTCTCTGTTTCCATTTATTAGCTCAGTGACTCCAGGTAAGGTTTGGCATCTGTGAAATAGATAATTGTGCTTGTACGGTTGCAGTATTAGAAATAATACCTATAAACTGGTTTGCACAGGGCCTACCACATAATAGGTGCTGAGCAAAGAGTAATTATTATTATTACTAGTAAGTAAATAAGCAGAAGTGGCCTGGGATTATTTGTTTTTTATTTTGGTTTCCTGCCCAGTACCAGAAGCTGAGGAGACATTGCGTGAACATGTCATGCATTCTTGATTGAGCAGGTGAGCCTTAAGTTGTCTATTTTAGGTGCGAAATGCCCTTCAATTAGCGTAGAAATTTACTGGTACAAATATGTCACCCTGCAAGTGTAAGTGCTTGGCAAACAACAAAACAAAAAAACTCACTCGCAGTCCCACATCTTGGTTTTGCTATAGATGCTTCTGAAATTACTCCCCAAGCGTGACACTTTTGGGTGGGTTTTGCCCAGTGGCCAGCCCAGCAAGCAGAACTTCCAGGTGAGAACATTTAAAAACTGGTTTCCCTTCTCTGTCATCGTGCCAACTGGTCGAAGTCTGGAAATCAGCCACTTGGAGGTGAGACCTGGCCTGGTCCTCGTGCCAGGACTTGAGTTAGGCCCTCAGGGGCAGGCAGCCTGGCCGGGCTCCTTGCTGCACCTCACTTCTTTTTTCCTGAAGTGCATTCCTGTTTGATGATACATAGGTTTTGGTATGTTTCAAAACCTTGTTTTATGCCCTGGCAACTCCTTATTCTTATTTTTAATTTTTGAGATTGCTATGACTTTCTGAAAAATATAGTTGACGTCCCAGACCTGTAAATGATACATACAGCAAGTGGATTTCGGATGATCCAAACAGATTAGACCTGCCATAGTCCATGTTTTAAAAAATGGAAAAAAAAATTATAAAGCCATTAAAAATATGTAGAACGTGTAATGGCCCAATGTGGTGACTATGTGCTATTTACTATGCAATGAAGCCCAGATGTGCTATATACAGTAAGCCTATTTCTACTAAGATCTTTGCAGTTATTTTGAGCTTGTGAGTGTGTGAAAGAGAATTTCAGAACTGGGTGACTGGTGTCCAGAGGAGGTGACAGCTGAGCTGAGACTGAAATGAAGAGAGGGAGCAGCCCTGTGGAGTTCAGAGGGAAGAGCCTTCCAGGAAGAGGGGCAGCAGGTGCAAAGGTCCTGGGGCAAGAGGAATCAGCCAGGCCCGGTCAAGGCAGAGAAAGCCTGTTGTGTGTCTAATGCTTGGTGAGCAAAAGGAGAGGCAGAGGGCCTCAGAGGCCATGGAGAAGAGTCTGGATGCTGTTCTAAGTATAAATTAGATTGTTGGTAGACTTCTCCTCTACCCACAGTTGTCAGAGCCACGGTATCTAGTCATTTGCTGGAAGACCTGCTTTCTGGGCCTCTGACATTTGTCATTCATTCATTCATTCATTCATTCATTCCTCCCTGAGTCAAGCCCTATCCTATGAGGTTACCAAGACCAAAATCGACTAGGAGAGGAAGGCAGCTTCAGAAAAGGGCTATGCTGGATGTCAGTGGATGGCCCAGTGAATGAGAGCACAGAGGATGCGGCAGAACGCTTGGTGTCTGGAGGTTGGCAGTGGAGTATTCCTGTTGCCATAGTCCAGGCAAAAGGTGACAAGGGCCTGCCTCACAGCCCCAGCTGGGGGGTGCTGGAAACAGCCATGGGGCTCTCAGGGGCTTCAGGGACCTGGTGACTTGCTGTGGGACAGTGGGCAGGAGGAGCCAAGAGCAATTCCCAGGTGTCCGAGAATCAGGTGGCATGTCACTTCAGTGAGTCAGGGACCGGGGAGAAGCTGCTTTTGGGCGGGGAAGTCATGAATTCATTTGTGGGCTTGGCCAGCTTTAGACATCTTGGGACATCTGAATGGGGTCATTTCCCAGTAGGTAGCTGGATTTCGGGGTCTGGAGCTGAGGGGGCAGGCCAGGTTGGAGGTCAGAGTCTAGGAGCTGTCAGAGTACAGTTGGTCATTTTAGTCATGAAAATGGATGAGATCACCCAAGGAGAGGGTGGGGAGTGAGCAGATAAGGCCAAGGGCAGGGCTGTCAACATTTAAGGAGCAGGAAACCAATGAAAAATCACAGGAAAGTGGGTTGTTTTAAACTATGGTAAAATATAAAATTTTGAAACATAAAATTTACTATTTTAGCCATTTAAAGCACACAGTTTAGTGGTATTAAGTACATTCACACTGTCATACAGCTGTCCCCACCATCATCTCCAGAACTTTCTCATCTTCCCAAACTGACACTCTGTCCCCATTAAATAGTAACCCCCTACCCTCCTGCCCCAGCCCCTGGCACCACCATCTACTCTCTGTCTCTATGAATCTGACTCTTCTTGGGACCTCGTATAAGGGGAAGCACACAGTATTTGTCCTTCTGTGTCTGGCTTATGTCACTGAGCATCATGCCTTCAGGGTTCATCCACGTTGTAGCAGGTGTCAGAATGTCCTTCCTTTTTAAGGCTGAGTAATCTTTCATTGTCTGGATGAACCACTATGTTTATCCATTCATCCCTCGATGGGCCACCTTTTGGCCATGCTGGACAGAGGAGATCCTGAAGGGATTCTTAGGTGGAAGGAGAAAGTGGAAATGGGCTCTGTAGGCAAAGGGGAAGTAACTCAGGGACTGTACAGGAAGCGTGAGGCCTGATGGGCCAGAACGATTAGACGGGGAGCAGTCCCATGGGAAGGAGGGAGAAGGACGAGTCCCCACAGAAAGGCAGAAGGCAGAAGGCTTGGCTCACAAGCGCCTGTCCCCCCAGAAATGTGTTGAAATCAATGATATCAAAGTCCATTCCTAAAGTCACAACAGCACTTCATTATGCTTACATTTAAAAAATGCAAACTTTATTTTTTAGAAATGGCGCTGTGTTTCCAGGATACGTTTTTATCCAAAAGGTGACCCGTGGGGTAAGGCCTTGGAAGCAGTGTCCAAAAAAAATGAGAAGCCCACAAATATGTTCCAGCCCCACCCAGGCCAGGGAGAACCCAAAGAAAACAGGCAGCGCGTTCCCACCTCTGCTATTCTTCTCAGCATATGTACAGGCACATGTAGCCCGCTTTGAGAAGAAATAGGATTGGAACTGCAGACACACAAAAAACAGCTTAGAGGATGTGCTTTCGATTTTTCAAAGAATTCTTCATTTTCTAGAATTCACTTTATTAGGGACTTCTTGATGTGAGTTGCTCTCTGGGGCTTCCATCTATTTAGCAAATATTTATGGGCCCCAAATCTCAAACAGATGAGGAGCTTATAATTAGTCGAATAATTAAGTGTATTAATCTATCACCATGTGGAAAGTTAAGAGGAGAGAAGATGCTAGAAAATTTTAAAATTGTTAACAGCAATTGGCCACTGACATTCAGATCTGATGTTAAAGTATAAACTGGGTGTATTATTTTAGGAGCTTGTCAATCGTGTAAATCATGGTATGGTTATACAACCAGGAGTAAGTAGAAATTATTTCTGGAAACCCCATGTGACTCGGTTCATTGCTGGCCTTAGGTCACAACTGGGCGTATTCATCCACTGGGCTGTGATCACTGGGGAGACCCCAGGGGGCAACAGAAAAGAGTCACCAGTTAGCAGTTATTTAATTTAAGAAACTGCAGGATGGTGGAGTTACAAGTGGCCACAAGGTAACCAGGTGGTTCCCCCACATCCAGACTGGGTTGGAAGCTGCTCCCGCCTCCCTTTTGTGGGGTCTGCACAAGCCTAGCTTCTCTCTTTATTGTAGCCCCAGTGGCAGCCAGAGTCCTTTGTCCTCCCAGCAAGGGGCCCAGCCTTGCTCTCCTGTCCTAGGAGCAATATTTCCCCAGCCTCAGCTCAGCACTAAGTAGTGCTCCCCGTATCACTTCCATGTGCTGCATAGATGGGGCTTGCTTCGCTTCAGGATTCTTACTTATCTCTTCATCTCCCACCCACCTCACCTCGTCTCTCCTGGAGGAGGAAGGGATGGACACCTTTACCTGCTTTGTTAGCCAAAGGGATGGACTGGCCCCTCCCCTTTTTTGTAACCACATTGTACTTAGCTCAGTGTTGAAGGCTTGTCTCCTTCCTGCTCCATCTTCCTTTCCATTGCCTCGGCTTTCATTACTTTTCCGAATGGGCTTGCCATCCCCTAAACAGGCCTTATACTCTTGTCTCCCCTCTCTCTGGAATGTCGTTGCTACCGATGACAGTCCTACTCTTCTCTGAAAACCCTTCTCCAGTGCGCTCTGGCCATGGAGCCTTGAGACTTTAGTTGGCGAGCTGAGTGGGCAAATGTAAGACTGGGGCGGGGTTTCTCCTCAGCACTATTGACATTTGGGACCAGAACAGTCTTGGTGGGGGGAGGGGCGGGAGGCCGTCCTGGGCCCTGTGGGGTGTTGAGCGGCATCCCCGACCTTCACCTTCCAGTAGCACCCCCCAAGTTGGAACAATAACTATGTCTCCAGACATGGCCAAATGCCCCCTGGGGGTCTGAATCACCTCCTAGGTAGGGACCGTGCGACTAATCAGCCAGAGGTGGCAGTGACTCCTGAGTTGGCACATCCTGAAGATGTAGCATCGCAAGTCTACGTGGACATACCCTAGTGATTTATGTCTCTTATTTCTTGTTATGAATTGTAAGCTCCTCGAGGGCAGGGATACCACACTTCCCACAGGGCTAAATATGTAATACACGACTGAATAGAACGCCAACCAGAGTGCTCTCCAGAGGGTGCAGCCCACGGCCAGTAATGGCAGCCTTTGGTTTTAGCGAAAAGCAAAAATCATGAAACCCTTGCCTGAGACCTGATAGCCTTAAAAACCCCATGGTTTTGATTCAGTCTAGATTAACATTCCATCCCTTTCAAATACGTAATTTTCCTTTACCAAATCCCAAAAGAAATTTTAATCAAAGTCCTCTACTGTTAATTGACTTCCCTTTTGGCCAAAATTGCACATCAAGTTCTTTTCCAGAAAGCACAGGGGTCTGAGATGAAGTCTCGTAACCAAACTGCTGCGGGGTCCCCTTGCCAGGATCCGTGGACACAGGGGAGAATATTAAATGCCTGATTCTGTGTCTGAGCCAGTTACAACAGCTTGATTCATATTTGTTTTGCTTTGGAACTTTGCCAAGATTTCACTGTTAAAAAGATTTGAAACAAGTATAGTTGTGTCTATTAGAATCGTTTCATCAACAAAACATGGCACTTGAAATTTGTTGAGTGAACAAATTCTTTTTGCAAAGTGATAGGGCAACTTGTCAGTATTTAGAACCTTAGCTTTTGTAATTGGTGAAAGGTTTTGAAAGCCCACAGTGCTGCAGAAAGTCGTTACAGAGGATCAACAGAGTTGTGTAAAATTTACTCACTTTGTAGGTAAATGTTTCTCATCCTGGCTCCCTTCCTGAAAGATCCATTTCCCCAGTGCTATTCCCCAGCTCAGGAGCCTCTCCCGTAAGGAGAGTAAGGAGACGCTGGTTCAAGGTCCTGGCCTGGGGGGTCCTGGTGGACTTGTGTGGGGTAGGCTCTGAGGGAAGCTCATCTCCCCTTGACCTCTTTCCCTTTGCTCTTTAGAAATGTTCGTATTAGCCAAGCACCACTGCACTGCAAAGGCTAGGGAAAGCCCCATTTCTGAAGTTCCTCCAGTGAGCCCCGATTTCTAATTAAACCGTCATGACTCTTATTGGGAATAGAGGCAATGTCAGTCAAAATAGAAACCAGTTAGACAAGCTAAGATGAACTTCACGGGTAGTAAAGTTCCCTGTTGTTTCCCAGTAGAAACTGAGATCATTGTGTGTCCGGTTGCCTTGTTACACAGCTCTTATCTAGAATGACGTGTGCCATCATTTATGGAGCCAGTCACTGTCTCTGAGCCATGTAAGACTGTCCAGTGCTGTAGGGATTCCTTTGAAGGAACTGGAGATATTTGAATGTGGAAACATAAGGTCAATTGGCTGTGATTAGTAAGCTCCTGTGAAAATGTATTACGTGGACCCGACGAGTCTCAAGGGTAAATAGAGACTGTCTTCTCCACCGAGTGGGAAGGGCCGGGCCCAGCAGTTCTGACAAAGGCTTGTTCCGCTTCTGCTTCAGACCAAGGAAGGAGGGTTTTTCGAGAAAGGTGGGGAACTGTATATAGGGAATTAAATACAGCAGGTGTGTGGTGGGGAGAGCAGCTCTCAGCTGTAGCCACTGTTAGGTCCTCCCTCCTTCACCCCATAAACCACTGCTCCCCAGTTCCCATAGGTCTCGCTACCCAGAAGTCGCCTGTGTTGATCCTGTCTGTCCCATCTCCGCATGTGCTGTTCTGGTTCAGATCCTCTATTCAGGACTGTGGGCGTAACCTTGGGGTTCTCCCCTTGCAGGAAGGGTATGGCTCAGAGCCGTCGTTCTGCCTTCTCTTTATGAATCTTTGATGTTTCCATTGCCTTCAACAGTGGTCTTAAGCTGTTGAGGGAGGGGGCCCGGGGGGTGACACATGACGTCTTTGTGGAACACTCCGGAATACCAGGGCATTTAATTAGGTCATGCGAACTCATCATGTTTTTATTAATAAAACGATTAAATCATAAACTATGATAGTGGAATAAACTGCTGTTGAATCAGGCATGATGGGCTCCTCCAGGGTTTCCCAAATTCTGCAAAAATTGCAGAGAATTTGTTTTGTTGCTCACTGCTGTTCACCAACAGAGAAGAGGGAACCTGTACCAAGGGTTTAAGGAATCTTTGTAGGGCAAATTGTTTTTAATTTGAGAAACATATTTATTGCATATTTTTCTAAAAATAGGCAAAAGTGCCATTATTTTATTTGGGCAAAAAAAGCCTGAAGAATGTTTTAATATTCCAAGGAAGTGGGGTAGTGGTCGGGGGGAGGGGATGGGGTGGGGTGGTTTGGGTTTGGCAAACATTCTCTATAAAGGACCAGATAGTAAATATTTTAGTCTTTCCCGGCCAGACGGTCTCTACTACAACTACTCAACTGTGCTGATGACAACACGTGCATGAATGGCTGTGGCCCTGTGCCAATAAAACTTTATTTATGGGAACTGAAATGTGAATTTCATATAATTTTCATGTGTCACAGAATATTTTGACTGATTTTTCTTAACCATTCAAAAATGTAAAAGCCATTCCCAGCTTGTGGGCCATACACAACCAGGTGGCAAACTAGGCCAGACGTGGCCCGTGGGCCATGGTTAACTGACCTCTGCCCTATAGGATGGAGTCCAGGGGTTCCCCGGGATTCGCAGCCTTTCTCTGAGTGGCCCAGCCTGTTTTCCCAGAGAGCCCCTAACCCAGGCCCTCTGTACCAACCAGCTTTGCCCTTCTCTTGCCACCCCCAATCACAAACACACACACACACACACACACACACACACACACACACACACACACACACACCCTGATGGTGCCAGCTCCTGCTCTTCAATTAGTTCATTCTCTCTGTCCCCACCACCCACCCCAAGATCCTGCCTGTCCAGGATGGTGCCTTCCCAGATTCCCTATCTTATGGTTCATGGTACCATGTTCCACCTCGATTCTGCACCTGTCACCTTTGCCACATAAGGAGTTATTTGTGTCTCCTTTTCTCTCACACAATGTAAAACCCTTGATGACAGAGACCATGTCTAACTGTCTTTGTGGGACAACAAATAGAGTAATTATTTGTTGAATTGACTCGAGTTCTTATTAGATTGAGACCTTACCCAGCTCTAAAAACCATGTCCCTGACTTTCTAGTAAAATAGAGCCTGGTAAGATAGTTGTGAATTCACAGTTTGATTTATTCTAGGACTCTCCTAGGTCACGATTGTCCAATAGAAACATAATGTGAGCTGCCTGTGTAATTTAAAATTTCCCAGTAGCCATATTTTTAAAAGTGAAAACAGATGGGTGAAATTAATTTGTATAACATATTTTATTTAATCCAATATATCCAAAACATTGTTATTTTAACACGGAATCCATATGAAAAAAATTTTATTGAGCGATTTCACATTCTTTTTGGTCTGCTAGGACTTTGAAGTCCTGTGTGTATTTTACACGCACAGCACGTCTTCGTTTGGACCAGCCACATGGGGGGCCGGCACCACTGAGTTGGACAGCACAGATAAAGTGTTAAAATGCAGACAGGCATGACTTTTCCGTTGTCCCTATTCTTGTAAGAACACCGGCACTATTTGAGCTACTTACTGGTGTGCAGGTACCGCACAGCCACTGCAGTTGGAGGTCACTCACAGGGTGTGAGTAGCACAGGTCCCCCTGACTCAAATGTTTTCCATTTTCTAAAGCGATCCCGATTGGACTTTGCACTCTGGGCCCCTGAGCAGTTTGATCCCAGAATGCCACAGTGACCATTTCAGAACTTTGGGATCTTTCTGGGCGGCCCTGTGCGTCTGTTTACTTCCTCTTTACATCACGGGAGTCGTCTTTTCATTGGAACAACTCCAAATACTGCAGTATCAAAAAATATAAAGGGAAAAAAGAGCCTCTGACTTTCTCCTCCCGCCCCTCTCACCACTAGTAAAGATCTCTGGAATCTTTAGAATATGTTGAATGCAGATAAAATATACACACTGATACTTTATTATCTTTTCAGTTGAGATATAATTCACATGTCATAAAATTCACCCTTTTAAAGTGTACAATTTAGCGGTTTTTAGTGTATTCACAAGGTGATACAACCATCACCACTATCTAGTTCCAGAATATTCCATCACCCCAAAAAGGCACGCTGCCCCCATCAGCAGTCAGTCCCTACCCCCTCCCCCAGCCCCTGGCAACCACGAACCCACTTCCTGTCTCTGTGCACATGCCTATTCTGGACATTTCCCGTAAGTGGAATCACACACTGTGTGGCCTGTGTGTCTGGCTTCTCTCATGGGCACCGTGTGTTCAAGGTCCGTCCCATTGTAGCGAGTGTCAGCGCTTCACTCGTTTTCATGGCTGAGTAATTTTTTTTTGGTATAAAAATGATCATATTCCACCCACTTTCCTGCAACCTGCTCAAGTCCACATCTTTTCTTACCACTATTCATGTGTCCACTTCATTGTCTCTATGTAACTGCATGAGGGTCCACCCCTGAGGTCATTAAATAGCTCCTTATTGAAGGGCATTTCGTTGATCCTTTTTCACTTTTATCAACCGCCTTATCCAAACATATCTGCGTGTGTATGAGATGTTTGCAAGTTCCCGGAAGGAGAGTTGCCTCTGTGTTGGATCTCTCACTCACACTCACATTCTGTGCCTGCAGTGAGGGTTACTGTCCATCCGTGTCCTTAGATGCACCCACACCATCTCCAGCATGACCAGCTGCTGCCACCTCCTCCCACTCCCACCCGTGCCATGGGACTGTTAGCATACGCCAGTCTTTTACCTTTAACTCCCAGTCTCACTCATAGAATAGCGAGTCACACCTTTCGACACCTGGTGAAAATGTGCGTTCTTCCCCCCAGAAAATGCATGAGAAACGCATCCATCGGATTCTGCCTGTGGGTTTGCAGGTTCTTGGACCCCCTGTGTCGTGTCCATGGACCAGCCCCTACTTGTACCCTGACAATTCTGCTCTGCCTGTTTCACAGCCCACATACGGCTGACTCAGCCTCGGCCCCTCGGCCGGTTTGTGCCCACACAAGTACAAGCTTGTTGCCTTGACTCTGAGCCTATCCTCACATAGCAATGGCATTTCCTACCCCGTTCAATTCGCGTTGATATATGGCTCTCGACTCTGCTACCTTGCTACTCCACCAAAACATTCATTCCGCTGTCTTCCCAGAAAACCTGTCCGGCAGTTCAGCATGCAACATCTGGCCACTCTCTGTCCATAACCTGCCAAATAGGGTCATTTTCCTCCATATGCCAGCTAAGGGACCCGAGCTCCGGTTGCAGTGTCTGCTGTCCCCAGCTCGAGTAGGGAGCCCCCTCATGCCATCTCTTGATCCTGTTCTCGAACCTTTGTCTCTCACATAGATGCCTTCTCGTTACAGTGTAGATCCTTTCTCTTAAATAATTTAAAACCAGAATTCCGATGACCTAAAGTCATCTGTCCTTAAGGTGAACTTTTCTCCCTCTTTAAATTCAAAGGATCACATTTTTCTTTTTAGCATCCTTTAAGACTTCTGAAACACTAACCTAATCTAGTTTTCCTTCTTAGTGCTTCACGAATGTAGAATCTTCTAGAAACTGCCTGCTTCTTTATTCTGCAGTGGTAATGTTCACTTAGGGCTTGAGCCAGAAAGTCTACAATTCTGGCGACTCCCGAACTAGAACATATTCTGGTTTCAAATTGCTGATGGTGAAATGCCTGCCTCTAGCTGTTCATTTCTCATTCATTGTCCTTGGTGGGTTCTATTTCCGGGACATGTCTAACCAAATGTGTGGGCATTTCTAAAACAGACTTCCTTACCTTCCTTACACCTGCCCCCCCACCCCCATCACTGGAAGTTTTCAAACAGAAAGTCTCAGGGATAGTGTGTAAGGGGTGTTTTGTTTGTTAACAAAATTTGTTTCTGAAGATGTTAAAAAGAATTTTGACCTTGTAAGTTCTGGCCTAACTCCTTTATTATTTCCATCAATGTCACGTTTCACTTCTTCCAAGGTAAGGAATATAGGAAGCATTTTAGGTTATATATCATCTGTTTTTCTTCTTGTCTGGCATTTGCCAATGCTTGTTGTATCGTCTTTTTTTGCATAATGATTTGCATAACATAAAATTCACCATTTAAAAGTATATTCAGTGTTTTATAGGATATCTAAAATGTTATGCAACTGTCACCATTATCTAGTTCTAGAACATTTCCATTGCCCCAAACAAAGCCTGTGCCCATTAGCAGTCACTCCCCATGCCCCTCCTTCAACTCCCAGCAACCACTAATCTATACTTTCTGTCTCTATGGATTCTCCTGTTCTGGACATTTCCTATCAATGGAATCATATAGTACGTGGCCTTTGGCAACTGGCCTCTTCCACTGAGCATGTGTTGAAGTCCACCCATGTTGTTGTCTGTGTCAGCACTGCATTCTTTTTTATGGCTGAATAATAGTCCAGTGTGTATACACCACAATTTGTTTATCCATTCATCTGTTGATAGACATTTGGGGTGTTTCTCCTTTTTGGCTAGTATAAGTAATGCTGCCATGAACACTTGTGGACAAGTTTTTGCGTGAACATAGATTTTCCTTTCTCTTGGGTAGATACCTAGAGTGGAATCGCCGGGTCACATGGTAACTCCATGACTGCCAAATGTTTCCCATGGCAGCTGCCCCATGTTTCCTTCTCACCAGCCGCATAGGAGGGCTCCAATTTCTCTACATGCTCACCAACACTTGTTATTTTCCCTTGTTTTTATTATAGCCGTCCTAGTAGGTGTGAAGTGGCATCTTGTTGTAGTTTTTCATTTCATTTTCCAAACGACTAATGATGTTGAATATCTTTGCATGTGCTTCTTGGCCACCTGTGTGTCTTCTCTAGAGAGGTATCTATCCAAAGGTGTCATCTTTTACAATTTTCTTGGATCCACAAGTTTCTCTTTCTCTGTAAAATGTCCAAAGATGCTGAATCAGGAAGGTGCATGGCATACACAGCACAGCTATGTGGGGGGCGGAGGGAAGGGAGGGTAAGAATCAATAGGACGTGAGGGCTGTCTTCTCTCTCTCTCCCTTGTGACATGGCTCCAGCTCTGGTCTGTGGGCACCCCTTTTTCAGACAGTTCCTGAAATCCTGCATCCTCCTCTGCAGTAGGGAGACATGGCAGGGATGTCAGTCCTCACCCTCAGAGTGTCCTTGACCCTCTGGACACGGAGATTTCTAGAATGTTCTTTGTACAGTTCTCCCTCAGTAGCCAAAGGAGACTGGTTCCAGGACCCCCATGGACACCAAAATTCTCGGATGTTGAAGTCCCTTATATAAAGTGATGAATTTGTATATAACCTGTATTTGCATTAAGGCTGCCCACACATCATTTTATTCTTGTGGACTCAGCGCAGTGCTCCATGCGTGGCAAATTCAAGTTTTGCTTTTTGGAACCTTCTGGGATTTTTTTTCTCCTTCAAATATTTCTGATCCATGGTTGGTTGAGTCTGTGGATATGAAACCTGCAGATACGAAGGGTCAACTGTAATTATATGGGCTGTTTAATAGCTGTCTGTTTATTTCTCCATAATTATTTTAGGACTCTAGTTTAGCGATATCATACATTTGAATCTAGGATGGCGTCCACAAACTAGTGCATGGGCTGAATCCATCCCACCGCTTGATTTTGTACGACCAAGAGCTAAGAATTTTTTTTGCAATGTTAAATAGTTAAAAAAGAATCAATGAAAGAATAATGTTTTGGAACACATGAAATTATATGAAATTCACATCTGAGTGTCCATCAATAAAGTTTTATTGGCACATGCTCACGCTTATTTGTCTACATGTCATCTGTGGTGGCTGGTGTCCTGCAGTGGAGTAGTTGAGTAGTCTCAACAGAGACCGTCTGACCCATAAAGTCTAAAATAATTGCTGTTGGGGCCTTTACAGAATGAGCTTGCTGAGTGCTGGTCGAACACACTGGCCATGTGACTAGTACCTGGCACAACATCACGTGTTGAATACCGTGCTGATTTAGAGGTTTATGAAACCCCTTGGAATCTTCAGTAGCGCTTTACATTATTTTCACGTCCGTTAAGGGCAAGAGGAATGAAATTTACTTTATTCTCTTGTTTGCTGTGATTGAAGAAGAGTTTGCATCTGGCCACATGCATCTCGCAGGCTGAAATCCCCTTGCCTTTTTATGTCTGTAAGCCTGTGCCCCTGGCAGAATTTTTGTTCTGCTCACTCTGGCCTTCCACTCCATGGCTTTCCTCTTTGTCTTTCACGCCCCTGAGACCTGGGTAAGGTTTAGACCAACACTCCGGGGTGGGAAGGTGGTCCCCGGCTCACCAACAGTCAGCTCCGGGTGTCTGTCACTTTCTCTGGGCAGGTTGTACCAGCTCTGGAATTTGGTGTGCAAATCATGGCACCAGCAGTGATTTCAGAAATGAATTACTGCTCCAGATGGTGCAAGGAGACAGGCTCCCGTGTGGGAAAACCAACATCTGTAACCAGTTGGCTTCATGTGGGAGCACACTGTAGCAGTGACACATAAGAAGTACAAATGTTCACTGGCTAATCCATGAAGAAAAAAATCAGTGTTTAGAGATCAAAAAAGTGAACTCCTTCCACATTTCAGTCTTTTTCTTATAGAGGTAAAACCCCACTTGAAATGAATTCTCGGTGACTTCAAAATCGTTTGTTGTAGCTGGATTTTTTAAGAAAAAACCATGACCTCTCCCTTCTCCCCACTGGCAGATGTTTCTCTCTCAGGTTTCTTTAAATCTGCGGCATTCCTGGGCTTGGTGGCCTGTATGTGAATTATCACCGAGGTGGTCATTGAAGGTATAGCTAATTACCAGCATAATCCCTTCCTGAACTGTTTGAGTTCCTAATCATGGGGTGTGGGAAAGAAGCCTTTGGACGGTGGCTTCCCACTAGAGACGGGGTGTGCCTCCACTCCACTCCTGTGACTGTCTGCGTGGCCTCACATCTCTGCCATGTGTGACTGGTGTCCACTGCTGCCATTGCACCCTTCCTCCAGGAAATGAATTAATTGTGTCACTTTCTTCTAAAGCTTACTGACCTGGCCTGGATGATACAATGAGGCTCATCTAAACTGGAATCCTTGAATTTGTGAACTTAAGTTAAAAATAGATCCCTACAAAAATATAGCACTATAGCCCAGTGTTTCTTAACCATTCTTCAGTCCAGACCTCTTTCAGAGTCTCCTAAAAGTTGGGAATTTCTTCCCAGAAGAGCAGGCATAGACACATGCACCACCCCCCCCCTTGAATTTCATGTTCAAGTTCAGGTTCACAGACTCAGAAGTACACCCACGTGAATCCACAGACCCAGTTATAGGATCCTGCTATAGACATTTGAACGGAAAAATTGCAGAGTTTAAACCACTTTCCAAGTAGTCTCTAGGTTTTTAAAAATAGAAGGGCAAAAACTAGGTGAAAACCTAATGCTTTGTCTTAAACAGGGTCCTTGTATGATGTTTGTATCTCTGTAGAATGGTGTGAGTCAGCTGCACACATTCCCTTTGATGCTAATAGGAAGGAGTCACCACTGAAAACAGGAATAAGTTACGTACAGTGGCCATTACCACTGGAGGGGAAAAGTAGAATTCATGTCATTTATGTCAGCTGCTTTCACAAATTCACTTTTCAGTGCCCCTTCTGGCAAGATTAGATCTTCGTGTATTGTTACTTACCTTTAATTACTTGTTTATAATATTTTACTCCAACAAGGGTGCCAAGACCATTCAATGGGGAAAGGACAGTCTTTCAACAGATGATATTGGGAAACTGGACACCCACATGCAGTGGAGTGAAGTTGGACCCTTGTCTTACACCGTATACAAAGATGAGCTCAAAATGGATCAAAGACCGCAATGTATAATCAGAGCTAAAACTATAAACCTCCTTGAAGAAAACATAGGGGGAAATCTTCACGACATTGGAGTCAGCAGTGATTCCTTGGCTATGACACCAAAAGCAGAGTCAACAAAAGAAAAAATAGATAAATTGGACGTCATGAAAGTTAAAAATTTTTGTGCATCATAGGACACTGTCAACAGAATGAAAAGGGAACCCATGGGATGGGAAAAAATGTTTGCAGAGTATAGATCTGATAAAGGGTTAATATCCAGAATATATGGAGAACTCCTACAACTAAACAACAAAGAAACAAACAACTCAATTAAGCAATAGGCAAATATTTGTATAGACATTTCTCCAAAGAAGATATACAAATGGCCAATGAGCACATGAAGAGATGCTCAACATCATTAGTCATTAAGAAATACATATCCAAACCACAGGGAGATGCAGTTTATATCATTAGGAATGGCTATCATTAAAACCAAAGAGGAGAAAAGAACAGTGTTGGCAATGACGTGGAGAAGTTGGAACCCTTGTGCACCACCCGTGGGAATATAAAGTGGTGCACCTGCTGTGGAAAACAGTCTGGCGGTTCCTCAAAAAATTAAACGTAGAATTAATAACCATATGATCCTGCAGTTCACTTCTAGGTGTCGTAAGACTTAAACAGATACTTGCACACCCATGTTCGCAGCAGCATTATTCACAATGGCAAAAAGGTGGAAGCGACCCAAGTGTCCACTGACAGATGATGGATAAACACAGTGCGGTCCAGCCAGACAATGGAATAGTATTCAACCTTTAAAAAGGAAGGAGATACTGACACATTCTACAACATAGATGAACCTTGAAGACATTATGTTAAGTGAAATAATCCAGTCACAAAGGGAAAAATACTGTGTGATTCCACTCGCAGGAGGACCCTAGAGTAGTCAACTCCATAGAGACAGGAAGTAGATGATGGTGCCAGGGGCTAGTGAGTTGTTCTTTAGTGGGGATAGAGTTTAAGTTTTGCAAGATGAAAGAAGTTCTGGAGGTGGATGGTGGCGATGGTTGCCAAACAGTGTGACTGTACACTTAAAAATGGTCAGTGGTAAATTTATGTTATATATGTTTTACCGCAATTAAAAATTACAAGTTCAGTATCACATTCTGATTGTATTTCCCAGTGTTATATTAAAGAAGGCATATTCTTTCATAGTTTAGCTCTTGTAAGTGCCACCTCTCCTGTTGAGTCATAAGATCAACCTTAAAAATCTCTCTATACGTAGTCATGTTCTCATGTGTGCTGCTGCGTTTTGGGACCTGGGGGTGAGCAAAGAACGAGAAGCAACCTTAGCAGGGGTTTCAGAAAGGAGACAATAGAACTAATTTGTTCAGAGTCCTTTTAGTGCCCACTTGATAGCAGGTATTTTTCTGCAAATATAAAGATGAATAAGACATGCTTCCTAAACGGCTTTCTGACCCAGAGGTCAGCAAAATACACCCTGGGGGCCAAATCTGGCATGATGCCTGTTTTTGTGTAAGTCCTATAAGCTGAGAATATTATTTGCATTTTCAAGTGGTTGAAAAAACATCAAAAGAATATTGTGTGATGCATGAAAATTGCATGAAAACCAAATTTCAGTGCCCATACATAAAGCTTTTTTGGAACAGCTCTAGGGCTGGGACTAGGGTGAGGCAAGTGAGATACTCACCTTGGGCACAAATTTAAGGAGGGTGGGGCCAAAAAAACACTCAACCGTTGAGATAAATAATATTTTAATGCAGTATTTTTAAAAATCAAAATAAATGCCAAAAAATCCACTATAAGCAAAATATGAAAACATTTTTTAAATGTCAAAATTTTAAATAAAGACAAATTCAGTATTGCTGACTTTTTTCCTTTGCCCCATGCTCCAGTAAGGCTCTGAAGGGCATGAAGACAGCCACACTCATTCCTTATTTACCATCCATACTGACTTTCTAGAAATAGTGACAGAGTAATCGTGACAGACTCTATGGCCCATGGAGTGAAAAATATCCTCTGGCCCTTTATAGAAAAAGTTTGCCAGCCCCTGATTGAAATCAATTACTGTATTAATCCCTAACAGCGAGTAAGTGTAACCAAAGTACGAATTCAACATCCTGTCTGTTTCCTCTGTCTACTTTTTTAGGTGCCCTCTTAAAAAATGAGTGTATACTCGTAAATTATTTAATTTTTGGATAATGACATTTATAGGTCAATAGGAACAATTCACACTGAATTAGGAAGCAAGCCGATGCTTGTAGGCTGTGGTGATTGACTGTATAATTACCTGCATTAAAATTGCAGAGGCCGTCAATACTTTCCTGTTAACTAAATACTTAATTAGTTAACCCTTCATTTACTACGATGCCTGTTATCCTTGGCTTCTTTTATAAAATGATACATTTAAGAAAGTCAATTAAGAACTTAAGAAGTATTAATTATTATTAAAATTGTAAAATAGTAGATGCCAAGGGAGCTTCCTCTCTGGTTTTCCTGCTTTCATTCTTTCTCCCAATAGTCTAAAAAGTGCTATTTTGAAAACATAAGTCAGATGATTTTATGCTTTGACCCGGGGCTTCCCTCAGGAGCTAGAGTAAAATCCAGACTTGTGACCGTGACATCGGGGCCTCTGCTGAGCTCTCCAGCCTTCCAGCCCTCCCAGCCCCAGGGCCTTTGCACTTGCTATTCCCTGTGCCTGGAGGCTCTTTTCCACATCTACCCAGGTTGGCCCCTGCTCGGGTCAGGTCTCAGCTGGCCTGTCCACCACCTCTCTGGCTCTGTCCCTCTGCCTCCTTTTATCCTGGCCCAGATCACTCTACAATCACCTTATGTGTCTGGTGACTGGTCATTTGTCTGACTCCTCTGCATGAGGATGTCAGAGAAGCAAGATCAGGACTTTCGTCCGACTTGTTAACCTTTGAATGCTCAGAGTCTAGACTAGTGCCTGGCACTCAGTAAATTCACTTTGTTCCCTTTTTTTTATTTCTAGTTTAAGTTTACCTACAATCATGTTCACCTTTTGAGGTGTATTAGTTTTCACACATGCATAAATTTTGCAAATATTTGAGAGCCTGCTGTGTCAAGCACTGCATATCTTGGAGATCTTTCTGGAGAATGTACCTCATTCTTTTTAATGGCATCATAGTATTACAGCAACGATGTACCATAATTTATTGAACAATTTCCCTATTGATGAACATTTAAGTTGTTTCCAGTTTTTTGTGACTTCAAATAATGCCCCAATGGACATGTTGCCCATATACCTCTTTTTTTTTTTTTTTACAACTTTATTGAGATATGTTTTATGTACCATAAAATTGATCCATTTAAAGTGTGCAGTTCAGTGGGTTTTAGTATATATCCACAGAGGTGTGCAACCCTCACCTTTTTTTATTTTTTATTTTTAAAGATTTATATTAAAAATATAGTTAGCATATGATATTATTATATTCGTTTCAGGTATACACAATAGTTATTCAACATTTATATACTTAAAGTAGTGATCACCATGATAAGTCCAGCAACCATCTGACACTGTACCAGCTGTCACAATATTACTAACTATCTTCCCCATGCTGTAAATTATATCCCCACGACTTACTTTTTTTATACCTGGAGATTTGGACAACTTCTTGCCCTTCACCTTCTCCCTCCTTTTTAATTTTTCAGTTACAGTTCACATTCAGTATTACTTTATATTAACTTCAGGTGTACAGCATAGTGGGTAGACATTTGTATGATTTAAGAAGTGATCCCCCTGACTAGACTAGTACCCACCTGGCACTGTACATAATTATCACCATATTATTGACTATATTCCCTATACTTTGCTTTACTTCCCCATGACTGTTTTGTAACTACCAATTTGTATTTCCTAATCACTTCACCTTTGTCACCCTGCCACCCAACCCCTCTCCCATCCATCATCCTGATAAATCTAGTACCTATCGGACACCATACATAGTTATTACAATATTATTGACTGTATTCCTTATGCTGTACCCTCCATCCCCATGACTAGTTTGTAACAACCAATTTGTACTTCTTAATCCCTTCCCCTTTTTCATCTACCTGCTCAAACCCCCTCCCACCTGGCAACCATCAAAACGTTCTCTGTATCTATGAGTCTGTTTCTGTTTTGTTTGTTTATTTTGTTCTTTACATCCCACATATAAACAAAATACATTGCATCTGTCTTTCACTGTCTGACATACTCCACTCAGCATAATACCCTCCAGGTCCATCCATACCGCCACAGATGGCAAGAACCCATTCCCTTTCACAGCCGAGCATATTCCATTGTATACATGTACCACCTCCTCTTTATCCATTCTTCCATCGATGGACACCCAGGCTGCCTCCACATCTTGGCCATTGTAAACAATGCTGCAATGAACATATGGATGCACACATTTCCTCAAAGTAGCGTTTTGGGTTTCTTTGGTTAAATACCAGGAAGTGGGATTACTGGGTCTTTCATTGTCTCCTGTTATAGCCTTTGTTTTAAAGTCTCTTTTGTTTAGTATAAGTATTGCTACCCCAGATTTTTTGTTATTGTTGTTTCCAATAACTTTTTCCATCCCTTTACTTTCAGTCTGTGTGTGTCTCTCAATCTGAAGTGTAGGCAGCGTATGTACGGGTTTTGTTTTCTTATCCATTCAGCCACCCTATGTTTTTGATTGTAGCATTTAGTCCACTTACATTGAAAGCTATTGTTGATAGATGTGTAGTTATTGTCATTTTATTATTCATATTTTTTATCTTTTTTTTTTCCATCTTAAAGAAGTCCCTCTAACATTCCTTATAATACAGGTCTGATGATGATGAACTCCTTTATCTTTTTCTTGTCTGGGAAGCGCTTTTATCTGTCCTTCGATTTTAAATGATAGCCTTGCTGGGTAGAGTACCCTTGGTTGTAGGTCCTGGTTTTTCATCACTTTGAATATTTCATGCCAATTCCTTCTGGCCTGCAAAGTTTCTGTTGCAATATCAGATGACTGTCTTATGGGAGTTCCCTTATAGGTAACTAACTGCTTTTCCTCTGCTGCTTTTAGGATTCTCTCTTTGTTTTTAACCTTTGCCATTTTAATTATGATGTGTCTTGATGTGGGCTTGTTTGGATTCAACCTGTTTGGGACTGTGCTTCCTTGGCTTGTATGTCTATGTCCTTTGCCAGGTTAGAATAATTTTCAGTCATTATTTCTTCAGATAGGTTCCCAATCCGTTGCTTTCTCTTCTCCTTCTGATACCCCTATGATGTGAATGTTGTTATGCTTGATGTTGTCCAAGAGGTCTCTTAAACTATCCTCATTTTTTTTTTTCTTTTTGCTGTTCTGATTGGGTTTCTTCTGCTACCTTATCTTCCAATCCCTGATTCGATCCATCTGGTGATTCCTTCTAGTGCATTCTTCATTTCAGTTATTGTATTCTTCACTTCTGACTGGTTGTTTTTTATGGTTTCTATGTCTTTTTTGGTGCTTGCTATCTCTTTTTTGACATTATCACTAAGTTCCTTGAACATCCTTATAACCATTGTTTTAAACTTTATCTGGTGGGTTGCTCATCTCCCTTTTGTATAGTTCTTTTTCTGGAGTTTTCTCCTGTTCTTTCATTTGGGATATGTTTCTTTGTTTCCTCATTTTGGCTGCCTCTCTGTGTTTGTTTCTATGTATTAAGTAAGGCTGCTATGTCTCCCATTCTTGATGGGTGGCCTTATGTAGTAGCTGCCCTGTGGAGCCCAGTAGCACAGTCTCCCTGGTCACCTGAGCTGGGTGCTCCAGGAGTGTCCCCTGTGTGGGTTGTGTGTGCCCTCCTGTTATAGTTGAGCCTTGATTGCTGTTGGCATGTCAGGCAGTGGTATAGACCTTCAGGCTGACTGGCTGTAGAATTTGGCCACGTCCACAGCTTATGGGCTGCTGTGTGGGGCTTTGCCCCATGGAGCATGGTTATCCCCAGTGGACTCTGGTGCCTATTGAGACCACCCTTTGGGTGTGCCACTTGTGGGGCTAATTAGGTTGTGCTCTGCTATGGTCTGAAGCCGCCCTTCAAGTATGTTGGTTCCAGGGTCTCTTGGGAGGGTCTCCAGTGCAGGCCCAGGTCACCCACTGCCTGTGATTGGCTGGGGACTACCTGGTAGGAGCTACAAAGTGATCCACGGTTGGTTGCTGCCTGTGCTGAACCTGGAGGTGCGTCAGAGAGGCTGTGCTGCAAACCGAGGCTGGCTGCCACCAGTACTGGGTCTGGGGTAGCTCTGCAAAAAGCCAGGACACTCTAACGCCTGCTGCCCCCTGCTGGCTCCCATAAGGTTCAGCTGCTGATAAAGCCTCCTTCAGTTTGAAAGTTGGGTGAGAGGGGGTCTCAGTGAGTCAGCAGTGTGGAGCAGCGGAACTCACCAGGCCAATCAGATTCAGATTTGGCTGGTGGGGGCGGGCTCAACACAGAAAAGATGGCGCTGCCTGCTGACCACACTGGAGGAGGATTTCACACAGAGAAAATGGGGACTGTCCTTCCACTCCTCGCCCTGAAGTTACAGAACTCAGTCTCTCCCCATATGTCTCTGATGCTCCCAGAGTCACCGTCCCTCCAGCGGAGCCCAGGGTGAGTACCTGTACAGGCCCTTTAAGAGGATGTCTGGGTTTCCCGAAGCCTTCTGTGCCACCCAGATGGTCAGAATCCCCACTGATTTTCACAGCGAGAAGTTGTGGGGGCTCCTCTTCCCAGCATCAGTACTCCGGGCTGGGGAGCCTGTTGTGGGGGTTGGGGTCCCTCGCTCCTTCATGGGGAACTGCTGTAGTTGAGATATCTCTCCTGATTTTCAACCACCACATGTGAGTGTGGGACCAGTCCATTTCGTATCTCTGCCCCTCCTGTCAGTCTCAACATGGCTTCTTCTTTATATACTTAGTTATAAAACTTCTGTTCAGCTAAACTTCAGATGATTCTCCAGGTTGATTATTCTATAATTTAGTTGTAATTTTGATGTGTTCGTGGGATGAGGTAAGCACAGGATTTATCTACTCCACTATCTTTTATCTCCTTGCAACCATCACCTCTTAATTCCAGAACATTCCATCACCCCAAAAAGAAATTCCGTCCCCCTCAGCAGTCACTCCCCATCTTCCTCCCCTTGCCCCTGACAACCACTAACCTACTTCCTGTCTGTGGATGTGCCTGTTCTGGATATTTTACATGAATGGAATCACACACTGTGTGGCCTTGTGTGTGTGGCTTCTCTCATGAGCCCCATGTGTTCCAGGTCCATCCACGTTGTGGCGAGTGTCAGCGCCTCCCTCTTTTTCATGGCTGAGTAATACTCCGGTGTGTGGGTGGGCCATATTTTGTTTAATCAGCTGATAGACATCTGGGTTGTTTCTACTTTGGGCTATTGTGAACCATGCTGTTGTGAACACTGGTATACAGTGTTTGTGTGGCCGTGCACCCTTCTGGGTAGGTGTATTTCTATAAGATAAATTCTGAGGACGGGGGGAAGACACTTCGTCTAGCCAGCTCTTCATCTTCTGACTGTGTGGGTTCAGACCTATCCTGAGTCTCGAGCATCCCCCCTCTCCAGGCAAGAGCCAGAGGCCAGTGCTGTGTGACTGTGCTTGCCTCCCTTGCACACGCTCAGGCAGAACATTGCAGCCACCATCACCTGCCTTTGAATTAGCACTGAAGAAGGCATTGGCAAAGCCGGCAGTTTAGTGATGCAAAACCCAGAAACTTGGAGCAAAGGAGAGAAACAAAAAGGATCTCCTTATGGGGAATTAAACTCACCAGCTCTCTCACCGGGAAGGGCGGCAATAAACAGTGTGCATCCGTCACCATTTGTCAAGCCATTTATGAGACGCTGGGCCATGGAAAGTGTACTGCACATGCATTTCTGAGATGGGAAATGCGGGGCTGGTGATAAAATGTAATCTCTCTGACAGTAATGCAGCAATTTTAATTTGGAAGGAGAGCTGTTACATTTGGCGTGATGCTGGGAGAGAAATGAGTATTAAGTATTTGGCCCAAATGACAAACCCCACAAATATGCCCTGGAATGAATATAGCACAGAGCATGAGGCATTCCCCAAAGAACTTATCACGCTTATTTGTTTCTGAAATCACAACTAGCAAAGCACATAACTGCTTTTAGAGTTTCAAATGTTTAAATAGGCAAAAACCAGCAGGTGATCTTGGTTCCGTTATACTGGAGTGGGTTACAACCATGACACTAATTAGCATTCACTGAGTACCTACTGTGTGCTGGGCTCACAAACCCCATGCGTGGGAGGCTTCCTTTTATTTAACACAATGACCAACAGAGGCAGACAGAATTTATTTTCTCCATTTATGGATGAAGAAATGGAAATCCATGTTTGCCGGTCAAGGTCAGCCTCTTTGGGTGGGGCTGCCCCTCACTCATCTTCCATCTTTCCAAGAGTTGACCTTGACCAGGGCGTTGCCCAGAGCCCCTGCTGCCCAAGGGCAGGCCTGTCCTGTGGTTGTCCACAGTCATTCATGTGTAAGGATGAAACATACACATTGTATTTGCTGAGGAGAGAAGATTCTGACGGCTTTCTGTCGGTGTCCTGTAGCCTCACAGATGTTCTCCTACACAGTGTGGGCAGATAGCCTGGGCAGAGAGATGCCTTCACTTCCTAAAGAGAAGTGTTTAGCCCAAATTACTGAGATCAGCCATCCACATTCAATCTAATCTTAAGCATGAAATTGGTGTTGTAAATAGAGGATTTGACTTACGCAGAAATGCAATTGTCTGTTCATTATTCCAAGCTGTAGTAAGCTTTAGTGGGCTTTTTACTGGTTCAACCTTACTTTTTCCTTATTGAAATCATTTCAAATTCCATTTGGATGGATATCTTTCAAATATGTATCTTGAGAACCATGCTGAGGTAGTAACAAATGCTGTTAAATGTCGCACTGGTCACGATCACCTGGTAGCTAGGTTATGTCACCCACTGGGGCCTCTAGAAGCAAGGAGACCTGGAACCGGTACTACACCCAGGAGGGTTTGAGAGGTGGCTGCTTGTCCAGGTGGATATTCTGACTGAGAGCGCAGAGGGAGGCCCGATGGGAAGGCCGTTCACAGTTCCTTGAATTAGGTCTCACAGCCCTTGCCTCTGCTGTTCTTTCCACCTTTGAAACAGAGCTAGAACATTTTATTCCAATTTGCTTTTTTTTTTCAAAATAGTCTTTTGCTCTGCTTTGGGGGGTGGCTTAATACGGAGTTGGGAACGGAGACACCAAAAACAGAACCGGATGAAGCTGGGTATTTGTCCGAACATTGTGAGCTGCTTACCGGTTTCACACTCTGGGGTCCTCCCCACCCTATGCTGGTGGGAAGCGTTTGCTGAGAAAAATGAAGACTCATCTTAATCTTGATGGAATAGGAAATTCATTTAAAATATTTTCAATGTTTTCTGGCACCCTTTTAAATTTTAAAAAATTACATTTTCCCCCTAGCTCTTGATTTGAATGCCTTCCTAAAATGGAATCAATTTCAGTGTATCTTCTAAGAATTAATTAGGATTAATTAGTTTAAAAACTAAAATACCTCCAAAATTTCACTCTTAGTGTTTAGTTAGAATAATTAGTTCAACAACAACAGCTAAAACCATTTTGTCAGAGCATCCTGAGGTTTTGCTTTGGGGTTGAAACTTTCACAGAGACAGGGGAAAAAATGTCTTTTTGTTCTCATAGGATTGGACGGGGGTTGAGATGAGATGAGCAGAGGGGAGATGATGGGATAAGTATTTCTAATTTTGCCTTTCGTTGCTTCCTTTTCATGTCTTCAGAGCTCCCTGGGTCTTGCTGAAGGAAGGGTCTTTAACTAGATTTTCCATCCTGGGCCAGTCGAGATATATCTGTACCGCAGAGACTGATAACACTTAAAGCAACCAAAGCTTCCTTCCCTCCCTGAGACAGGCACACAGGGCCCTGCGTCCCTTCATTGGCCAGCACAGGGGAACTGCCTCTGACACGCGCACAGCAAGGTCCCTGGCCTCCCTGTTTATCTTACAGTAAATTTTTGGTAATCTTGCGTAGTTCAAGCATGACTTAGCAAGAGATACACTTTTATTTTTCTATGTGACCCTAGAACATTTTCTTATTTAACGTTGTGTTTGTTCGTTGATATGGCAGGAAAAATGGGTGTATTAGAACTAATTTCTAGTAATACTTGAACATGGAAAGGTTAGACACATAGGTGGATTGTAAAAGAGGTGTATAGTAACCATAAAGAAAGCAGTAAAAGGAGCAAATTGTGTGCGGGCATAAACGTGAAGGACGGGGCTTCTGTAGGCTGTTGAGGGAGAATCCTGCGGTGGGGGGGCGATCCTGGTCTGTCTTAGTCCATGTGAGCTGCTTTGACAAAATACCACACGGGGTGGCTTATAAATAACAGAAATGTATTGCTCCTAGTTCTGGAGGCTGGGAGTCTGAGATCAGGGGGCCAGCAGGGTCAGCGAGGGCCCTCTTCTGGGCGGCAGACTTCTCGCTGTGTCATCGCATGGCAGAAGGGGCAGGGAGCTCCCTGGAGCCTCTTTTACAAGGGCACTGATCCCCTTCACAGGGGCTCCACCCTCACGACCTAAGCACCTCCCAAAGGCCCCGCCTCCTAATACCATCACCTTGGGCATTAGGTGTTCCACATGTCATGTGACTTTGGGGAGGGGGAACACAGACATTCCGGCCCTAGCTCGGTTATAGGGAGCCTGAAGCCTCCATATGTCATGGTGCCCAGGGAGGCCTTGTGTGGGCGCGTCCCCAGCTGCAGCTCGCCTTCGGAGCCCAGAGTCTGCTGGAGACACCAGTGTGAGGCCTGCAGCCCTGCGTCGTCATCATGCGTGGTGCCCAGCTCCTCCGTGGCTTCAAGCCTTGCACTTCCCTGAGGTGGGCGCCCTCCAGCAACCCTACAGGGGCCAGCTGTTGGGGGCTGGAGCAGACTCGGGGCGACCTTGGAATTGTGATGGAGTGATCCCATGGCTGAGGAATGGGATTGGAGACCGGAAGCTCCCTGAAGGGCCTTTTGGGTGTTGGGTAACCCATCTACGATGCGGTGACACAGGGAGTGGGCAGCACCCCATCTTCCAAGGGAAACATAGTAGCTCCAGCTGCAAGGGGTCCACATCAAAAGTTGCCAAAAACTTTTGAGACACTCTTGACTCCTTTCTCTGATGCGCCACATCTAACCCACAGCAAGTCCTGTGACTTTACCACCAGTATTTATCCAGAATCTGACCACTGTGCTCCCCCCACCGCTGTCACCCAGGCCAGGCCATGTGTCATCTGGATGATCACATTAGCCTCTTAATTGCTCTCTCTGCTTCCACCCTTTTCTTTCTTCGCCTGTTCTCAACCCAGCAGCCAGAGGGACCTGGTTAAAACTCAAGTCAAATCAGGTCAGTCCTGGGCTCAAACCCTCTAATCACTGCCGTCTGACTGTGAGCAAAAGCCAGAGTCCGTCTGAGGGTCTGCGTGGGCCACCAGCCAGGCACAGTCCCACTTCAGGGCCTTTTCACTAGCTGTTCCCTCCACAGGAACGGTGTTTCCCCCACCGGGACTCTCATCCCCTAGACATTTGAATGGCTCTGTCCCTCACTTTTTTCATGTCTATACTATAATGAGTCTTCTCCGGGCGGCATGTGACAAGCCTTTAAAAATTGCACACACCCCCAGCACTCCCTCTCTGCTCCACTTTCCCCCTTGGCGTCTATCACCATCTGACATGTTACATATTTTTCTTATTTATTTTACCTACTGTTTATAACCGCCACCCCCACTACCTACTAGAATATAACCTCCATGAGGGAAGGAATTTTATCTGTTTTGATTACCATGGTAGCCAGTGCCTGGCCCATGCTAGGCAGTCAGTACATATTTTTGTATTGGAATCAATGAATAACGCAATTAGGACCCCCCGTGTCAGTCTTCTTTTTGGAGACGGAGTTTGGGGTCTTTACTGCATGTCAGAGCCTCCATTTGATGGGGAGTCCAAGCCAAATCAGCAGTGTCCCCAGGTCATTGCCTGAGCAGCGACTCCCAGGGTTATGGCTGCCGGTGATCTCAACGCCAGGACTAGAGACATGTCACCTTCCACATTACTGCTTCACCGTGGGTTAATGGCCTCAAATAATGGCCTCTGGCTTCCAATTCCTCATCTCCTTGGAGTCCAGGTTCAGATTCTAACAGCAGGGCATCCACCTCTTGTGTTCTCAGGGCCACATCCTGAGCCTTCCTGTTTATTCTAGGAGCAACTCCTGGAGGCTGTCTTAAGAAAACAAAGTTCCGTGCCCGATCCTGTCGATCTTTTGTCACGTGCTTTTATCATCTAAGATGTGGACCCCTTGCAGCTGGACCCCTCGTGGACCCCTTGCAGCTGGAGCCACACACTTCCCATTCTATGAAAATGTTTTCTGATCCTTGGACATGCGTGCGCCCCCCCCCCCCCCAAATGAGACCATCCACTTAGAACTCTACACTCCCCTTATATAATGGGGTGCTGCCCGCTCCCTGTGTCAGTTCCAAAGCCATAAGGAACCCACTCAGCCTGCATTGCTCCAGACAGAGCCAAGGCTGTGTGCTTTCAGTTTAATTGTGGTTGTTTTTTCTGCAGCCTCTTTTGGGGCTGTGTGTCCCTGTGCGTCCTGCCATCTGGGCTTCTCTGATGTGGCCTGACTTCCTCTTCCAAGAGTCCTCCCCTCTCTGAGTGGGGCAGGAAAAGCAGGCAAGGGGACACCAGATGCTGTAAGTTCCTTCCGGCAAAGCCCCAGGAGGCATTTCTAATGCTGAGTCAACGATTCAGTTTGCACCTATTTCATATGTACATGACGTTTTCAAAATAAGGATCCATTTCTCTTTTCTTACATTTTTTTCCCAAATAGCTTAATCTCCAGGTTGTTTTATTTAGTTTGTCTAATCAGTGCCCAGAAACCCCGTGTGTGGCTATGATTTATCCCACACTGTTTGCTGGATAATAAATAAATTCTTTCCTCTTGGAGAAAAAGGCACTTTCTCCTCCAGACACTAGGAAAGACTGAAGACGTCCCTCCTGTGATGCTTATGTGGACAGAGTTGGTCCTTCTTGGGTTTTGTTATTTCAGAACAAATATGGTAAACTGTTTTCCCCTTGGTTACTATAGAGAAGAGATTATTTGCCTTTCTCTTAGGGCTTCTGAAAATAATAGATTACATATTTGGGAGGGTTTTTTTTAGATCTGGTTAATGTGAGATAGAGAGGATTGCTCCCAGGATGACATTGTTTGGTTTGGGAAGTATTCTCCCGGTTGCCCAGCAACAGGCTCTTGGAGACGGGAGTGGACTGCGTTGTCCCTGGCAACCGTTGTTACTCAGCAAACAATGAGGGCCAGCAAGCAGCGCCAGGACTGCAGACTCCAGGCTTTAATTGAACATCTGCATATATTTTTCCCTGATGAAATTATGTTTGAGTTTGATCTGCAATGACAGGTAGAGCTGGGTCCACTTGGGGTCTACTTAGAAGAAAGCATATTGTCATGTTGACATCTCACCCTGTATACACACCAAGAAGGGATGTTGGAAAAATAACTTTTAGTCTTTTGAATCTGTCCTACACTGCTCTCAACTGGAGACTTATTTCAGTCTTAAGTGGAATTTCTTTCTTGATCTAATTTCTCGTGTTTGTAAAATCATTACCCGGCCAACCTACTACCGGCCAACCTACTACCGTATGTCCCTGAGGAGCTGCAACTTCTGGAGGCTTCTCAGCATGAAGCTTTCATCCTGCTGCCCGAGAGTATTGGAAAAGCCAACAGCTGAACCCCGATGGCTCACACGGAAAGACATCCACATGCAAGGCTGACCGAACCCAGAACCTTCCCGTTCTTCAGTATTCCTGTTGAGAAGTTGGTGACCCTGAGGGGAACGTGTATGTTATATCAGGGGAAGAAGGGCGCTCCCACTAAAAGGAGCGTGGAAAACCCTCAGCTATTGATGAGCACTTTGCAGCCACCTCGTGGATTGTGATCAAAACAGTGTCACTCCCCGCCTCCTCCGGGGTAGCCAGAGGTAGGGCTGTTTACCAGGGCTGGTTGCTGAGGTAAACACGGCCTGAACGTCATGCAAAGGCAGTGGTGACACATTACTTTCCCTCCTCTCTGCACCGCCCCCCGCCCCCGCCCACCAAGCAGGGCTATAAATTGAGAAATATTAGGCAGTGCAGGGTTTTTTGGTGGAGACTTGACTCTGCCTCATTCACCTCGAGTGCAGTGTCTGACTAACGCAGCCACAGCCGCAAAAGTGCCACCCGTGTCAGAACACCACAGCCCGTGGTCAGTAAAACAGCCCATTGGTCAGACTTGCTTTATTTGTATGGTGGGCATTCTTTTTTTTTTTTTATCTTTTAAGGGCGTTCATCCTGTAGCCCCAAGAAAATGTTCATTGCACTTTCGTGCCAACATTCCCCCTGATGTCTTAGGATGATTTAAAGTATCTGAACAAGTTTCCCAGCTTTACTTTTGCAGCCAAATCTTATAATGGGGTGTCATTTGTGTTCTAAAACAAGTAAAAGCAAGCTTGTGTTTTTAAAAAAAAAAATAAGCAAACTCATTAGCCACCAGCCCTGTTAGATGCAGTAATTAAGATCCAATTACAGTGAGTGTTGCTGGAATCAACATAAGTTCTGATTTACACGAAGGTTCCCCAGAGGTTCATTCGAATTCATGATTCTTCCTGCAGCCTGTTGCAGAGGGATGGTAGATAGTCGCTAAGTACTGAAAAAGATAAATTCTTCCAGAAGAAATGCTATCCTGTGTTCCAGGGAATTATTTTATACCCAGTCCCAGTGTGGGCAAGTCGTTTTTCAGGAATTATATTTTCTTTTAAATGGATTATTACTTTTTAAAATTTCCCGTGGAAATACTTTACCCCATATCAGGCTTTGCAGCTTGGGTCAGCCACTTAGCATCTTGGTAAATCCTTCATCTGTCCGGTAAGAGAACTGAGCTAAGTGATTTTTAAGGGCCCCCCCTGGGCTGTGATTTCAAGTGGAAGTTCTTGATTTTTAGGGGGCTATGTCTCTGCTTTTAAATTCCAGAGTGAAGTGGTGATAGGAAGGGAGAGAGCGTGTAAATTGGAAAGGTCCCGTGTGTGATGCTGGCAGGATGAGGAAAGCCAGCCTCCTCTTTGCCTGAGTCAGTAGTGGAGGTACTGCCCATGGCCCGAAGTTGTTGGCTGTCCCTGGGGGACGGGACAGGAGACCCCTGACACTGGGCCACCCTGTCCTGTGCCAGGTTGTCACCCAGGAGATGCTGTTGAGGAAGGAGCTCCTGGCCCATCCTTTGTCGTCCTGCCTTGCTCCTCCTCCGCCCTCTGGCTCTCTGGGGCACTCTGAAGACTCAGAAGGTGGGATAAGAGGGGGAAAGTTAAGTCAGCCTCCAGCCTGGCCTCAGACAGCCTCTCCAGCTGTCCACATTTTCACTGGCCTCACACATTCCCCACCTGCTGGAGAGGGTGCAGAAAGGAGGAAAAAAGGCAGAAACCAGGGTGCAAGTGAGGGAAAAGAAAGGCTGGTAAGAGGAGGAGGTATAATCCAAAAACAACACACCTGTGACATTGGGCCTCAGAACGTGGGGTCAGGGACCCGTAACCAACTGGAGACAGAGGCTGGAGGCTGGCTCGATACAGGTGGGCAGTGCAGGCGGGCAGCACAGGGCAGCAGGGCCCTTGTACCGCCATTCACTTCAAAACATGTCTGGAGAGTCGTTACGAGGAACGTGGCCAGGGGCCTGGAGTGAGGAGAGGGAGTGGGAGGGGACCCCAGGGTGACTGAGACCCAGACTTGGTTTTCTCAAGGAGGCCTGGCTAGTCCAGGACACCTGTGTGATGGAGCAGAACTGGGGGCACCGAGCAACGGGAACAGTTTTGTTCATTAGAAACGCCCTGTGTCTAAGGCCTTGACCTTAGACCAGTGGGTCTCAGTAGGGACACTGGGTGATGTCTCAAGATGTTTGTGCTTGTCACAGCTGGAGGACGGAGGTACCTGCCATCCCCGGTGGAGGCCAGGGATGCCGCTGCAGCCCCTGCAGCGCCCAGGACAGACCCCAGAGCTGAGAATGACCCTGCCCCCATGTCAGCAGTGCCCAGGTCAGGAAAAACGCCCTGGATGCTGAGGTGATTTAACGGAGGGTGTAACATGCTCACCGCCATGCATCTGTCCACTTTGATCCTGCAGGTGGGTTTCCTACTGCCCCCCACCCTGTGAACTGAGCAGCCCTTCTGTTCTTAGCTGTCACGAGGGACAGGGGTCTCTCCAGCCTGGCCTCGGCCCTGCTCCTTGGGGGCCCATCCGCCTCATCCTGACTGGTGCCATGGTGGCTGCAGGGCTGATGGAGACTCCTGGCCAGCCTCCACTGGCCCTCCCTGCTAAGTGGCTGCCACCCACCTTGTCACTGCGGGCCTGGACCTCTGGAGCCACACTGGCCACCTTCGATTCTGCAAGATGTTGGCTTGTGTGTGGAAGCAGCACAGGGCGGTGTGGAGGCCCACGCGCGGACCCCACAGGCCCGGCGCCAAGCCTGGAGGCTGCGTGCCCGCCCCAGTTCAGCACTGTGTCAGGAATCAGAGGACGCCTGGCTTTCCTACAGTGACAGTGAAAGCCTTTACAGAGCAGGGGAGAGGTTGTAGAAGATGCACCACGCCCTGATGGAGAGCGGATGTGAGCACATGAGCTTGTGAGGTTCGAAGAAGACAGAGAGGGACGTGGGAAACAGATGGCGCCAGCCTCCAGTGGGGGGGAGTAAAAGCAGGTGTGGCATGTGCATGGTTGGTCAGGGGGCCAGCCTGGACTTCATCTGTGCGGACAACTCCTATGGGAAAGCACGGGGACAGTGGCTGTTGGCATCCTTATTTACACGCTCCCTCCAGTTATGAGAATGGATAGAGCCATTTCTTAATGTGAACCAGACAGGGCGGAACGTGCAAGTCCAACCTTCGTTCACATGAATCCTAGGAGTCAGTTCGTAGCTCTAGTGACATACACTACATGCGGAGACTCCAAGCAAAACACTGAGCTCCTGCTATTATTTTGAGTTCTCGTGGTCGTGGGTTTGAGGAGCAATTTATATGGGAAGGAAACAGCGCTCTGCGTGATACAGATGCAGGAGACGTGGGGGGGGGGGGTCTTACAAACCTGTGCCTCCCGCTGTTAAAGGAGGAATACCTGGTGCAAATCCAGCTTGCCCCTTCATGCTGTGTGGCCTTTGGCACGTCGCTTGAACTCTCTGAGCCTCAGCGTGTGTGTTGTTTCTAAAACGGGGGTGCTATCGGAGTAGCTTCCTCAGAACTAAGTGAGAACATGCTTGACCCACAGTCTGGTGCACAAGCACTGCTTCCACCATGCTGACTGTCTTTGGGGTTCTCGCCCCCTTCCTTTCTACTAGGTCATACAGTTGACCCTTGATCAACACGGGTTAGGGGTGCCAACGCCCACACAGTTGAAAATCTACATATAACTTTTGACTCCCCCCAAAACTTAACTACTAATAGCCTACTGTGGACCGGAAGCCTTACCGATAACATAAACAGTTGAGTAACACATATTTTGTAAGTTACATGTATTAGATACTGGATTCTTACAACAAAGTCAGCTTGAGGAAAAATGTTATTAAGAAAATCATATGGCTCATCTACGAGTTTTTTCAGATTATCGCATATCTCCAAAATATTTTTCCAACATACTTACTGTAAAAGCTCCACATATAAGTGGACCTGTGTAGTTCAAACCGTGTTGTTCAAGGGTTGGCTATATCTTATTTATCAAGCACTGGCTGGGATCCAGGCTCGAGGCGGGCATGTCCAGTACATCATTCCACTACGTCCTCCCCACCCCTTTTGCAGATAAAGAAACTGAGGCCACAGCGAGTGACAACTGAGATCTGAACTTGGTTGTATCTGAGTCCAAAGTCCATTCTGCCCCTCCCCCGCTCAGCTGGACACTCACCTCAGCGTGTGTTCAAAAGTCGAGTTTCTTATTCATACGAGGAAGGGAGGCTGTTAAGTCTTTTCCCTGATAGAACTAAGATCCACGGGCGGGTTGAGAGGTAGGAAGGGAGCCAGCTGTCCCTTTCTTTGCTGCGCTCCTCAGAGCAGGGCTGTCAGGCTGGCTGGGCGTCGACGGTCAGCAGGTCTGGGTCGCCCAGAGGCTGCGCTGCCCCGTGAATGTGAAGGGCACGCCGGGAACTGGCTGGCGCCGGGCACTCAGGCTTCTCAAGGCCCTTGGCCTCAGAATGTCCTGGCCCCCACCTGGGTAGTCACCTTTGATGGACATAGAATATGCATCCACTCTGGAGGCAGATCAGACTTCCAGGTGTGTGACCAGGAGGCAGGGACTGCACTAGGTCCCTGAGAGGTGGCACCTGGCAGAGACAGCAGGGCTGGTCACCAGGTAGATGTGGCCCCGAGGCAGAAGGAGATCCCTGACGATTTGGAACAGCTCAGTGGCTGAGGAAACACACAAATGGCAAGTTTGGCGGGAAAAGTTCCCTTTTGGATTTATTGTGGCACCTGAGGGACGCCCAGGTGTGGGAAGCAACAGGAAATGGAGCCTGGAGCTGGGCAAGTGGGCAGTGTTGGAAGTCGTGGTGTAGGGACGTCACCCATGCCAAGGTGACAGAGCCCGGGAAGGGGAGGCCCGACGGTGCAGCATGGGATGCAGAAGGGCCAGAGCAGGAACTGAGAAGCCACCATCAGATTGAGGAAGAGACCAGAAATGGGGATAGAATCGCAACGAGCAACAGCAAACACTACGGAGAGGAAGTTCAGATGAGCCTGAAAACTGGCCCTGAAGACGTGGGGCTGTTGTGAGACCAGAGAGAGGCTAAGATGCCAGATAACACAGGCTGCCTCCCCAGATCCTGGCCTAGCAAAGGAACTAAGGCAGGGGGGTCATGGTGGTGATGGGCGTGACTCGAAGCCGGCGTGACAGAATGAGCTGTGAGCTGCAAGAATGAAACGCAAGCAAAAGGCAGAGGACAGCCTGCTATGCAGGTCCTCTGTGGAGACGGAGTCTCTGGGACACACACCACACCTGGGTCAGGGCTCTGGAAAGAACCCGAGAGTAACCGGTGACTGTCTCTGTCACAGCCACTCAGCCCTGCGATTGTAGCAAGAAATCTGCCATAGAAAATGCGTGATGGGCGCTGAGAATGCTAGGAAGAGAAGAGTGGAAAGGTGGGGACCAGAATCTGGGCAGACAGAGGGAGACCTGGGCCAGGACGGGTGGGCTAAGGGCAAGGGGCAGAGGACATGGGGTGGATTATGCAGTGGGGTGCAGGGCTGAGAGCTGGGGAGAAGCTGTGTCAGAAAGTGGGTGATGGGGTTACAATTTCAGAGCCAAAACCCAGGATGAGAAAGTTATCTGTGGCGAAAAACCTGTGTTGTGCGATTTTCTCCGATATGCATATGTGCAAATATGTAAACATAGGTCCCTCCCTCCCCCTGCCTCCGTTTACTTTTAAGAATCATTGATTTTTCCCTATCCGGACTAGTCAACATTCAGTTTAATAGAAACTATCTGGAGTAAGATCATGGCTGTGGGGTCTTCTGAGTGGCTTGGGCCATTTTTCTCTAATTAGCCTGTGTTTTGTGTGTATGTACATTCATGTGTGTTTTGTGTATATGTGTTTGTGTATATGCATGTTTCTCTGTGGGCACGTATGTACGTTTTTGTGCCCTGTGTAGGTGGGTGTGTTTGTGTATACGTGTGTATTTGTGAGCGTATGCATGTGTGTACATATATGTGCATGTGGGTTTTTGTGTGGGCACTTGTGCATGTGTTTGTACGTGTGTGTATATGTGTGCGTGTACAACACTTCTCGTGCCCACTGTCCCTTCGCAGAAAAGTGCTAACGGTTGGTCTCCCGCTCAGCACTGCTCAGCACCTAGTTTCTATTCCCTCTGATGTGGTGAACTTTGGGGCACCTGCCCCTCAACCTGGGGAGAATTGCCATTTCCTGGAAACCAAGTCTTGTGATGCTTCAGGCTATGGAATTGGGAGCCTGCCTAAGACAATTACTGGGTGAAAATGTTGGGGAAGGCTGGAGGGTTTTTTAATTCTCATTTTCCCCTGAATCCATGATGTCAGTTGCAACTAAAATCAGTTTACATCCAAAACAAGGTAACCAGACCTTAGCTTGGACAATTTTTAAATTGATAATGAAGTCATGTCTCTTAAAGAGGGAAGTAAGTGAGTGCTCCCATTCGGACAGGGAAAGGCTGCTGTCTTTTGAGTTCAGAGTAGCCAGTCCTATGCCACCAAGGACAAGAGCCTGTGACTTCAGGGGCCAACTGGGGCCTGGCTGTGCCTCCCGCCCCCTGTGTCCTGCCTAGAGCGCTTTGGATAGACGGCCAGTTTCCAGGGCTCAGGCCTGATCCTGTGCTGGAGAAAGAGGGAGAGTTTGGCTACTGAAAAGGAAACAGGAACAGATGCCCAGTTCTTACCAAAAGAAAAAGGAATTTGAACTCTGAAGATACTTTATTCCAGAGAAACTCCGAGCCAGCCCTGGTCCTTCAAAGTCCATTGCTGCAAAAGAAAACATTTAAGAACTGCTTGAGGAGTAACGTGTTGCTCAAAAAATTTAGGCAAAGAAAGTCTAATGGGTCTCCCTTAATATAAATTGGAATTTGATACTTTTGGAAATAGCGGAGAGCCTCTAAAGGGTCCCTTGTTTTTCCCCCTCTAATTCCACACTCCTTGTTTGACAGAATTGTGACAATTTTGTGTCCAGGTCACTATAGTACCCTCTTTGTTATTCTTAACCTGTCAGCAAGTTCATTTCACTCTCAGCTGTTTATCCAGCTCATTTCTCAGACATCGCACGTTTGCTTAGAACAGTGGTTCTCAATCGGGTGACCCTGCTCCCCAGGCGACATTCGGCAGTGTCTGGAGACTGTGGGCAGGGGGAGGGGGTGCTCCCAGAGGCCAAGGATGCTGCTCAGCCCCCCACATTGCCCAGGACACAGAATGTCTGCAGTGCCTGGGCTGAGATCCCTGCGTTTGTGTCTACTGGGTGTCGGGAGTGATCCAAGTGCGAGAAAGGACGTAGTTTCTGCCATGGCTCCCACGTAAAAGGCTCCACTTTTCGGCAATGGGAAATATGGACACTTAGTTCTCCAAATATACGGATCTCCTCTTGGAGCGTGGAGCTGAGCAGGGCTGTGGTGAGGGCCAGGCGGGGGCCACACACAACAGGGACAGTTAAGACAGAACCTGAACCACTGGACCATCACCTCCTCCTTAGATCTGGCCTCAGATTGAAGGGGATCCAAGAGAAGGAAATGGACCTCATTTTTCTGGGCACCATAATAACACTCAGAATGGCAACACAAGCATCAGGCAGAAGCCAGGGTTTGAAAGAACTCTTGAGAGTGTTCTGGACTTGTTGCTTCTTGTTCATGTGGAAGAAATTCATTGCTTTCTTGGGGCACATGAACCCTGGTGCCATCCAGATGCCACCAAGTACCAGGAGAGCGTGAGCCAACGGCCTGAGGCCCCTGTCTCCTCCCAAAGTAAAAGTAAAAGGCTGTGTGTCTCCCCAAAGTGGAAGGTAATTAGCCAATCACAATGAAGGGAGCTAATAACATTTTGTGTGCCCTTTCCTAATTTCCCAGAGATGACCACATGTTTTCTAAGTATTGATCAGACCTCTGTTAGGCAGGTGACCCCTGCACTTGGCATATGGAGGAAGAAATAGAAAGGAGATGCTTCAGTCCTGGTGAGTCAGCGCAGGGCCAGGAGCAGGCCCAGAAATTGCCCTCAGCATTTCCTGCATTTCCTTTCCTGTCATTACTGGTTACCAGGTAACCAGAGTATTTTCCTATAAACAGCTGCGTCTTCCCTTGGTGCCTGGGCAGATTCATTCACCGAGGCTATAACCCAGGGCTGCTGACCAGCGGTCTCACAGTGTCCTCGCACATGTACTCAGGAGCCTCGGCAGATGTCCCACTGCTGAGTGTCCTTGGCAGCATCTCCACAAGGTCACATGTGCCTTCTAGGCACTGCTGCTGGCCAAGAAGGGGAAGGCGCAGCAATGACGCTGTCCTTTCCTATTTATTTCTCCAGTCTGCCCTTGCCTTGCATCAGATGGCAAATGAAACGTACTTGGCTTATAAACAACACACCAGGCGAGTTTCTGAGCTACCGGGAGCTTTTGGCCGACCTGGCCGGGCTGAGTTGTGTTGGAGGCCCCTCTTCTTTGTATTGGCCAGCTAAGGCCCCTGGACCCCACTCTAGAGGGGCCACAGATGAAGGGAGTCAGAGAAAGAACGCATGGGGCCTAGCATCGGGAAGAAAAACAGGAGAGAGGACAAATGAATATGACAGACAGAGACTGAATGGTTCCCAGTTCATATAGCAAGTTCAAGCTCAGAGCAGAAGCACAGACCTGCACTCATACCTATGAAATGCATCTAAGGTGACTGTGATCGCCAGAGACCTGACCCCAGCTGAGCAGGTGGAGGGGGTTGGGAAGGGTGGGGAGGCAGGGGGATGTGTGTTGAATTCAGGGATCCCACACTTCACGCTGAATGTGGCTGATCCAGGCCCTGGACCCGGGCCGGCTACCTCCTTTCCCTGCTGACGATCCCTGTTCTGCCAGACGGAGGAGTCACTGGCATCCAGCCTCTCACCTTCTGGAAGGATCTCAGGAACTGCCACCCTTCAAGGTGGCATTGCTAGCATGGCAAACCAGCAATGAAACATACTTGTACTTACTCTTTTTGGTGGAAAGCTAATAGCCAGATTGGTTTGTTTGTTTAACTTTTTATTATGTAAATTTCACACATCAACAGAATCAGCACACAGATAATGAGCCCCATGTGGCCCTCAGCTACACTGGCCTCTGCAGTTACCAGGCTTCTGCCTTTCTTGTACCACTTATATCCACAGCCATTCCATTGTGTTTGTGGGATTTTTCAGCCTCAAATTTATACACAGGAAATGCACAAATCTTGGCTGTCTAATATTGACAAATGGATATTCTGTGTCACTCGCACACTCTCATCCTCCCTGGGAATTTCCCGCCTGTCCCTCCCAGCCATCCCCGCCCCCACACTGCTCTGATTTTTAGTTAAACCTGAGATTAGTTTTCTCCATTCTACACAATGCACTCTTGGGTCCAGTTTCTTTCACTCAGCTTGGTGACTGAGATTCCGCCGGGTGTTGCATCTATCAGAGTTCACTCCTTTGTATTAACGGATAGTATTCCCCTATTAGCTTTGTAGCGTTATCTGTTTGTATTTTTTAGTAGTTGTTTTAGGAATTACCATATGCCTTTGTAGTTTACCACAATCTAGTTTCTCGTCCATTCTCCTGATCATGGATATTTGGGTTATTTCTGCTTTTTGGCAATTGTGAATAAAACAGCTATGAACATGCTCTTACAAGTATTTTTGAAGACATATATTTCCATTTCTTTTAGATAAACATCTAGGGGAGGAATTCTGGGTTAAGGGGTAGGTTGAACTTTCTAGAAAACTGCCAAACCGCTTTTTCCAGTGTGGTTGTATCATTTTACATCATCATGAGTGTGTGAGGGTCACGATTTCTCCATGTGCTGACAACATTGGCTGTTGTCAGATTATTTTATTTTAACCTTTCTAGTGAGTGTTTAATGGTCCCTGTGGTTTGGTTTGCATTTCCCTAGCGACTGACAGTGTTACGCACCAGTTTACATCCATTTTGAGTGTCTGTATCTTCAGGAAGTGCCTGTTCAAGTCTTCTGCCCACTGGGTTATTTGTCTTCCTATTACTGAGTTGTAAGACCTTTCCATATAGTGTGAATAAAAGACCTTTGTCAGATTCATGTTTTGCAAATAGTTGCTCCCAGACTGTGGCTTACGGATTTGTGTTCTTTAATGAAATCTTTTAATGAGCAGAAGATTTAAATTTGGATGAAATCTAATTTATCAAGTTTTTCTTTTATGCTTATGACTTTCTGCATCCTGTCTAAGAAACCTTTGCCTACACCTCTGTGTTTTCTCTTAGAAGTTTTATAGTTTTAGCTTTTATGTGTAAGTCTGTGGTCTAACTTGAAACCATATTTTATATGGTGTGAGGTAGGGATTGAGGTGGGTTTCTTTTTTTTTCTTTCCGTATGGTATACAATTTGTTTAAATAACTTTTCTTCCTCTGTTGAATTGTCTTGACACCTTTATCAAAAATCAGTTGAGGAGGAAAAGAGCTGAGTCTTTATTGGAAAAAAAAAATTGACTGACAACGTAAGTATGGGTTATATTGGTTGTATATTGCTGGATTTTATTTATTAGTATTTTATTAGGATTTTTGCGTGTGTGTTCATGAGAGATGTTGGGCTAAATAGTTTTCTTGTAGTATCACTATCAAGTTTTGGTGTCAGGGTTTCGCTGACCTCGTAAAATGAGGCATGAGGTATTCTTTTCTCTATTTCCTGATGGAATTTGTGTATTAATTTCTTTTTCAGTGTTTGGTAGCATTCACCAGGGAAACTGTCTATACCTGCAGTTTTCCTTGTAGGGAGTTGTTTGATAATATTCAATTTCTTTGTTAGATATGACATTCACATTTTTTGTTTCATGTTGTATCTGTTTTGGTATGCTGTGTTTTTCAAAACAGTGTTCATTCAATCCAAGTTGTTGAATTTATTAGCTAAAATTGTTCATAATAGTTCCTTATTATCATTTTGATTTCTGTAAGATTTGTAGTGATATATCTTGTTTCATTCAGTGATATTGGCAATTTGTGATTTTTTTTTCTTTTCTCTTTCTTATCAGTGTTTTTTTAAGGGGTTGTCAGTGTTGTTGTCTTTTTCCCCCTAAGAGTTTTTTTTTTTTTTCAGAGTAGTTTTAGGTTCATAGCAAAGTTGAGAGGAAGGTACAGAGATTTCCCATATCTCCCTGCCCTCACACAGGCACAGCCTCCCGTTATCAACATCCCCACCAGATGGGACATTTGTTACAATTGATGAAACCTACACTGACATGTCATAATCACCCAAAGTCCATACTGTACATTAGGATTCATCCTTGGTGTTGTACTTTCTATGAGTTTGGAAAAATGTATATTATCATACAGAGTATTTTCACTGCCCTAAAAATGCTCTGTGTTCCACCTACCCTGTTTCCCCGAAAATAAGACCTAGCCAGACAATCGGCTCTAATGCGTCTTTATTTGTTTCCTCCATGTCTTTTCATGGCTAGATAGCTCATTTCTTTTTGGAAGAAATTAAACAATTTTGAAGAAATTTAGGTTTTGTTTATTTTCTCTATTGTTTGTGGAATTTTTTATCTCATTGTTTTTCTTTATTATTTTCTTAAGTTTAATTTGCTCATCTTTTTATAGCTTCCTCAGGTTGAAAATATAAATGATTGATTTTTAAGCCTTTCTTTCTAATATAAGCTTATAAAGCTAAACATTTCCCTCTAGACACTGCTTTAGATGCATCCCATAATTTTATTTTATTTTTAATTTGGGAAGGGGAACAGGACTTTATTGGGGAACAATGTGTACTTCCAGGACTTTTTTCCAAGTCAAGTTGTTGTCCTTTCAATTTTAGTTGTGGAGGGTGCCATTCAGCTTCAGGTTGTTGTCCTTTCAGTCTTAGTTGTGGAGGGCACAGCTCAGCTCCAGGTCCAGTTGCCATTGCTAGTTGCAGGGGGCACAGCCTACCATCCCTTGCGGGAGTCGAAACCGGCAATGTTGTGGTTGAGAGGATGCGCTCCAACCAACTGAGCCATCCGGGAGCTCAGCGGCAGCTCAGCTCAAGGTGCTGTGTTCAATTTTAGTTGCAGGGGGCGCTGCCCACCATCCCTTGCGGGAGTCGAGGAATCCAACTGGCAACCTTGTGGTTGAGAGCCCACTGGCCCATGTGGGAATCGAACCGGCAGCCTTCGGAGTTAGGAGCATGGAGCTCTAACTGCCTGAGCCACCGGGCCGGCCCTCCCCCGATTTTTGATACATGGTATTTTCATTATCATTCAGTTCAAAATATTTCCTAATTTCTCTTATGGTTTATTCTTTGACCCATAGGTTATCTTAGAAGTGTATTGTAAATTTTCTAAATATTTGGCATTTTTCTAGATATCTTATTGATGTACATGTGGCCAAAATACAAATATGCTCTGTATAATTGTAGTATTTTGAAATGTATTGAGACTTGCTTTATGACCCAGAATATGATTCATCTTCGTGAATATTTCATGTACATCTGAAAAGAATATATAGGATTTGGTTGTTGTGTTCTATAAATGTCAATTAGATCAATGTGGTTGATAGTGTCAGTCAGATATTCTATATCCTTACTGATATTTGTGTTTAGTTTCTATCAAAATTACTGAGGGGAGGGAAGGGTGTTTAAAATCTCCAACTATGATTATTTATCTATTTCTTCCTTAGTTCTGTTGATTTTTTTTCTTCATTTATTTTGAAGCTGTTTTACTGGGTTCATACACATTTATAATGATTATGTCATCCTGATAAATTGATAATTTTATCATGTTGTAATGTCCCTCATCTCTAGAAATATTTTCTGTCTTGAAGTCTATTTTGTCTGATTATTGTAGCCACTCCAATTTTCTTAAGATTAAAATTTGCATGGTATATCCTTTTCCATCTTATTATTTTACATCTGTGTGTGCCTTTAGGGATTTTTTTAGGCAACAGGATCTTTTTTTTTTAATCCAGGCTAATCATTTCTGCTTTTTCATTCAAGTGTTTAATCTGTTTACATTTAATGTAATTGTTAATATGTCTGGATTTAGGAAAGCCATTTTGCTATTTGTTTCATCTGTCTTTTTGTTCTTCTGTTCTTCATTCCCAGCTCTCTTTTGGGATATGCAAATATGTTTAGTATTTAATTTTAATCCTCTTTAATTTTTAACTATATCTCTTTGTATTTTTAGAGGTTAGCTTAGGAATTGTAATATGTTTTAATTTATCACAAACTAGATAGGAGTTATTAATAATATGTTACTGTATGATATAAAATACCTTGCATGTGTAATTCCATTTACTTCCTTTCCTTTGTGCTATTATTGTTATGTAGATTACATCTACATATTTATCATTTCAAGTGATCTTTATTCCTTCTTGTAGATCCAAGTTTACTATCTGGTGTTAATTCCCTTCATCCTTAAGAACTTCCTTTTGCATTTCTCATAGTGTAAGCAGCAAAATTTTTCAGGTTATGTTTATCATAAAATATCTTTATTTCACCTTCCTTTTAAGAATAGTTTTGCTGGGTATGGAATTCTGAGCAATAGTGTTTTTTTCCCCCACCATGTTAAAGATGTCATTCCATTGTCCTCTGGTCACTATTGTTACTGATGAGAAGTTGGTTGTCATCCATGCCATTGTTGCCCTGAATGTGTGTAGTTTTTCTCTGACTGCTTTCAATTCTCTCTCTCTCTCTCTCTCTCTCTCTCTCTCTCTCTCTTTTTTTCTCTCTCTCTCTCTCTCTCTCATTTTACTAGTATAACCATGACACACCTAAACTGGTTTATCCTTCTTTGGGTTCACTGAGCTTTTTAGACCTATACGTTGATTTCTTTCATCAAATTGAAGAGATGTTTGTTCATTCTTCAAATATATCTTTTTTCTATCTTATTCTTTCCTTTTCTTCTGGAACTCATGTTAGACTGCTTATTCTCTTCAATTTTTCCCTCGGTTCTTTGGGTTGGGTAAATTCCGCTGCTCTATCTTGAAGTTCATTGACTCTTCCTTCTGCCATCTCTAATCAGTTGTTGAGCACATTCAGTGAAATTTCCATTTCAGTTATTGTACTTTTCAGCTCCAGAATTTCTATTCGGTTCTCTTTATAGTTTCTCTTACTCGGTTGAGTTTCCTATATAATTCATTCATTGTGCACACAACGTCCCTTAAGTTCTTAAGCATATTTTTAGTAGTTGCTTTATCTGTATCACCTAGATTGATTTGGTTGTAATTAACTCCCTTTTTCTTTTTCTCGAGTATGGGTGACACTTTCCCATTTCTTCTCAAGCTCATGGTCTTTATTGGGTCCTGGACTTCATGAATGATGTTATAGAATCTCTGGAGTCTGCTGTGTTCCCCTGATGGCATTTAACTTGGCTAGACTCAAACTCTGTCCCTCCTACAGTGGGCAGCCACTGAAATCACCTTAGTTTTTTTTATGTTCAACCTGATGGTTTTTCTCCAAGACCCGTTGTCTCCCCCACACATGCATGGTTTAAAGATTTGGGTGGACTCTGTAGGCAGATCTGGGGGCTCACCCCCTCTGTGGCTCTCTCTTCCAGGATTTCCCCCTTAACATTCCAAACTCTCTCCTGACACTTCACACACAAGCTGCTGCTTTCTGCCACCCGAGTATTTGTGGATTGGGGTGTACCTAGGGCCCAAAGCCACAGAGTCACTGGCCTTGCCTGTGGCAGTGGCCTTCCAAGGATGGACTCCTGGCAGTGTCTGCCTGCTTTTGTCTCCCTCCAGTGACTTCAGATAGTTGTGTTATTAAAAAATATTTTTCCCAATTTTGTAATTTTTATCTACAGGAGGGTTAGTCCAACCAATCTGCTCCACCATTACTGAAAGCCAGTGCTCTGTTGCATGCCTTTCAGAAAACTTTTTTTTAAATCGTAAACTTTGATGTGCTAAGAGCCCTTGATGAATGGACCCGAATTTTTTAAAAAAATTCAGAAAACTGGATCAGGTTGTGTATCCTACAACCTCGATTATCTCAAATGGGTAAGGAAGGATTCCATGCTCTCTGCAGACAGGCAGTTACGTGTTAATATATCGGACCAGCCAGGCTGGCCCACACATTGCCTGTCAGTCTGCCTGTCTGCTACCAACATCAGGGGATGTTTCTAGGTGGAGTAGAGAGTTAGTCTCTACATTTCCCAGAATAGTCTCAGATATCCTAAAATAACCAGGTAGATTTTAAATTTTCTGAAACCTTTATAAACCTATTTATATTTTTCATCTGTACTCTTGAAATTCAAATTCCATATATTATCTGTTTTATAAAGTACTGTCAGAGAGTCTCGCTATCTGAAATGCTACAGATAATTTTATATAATTCAGTATCAGCTCTAATACTAAAGAGTTATTAAAATATTCATTCATTTGATAAACATGTATCCACCGCCTGAGTTGTGCATGGCACTGAAGCCCTGCACCAAAACCCACTCGTGGCATGCCCTGGTCCCTACTTGTCCCCATGCCCCTCATAAGGACCCTGTTTGAGTTTCTGGGGCTGCCATTCAAAGTACTACAAACTGGGTGGTTTGAAACAACTGAAATGTATCCTTTCAGAGTTCTGGAGACTAGAAAGTGTCAGCAGGGCTGTGATCCCTTTAGGGGCGGGTCCTTCCTGCCTCTTGCAGCTTCTAGAGCAGGGGTGTCCAAACTGCAGACCGCGATCCATTGTTAATTGGCCCGCAGCAAATTCCAAAAATATATTTAGTTTACTTAAATAAACCAGGTGAGGCAATACGTACTTCACCTCCAGTGAGTGGCCCGGCTGTTTGTGTATTTTACCGCATATGGCCCTTGGTAAAAAACGTTGAAAAAAGTTTGGACACCCCTGGTCTAGAGGCTCGCAGCAGCAGTCCTTGGCTTTCCTTGGCTTGTAGCTGCATCGCTCCAGTCTCTGCCTCTGTCTTCACGTGGCCTTCTTCCATGTGTGTGCTTTCTGTCTCTTATAAGAACACTGTCACTTGATTTAGGATCCACCCTAATCCAGTATGGTCTCATCTCATCCGTACGTGATTACATCTGCAAAGACTGTATTTCCAGATAAGATTCATATGAGATTCTGGGTGGACATGAATTTTGGCGGGACACTGTTCAACCCACTTCATCTCCCCAAAGTGATCTCTCCCTTGTGCCCAATGCCTGTCTTACATTGTAAGGGTTACACCTGGCTTCCGGGGTCCAGGATTTGGTGAGCCACTTGTATTCGTGACTTCATCAGCTTCAGGAGCCCATTGTTCTCATTTCCATTTGTCTTTAACAGTTAGCACCTCCATCCTCCTAACAATTTGAGTCACCCCCAGCTTCCCCCTCCAGTCCTGTCATGTTAGTGAGAAGTGACCCCAAGAACTATGCACTGGATTAAGGGCCTGCGGACCTCAAGGTTTTGAATCCACACAGTGTAATTTTTCTACCCACCTTCCAAAACCACATCATTATTTAAACCTAGATTGTATGAACCAGCACCAGCAACTATGGCCCATGGGCCAAACCTGGCCTGTCGCCTGTTTTTATAAATAGTTTTATTAGTGCACAGCCAAGATCATTCACCTACATATCAGCAAAGGCTGCTCTTGTGCCACAATGGCAAAGTCTAGTAGTTGCACCAGAGACTGGATGGTCAAAAACTCTCTGGTCCTTTACAGAAAAGGTTTGCTGATCCTTAAACAATATAAGCTAAATAGTGCGATAAACACAGACAGTGCATGATAAATAATGTGTTAAACCAGGGAACATGTTAGCTTGAAAACTCCATGTGATATTGAATAACTTGCATTCTGGAAGGTGCGATCTGGCCACACTAAGCTGATCATGGGCTCAACGTCTATCACCAACACTCTCACCGCTCTCCTTGCTTCAATAAGGCTTAGACTTTGGAGCAAAATTATTTCTGCCCATGGAACAAGGAACTGGTCTCAGTGAAGTCAGCTTTCTCATTTTATTGCTAGTGGATTCTTTTCACGAAGAGTTCTAGTCCACTTGCTCCTAGTGTCACTGAAGTTACCCACTTCTTAGCTTCAAATGGGACCAAAGTGGTGTCTAGTATGCAAATGACTGATTTAAACATTAGAGAAAACTGTGTATAAGAGACCTCGATTAAGCAACTTCCAAGAGAAAATTCCAAAGGTCGGTTCTGACAGGAAGGCAGAGAGAATTGGAGACCCAGGAAATACACAATTGGAAATCCACAATCTCCTCTCAGAGGCAAAGAAAGTTGGAGGTGTCAGTCACCATGGGGCACTGGGGACATCTAGTGGTAAGACCTGAGTCAGGCTCCAAAGGCATTTGGGAGGTGACTGGGGGAGGTCATGAAATTGTCCCCATCAATGAAGATGGGATTAAACGAACACACTCAGGTTCAAACACACACAAACCTTTCTGCTTCCCTTAGGCAAATTATTTTAACCAGTTATCAGTTTTTCTTTGCATTGAAAAAAAAGCTTTTTAAAAAAATTCTTCACTCATTCATACAGGTGGGAACTCTTAGGGTGATAGAGAAGCATATACATATAAACGTTCTGGCACGATGTCCTGCGGACTCTGGTGTGTGCCTCGGGCCTCCCAGTGAGGCAGAAGCTAGGGTGACATGCTCAGCGTGGGGCCAGGACAGGACAGATAGGGAGGGATGTGCCTGGCCACAAAGCACCTCCTCTTTGCAGTGTGTATATTTCATTGCCTCCCAAATGCTTAAGGTAGCTGGTGGTTTGCTTAAAGTGAAGACAGCTTGACTTTCTGCATTTTCATAGAATGATTTTGTATCATCTGCCACTTTGTTCTAATATTAAGCGAGTCTTTTTGTAGAGAATTTTAAAAGTACCTGTTTGAAAGATCTATGCATTTGGCACTAAGAAATACACTTTTGTGCCTTCTCATGGGTTAACATCCTAGGAACAGAAGGTAGTTTTGACTTGCTGCTAAAATTCCTGAAGACTTTTTTGCAGCCTAGGAGAAAATGTTTTTTTTCCTCTCACTGTGTATCACCTTTTTTCTGCCTAGGCCAGCAGTTGTCAACTGGGGTGCGATTTTGCCCCCATGGGACATTGGGCAATGTCTGAAGACATTGTTGGTTTGGTTGTCACAACTTGGGGGTGCGTGCTCTGGCATTGAGCGGGTGGGGCCAGGGGTGCTGCTCAACCCCCCACAATGTCCAGGACAGTCCCCCCCTCCCAAGAGAATGACCCAGGCCCAATGTCAGTAGTGCTGAGGAGGAGAAACCTGCTCTAGAATGCTCTTGCCCAGTTCCCCAAACAGCAGGCATCCATCAAGAGCTTTTGACTTGCTGGGTAAATGAGCAAACAGTTCTATGAGCCCTTGAAAATAGTTCAGCCTGATTGGCCTGGAACAGGGACAAGCCATTGTCCCCTGCCTGCCATTGAGGCATTCCTGCAGAACTACTTTTTGGTTTTCTATTTGGAAGAAGAGCCCCTCCCACCTCCCCTCTCCCTTTCTTGGAAACAGCCGTACAAACTGGTCCCCTCTTCCTTACCCCGTCTGGCTGGGTCCCTGCCTCTGAACGTTGAGGACTGTAGGGAATTCCCGCTCGCCTGTCCTGCCTGTGTCTGAAGCTGCCTCCTTGGGTTTGGCGGTTGCAGCCCTGCCCGCTCGCCCTCTCTCCGCCTCTCTTCAGAACTGAGCATGCAGAGTTCAGAGGGTGGACCGGATTCGCCGGCGTCTGTGGCTCTGTGTTCGTCGGCAGCTGCGCAGGCGCCCGTGGCCCAGGCAGTGCCAGCCTCCCCGCAGGTAACGGACCAGCCCCAAAGACCAGTGTGGCCAATGTGGCCGCACACCAACTGTGGTTTTGGACAACACTTGAATCAGTAGAGAGAGGAATCTGTGTGTTCCTGAATTGCCTTCTCAGGCCCAAGGCTGCAGCTGTTGAAATAGCCACACCTTCTCTGTCTGCCCCATGTCACATTATTTGGCTTTTTCACTAATTGAAAAGCCCTCTGCCCACCCCCACCCCACCCCCACCCAAGGAATCAATGATCTGAAGTCAGAAAGAAATACGAAGTCAGATCCGAGTCCCATGTAGTCTTTTCTTATCTTTCAAGGGACCTTTTCTTCTACCTTGGGAATGGCCCTTTTACACAGGAAGACTTTATGGATAAGGCAAAAGATAAGTGAGAATTTTTAGCATTTGGTTAAAACTTGAGTCTAGCATTAGAATGGATATAGTCTTTAAAATTTGTGGAGAGACAATTTTCATATTGAGGCTCTCTCAAAATGAAAACAATAGCTCGAAAAGAGGAACTGAAATATTCATTGCAGCATTATTTACATTAGCCAAGATACGGAAACAAGCTAGGTGTCCATCAGTAAATGACTGGATAAAAAAGAAGCAGTACATATATATTACTCAGCCATAAGAAAGAATGAAATCCTGCCATTTGCGACAAAATGGATGGACCTAGAGGGCATTATGCTAAGTGTGATAAGTCAGACAGAGACAAATAGTGTATGATCTGTCTTATATGTGGAATCTTAAAGAAATAAAACGAGCCTGTGAGTACAGAGAACAGATTGGTGGTTGTCAGAGTGGGGGTGGGGTAGTGAAATGGGTCTTGCTGTGGCCACTGTGTCCCTCCCAGGTTCCTGGGCTCCCATCCCTGCTAGATAGAAATGAGTCCAGAACCCCCCCCCCAAACAGCCTCGATGGCAGTGTCCCCATCCCGGTGCACCCCACTCCCACATGGCAGGTGCACGTCTGCCCCCAGCCCTGCTCGCTGCCTGTCCAGGAAACTCCCTTTCCTTGAGTGCCCTGGCCCCAGGCTGTACCGTGTTCCCCAGGCCTCCTGACCGGTTCCTTGCCAAAAAGAGGAATTCTAGCTGGCTCAGTTCCCATGCTGCAGTGCCGTTGTTGCCCTTCTCAGCCCTGCACCGCCCAACAGAGCTTCCCACTCCTGCGGGTGTGCTCTGCCACGAGCCCCACATGCCTCTGCACAGGGGAAATGTGGTCCGTGCGCCTGAGGAACTGAGTTGTGCAGTTTATTTAAATCAAATGAAATTTACATGGCCACACGGCTATTTAGCAAGTAGCTACTGTATCTCACAGCTCAGCTTGTGTAAATCCTTAATATTGTTATTTGTTTATTTATTTATTTATTTATTTATGTATTTATTTATTTGAGGTGAAATTCACATAACATAAAATTCACCATTTGAAAGAAAATAAATCAGTGGCATGATTCGTACATTCCCAACTTTGTGCAACCTTCACGTCTCTAGTTCCAGGACATTTTCATCAGCCAAGAAAGAAACCCCATTCTCATTAGCAGTCATTCCCCCTCCCCCAGCCCCTGACACCCACGAACCCACTCTGCCTGTGACTGTGCCTGTTCTGGACATTTCACATAAATGGAATCACACACTGTGTGGCCTTGTATATCCGGCTTTTCTCATGAGCACCGTGTGTTCAGGGTCCATCCACGTTGTGGCGAGTGTCAGCACTTCCTCCTTTTCACGGCTGAGTAATAGTCCAGTGTGTGGATGGGCACACTGTGTTATCTATTCATCCTATTGATTTTGTACCATCTACGTGCTTTTTGTTTTTTTGGTCATGCACTCATGGAGGGCCAGGTCCCTGTTGAATTCATTTTATACAGTGATGTTTACAGGGCAAAGCACTGCAGAATCCCCACAACCCATGACATTTAGGGTCCATATCGGAAAACCACAGAATTAAAGTCAATGACTTCTAAAGCCCTAGCTTTACGTAAACAAAACTCTCCTATTTCTCTCTTGACTCTGGAGTACATTTGAGCCTTCATATTTTCATAGTTCTTTGTGTCCGATCAGTACTCTGACAGCACAATGACAAAGCCACACTGTGAAGACTCGGCCCAGGAACCCAGAGAGCCGTGGAGTGCAGGAGCGGGACCTGGAGGCAGAAACCTGGACTGAGTCTTGGTTCTAGAATGTACTGTGCTGAGGCCCAGAGACATTGCTTGACCACTCCAGGCTTCATTTGTCCCCTCATGTATTACATGGGGACAAGTCCAATGTGTACGTGATACCTAGCACTCTTCCAGGGGCAGGTGGTGTGGACGGCTGTCCAGACGGTTCCGCGGCACCCAGCTCTTGGCTCAGTGCCAGGGACAGCCCACGTCACCTTGCTGACTACAGATCCCAAGGAGACAAAGCCACTGGGCGCGGGTGGCGATGCATGTGCTCCTGTGTGTGTGTGTGTGTGTGTGTGTGAGTCTGTGTCTGTGTGTGTGTGTCCGTGTGTGTGTGTGTCTGTGTGTGTGTCTGTGTGTGTGTCTGCGTGTGTGTGCCTGTGTGTGTGTGTCTGTGTGTGTGAGTCTGTGTGTGTGTCTGTGTGTGTCTATGTCTGTGTGTCTGTGTGTGAGTCTGTGTGTGTGTGTCTATGTGTGTGTCTGTGTGTGTCTGTGTGTGTGAGTGCGTGTGTGTGTCTGTGTGTCTGTGTCTGAGTCTGTGTGTGTGTGTGCATGCCTGTGTGTGTGTGTCTGTCTGTGTGTGTGTGTCTGTGTGTATGTCTGTGTGTGTGAGTCTATGTCTGTGTGTGTCTGTGTGTGTGAGTCTGTGTCTGTGTGTGTGTCTGTGTGTGTCTGTGTGTGTGAGTCTGTGTGTGTGTCTGTGTGTGTGTGTGTCTGTGTGTGTGAGTCTGTGTCTGTGTGTGTGTCTATGTGTGTGTGTCTGTGTGTGTGAGTCTGTCTGTGTGTGTGTCTGTGTGTGAGTCTGTGTGTGTGAGTCTGTGTCTGTGTGTGTCTGTGTGTGTGTCTGTGTGTGTGAGTCTGTCTGTGTGTGTGTCTGTGTGTGAGTCTGTGTCTGTGTGTGTGTCTGTGTGTGTGTCTGTGTGTGTGAGTCTGTGTCTGTGTGTGTGTCTGTGTGTGTGTCTGTGTGTGTGTGTGTCTGTGTGTGTGAGTCTGTGTCTGTGTGTGTGTCTGTGTGTGTGTCTGTGTGTGTGAGTCTGTGTCTGTGTGTGTGTCTGTGTGTGTGTCTGTGTGTGTGTGTGTGTGTGTGTGTGCACGTGCCTGTGTGCACAGGAGCAGCATCTGCTGTGTCTGAGTAAGCCTGCATGTGATATGTGCATCCTCCCCTCCTTTTCTATCAGTCCCACCTATATTTTCATAAAGCAACAGTAGCCCAGGCCCAGTAGCTCAGGTTGTAATCTGTGTTTGCTTCCGGGCCTAACCTCTGACAAGTCTGAATGTCCTTCTCTCCTTCCCTTTTAGAGGGTGCTGGTCCAGGCAGCGGGCTCGGCTCCCAAAGGGGCTCAGATGCAGCAAATCTCGCTCCCCAGAGTCCAGCAGGTGCCACAGCAGGTAACCACAGCACAGGTGACACGGGACACATTAGCACTTAGCGATCTGGAGCCCTCTCTGAACTGGCTTTCTTTTCTGTCATTGCTGTTCCTTTTTCTTTGATGTCTTCAGTTCCTTACCAGAAGGTTCTTTTGAAGCTATGTTTTAAAAAAATCTTTTACTGCAGATAGTTTTGCAGCACACCAAGAAATTCAGGTTTGGGGTGCAAGCCCTCCATAGAGCGATGGGTGCTGAAGTAGACAGGCAGACAGACGCGAAGGTTCTGGATTGGAGGAACACAGAACCTCCTGGGGAGGCACACCTCTCTGCAGGCAGGTGCTGTACCCGCAGACGAGCGTCATGACCGAGGAAGCGCCTCTTATGAAATTAAATTATCTGGGAACAAAGCTTGAAAGCATGGGCTCACTGCCAAACAGCAGCACAGATCACCACCAGCTCAGTCAGAGAGATCTAGGACAGCAGTCAGCAAACCTTTTTTGGAAAAGGCCAAATGGTGCATTTTTTTGGCTTTGCAGGCCCGACAGTCTCTGGCACAACCACTCAACTCAACTCTGCCTTATCTCCAAAAGCAGCCATAGATATAAAAGAAGGGGCGTGGCTGTATGCCAGTAAAACTTTATTTACAAAAATGGGCAGGCCAGATCTGGCCCACGGGCTGGAGTTTGCCGACTCGTGCTCTGTAAGGTGCTGAATTTAAATTAAAAATAGTTCAGACTCCTGCCTGAAAGGGACTGCGAGAAATATGTGGAGATGACTGAGACCCCAGAGGACATGCCTCTCTCTTCAAGGAATCCTGCTCAGATGAGTAGCATATTTAGAGGGGTTTGTCTGGTGGCTGTGTCAGTGAGAACTGGAGGAGGCTTGCGGGGCCGGCAGGAGCAGCTATCTTAGCTCCTCGAGGGAGGGGAGGCCAAGACCAATATCGTGATTTCAAAACACCCCCTCCTTGGTGGGGCTGGGCCTGCCCCACCTCTTTCTCTCTGGGTAACTTGGACTTGTGGGGTGAGACTTGTGCATTTCATCTGGTCCCCTGAGGCAAAGCCCATTCGGCTTGGTAAGCCCTGAACTCCTCACGATACGCTTGTTGTCCCAGGGGTTGAGCGTGTGCACGTATACACTGTGTTGTGTTGTCCTTAGAGGTGGGACTCAGCTCCACACAAAGCCCTACCGAGGGGTCACGATGGGACCCCGCCCTCGATTTTTTCACTCAAAATGAGGTTGGATTAGGCATTCGTTAAGGTTCCTTCTGCAGTGAGGCTCAGATTCTGGGCCTCCCCACCCAGCCCAGTGTCCCTCAGCGGCCATTAGCTGGGGCACTGATGGATGGGGACCAGGGAAGGCTGTGCTGGGGTCCTCCCTTCAGACCTTCACAGTCTCTCCCTGGTGTGGCTCCCAAGACCCCTCTGCCAGGGAGGGGCACTAGAGCCACCTGAAGGGAGCATCATCGGACAGTGTAGAGTGTGACAAGCTTGAGCCCTCTGCCCTGCCCTTGAGTGGAGGGGACACAGGTCCGGCACTCAGAGGCTGGCGTTCTGTCCGTTAACTCTGGCATCCGCTGTCCAGCAGGACCGACCTTCTGCCCAGTGGCTGGCGGGCCCCAGGGACCTACCCAGCTTTGCTCTGGCTGTTGGCCGGGCCCTCCCCCCACAGAACAGGCGCCACTGACCTTGCTTCCCTATACACTGCCACCTCCTACATGGCCTTTCTGGGACTGTCTCTCCTAGTTTCTTTCTAGAAGTGCCAACTGTGGGTGGGAAAACTGTAATGTAGTACTCACTGTTTATAAAAGGCAATAGAAGTTACTTTCACCTTGAATAACGTGGAAGCACAAACAAGAAGCCCACTGTGCGTAACTCAAAATGTCTGATGTTTCAGGTCCAGCCCGTGCAGCACGTGTACCCCCAAGTGCAGTACGTGGAGGGCGGAGACACTGTCTACACGAATGGAGCCTTGTACGTGCTTTCGTCTCCCCTGGGAAGGGTCTTCCCAGAGAACCTTAGGCCACGTCGGAACTTTTCTTCACAGCTCTCCCACCTTTGTCCGTTTGGGGATGGGTTTGCACAAATTCCTCTCCCTTATCCTTTGGATGATAGGTTGCAACCATTACAGTGGTGTTAGAACACCAGAGGCCTGTGAAGATTTCAGAAATCACAGACCTTTGTAGTGTTTACTTCTAGAAAAGGCAGTCTTAAACAAACAAACAAATCCTAATCCAACTTCTAAGTCTGAAGATTCAGTATTCACAATCTGGAAACCATTTCCTCTCTGCTTTTTCATCCTGGCCTTTGTTCACCTGTAGCTTTTTATGATGTTGATACACCTTGATTTTCCATTTATCAGGGACTAGGGTTTTCTGCTTGCAAACTATGTGATGCTTGGGGCAGAAAAGGACACATTTCCCGGGAAGCTCATTATGTTCGAAACACAAGTCCTTTTGCTCATTTGATTTCAACAACTCCCCTTTGAAAATTCAGGGATGGAGTGTGAGGGTGTGGTGGTGCTTATTGAGTTGTGTGAGCTTCTACAGCCCTACACTGAAGATTCCGTTAGATACAGACCCAAACGAACACGTGTAAAACCCATGACATCTGAGCAAGTGTGTAGGTTGTACCAGCGTCAACTTCCTGGGTTTGACTGTACTGCAGTTATAGAGGCTGTCCCCTGGGGAACAGAACTGGAGTTCATGCCTCCCAGAGGTGGGGGTTGCCCTGCCACCCAGAGGAACCCAGAGGCACATCACTAACCTTTAGTCACCACCAAGGAAAAACTGTTACCAACTGCCTTTTACTATGGCGGTGGGTGTTACTTGAGTGGAACCTAAAAATTTAAGTGTCAACATATATGATTAATCATTTGATCCAGATGTTAAAGGAATATTAGACAAATTATTGGTGTTACTTAGAAATTCTTTTTATTATGCAATTTCATTTTCTTAAACTTTTTGTTTTGAAAGAATCGTAGACTTGCAGGAGGCTAGTACGGGTTAGTAAAAATTAGTACAAAAGAGTCTCATGTACCGTTTCCCCAGCCTCCCTAGTGGTGACATCCTTTGTGACTATAGGGCAATACCAGGAAAGTGACACTGGGGTGGCACCATTAACTAGCCTGTGGGCCTTCCTGAGTTTCACCAGTCTTTAAGCATCTGTGCACGTGCCTGCCTAATTCTATGCAGTTTTATCTGGTGTCTAGATTTCGCATAACCACAATAAAATACAGAATGGTGCCATCTCCACAAAGGAACTCCCTTATACGACCCCTTTATACACTTAAAATTTTTAAATGATTAGTTTTCGATGAGTCAGCCTGTGGTCCTGAATATTTTCAGAGGCGATCACCTTGAACCTTGCGCTGCGTGGCCATTTCGTGTCTGACTTAGCGCATATGCTCAGTCTCGTGGGGCTCCGGCTTTTCTGTGAAGTTGTCCTGGATTCCGTGGAGACTCAGAGGAGGCATCTTCTCTCTTTCTGACAGGCGGGCGGCCTATGCCTACAACCCCGAGCCTCCAATGTACGCCCCAAGCAGCGCAGCGTCTTACTTCGAGGCCCCGGGTGGTGCCCAGGTGACCGTGGCCGGCTCCTCCCCACCCGTGGTCCCTTCACACAGCATGGTGGGCATCACCATGGATGTCGGCGGGAGCTCCATCGTCTCCAGTGCGGGAGCCTATCTCATCCACGGCGGGATGGACAGCACGAGACACACGCTGGCCCACACCTCCCGGTCGTCGCCAGCTACGGTAGGTACTCGGCTCCCAGGGCCAGCAGGTTAGACCCCGACTAGACTGGCAGCAGCAGAGGGACGGTGAGTAGAAGGCAGCCTGGGGCACTGGAGCCCGAGCGCTGCCAGCTGTACCTGGGCAAGTCTCGGCCTCTTTGGACCTCCATTCCTTCGTTGATGAAAAAGGATAAATTCTCCATCACGGGCTATTGTGAACATTACCTATGAGTAAAAAAAAAAAAAAAAAAAGACCTCCCTACTGGTAGATGCTGCTGCTGCTATTGGTGGTGTCATGGCCGTCAGCTGCATCCTCAGGCTGTTAGAGGCCTAGGTCAGCCCATCCCTATGAAAGCGGGACTGAACTAAAAGGAAGTTTCTCTTAAGAGCTATACCACACTGTTACTGCATGCTTCCATCCAGAACAGTTCCTTACCCGGTTAAAAAACTTCACTTTCAAAACTCTAGTTTCCATATTTACGTTCATTTTTTAAATTAACATAGAGTAAAATTGACTTTTGGGGGTGCACAGCCCTGAGTTTGGGCTGGGATTGGGTGCACATGCGAGTTCTGGTAACCACCGCCGCGGTCAGGATCCAGATGGTTGCCTCACCCCAAACTCCCGACTGGAGTTTCTTTGCCGTCACCACGTGTCCTCACCCACAATCCTGGCAACCGCTGATCCTTTCCCATCACTGTAATTCTGTCTTTCTCGGACTGTCATGTAAGTAGTGACCTTCTTACACCGGCTTCTTTCAGTCAGTGTGGCGTCTTTGAGAACCAGTAAAGTTGTAGCGTGAACCTCCTCCGTGTCTGAATAGGATTCCGTCACACTGCCTATCCATTCACCAGTCGGGGGCCATTGGGGCGGTTTGCAGTTTGGGGCAATTATGAATAAAGCAGCTCAAGTCCTCACATCCAGGTTCTTGTATGGACATACCTTTTCCTTTCTTTTGGGTAAATACCTACGAGCGGATTGCTGGCTCCTACGGTAAGTGTGTGTTGCACTTTATCAGAAATCACTGACAGTTTCCCTAGTGGTCCTACCATGTGACGTCCCCCCAGCGATGCATAGGAGTTCATGTTGTTCCCCATCACCAGCACTCAGTGTTGTCAGCATTTTCCATTTGAGCCATTTCAGTAGGTGTGCAAGTCGTATCTCATTGTGGTTATAATTTGCATTTTCTTAATCGCTAACAATGGTAAGCAGCTTTTCATGTGCTTATTTGCCTTTTGTACATGCTCTTTGGTGATGTGTCAGTTCAAGTCGTTTGCCTATTTTTCAACTGTGTTGTTTGTGTTCTTACTGTTGAATTTTGAGAATTATTTATGTATCTGGATACAAGTCCCCTGTCAGATATGTGATTTGCAAATATTTTCTCCCAGTCTTGATAATGGCTTTTCATTCTCTTAAGAGTGTCTTTTGCAGAGAAATTTTTATTTTTTATTTTGATCAAATCATTTGTTGATTTTTCTTTTTTGACAAGATTATACTTTGCAGTCATGCCGGAGAACTCTGCTTATCCCCAGCTCATGAAGATTTTCTCCTACGTTTTCTGGGAAAGGTTTTATAGTTTTACATTTTACATTTGGATATGCTTCATTTTGAGTTAACTTTTGAATAAGATGCAAGTTTTAGGTCGAGGTTTACTTTTATGCATTTAAACTGCCAGTTGTTCCAGCATCATTTGTTACAAAGACTATCCTTCCACCATTGGATTGCTTCCGTGCCTTTGTCAAAAATCAGTTGGCTACGTGTGGGTCTATTTCAGGACATTCTGTTCTGTGCCATTGATCTATGTGCCTGTCCCTTTGCCAGTACCATGGTCTTAATTACTGTAGCTTTATAGTGAGTGGTTCTTCCAACTTTATTCTTCTTCAGTATTGTTGAAGCTATTTCTATAAATGTAGAATTTTCTATGTAAGTTGTAGCTCAGTTTATCTATGTCTACAAAAAAAATTCATAGTAAGATTTTGATAAAATAGCATTGAACCTGTAGATCAATTTGGGGAAAATTGACTTGGGTCTTCCAATCCATGAACATGGTATGCTGTCCCATTTATTTAGATCTTTTGTGATTTCTTTCATTTTGTAATTTTTCAGCATGCAGAACCTATACATATTCTGTTAGATTTATACCTAAGTATCTCATGGTTTTGGAGCTATTGTAAATGGTATTGAGTTTTAATTTCTGTTTCTAACTGTTCATTGCTAGTATGTGAAACTACGGTTGATTTTTTGCTGTTGACCTTGCATCCTGCAACCTTGTGGAATGCCCTTTTTAGTTCTAGGAGTTTTATGTTGTCTGCAAATAGGAATAATTTTATTTCTTCCTTTCCAATCTGGGTGACTTTTATTTCTCTTTCTTGTTTTTGCACTGGCTGGACCTCCCATACTATGTTGAATAGGAGGGGTGAGTGTGGACCTCCTTGACTTGTTCCCAGGCTAAGGGGGAAATGTTTCAGATTTTTGCTGCTAAGTATGATGTTAGCTGTAGGTTTTCATACATGCCCTTCTTCCAGTTGAGGAAGTTCCTTCTAGTCCTAGTTTTCTGAGTCTTTATCATTTGGATGTTAAGTTTTTTCAAGTGCTTCTTCTTCGTTGATATGATCATGAGTTTTTGCTTCTTAGACTGTTAATATGATGGATTAATTGATTGATTTTCAGTTAGAAAATAACTTCCTCTTTTGGCGTGGGGTTAGTCTCCTGAAATAGAAGGTGATGTTGTAGTCTCATCCCTGTTCTTTTGGGTGCGTTTTGGCATCACCCTGACATCAGAGAGGTCCCTAAGCCTTGCTATTCTCTCTCTTTCTGTGTCCAGAGTACTCATTCCCCAGGATCTGCCTCCAAGAACAGGCCTGGAGAGAAATCAGTTACTTTCTAGAGGTTGCGATGTTTTGCCAGATTGAGGTGCCACAGGGACCAGACGTGCTTCTCCCTCAGAGGACTGGCTGGGTCGACCTAAGTTTAGAGCTGTTGTTGATCAGAAAGTGTTTTTCACAGACTACATTAACTTTTATGAATATGACAGGTTTGATGCAAGCAAATCTTAGTAGAAAATACTAAGATTGCAGGTAACAAGTTTACTGACAAACAGCAGTGTTCTCTCTGGTCCACACCATCTTGGTTGCAGGCAAATGTGCAGCTCAGACCCCAGGCCCCCTGGCTACTGTGATTTGTCATCTGGGATGCTTCTGAAGAATCAAGTGTTGGAATCAATTGGAAATCCATTAATGGGATGTGTTTCCACATACACACGCACACATGCACACACGCACATGCACACATACGCGCACACACACACGCACGCACACACACACGCACCCATGAAAGCCCCTGGGGAGTGGTTATCTTGGATGAGAATCTGATCCCTGACTCCATCCGCTCTGTTGGTGTTTATCGGCTTGTTTTTGGCGTGGGAACATCTCACAAGGATGCAGCAGAGATCCGAGGGACTTTCCAGGAGCCAAGAACAGAAACGGTCCGGAGGCTGCAACAGAAATAAAATATCGCTCCTGGATCTGACATTTGACATCTGCCAATTCTTTTATGTCAGAGTTTTGGGACTTGAAGTTAATCCTGAAAAGAAAGCATAAAGACCAGTGCGAATCGCCATTTACAACCTCAATGAGTGATTTCAGACTGGGTGACAGATTTTCTTGAGTCTTTATTTGTGGCTAAATTTTCATCAGTATTCTAAATCTTAAAAGTGAATTGCCCAAATGGTGAGTTTTTGATAAAAACTTTTTTTGTTGAACTTTTTTTTGGACTACATGGAGCAGAGATACTAAACTGAGACGTTTCCTCTTGTCATTTCAGCCCAGATTGAACCTCCTTGACACAACCCAGGGGACAACGTGCCCAGGGTGCCATATCTCAGGGGCCGATCCTGCCTTGGCCCAACTTTGAGCAGAGCGTCTCCTTAAGTTTTCTGCCCTGCGTGCCTCTTTAGCCACATCCCAGTCCTGGCCCAGGACGGAGGCTTATATGCCTTTGACCTAATCAGATTTTTGTACAGCAGCCACATATAATATTACTTACATAATTTTAAAATGTTTCATTAGCAAAAATAAAAATGGACAAACATTAAAAATGCCCCCTTTACTCAAGCCAGCCTCCCCCTTGCCCCAGCAATGAGCCCACTGTTCTTCCCGTCTTCCTGTTTGGCCCTTAACTGTGGCCCTTCCTACCTGGCCCTTTCTCCAGATGTAATTCTATGATTTATGTCCCTACCTTCAGAATTCCAGATGGGCTGCTTCCCTTCTTTTAAAATACTCTCCATTTTCTTTAAAGATCCAAAAGGGTTGCTCATACAACATTTAAACTTTTACTTCCTTGTTCTATGGTATCATAACTAAGCTGTGTTTTAGGACAGAGGGTTAGCTATCGTAGGTTTCTGCCCTTGTCCCCACTTCTCCCGCTGCTTTCCAGGGAATATCCCCCACCCCTTCACACTTCTAGCCCCAGGAGACATGGTCCCGATATCCAATTAGGGCAGACTCAGCCTGGAGATGCGGGTGTTGGGTGTTTATTCCTGGCCCTTTGCAGGGACAAACCCTGTCTGGCACGTCCTTTTAACAAGGTTATTATGCTATATATGGGATGGCCATTTGGGTAGATGCTAATGAACTTGGAGGAGAAGTAACCTCCACCCTCTCTTAAGAGGCATGAATGTAATCCTTATGCCAGATAGAATCTTGCTAGGATTATACATGAAAGAAATTTTAAAATTTTATTAAAAATTTTTAAAATAATTGGCTAATTTTAATATACTTGGTAGCTATTAAAACTCACCTGCTATCTGTTACTACATTAGGTTCTTGAGACACTGTATCTTTGATAGAGAGTCCTTATTCATTTTCTGTCCTCCGTCCAACTGAGCTCTTAAAGCAGGCATTCTGTTAATTCATGTAGCAGAAACACATGATATTAAATGGCCAAATAAAAAGGAATACATGCTGCATTGCAGCAAGTCAAAAAGAAAAATTAAGTGCCTTATGAGTCAAGAAATAGGTGCACAAGCATATACGTAATACCAAGATGTGAAGGAGACAGAAATTATTTTATGGAAAGCAGCCTGGGCCTGGGGTGGGGATGGGGCACCACTGAGTCCATCCTTGGCTCTTCCATGCTGTTTGACATGTGCGCATGCATGTAGCACTTAGATAAAAAATTTTAAATATTAGAAAAACTCTAGTGAAATACAAAATTAGTTTTAATTTTAAGCATATTTAACGATTTAACCCTAACTTCTCCAGCCACCAAGAAGACTGAGCAAGACGTTTGTACTTGTACAATAAGAATCCCTTTGTCAGATCTGAAAGGAAGCCCCCAAACTTCAAGTTCAAGTGCAAGATACCCCTTTTTCCAAGGATGTTGGGCTTGCCCTCCAAGTCGTGTTGGGAGATGGTGCCGCAGCGCCCTCTGCTGGAGGCGCGTGCGCAGTGCACCTTCAGTCCTGACTTGTGGGCATCAACCTTCCCATCTGGCCTTAAGGTGTTGGTGGTGGTTTCCTGACCTTCGTCGCTTTCAGATGTTTAAGTGATATTTTAATTTGAAAACACAATGAACACCTTCCGAGGTTCCACTTTACATTAAGTTAATTTTCTGTATCAGTGGTTTTGTTCAGATCCTATTTAATAGCTATGGGTTTTTAAGGATGGTCTTATACAGCAAATTTGTATTCTTTTTCTCAATATTCATAACTCCATGATTTTTAGCAGTCTTCAATATGTCCAGCAAACGTCTGGGTGTCCCCAGGACCCTTTCAGGGGTTGCACAAGCTCAAAACTGTTTTCATAATAACACTAAGCCTTTAGTTGCCATTTTCCCAGTATCAACACTTGCACTGATTGTGCAAAATGAGCATCACTGAAACAGGTGGGCACATGTCAAGGCAGGAATCAAAGCAGAGGCATCACGCTCTCCTGGAAGTCACTGTATCCTTCACCAGCATGTGCTCACAGTAAAACGAAAAAGAACAGAGAAATCAAACACCTGTTCCACGTAAGAAGGTCCTTGGTGAAGCCGTAAAAACTATTAATTTTATGAAATCTCAGTCTCTGAGTGCACATCTTTATAATATTCCATGTGACAAACAGCTCTTTAGCGGCCTGCCCATCTTGAGGAGAAGATTCTGTACAAGTGAGCTGTGAGCAGAACTAGCCACGTTTTTCTTCAAACGCTGTTCTTGCTTGAAGGAATAACAGACAAATTATGATTATTCAGACTTGGAAAGGGGGCAGGCACTTTCTCAGAAATGAACGGGGGAGCCGGATGTATCCAGGAAAACAACTGACAGATTTTGTTGCCAGTACATTTTCAACCAAAAAAAAAAAGAATTTTGAGAAACTGGTATCTTTCCAATGAGGTTGGTAGTGATATTAACAAATGTGATTTTTCAATACTGTGTAATGAAATGTGGCAACATTTGGAAGATCTGCAAACTCAGTGAACTAATATTTTCCAAGTGACCAGTGCATGATGTTAAAACCATGCGTGTGAGTAAAAGATCCATTCTTTTTGTGAGATTGTGAGAGACACTAATGGTTTTTTAATTAGTTATGTTTTTTATTGAGGTAAAATTCACATAACATAAAATTCACCATTTTAAGCATTTAAAAGTGTACAGTTCAATGGCATCAAGTACATCCACAATGTTATACAACCGTTACCCTATCTAATTCCACAACATTTTCATTATCCTAAAAAGAAACCCTGGGGGTGGCCAGATGGCTCAGTTGGTTAGAGCGGGAGCTCTTAACAACAAGGTTGCCGGTTCGATTCCCACATGGCAGGGTGGGCTGCGCCCTCCACAACTAGATTGAAGGATGACTTGGAGCTGATGGGCCCTGGAGAAACACACTGTTCCCCAATATTCCCCAATTTGAGGGGGGAAAAAGAAAGAAAGAAACCCTGTACCAGTTAGCAGTCGCCCTTCATGCCCCCCTCCCCCAGCGCCTGGCAACCACTAACCCACGTCCTGTCCCTGTGGATGTGCCTGTTCTGGACATTTCCCATAAATGGAATCACACACTGTGGTCTTGTGTGTCTGGCTTCTCTCACCAAGCATGTTTTCAAGGTCCATCCATATTGTAGCAATTGTCAGTGCCTCACTCCTTTCTGTGAATGAACAATATTCCATTGTGTGGCTGGACCGTGTTGTGTTATCCGTTTGTCTGTGATTGATATTTGGATTTTTCCACTTTTTTTGCCATTATGAATAATGCTACTATAAACATGTGTGTACCAGTTTTGTTTGAACACCCGTTTTCAGTTATCTTGGGTATATACCTAAGAGTGGAATTGCTGGGTCATATGGTTTAACTGGGTTTACATTTAACTTTTTGAGGAACTGCTAGACTCCACAGCAGCTGAATCACTTTACATTTCACCAACAGTGTATGAGGATTACTTACAATTTCTCCACATCCTCACCAGCACTTGTTATTTCCTTCCTTCCTTCCTTCCTTCCTTCCTTCCTTCCTTCCTTCCTTCCTTCCTTCCTTCCTTCCTCCCTCCCTTCTTTTCCTCCCTCCCTCCGTCTCTTTCTTTCTTTCTTTCTCAGCCATACTCGTGGGTATGAAAGGTATCTCACTGTAGTTTTAGTTTCTATTTCCCTAATGACTAATGATGTTGAACATCTTTTCATGTGCTTATTGGGGACATATCTATTTAAGTCCTTCATCCGTTTTTTAATTGGGTCATTCGTCTTTTTGTTGTTGAGTTATGAGTGTTATTTATATATTCTGGATACAAGACCCTTTTCACATATATTATTTACAAATATGTTCTACCATTCTGTGGGATTCTTTTCACTCTCTTGATAGTGTCCTTTGTTGCAATGAAGTTTAATTTTGATAAAGTCCAATTTATCTCAATTTTTTTCTTTTGTTATGTTTTTTGTGCTTTTGGTGCCATTTCTAAGAATCCATTGCCACGTCTAAGTTCACGAAGATAACCTCGTTTTACATGATTACCTCATGTTTTCCTCTAGAAACTTTATAGTTTTAGCTCTTACATTTAGTTCTTTGATGCATTTTGAGTTGATTTTTGAATATGGTATAAGATAAGGATCCAGCTTTATTCTTTTGCATGTGGCTGTCCAATTATCCCAACACTGTTTGTTGAAAAGTTTACTTTTTCTCTATTGAATGGTCTTGACATGCTTGTCAAAAATCAATTGACCATATTGATGGATGGGACTAGTTCTAGACTCTCAGTTCATTGATCTACATATCTGTTCTTATCCCAGTACTGCACCATTTCAGTTACTATAACTTGGTAGTAAGTTTTGAAATCAGGAAGGGTGAGTTTTCAACTTTGTTCTTCTTTTTCAAGATTGTTTTGGCACCGGGGTCCCTTGCAATGTCATACCAATTTTAGGATCAACTTGTCCATTTCTGAAAAAGCAGTTGGAAGTTCAATAGAGAATTTTGATAGGGATCAATTTGGAGCGTATTGCCGCGTTAATAATATTAAGTCTTCCAATCCATGAACATAGGATGTCTTTCTGTATATTTAGGTCATCTTTAGTTTCTTTCAACAATGTTTTATAGTTTTCCGTGTACAAGTACTTCACCTCCTTGATTAAATTTATTCCTAGGTATTTTATTCTCTTTGATGCTATTGTCAATGGGATTGTTTCCTTACTTTCCTTTTCACATTGTTCATTGCTTAGAAATATAACTTATTTTTGTATGTTGATCTTGTAGCCTGCAACTTTTGTGAATTCATTTATGAGTGCTAATTGATTTTTCTGTTGCTCTTCAGTATTTTCTTTAAGATCATGCCATCTGCAAAGAGAGGTCATTTACTTCTTCTTTTCCTATTCATGTACCTTTTATTTGTTATTGTTGCCTAAGTGCCCTGGCCAGAATTTCCAGTATAATGTTGAATAGAAGTAGTGAGAGTGGACATATACAACAGTAATCAGAAGGGTGATGGGTGAAGCAGTAACCCTCTCATTTCTGAACTCAGCTCCGGGAAGCCAGTCCAGCTGCGCTTTCTAGAATACATGTTCAGCCTGCTTTTTGCAGAAGCATCACTGAAGTCCTTGTGTGTTTGAGGACAAATGGCGTATACTTTAGATTCATTTCCTTCCATTGCAGTTCTCTGTCATGGTGGAATGCAGCAGAGTTTAAATTTCCATTTTCTAAGTACAAATCAGGGTCAAATTCAGCACATACAAATGTGATGGTAGCCACACATAATTGGGTGTTTGTTCTTTTGCGTAGACCTGTGGCACCACCTCAGTTCCCCACCTCCATGAGGTCCTTAAAATCCAACTCAGAAGCCCCTTCCCCCAAGAAGGCCTCGCTGGTAGGCCTGCCACATGACTTTTCCTCTGTGACTACATTCTCATTTCTCTATAACCCTCTTTGCACTGCTCGTGCTTCATACACATTCAGGAACTTATCTCTGTGACATGTGCAATGGCCCCATGGTCTTACACCTCTGATGGCAGGACCTGGGTCTTTAGCCTTGTTGGTGTATTCCCGAAGCATCCAGGAGGATACAGGCTGGCCGGGAAGTCAGTGCCACCAACTGTCCATGGTGTCTTTTGGTCGGCTGATTGTCCCTAGCAACAGACGACAGGTGTGGGGAGCAGCGGGCGATTATTCTGCTGGCTCTGCTTACACTTGAACTTCTGCAGCGACTAAGTGTGGATGTTGTACACGTGCGCATGCAGGCATCGTGCTCAATTCAACAGCCAGGGTTCAGAGTCCAGCTTCCTCCCGCTTCTCGTGTCCCTCAGCTCTGGGCTCACCTGCATGTAACTACCTCACACCCGGCTGCTGCTTCACCTCCCACTTAACCCGCCCCCTGCCTGTGTCAAGCCTTGTTTTTATTTTGTAGGCGCTTGAATCATTATTTGGATATTAATAAAAACAAACCTTGGCTGATGCTAACCATCTGATTTCCTTTTTTTTTTTTTTTCGTTTTGTTTTGTTTTGTTTCTGCACACATTTTCTTTAGCTTGAAATGGCGATTGAAAACCTCCAAAAAAGCGAAGGGATTACATCACACAAAAGCGGTTTACTCAACAGCCATGTAAGTGTGTGTTGGCCCGGTGGTCTGCCCTGCTGTGCGTGTCCCTTCACAGGCATTTTATAAAAACAAGCGAAGGCAATGAAATGACACTTCTGAAGTGCTGAAAATGGGGGAGAAGCCCAGCCAGAGGTCTGCATCCAGCAAAATGCCCTTGTGCAGTGTAGGGGACATGAGGGCCTCTTTGGAGGCAGACAGATGCTCATAGCACCTACCCCTTCAGGGCGTGTTACGGGGATGAGATTATTGAACGTACATGACACACTTCCAGCAATGCCTGGCGGATCACAAGCATTATAAACAAAATTAATACTAAAACAAGCAACAATAACAAAAGATGATGCAGGATTGGGGATACCATAAAGAGTCTTAGCGAAGTTTACTGTGATCGGCATTTGGGGGGGAAGGGGGGAAGGTAACTTGAGAAACGTGCAAAGCAACTCATTCCTACTGATGTGGGTTGTGTGAGATCTCTCTCCTTCCCCTTCTGGGGAAACTGTGATCATGGGTTCCATGCCAGGAGGTGACAAACGTCTTTGTCTCTGAGCAGCTTTGTGGGGCAGGAGCGCACTGGAGGAGGTAACCGTCTAAGAGTCTATTTCCTGGAATAGTTAACAAGGAAAGTTCTGGTCTCCTCACACTCCTCCATTTTCCCTTCTCCAAACACTTTCAATTCAACTTTACATGTAACTGGAAATTTGTTCGGCATTTTAAAAAGAGGACAGGCCACTGATGCCAGAATGCTTCTCAAGCAGCTACTTAGGTTGTGATTTGATCCCAAATCTTTTCAATTCTCTTGAGAGTTAAAACACAAAAGAAAAAGAAGTCCCCTTTAGTCAATCACAATCCCGTGACCCCATGAAGACTTTTGTGCTGGTTGATGTTCAAAGTGGAGTGTTGCTCAAAAGGCAGAGGTTCTGGGGCAGCAGCCCAGCTAGGGAAAGGCCCAGAAACTTCTGGGTTTATGGTTGGACACAGGTATGGCTGGCTGCTCCAGGCACATGTATGCGGGCCGTACGCTTCTCAGCCTCAGAGGCTCTCACTAGGGGTCGCAGGCTCACACCTGTCTGAGGGAAAAAACAAAACTACATCAGGTGCCCCCCTCACGCCCAGGCTAGATGGATCGTGGCCACCCCAAATGGCCCATCTGGGGAGGAAAAGTTTTCAGTGAGTGCTTAGAGGGAAGACACCCCTTCTCAGTCTTAAACTCAGAGTGCACTGGGTAGGGACAGCTGCAGAATGACAGTCTCTTCTACAGGGACAGGCGTTCTTCGGCAGTCAGCAGACACACGTGGACATGTCACAGCCTGTGGCCTGGCGCTCGGTCAGCCCTGAGGAGAGGCGTATAAGGAAGGCAGGATGGGGGCGCACGCCCCAGGCAGGCAGCGTGCATGTCCGGCTCATTTGAAATGTCTGGGAAACGCATGAGCTGCTGGTGTATGGCTGCAGGGCTGCTTCTGGTGTTCTCACACTTGCTCTGGGAGGCAGGCAGCCTTGGCTGCTTCCCTGCCCGTTTACATTCCTGACTTGACTCTCCGAGCAGAAAACCTCCGCGTCAGTTTTCTCCCTGCGGATCTGTGGTTGGGTCTCCTCCTTCCATCAGGAGCTGAGGAGGAGGAGCGGGGCTTGGTGATTTGGAGTCAAAGGGAGTGGAAGAGAATCTTTCTATAGAGAGTCAACCATGCACACCGAGCGGGAGGAAGGGGAGAGAGAAAGCGTGTGACCTGCCTCACAGGTGGGCAGTGTGTCCTGCTGACACTTGTCACCGTCACAGCTGACTGAGCTTACCCTGTGGCCAGCTGGCCATACGCACGCATGACAGTTGTCACTGGAGCTGTCCCCAGCTGAGATGCTCTAGTGTCGGACAGCCAGCCATAGTCCGGCTTCTTTGTCAGCCCAACGTCAGGGCAAACGAGTCTGACTCGGGGGCGCCCTGAGGGCTGGTTCTCCTGGTGGCGTCCCAGGCCCTAGTCACAGTGTCCTCCCAGCCCTGGGCTGTGCTGAGCATGGAGACAAAAGGAACGAGAAGAAATCACTCTGGGGAGCTGGGTGGTGAGGAGTTTGACAGGCATGAGAAAAGCCGCGCAGAGCAAACCTGTCTGCCCAGGAACCCAGCACAGAGGTTACCTCTGGATCCGTTACTGCCTCCTGTGAGGCTTGTTTTCTCTTGGGGTGGGCGCAGGTGGCGTGATGTCCAAAGCCCAGGAAGGCTGGATGGTGCCCTCCAGAGCCAGCTGATGTTGGGGTCCCCCAGGTGCTTCCCGTGCTGCCCTCAAGTTGGGGAGCTCAGACCCAGGGGGTCTGCAGGTTGAAGGAAACTTCCAGCCTGATGTGGAAACCCCCGCTGAAGGAAGGAGGCCTCAAGTGGTCTTCCAAATGGGAACAGGTGTGATCTGGTGGCATGAAAACGAGGGATAGTTATTTCAGAGAAAGGAGGTAAAGAAACTGGTTCTGGGGGTGAAAACTCCTTCCCCACCGGGCTGTCGCTGTGGCCTCCGCTTGGGTGTAGCAGCCATGCTGCCCCGCCTGGGGAAGCCTCCGTCAAGGTCCCCAACTACACTCATTGGAGGTGCCTGGGCTCCTCCCAGCGCTGCCTCCCTGCTGTCCCCAGATCCCAGCTGCAGAAGCCTCCCCTCGACCCTGGCAGACTCAGGGACCCCACAGTGGTTCACTGAGTCACTGTCACAGGGAGGTGGCCACTGTCTACTAAAACAAACTCATTATTTCCAAACCCTGGGAGGATGCCCTGATTTTAAATTATATTCAGGTTATATGGCTTTTTAATCAAGAAACACAAATTGTCAAAGATCCTTTATCCTTCAGTTGGTGGCCCACCATAGGCAGGCATGATGACAAAGGTGTTACTTGCAGACCAGCTGGGGCTTGCACAGAGCGGCAGCTTACAGGATGGGTCACTTGCCCAGATGTTGCTCCAAATTACGTGGCAAATGCCTCTAGCAGTGGCCTTGGCTGGACCGCTATTTCTTCAGTATCCCCTCTCCCCTCACTACCTTGCCCTCCCCTGGCAGGGCAGCTGTTTCCTCAAGGGCATGGCTGCCTGGACCCCGCCCCCAACTCCACACCTGCCATCTTCCCTTCTCATCCTTGCTTCCTGCCCCCTCCTGCTCCTCACCTCCCCATGCTCTTTGACTTCACTTTCAGAACAACCTAGAATCAGACCACTTGTCCTACCTTCACCACCATGGCCACCTTTCACCACCCTTCCCATCTCTCCCGTGGATTGTCGAGTCCACCTACTAACCAGCCCTCAGCCTCCAGAGTGATCCTACTAGAACCTAAGACAGATCCTGGCACCTGTCTTCTCAGAAGCCTCCAGGGCCCCCATTTCCCTCCAAGTAGTAGCCAGTGTCATGGAAACGACCCACAGGTCCCTGCATGACTTCCCCCGCCCCCTCCCTGCCCTCACCACCTCCCTCTCTCCCCCTCATCACTGCTCCAGCCACACGGGCCTCCTCACTGTTCCTTCAACACACCAGGCACGGTCCTGCCCCAGGGCCTTTGCACAGGCTGTGCCGTCTGCCTGAAACACTTCTCCAATGGCTCCTTCCCCCAGCTTCTTCAATCAGTTTTCCTTCCTAGTAACTCCTCAAGGCAAAAAAGAGGAAGTTATTCTTTTGGAGGCTGCTAGTGGTGTCCATTCTCTCTGTAGTCACTTCTACTTAGGAGGAAGGTGACCATGTGTCCTTGCTGTCATGATGACCTTGATGTCAACTCAACAGATTCACCCAGACAGAGATGGCTACTTTTAATTTAAATACCACGAGGTTGGGGGAAAGGAATTGCCTTTCCCAAACCTTTCTTTTTACATAGGAGCCGGTCGTGTCAAGCGGTGGGCCAGATATGAGCCGCCATCACTCAGCACCCCCCCGACAGAATCCGCCTCTCCTCCGGGGACCACAGTCAGTGTCCCCATGTGGGTCCTGGCTTCTCCCACCCATGGAGGGTTCCATAAGGAGTGGCACCCTGGGGTCCCATTTGCTCTTTGGGACCCCATCTTCTCTGGTCAGTGTTTCTTGGGGCATCTTTAAGATCCTGGGGGTGCAAATGTGGAGACAGAGGTCAGGGACAAGGGAGGCCCAAGGAGATGGCTCCTAAAGCTCCAAGGCCTGGGTCAGAGCGAAACTGGAAGGAGAGGGAGGTTTGTGCTGCCTATGGCAGAAAAGCACGTTTACAGGAAGTGTGAACATGAAAGGCCTGAATGACTTGATGGAAAGTAGAAAATGTGATGTTCTTTTCCTTAAGGGACAGTTTTTTTCAGGGGCCTTTCTGGTTTCCCATGAGCTCGGGCCCGTGTCACGCAGCTAGCTGCTCTGCCCAGAGCCCCCTGCCCTTGATGGCTGCCACCCTCCTGCATGTCGCTTTGCATCTTCCTTCTTGTATCCCTGTTGTCATTGTGTCGCGTCAGCCTGTCTGTGAGGGCTGTTCCCACCCTAGGGTTACAGGGATGGCTGAACGCATGACACCTGGCACCAGACGGAGTGGACAGCTGTTTGTTATTAGTCACACAGACTCACAGCCCACGGGAGGAGGACAGCGCCGACCACAGGGGTCACATGGGTATACTGAGGAACAGAGTGAGCAATGGACTATGGGAGGCTTTGTGGTGACAAGAGGGTGGCATGGCCCCTGCTTCACTCCTGCTCCTCAGGGATCCGCAGGAGCTGTGCCCGGTCCCGCAGTGAGGATGGCTGTGTGGCTCAAAGACTTCCCTGCAGGAGCAGTGTGGGGAGGTTTCCCCGGGTATCAAGGCAGCACGTATTGGGTCTTCATTTCAGGCCTGGCCACACGCTCCCTCCTCGGCCCCTGCACAGGGCAGTGCCCACGCGCGACAAATCTCTGCACGCCTCACCGAGACCCTGTCCTCAGCTGCGTGGTGCCAGGGTTACACATCTGGTCCCCACCTCTGCCCCAAACACCAGCCCAGACCTCCTCCTCCCCAAACAGAACCCACTACCTAGCCCTTGTTGGTGCCCGATGCCTGTCTTTCTATTAAAGGACCTTCTGCTCTGTCAGTCCTGGATCTTTGCTCTGCTCCCACGGCTTCATCCTGCACGTCCAGCGTGCCCACCCCCTGCCTCTGAAACCTCCCTCATTCTGGCATCCCCACCCCCAGGTGGCCCCACCACCCACCTGTCACTCAGGCCCACGTGGGAGCGTCGAGGCCCCAGGGATGAAATGAAGGGTCGTTGGGTTCATTTTAAAATGGCTTAGGACAGGCAGAAGGCTGTGGGCGGGGCTTAGATGAAATAAAATGGCCACAGGCTGATGCCTGTTGAGGCAGGAGTTCCTTAAATTATTCTCACTACCTCTGTGCATGATAGAGACTTTCCATAATAAAACTTTTTTCAAAGGGATGCGTAGGCTGACTTTTCAGCTAGCATGCTGCCTGGTTGGGGCCACAAAGGGGCGTGGAGTGCAGTGGGGTACAGGCCATAGGTGGGGGTGGGGGTGGGGGGTCTCAATGTCCCAGGGGAGACGCTCACTCTGGATCTGGAAGGATGCAAAGGGCATGGGGCCATGCAGGAGCCCTGCGTGCCAGGACCGCAGAGGTGGTCAGGGCCAGCAGGGAGCCCCGCAGTGCTCTTGACGGGGGTGTGGGGTGTGGGGGGGGCTTCGACAACCCGCCTCCCTCAGCGATCCTGCCCCAGTTGGGATCCTGTGCACATGGCTCCTGCCTGTCCCCAAAGCCGATGCACGGGTCAGGCTTTGTGTGCTCACACAACAGAGCAGAAGCCAGAATCAAACCACAGCCTTCAGGGCACTGTGCTCAGGGGTTCCCAGGCGGGGGGCCTCCATCTGCACGCTGCCCCACGTGGGTGGGGACTTAGCTTTCTACGAGGCCAGCTCCTGGCCCTCCAACTCAGTGCCAACCTCTGGGAACAGCACATTTGGCCTTCAATTCTTTTTCCTGCCTTGGCCTGAGCACAAAACTTGGCACATTAGCCTCTTAAGGATTGTACTCAGTTTCTGTCTGTGCTCTGCTCGGTCCAGGCCTGCAGGAGATAAGTAGTGGCCTGTCTCCGTAGACCACCATGCTGATGCACGACACAGGGCTCACGGCCCGTGAGTTTTCTTGACTCGTCATCAGAATTGATCTCCATTCCCATAGGTTTAGGAGACATTTGGCGTTTCAACAGCGTGCAGGGCGTGTGGGTATTTACATGATTATAAAGACAGATTCTACGAAGTCTCCATCTATGCAGGTTTTTCTCAATTAAGTCAAGGAGTCTGAAGACCAGGCTGAAAACTGAAAGAATAAAGAAGCAGGTGAAAGGAAGCTAAGTAACATGTCCAGAATCTCTTGGATCCAAATCGGTGACAATAGCAATGAATTTCCTCGTCATGTTAGTGGAGGGGAAGCATGTGATGCTCTTAATGAGTCCAATGTCAGCATTTTGGTGTTTGGGGGCATTTTGACGAACGGAAACGTGTCTTTCTTTCTCTAGCTCCAGTGGCTACTAGATAATTATGAAACTGCCGAAGGTGTCAGTCTCCCCCGAAGCTCTCTGTACAACCATTACCTTCGACACTGCCAGGAGCACAAGCTGGACCCTGTGAACGCCGCCTCCTTTGGGAAACTGATCCGCTCCGTGTTTATGGGCCTGAGGACGCGGCGACTGGGCACCAGGTGGGTAGCGGGGTGTGTCCAGCAGCCCCCCACACCCATCTGTCCTTCTTCTCCCTTTGTACAGAAAGCCAGCTTCCTCCTCCTCCCCACACATCCCGGCTGGCACGCCTCCGGTGAACTTGGAATTGCCCTGAATTGGCAGCAGCATGGTCCTGGCCTGGGCCGGGGCGTGGGCTGTGGTCCGGTTCTCTCCTGGTGACGGCACATGGGGGTTCGCTCCAGCTCCCTCTCCTTGTTTGAAATTTTCCATAATAATGGGTTTTTAAAAAGCCGCCTCTTGATTGTGTAGGACAGTTGGATTTATTATTTCTTGCTGCTTTTTGCTATTCCTGGACACCCCGCCATGGCCTGCCATTGGCCTGCCGCAGCCAGGCAACATCATGTGCCACAAACTTATCCCAGGCAAGAATGTGAACACCTCTCTCGCTAGAAAAAGGTGGTCACACTCTATTCAAAGTGGGTAGCCTGGAGCGCATGTGGCCGTGACCTGCGGCAGGCCAGGCTCGGTGCCTACGCTCAGTGAGGTCACACAGAAGTGGGGGTCAGGGTTCATTCGTGCACACTCAGAAGCCAGCATCCTGGCCGAGAGAATGTGTGGGTCTCCTCCTTAACTCTGCCACCTTTGATCCTTGACAGAGACCGTCCTTACAGCACATAGACGTGGGACTGGTTTTCTTACTGCAGGACTTTTCAGAGCCTTTATCATACTAAAATGCAAGAGGAGAACCTCCCAGAGCAGGAGGTTGTGTGCAGAATTTCTTCAATCCCTCTGGACATGAAGCAGCCCATGAACATTTCCCACATGGTGCAGGGAATACTGAACCCTGGGGCCCAACGTACAGGAAGGACCCAGACAGCACCTCCTGTCCTTCAGGATGTCTGCAGAGAGCACTGACCCGGATGTTTGGTTTCTAGGGGAAACTCCAAGTATCATTACTATGGGATCCGTCTGAAGCCAGACTCACCCCTGAACCGGCTGCAGGAGGACACCCAGTACATGGCCATGCGGCAACAGCCTGTGCACCAGAAGCCCAGGTGAGTGACCAGGGCTGAGGCCGGCCTGAGGAGGGGTTTCCCTAGGGAGAATGCAGGGAGAGGTTTCTCAAACATTAAAGTCATCCATGCGAGGGGACTCCTATCCTACAGTGGAGACCAATGAACCTCGGTCTCCAGCGTCCTGGGAGAACCAAGGCATTCACCTCCACTGGCCTGAAGAGAGGGCATCAGGACTCGGGGCTGAGGACGTAGCCTCACCCAGCTAACAGCTTCCAGAGTGTTCTGTTTTTTAAAGAATATACACATTATTTTTCAGAGCACTTTTAGGTCACAGCAAAATTGAGTAAAAAGTACAAAGACTCCCCATAGACCCCTCCCCACTACACACACGCACAGCCTCCCCCAACTGTCAACATCCCTGACCAGAGCAGTGCATTTGTTACAATTGAACCTGCATTGTTGACACGTCGTCGACGTCACCCCAAGTCAATGGTTTACACTAGGGTTCATCCTGGTTACATTCTGGGGGTTCGGACAAATGTATCATGACATGTCCCTCAGAATGGTATCATAGACTATTTCACTGCCCTAAAAAGCCCCTGTGCCCCACCTACGCATCCCTCCCTCTCCTAACCCTTGGCATTCCTGAGCTTTTGACTGTCCCCATAGTTTCGCCTTTTCCAGAGTGTCATAGAGTTGGTATCACAGATCTTTAATTTTTCAACTACCAAGAACAAAAGAGAGAGAGCACTGAAAATAACACAAGAAGCCAGGAGAAAGAAGCCTATAGATTTAAGTTGTTGCTTCTTCCTGACATTTTGTTCTGAGGGCTGGAAAGGCCTGGGCACTTTCTGGAATGTTCTCTATCCCTCACAAACCTACTCATCTTTTAAGGCAGCAGTCAGCAAACTTTTCTGTAAAGGGCCGGAGAGCAAATACCTTGGGCTTTGCAAGCCAGAGTGTCTGTGTAATGACTGCTCGGTCTGCTGCTGTAGCCGAGGGCCACCAGGGGTAATCGGCCAACAAGTGGACATGGCTGCGTGCCAACAAAACTTTATTTACAAAACGAGCAACAGAACTAGCCCTCTAAGCCATAGTTTATCCCATTGAGGTTCCCACTGGAATGTCAGCCTCCCAGTGTCCCGGGCTCCCTCTCCAGAGTCCAGGCTATTCCAGGGCAGGGACTGTGCCCCCTTAACCCCCACATGGCACCTTCATGCCTCAGCCAATCTGTGAGGCTGAAAACCCCATTTCCGCTGCTCCAAAGTGTCCCAGTGACTTCTAACCACATGGCAATCACAGGAGTGGCGGTCACAGAAGAGTCTCTGGAATGTTCTCCCGGAGCCAACACATCAGAATGGAACCAACAGTCCACTCTGACCCTGGTTGTTCCACAGACATGGACTCGACAGCTTCTTCTTGTTTGGTTTCGGCCCCTGCAAACACCTATGGATCTATATGCCAGGCAGCGTATTATTTTAGGAGCACGTACACATATTTCATAGCAACAGGCTGGTACCCTGTACATGGAACCACCCCCCAGGTCAGGTGGCCCGTGCACATCTGAGGCATTTCTTCCTCCTCACAGTGAGCCTGACCCCCCTTTCCACAAAGAAAGGCACCCCCAGCTCAGACAGGGGCCCCCCACCCCACCCTTCCTGCTGCACACTCCACCTGGCAGCGTCCCTCTGGGCTCTGAGAGACATGCTGCCCCGGAAGGACTTCTCTGTTCATGTCCCCCAGTTTGCTGCCCACACACACTGTCCACTGCTTTCTTGCTCAGGGAAAGGGACAGTCTCAGAATTCCCTTCGAGACCATATAATGGTAAGGTATTTGGGATTCTGTGTAAAGAAGTTCACTTGTCTTCTAAGAAGAAGCATTCAGATATACACAGAGGGGGCCAAAAATATGTGTACACGTTTTAAGCAAGGAAAAAACTGTATTAAAATTACGCTGATGGGAACCACTTTGAGCGCCTCTTGTAATTGCAGAAGTCAAACGTGACTAGTATTCATCTTTTGTTATTGGTGTATATTGAGGATTATAATTTTAATACAGGTTTTCTCCTTTCTTAAAATTTGTATACATTTGTTTGGCACCCTCTGTATATACACATTCAAGCCACCCGAGTATCCAACAGCAGATGATGAATGGATAAAAATGTAGCATATACATGAAGTGGGATAGGATCCAGCCATAAAGAGAAAGGACATTCTGACACATGTGACAACGTATCATAGGTGAACCTTGAGGGCATTGAGTTCAGTGACATCAGCCAGACACAAAAGGACAAATACTGTGTGATTCCATTCACAGGAGGTCCCCCAGAGGAGTCAAATCCACAAAGACAGGAAGTAGATGGTGGTGCCAGGGGCTGGGGGAGGGGAGGGGAGTGAGTGTTTAATGGGGACAGAGTGTGAGTTTGGGAAGATGGGAATGTTCTGGAGATGGATGGTGGGGATGGTTGTATGACAAGGTGAATATGCTTAATGCCACTGAACCGAACACTTAAAAATGGTTCAAATGATCAATTTTGTTATGTGTATTTCACCATAATCATTTACAAATTATACACACGCACACACTAAAGCACATCCTGCTCAGCCTTCTGCTCCTTAGGCCCATTCTGGGCAGTGTTGCTGCGTCCTCATTGTGGCACATGTGTCCCCTGACCAGGTACCGGCCGGCCCAGAAGACAGACAGCCCTGGGGACAGTGGCTCACACAGCAGTCTCCACAGCACGCCGGAGCAGGCCATGGCCGCACAGAGCCAGCAGCACCAGCAGTACATAGGTGAGCGGGGAGCATCCCCACCTGGGTGCAGGGCCCGCTGTGAAAGCCCGGGGTCTGCTCGGCCCTTCTGGGTGCTTGTGGGTTTCAACACCAGCAGCACTGAAATGGGTGCTCTAAAGAGTCTCCTTGTATGACACTTTTTGAATGACATAGAAAGTTCAATCACACGCCACTTCTTTGTGGCATCCCTGAGATGCCACATCCCTGAGATCAGCGTCTGCCCCCCAAATTCGTGGATAAAGAGTCCACCAGAAAAATAAGTGAATAAAATGGAATGCCCATCAGAGAGAGGATAGATGTCCTATTTTCAAACCTGTTGGCCGAGGGCAGCAGCAGGAGTCGGCTGCCCTCCTGGGTTGTCTTCCTTGCTTACTGGAACATTCAAGATGCTCAGGACCCCTAAAACTGGGTCTCTCCTCTCCCAGAGCTCCCACACAGGCCAGCCGGGCCCTGTTCCCTGGGTGCTGCTCTGGAGAGTCCCATCCCAGATGACCCCACTGCTCCAGGATTGCGTCCTCACCCAGAGACTGCCACTTGGACACGCCCAGGGAGACTTATTGGGACCCGTGTCAGAAACATGCACACATTGAGACAGCAGTGGCCTTGGTGTATTTTTAGAGCCTAAATAGAGCCCTCCTGTGATGGCTCTTCTGGAGAGATTGTCAAGCCCAGGAGGTCACCACTGGGCTGGCCTTGTCCCCAGATGCACTGCCCTGGGTGGCACCCATGCTGGGGTGATCTGGGGTGATGAGAGCACTTGCTGTGTCCTTGGCCCTGGGCTCTATACTTTGTCTCTCAGCATATTTCATGTGTGTATGTGTGTGTGGGGGGGGAGGGGACAATGTTCAATGCTGTCCCCATCTGTACCTGAGAAAACCAAAGCTTACAGAAGCCGTGTGACTGCTCAGCAGAGCCAGGACACCGCCCCAGGGCTGTGGAACAGTCGCTGATATGTCTGGCCAGCGTCCCACAGCACATGGGGCTCCCGACCCGGCTTCTGTGGGGAGAACTTCTGCAGGGCCGCTGGTAACCCTGTTTCCATCCCCCAGATGTCTCCCACGTGTTCCCGGAGTTTCCAGCACCTGACCTGGGCAGCGTCTTGCTGCAGGAGAGTGTCACACTACATGACGTCAAGGCCCTGCAGCTGGTCTACCGGCGGCACTGCGAGGTGACCACACCCTTCAGGGCAGCCCCGGAAAGAGCCCGTGCCTGGGCCATGGGGCTTCAGCGGGTGCTTCGGGGCCCCCCAGGCGCTGGCTGCAGAGCCAAGCATGCTTCCCCGGGCCCATCAGCTGACCCACCAAGCGCTCAGACATCCCCAATTGTCCCCGATGACACAGCAGCCCCGGCTCACTCTGGCCAAGCAGTAGATAAAATGTCCCCCCTGGACGGTGTCCCTCTGTCCATTTCTATCCTCTCTGTGGTCTCTGGATTTCAAAAGGCCCCCCCCCCCCCCATAGCCTGTGTCATGGCTGCTTGCTTGGCAGGTCCTGATGACACTTGATCTGTAAACTTTTTAACATACACATTCGTGCATTTAACCGGCTGTTTTTACTCCCAGGCAACTTTAGATGTCGTGATGAACCTCCAGTTCCACTACATTGAAAAGCTGTGGCTTTCCTTCTGGAATTCTAAACCCTCCTCCAGTGATGGCCCTGCCTCTCTACCGGCCAGGTACCTGCTGTCCCACCAGACAGGCCCAATGACACCCCACTGTGACCCACAGGCAAACGCGTCAACTTTTCAAGAAATAGCGCTGGCCCCCACCTTGAGCATATGTTGTTTTTTGTACCTCTGATGGTTGATTGTAATTCGCATTGCCCAGTCCCTTGGTTCGAGTGAGTGATTTTGGAGGTGACCATGTGCCAAAGAGAAATCACCTCGGCTGTAGCCACAGGGGAGGGACCGTGTGGACCCGCATGGGGAATACAGGCACTGATGACTCCACAGGCCTCAGACAGTTGTGGGGCTGCAGCTCACTTCATCTCGCCCACCCCCCACAGTGACGAGAACCCCGAAGTCGCCGTCCTCCCGAAGGACAAGCTGGTGTCTCTGTGTAAATGTGACCCCATCCTCAAGTGGATGAGGAGCTGCGACCACATCCTCTACCAGGCCCTGGTGGAGGTCCTCATCCCCGACGTGCTGCGGCCAGTGCCCAGTAAGCACTCCCCTCCCGCCTCCCCGCTTCCTGTTCCTGCGCCCCTGCAGCCATCTCATCGGGGCGTCTCAGACTTGGGGCACCAAGAGTCCAGTGAGAGCAGCGGCTCAGGCACCCCTGGAAGGTGCTCACCCTTTTTCACTGACCCTGGGAGACTAGGAGGGGCCCAGGCAGTGGCTCTGGCTGGGCTCAGAGGTGGGTGCTGCTGCCCAAAGCTGTGGGGTTCCAGGTCACATCCCGTCTCAGATGTCCCCAGAGGAGATTCTAGAGGGTGGGGTCAAGGTCACAGGACGTCCCTCCCCCTCGGGGCTGCATTTGCTGTAAGCCCTGAATTGGGTTTTAACCCACTTCCCCTGGGGTTGATCTGATGCTGAGCTCCGCTTCCTCCCAACCCTGCGACTCTTTAGCGCCAAAGGGTGGATTCTACAGAACTTTGTCCAGATTCCAGCGACCTTAATTGATCAAAGGAGGGGAAAAAAACAAAATCGTGGGCCTTGATGGCTACACCGGCTGGGGGAGCTTCCCAGGGTCTCTCGTGGTGTGACAACCACCACCACCAGGGGGCGCCCGCGGTGCCGGCGCCCTAACTTCCAGGCCCTCCTGCGTGGACCTAGTAAAGGGGGAGGAAGCTGGGCACTGAGGCCTCGCTCTTCATCAATGACTGCAGTGTGCTCCACGGGTTACACCTGGCAGGTGACTGTAAATACCTGTGTCAGCGCTCGGAAGTCCCCGTCTGTCTTAATGAACTGGTCTGCTGCTTTTGTGCCAGAAAATGGGAAACAGTGTTGATGGCTGCATTTCTCCTCTGGCCTTACCTGCCAGACAACTATTCAGTGTAGTGTGCAACTGAGTGTCTATATTAAGGTTTGAGTTTCGGGTGCATTTACTTTTACATTTTGGGGACTTTTATAAGAGTCTTAATTTTTTCTTATTGTAAGCCATCTCAATACATTTTGGAAGTTGATAGAACATATTTCCATACATACATGTGTATCGGGCTCTCAGCCTCGGCAGTGCTGACAGTGGGGCTGGATGACTCTGGGGGTGGCCACCTGGGCACTGTGGGGGGCTGAGCAGCATCCCTGGCCCCACCCACTTGATGCCAGGACCCCCCACCCCCCCAGTCGTGACAAACACAGATGTCCCAACATTGCCCAGTGTCCCTGGGGCAGGAAGGCCCTGGGTGAGACCCACTAGTGTAGACAGATGAAGAGACATGGACAGTCTGCACAGGCCGACTTGTACTGCAGGCCTCCCTCACTGAGTGTCCTGAATTCTCCCCCCCCCCCTTGTGTCGCTCCGTCCACTGCTTTTCCTGTGTTGCGTGTGGGGTGATACCTTGCATTGCGCTTGCCTGTCACACCCTGTGCACATCCTGACGGGCGAGACGCTGCCCTTCTCACTGGTAATGTCGTGCTTTGATCCCGCAGGCACCCTGACACAGGCCATCCGCAACTTTGCCAAGAGCTTGGAAGGCTGGCTGACGAACGCCATGAGCGACTTCCCACAGCAGGTCATCCAGACCAAGGTAACTGTTGGGGTTGGAGTCTGGGTCTCCAGACCACACTGGTCACCCTGAGGGAGCAGAGGCCGTGGGCTGGGGACCCCTCGGGCCCTGCTGTGCTGTGAAGGGAGGGGACCAGGAGCCTGCTCCTCTGTGTCCCTTCAGGGGGCCTGAGGAAATGCGACAGAGGAGGCCATTTGATGGGACCCATTTGGGTCAACTCACCACAGATTGAATGTTTCTATGCTCATGAAAGAGGAGGAATTTAATCTTGCTCTATCTACCCTTATTACTATAGTTTTAGCCACAAATCAGAATTTAAATGTGGAGATTAGGCCCTCATGCAAAAAAAAAAAAGAAAGAAAAGAAAAGAATGAGCTTCTGTGACTGTTCTCACCAGCATTTCTTAAGGAGCGGCCAAGTACAGACGAGGCCAGATTCTGGGCGTCTGGTTTACCTGCCTACATCCTGGAATCGCTGTTAGGCCGATGAGACTGAAACTTCAGGGTGCCAGAGAACCGCAGTTGTTAAAAATCTCAGATTCCCAGGCCACCCCCACAGAGTCTGATCCAGTGGCACCCTGTATTTTCACCCACCCCTCCAGAGGGCCAAAGGGGTTGCGTTCTAACCCACCCGTCCCACAGCGTCTGCTATAGATGCCACGTGATGCCCTGGTGACGTCTGTGTCCTTCACTGATTCTCCTTCTTCGGGTCCTTGAGATTGTCACCGGAAGCGGTGGGTCCCGCTTCCCGGCCCCTGCCCCGTCCCTGAGTTGCTCCCTCCAAGAAGAGAACACAAGCTTTCTGCATGCGCGAGCCTCATCCTCCCCTGCCACCCTCCGTCACAGGTGGGCGTGGTCAGCGCCTTCGCGCAGACCCTGCGGAGGTACACGTCCCTCAACCACCTGGCGCAGGCCGCGCGGGCAGTGCTTCAGAACGCTTCCCAGATCAACCAGATGCTCAGCGACCTCAACCGCGTGGATTTCGCCAACGTGCAGGTGACTTTCCCAAGCAGGCTCCCCTCCCCACCGCCTGGGCCGGGGCTCGGGGCAGGGTTGCAGAGCAGAGCTGCAGAGCAGGGGCGACGAGCTGCGACCCCCACTCCACTGGCCTAGAAAAATGTGCAAACCCCCCAAATTCATCCAACAGCAGAGCCAGCATGCACGTTTGTGTCGCATGAACCAGCTTCAGGGTGGGCCCACCAAGGGACCCCATGTTTCCACTCCGTGATCTCTCAGGTCCCCCTGGCATCCAGGTGGTGGGACCATCACCTTGATTCTTTTCCTTTAAAAATATACCTTCTTGGGGTGGCCGGTTAGCTCAGTTGGTTAGAGCGTGGTGCTAATAAAACCAAGGTTGCAAAAAAAGAAAATGTAACTTTAGATTCTGGTTATAGCAATTTGTGCTCCTTTATATGCAAATAAAATTAGTATTCCCACCCTAACTAGCCACAACTAGTAAATAAGTTAAATTATATTTCCAATCTACAAAAAAAAATAAAAATAAAAATAAAAAAATAAAACCAAGGTTGCCCGTTCGATCCCGGTATGGGCCACTGTGAGCTGCGCCCTCCTTAAAAAAAAAAAAAAAAGGACCTTCCTGTTGCCATGTTCACAGTTCTCTCTTTGGGCTTAGAAGAGTGCAGGCCATCAGCAAATGGGGTCGTGCTGCCCTGAGTTTATCCACTAAAACACATTCGCAAGAGTGACCACTCAAAAATAAAACAACACAGGGGCGGCCAGATGGCTCAGTTGGTTAGAGCGCGAGCTCTCAACAACAAGGTTGCCGGTTCAATTCCCACATGGGGTGGTAGGCTGTGCCTCCTGCAACTAAGATCGAAAACAGTGACTAGACCTGGAGCTGAGCTGTGCCTCCACAACTAGATTGAAAGACAATGACTTGACTTGGAGCTGATGGGCCCTGGAAAAACACACTGTTCCCCAATAAAAAAAGAAAACAGAAAAAAAAAAGAATTAAAAAATAAAATAAAAAATAAAACAACACAGAGACATGGCTGTGTACTCTGAGGTCTGGATCTAGGACCTGGATTCAAGTCCATAGAAGCCGGACAGGCTCTGGTCCTTCCATCCCTGCCGGGTGGGGTGGTACTAACAGTAGTTGGCCATAGTCGGAAAGGCCAAAGGCAAGATGGTGTGCACGCCGGGATGAGACCCGGTCCTGAGCTCGTGCTTGGGTCCCTGTGCGCTCACCCACAGCGTTGGTATGGAGGGCTGTCGCTGACACTCCATCCTGACCCACTGCCCCCTGCACCCTCAGGAGCAGGCCTCGTGGGTGTGCCAGTGTGAGGAGAGCGTTGTGCAGCGGCTAGAGCAGGACTTCAAGCTGACCCTGCAGCAGCAGAGCTCCCTGGACCAGTGGGCCCGCTGGCTCGACAACGTGGTCACCCAGGTCCTGAAGCAGCATGCGGGCAGCCCCAGCTTCCCCAAGGCCGCCCGGCAGTTCCTGCTAAAATGGTCTTTTTATAGGTAAGTGCCCCTGATCTGATCACCGAGGGAACTCTGGGAGGGCAAGGTGGGGGCTCCAGAGATTGTCCTGCCATCAGTGGTGGGCTTCATCCTGGCTTGAGGGGGGCAGAGCGGCTCCCCGGGCCTAAAAGAAGGTGGCGGGCTTCCACAGCCAGGAATCATCGCCATCGGGCCTTCTGGAAAACCAAGCAACTTCAGCCCATGCATTTATTTCTGCTCCCTAGCAACACCCCACAAAGTGGTTTAAAGAAAGTGGTTAAAAGGCATAAACCCCCAGAACAAGGAGCACAGGAGAACAGATGATGGCAGATGGCAGATGCGAGCAAGAGTTTGGGAGATGGTGTGAGGTGGTCAGTTAGGGCAGTGAGCCAAACGGGAAGCAGCCATCAGCCTTTGTTCACTGCCAAGTGCAGCAGGAAGCAGAAATGGGCGTCGGTGCCCCTGCGGTCCATGTATTACCATGGAATGGAGTTGGGCAAGGGCCAGGTGTGTCAGGGGCATACATTTTTTAAGTATGTAAGTAAATATATTATAGTTAATCATAATTACATATAAATATAGAAATAATTATTATTATGTATTAATATGTATAACAAGATTTATTTCAAGGAACGGGCTCACGCAGCTGTGGGGCCTGGAAAGTCTGCGATCTGCAGGGCAGGCCAGCAGGTTGGAAACTCTCAGGCAGGAACTGACACTGCAGGCCACAGGTGGGACTTCTTCCTGGGGGACACCTCAGCTTTGCTCTGAAGGCCTTTCAACTGATTAGATAAGGCCCATCCATGTTAGGGAGGGTGATTTTCACTTAATGTCAACAGAAGGTAGATGTGAACCACAGCCACTAAACAGTAACACCTAGACCAGTGTTTGATTGAATAACTGGGTGCTATAGCCTAACCAGTTGACACATAAAACTAATCATCACAGAAAGTAAACATGAGAAAGAAAACAATAAGGAGAAAGAAGGAAAAGAGGGAGAAAGAGAACGCATGAACAAAAAGTGAAAGATCCAAAAGGTTCAATATCCAGCTGATACGAATTTTTCTTTAAGAGAGAGAAAACGGAGGGAAAGAAAATAATAAAAACATAATCAAGAAGCTATCCCAGAACTGCAGAGCACCAGTCTCCAAACTGAAGAAGCCACCAAGTTCCCAGCACAATGATTGAGACCCTCCCCACGGAGCCTCCCTGTGAAATTTCAGAGCAGCGAGGTTAGGAGATGGTTGGAAAAGCTTCCACGAGAAAGCCACAGGCCACATTGAAGCCCTAGGAATCAGAACAGTATGTCCTGACTGAACCACTACGCAGAATCTAGACAGCAGCTAAGCAGTGTCTTCAGAATTCTGAAGGAAAACAGTGTCCACACTGAGATTGTAACCTGTGCAGACGGGACCTTCCAGAAGACACGGACTGTGCTCCTTTAATTAGTGACAAACACGTGGAAAATTGAGCATGTTTTAAGGAGGCAATTAACCCCAGGAAAATGAAAGCTGTTCCAAGGCTTTCAGGCCGTGTGTGATCCAGGCCATCGGTGAGCTATGGCCAGTGAATCAGGTCACCCTCCACCTGACCGCACAAATACAATTTCATTGGCACTCACCCACACTCATTCGTTTGTGGATCCTTAGCAGGGTTGAGCAGTTTCAAACAGAGAAGTGTGAGTAGGTGGCCACAAAGCTGAAAATATTTACTCTCTGGGTCATATCAAGAAAGAAAAGAAGTTTGCTGGCCCCTCAGCCAGCTGCCCAGTAACTCCATGTTCCCAGCTCCCTCCTCATTCTCCACCCTGGCCTCGCCACCTCAGGGCCTTTGCACTGCCCTCTCCCTGCCGTGGCTTGATCATCATCAGAGAAGCGCTCCCAGACCTCTCTAAGTGATAGCATGCCCCTTCTCATCCTGTCCCCCAGGCCCTGCTTTTTCCCATGGTCACCTGTCACTTCGTTCTCTATCTGCCTATCTGTTGTATGTCTCCTCGCCTCACACTCCCCAAGAGCCAGGACGTTGCTTCTGTGCACTGCTCTGTCCCCAGCACCTAAGTGTTGGTTGAGTGAATGAACAAGGAAGGAAATGTAAGCCTAATATTCTGTGTGGCTCAGCTGGACACTTAACCCCCCATCGCCACATGAGAGAACACTAATTTAGCCCAAAAGTGTGATAAAGCAACATTGAGATGATAAACGAGGAAGGGGGTACACCTCTGATTCTGTGGGTACAGAGACAGCATACAGGGGTGCGATCCCATGCCCATGGTAGGAGGTTGCAGGGAAACAAGATCAAGAGTGGTGGAAATGCGGAAACAAAGACATGGCTAAGAGTCTCAGGGGGTTGTCGCCTTGTGAGATCGGGGTGCTTTTCTCTACAAGGACTGAAACACTACCCAGTTTCCTTTTATTAGGTTTCAGGGACTTATTTCTGTAGCATCCACCAGAAAACGGTAAACAGGTGGGCCGGGGCTTGGTGGAGGATTGCCACGCTCGGGATGAGCTTCTCCTAGTAGAATCCCGCTGATGTTCCTACCGCAGGAAGCTACAAGCCCATGTGGAGGACCCAAAATATACCAAGCGACCACGGAGACATTCAGAAAAGCTACCTGAGCTGAAGCATCGCACCAGACACCAAGGCTGGGGGTGGGGGGTGCAGAGTACCAGGGCCTGATCCACAGGAAGTGGGGGGCTTCAGGGAAAGGGGGGTTGAGACTGAGCTGGGTGGGCCACGGAGGGGCAATGAGACCCAAAGCATGTGGACCTGGGGTCCCCTAACAGAGCAGCAGCAAACACAGTGGTTGAACAGCCTGAGATGTCAGCAGCGTCCACACCTGTGTTACCCTGTGGCTGACAGACAATGTTCAGGAGAAAGGAGCTGGTGAAATGTCAAACCAAGCAAGCTTCCTGGGAGTGGGGAAAGGAAGGTGGGGAGAGGGACAGTGAGAGGTGGGCAGGGAGTGAGGGCCTCCTCCCAGGGACCCACAGTCCATGTTCTCCCATTTACTTTTGGGGGGCGGGGGTTCCCATGCAGAGCCAAAGAAGATGCTAAAGAGAAAGTATCACATATCCCGAGCCTTTTCACTCTGTCCACTTATGAGCACAGCCTTTGCATTCATGAATGTTCTTCAAGTGACCTTTGCTTTTGAAAGTGCCAATTTGAACAGCCACCTCCTGGGTTCCCTCCTTGGTTACCCTTCCTAAGCTATCTCAAAGTCACAGCCAGCTAAAGCCAGCTCTTTTTCCACAGCTGAACAAAAGTGCCTTCAGAGTGCATCTACATGCTGGTCCAGGAAGATGTGAAAAAAATTAAATGAACTGATGTGTAATCAGCTGTCTTTACTGGCTCACCTGCAGCCTCAGTTAATACACAAACTATAGACATTTTTCAGCCTACTAAAAGCTAACCTGAGGCACATTAAAATTTCCAAACGTTTATTTGAGCAAACAGCAATTCAGATTCGGCAGCATCAAACCCAAAGTGGTTGGGGCCTCCACCCACAGGAGAGGGAGAAGTGTTTATAGAGAAGATGAGGAAGCAAAGCAGGGACATGATTTGATTAGCTGAGCAAAGCAGGGACATAATTTGATTGGCTAAGAAAAGCAGGGACATGATTTGATTAGCTGAGCAAAGCAGGGACATAATTTGATTGGCTACAGCTCCAGCAGCTTTATTTGAGAACCCGCTGTTTGTGACTGGTTGTAAGTTTCACTCTCAGAGTCAAGTGCATTGACTCCAGTTTAGATTTTGGTTTGCTTACTAGGCTCAAGGCTACCCCAGTGCTACCCCAGTGTGATGACCCCCTTATTTAATTACTGTAATGGTTTGTATTTACATTGTGTCTCCTTTCCTCTCTTGCCCCTGCCTGTTTCTTTTTTTGCTACAATAGTGATTGAATGGCACAGAGTAGGTGAGCTCTGAGATGGGGCATTTGGGTGTTTGGGGCTACATCTTAGTTGTGTTTGTAGGCCAGGGTTTCTGGTTGGGAGCCATGTTATATACTTCCTTTTTAAAAAGAATCAGTAAGTATTTTCGAGTAATACTTTTATTGGCACATGGCACACAACATGTAAATGAAACATGGCTGTGTGCCAATAAAACTATAGACACTGACAGGTGAATTGCAGGTACTTTTCATGGGTCATAAAATAAAATTCTTCTTTTGACTTTTTTCTCAACCATTTAAAATGTAAAAACCATTCTTACCTCGCAGGTTGTACAAAAACTGGTGGTAAGCTGGGTTTTGGTCTGCTTTGAGCTGTAGTTTACCAACTCCCGCTTTAGATGAAAGAGGCGAAAGCACCCTGTAATTCTGTGTTGTTTTTCGGTGCCTAAATCACTGACGGAGGAGTGGCAGGAGGAGGGAAGGATATGGGAAGGCTGGGAAAGGCAGCCCACTGGGGGGGACTCAGTAATGGCACTGAAAGACCCTTACCAAAGGTGGTCTCTAAGGCTGTGTCAGAGACCATCACGTTTATGTTTTCAGCGGCCTCTTCTTAGAGCTACTGCTCCTGCCCACCTCCCATCTGCCTGTCCCACCTGGACGCGGGGGTAGTCTTGGCAGCTGGCAGGCCCCTTATAGGTCTAAGGGGTCCCCAGACAACCTCAAAGCTGAAGAAAAGCCTGGCTCGCCTGGGACTCCTTGCTCTCTGGAAGGTGCCCAGCATCTGTCTGCCCATCCCCCAGCTCCATGGTGATTCGCGACCTCACCCTGCGCAGTGCCGCCAGCTTCGGCTCCTTCCACCTGATCCGCCTGCTGTATGATGAGTATATGTTCTACCTGGTGGAGCACCGCGTCGCTGAGGCAACCGGAGAGACACCCATTGCTGTGATGGGAGAGGTGAGCCCCCACCACCCCGCCCCCACCACAAGGACCTTGGGAGGGTGTCAGCAAGGCCCAGGCTGTGGGACTTTGCAGGGGAGGGAGGGGAGTGGGGGGCCATGGGGCAGCCTGCAGGGATGAGAGTGAGGAACGCTGAGCTTGACACAGTGGACGGTGGATCCCCAAAGAGCAAGCATTTTGCAGGGGGCTTAGGGCGGGAGCCCACAGACCTAGGTGCAGATTCTGGGTCCTCTGCCACTGCGACCCTAGGTATCTGTTCCTGCCTCTAAAATGAGGCCTCAAACACCTTATTTATTGTGGTAAAATACATATAAAATTTACAATTTTAACCATTCTGAAGTGAATAATTCAGTGGCATTTAGTATATTTGCAGTGTTGTGCAACGACTACCTGTATCTAATTCCAGAATATTCCATCACCCCAAAGGGAAACCTTGTCTTCAACAGTCATTCCCCATCCCCTACCCCAGTTCCTGGCAACCACGAATCCTCTTCATGTCTCTGTGGACGTGCCTGGTCTGGACATTTCACCTAAAATGAATCACTATGTGGCCTTGTGTGTCTGGCTTCTCTCACCAAGCACCGTGTGTTCAAGGTCCATCCATGTTGTGGCGAATGTCAGCACCTCCCTTCTTTTGATGGCTGAATGATAACCCAGTGTGTGGAGGGACCACATTTTGTTTATTCACTCATCCATGGATGAGTATTTGGGTTGTTTCCACCTTTTGGTGGTTGTGAATCATGCTGCGGTGACATTTGTGCACCAGTTTTTGTTGGAACACCTGTTTTCAATTATTTTGGGTATCTCCCCAGGAGCGGAATTGCTGGGCCACGTGGGGTTGTTTTGAGGAAGAAATTAGTTGATGCTTATATAGCTTTTGGTACATAATAAGCCCCTGATAAATGCCAACTATTCCTTGTCATTATTCAGAGGCCACAGCCTGTGTCCCCTTGCTGGTCTGAGCAGTCAGCACCCCCTCAACCCTCCAGCAGCTCACAGATACAGCCCAGACAGTGTCCGAGGGGACACAGCATCCGAGCCACTTCTCGTATCAGAACCCCTCACTTACAAAGCAGAAGCCCGTTGTAACTTGGTGGACATTGCTAACGTTCACCAGGACCCCCTCCGCAAAGGCCCCTGACTCTGGGCTTCTCTCTTTCAGTTCAACGATCTCGCCTCTCTGTCACTGACGCTGCTGGACAAAGGTGGGTGTGGCCGGGGCTTTCCCATGAGCCTCCCAGGGTCTGTTTCTCCTGCCGTTGGCCTAGCTCTTGGGCAGGTTGAGAGCCTCAGGAGCTGGCATCAAGATGGCGGGTGACACCCGGGTGGCAGCAGGTGGCCCAGTAGTACTTCTGCAGGACTGGCCCCTCCTGCTCACATGTGGCACCTCCTGATCCTGGGCTCCCCCATGGGGGCCCCGAGCAGCAGGGCCACAGCCAGCAATGGGGTAGGAGGGGGGATTTGCCGGGGCATGGGGCAGGCAGGGCAGAGGGCCTCCACCCCCAGCCCATTCCCTGCCCCACAGTTTGGGAGGATGAAGCACCAAGGGGGAACCTGCCCGGCATGTGACCCAGGCAATGGGCGTTGGTCAGGGAGAACCAGGTTAACCCAGACCGGAGCCCAGGCCTGTTCATGCTTGGGCACCTCTCTGAAGACGTGTTTCTCTTTCTCTCCGTCCTGTGGACCCCCAACCCCCTTATCCCCACCGCTGACCCCGCAGATGACATCAGTGAAGACCGGGGCAGTGAGGCCAATGTGGACGCCCGCAGCCTTGGCGAGCCCCTGGTGAAGCGCGAGCGCAGTGACCCGAACCACGCCCTGCAGGGCCTCTAGGGGGCGCCCTTCCCCAGGCCCCGCCCAGCCCCCTGAGACTCCACCGCAATCGTGCCTCCTCCGTGAAGTGACCTTGCCTCTGACTCCTGCTGTCAGAGGCCCAGCACGCCCTGGAAGGTCACGCTGTTCCTCCGGAAGAAAAACTTGTTCACCTTGCCACAGGCCACGCCTGATTCCGAGTGCCCGGGTTGTCTTTTCGTCCTGACCTCGTCCTCCCGTCTGCTGCACTGGGACCTTCCATGGAGTCCCCACGTCCCGCCAAGAGCTGGAAGGGCCGTGCGGGGTGGGTCGGCACTTGGGCACTAGGCTTCTCCTCCATTCAGCTTGGTCCAGTTTTCACCGTGATGTTTAAAATTCAGGCGGAGGCCGTAAAGGAAGGGTGTGGGCAGCTGCTGGGCAGTCCCGAGCTGGCCTCGTCCACGGAGCCCCCGCCCTGCTGCCCCTGTGGTGGGAAGGGACACTCTGTGCACCCCGTGGCCCCTGGGAGACAACCAGTCCGCACCTCCTGCCCTGCGCTGAGACAGGGAGGCCGCCCCACAGGGGCCCCAGCTCCAGATGCCAAAGGTCCCCAGAGTGTGGGCAGGCAGCCCACGGCCCAACGTGGCTCATGAAACAAGTCACAGAAACAGGCCCACTCGTGTCTTTTAAGAGTCAACACCAGACGTGTTATCAGCAATGGGAAGGACTGTGGTCAATCCAAGGTCACAGCCAACATGAAGCCAAACAGCTGGGTCTGGAACGTGTCTGTTCTGAGGGGGCCGGGAGGGCGGTCAGCATTTCAGCAGCGCCTTCAGAGGGCAGCCACCCACCAAGGTGAACAAACAGCCGTTCCTGCGGCCAGCTCCACAGAATCTTCCAGAACACCTGCCTTGCAATTGGTGATCCTGAGGCAGTGTAACCCCGGGCAGGTCCCATCTTGAACTGCTCAAAGTCGAGAGTCTTCTCTGGGGACAAACATCCCAAGGACTGGCACAAACCTGACCTTCAAACTCCAGATCTGTGGCTATCATAACACGTGCACTTGCTTAGTTTAGCTCAGTGCAAGACTTATGTCCCCAAAACAACTGCAAAGAAGAAAGACAAACCTCTGGTCTAGGAAGCGCCATCTTATGAAATGCAATAGTTTCTCTTTTTGGAAATATGTTTATACGAATAGTTTCGTGCTCCAATTGTTATTAGAACGTTTCTTATGAATGTGTATATTGCAGTATATTCGGTCCCCAATATTGTTTTCTCGTTCACACAGAAGGTACTGATGGAAAGTCACGTGGCCTTTAAAAACCTTACTTCCCGTCAAGCAGGAGTGCTGTGCAGGCCTCAGCCCTCGCCAGGTGTGCAGGGGCAGCTGGGGGGAGGACCAGGAGATACACTGATTCTAGAAACCAGAAGTCCATGGTGATCAGTGTCTGTCTGCTCTTAGAGTTCAAGACTTAAATGAAATCAGACAGAAAGAATGTCTTTAAATACCCATCTCCTCCACGGGGAGGCATTGACGTTCTTGGATTGTAATGGCCTGCCTTTGCTTCCACATGTGGTAACCAGTACCAGCTGGGTTCTGCCTTACGCTCTGTCTGGTCCTTTGCACGATTCCATGAGGAGGACTACAAATGACAGTAAAGACACGAGCCTTCCAAGCCTGTTCTCATTTTTCATTGCAATAAACACATTTAATGTACCCATTTGGGGGTCACAGTCCACACTCCAGCCTCCACACACCCCCCACAGTGGCTCTGCAGGATGTGGCCCCCCTTCCCAGCCTGGCCCCCAGCACTGCCCTCCCAACTCTCTGCAGAGAATCCCAGAAGGAGCAGGTTCTTCAAGCTTCATTTAGCAAGGCTAGCCCTGGGCCGGAAGTGGCAAGAAACAATCCTCAGCCAGGATGGTCAAGGCCATTTGTAAAGAGACTAGGCTCATTCAGACATGACAGAATGAAGCCACGCTCCGACGCTGATGCAACCCACCAGTTCTTGGGTTTATTCTGTAGGGCTGTGGGGCCAAACTCCAGAGTCCCCTAAAAAGCAGGGCTTGAGTTTGTTCCAAAATCGCCAATCCCTGAGCCCCATCTGCAGAGAGCCTGCCTCGTGGGATTGTAGGAGCCAGGAATCCATATTGCTGTGACCACCCCCTTCTAGGGGACTGTGACACAGACTCATAGGACTTTGAATAAACCCTGCTGAGGAGAGCAATGCGGTTCCTGGTCAGCCGCTCCTAAACGCTGCTTCTTGCTGCCAGGCCGTTGCCCCACATGCCCCCAGAGATGCTCAGCCTCAGCCCCAGCATAGGACCCTCTGTCCCAGGAAGAGGCCTTGGGACCCCCAGGTGACACTAAAATCACCTCACTTCCTTGGCCTGGGCAATCCAGGGCCTGTGCTTGGCTTAATGCTCTGCTGTCACCATCTTGAAATTTTCATTTTCCACTGGGCCCCACAAATTCTGTGGCCACTCCTGGGGAACTCCCTGCCCTTCCGGGCCTGACTCTGTACTGACTCCCTGCCAGGCTCTCGGAACTCAGACTCTCCCACCCTCTGGTGGTTCACATGTCAGTCCCCTGCAGCCCCTGAGCAGCACCAGCCCTCGCTCTGAACAGCAGCCCTCCCGCAGCCCTCCCCCTCAGAGAGCCAGGCCTGTGTCAGGGAGGCAGGATCCTGGAGGACAGAGCCAGGCCCTGCCCATGGGGCCTGAGTGGCTGGTGAGGGAGTGAGCAGGGCAATATCTACGTGATTACTGTCCCAGGAGCCAGAGAGGAGATGAGGAGGGGAGCCTGCTGAAGGCCCACGGCCGTCAAGTCCCTCAGTGGGGCCACTGGGTGACCCCCAGGGCACAGGCACCGCACAACGGGCGCAGTCCCACCAAGAGCCTCTGGGAGTTTCTGCCTAATCACAGGAGCTCCATGATAGACATTTTGGTCCCATCTCCTCTTTTTTGATGATCTTCCAAGATAGGTGTCACCTCCATTGTACACATGGAAAAATTGAAGCTGCTGGCTGGAATGCGGACATGATGGCTGGAGCACCAACAGCCATCCTCGACTTCGAGGTAGATGTCATATAATAAGGATGGTGAAGCAATGAGACAGAAGCCTGGGTCCCTGCTGATATTACAGTCCTATTGGCCCCCTGTCAGAGTTCAATAGGCACAGTTGGGGAGGAGGGGCGATATGCAAGGGGACCTATAGATGTTCCTGCCTCCACAGACTCTGGAAGCAAAATATGAGGTGTACACACACACACACACACAGCAGCTGCAGACGTAACTCTCGTCTGCCTTGCTCAAGTCCATGTTTCCCAAACCTATCGCAGTGTACACTCGGCAAAAATCTAGTGAATGAGTGAGTGAATGAATGAGAAAGACTTCTGGGAAATGGTCTGGGAAGGAGGAGAGAAAACGTGGAGGAATGAGGAGGAGCAGGCAGAGTAAAGAAAATCAAACTCATTCAGGAGGCCACCACCAGAATTTTTTGATACCATCGAGCTGGACTTTAGAAAGACTGATTCTGGCAGGTGGGTGAAGGAACCGGAAGCAAGGGGGTCAATTAGGTACTTGTTAAGATCAGGTGAGTGGGGACAGTGGGAGTGGAACTGAAGTGGTAGTGAGGTGGAGAAGGGGGTGAGAGGCCTGCTAAAGCCGTATGCCCAAAGGCAGGCCAAGAGGGTTATGAAATCATGTTGGTGGCTTATAACCAGTTTAGTTTTCTTTTTAATGGACCAGGATAGAAATAGAAAATACCAGGAGTGTTGATGTAATAAAAATAAACATGGCTTTGTATACTCTTAATTTCAGGATATATGTATGTATGATACATACATATATGGTATTGGGCTGTAATGTGAAATGTAGTGAATATGCATACTTGGTGTGACAAGTTCACGAACTTGTTGCAAAGATGTTGCTTACCTTTCTTTTATTATCAGAGGGATTATTCATTATGAATTTGTACCAACTGGACAAACAGTTAACCAAGTTGACTATTTGGAAGTGCTGAAAAGGCTGTGTGAAAAAGTTAGACGACCTGAACATTTTGCCAACAATTCATGGCTCTTGCATCACGACAATGCACCAGCTCACACGGCACTGTCTGTGAGGGAGTTTTTAGCCAGTAAACAAATAACAGTATTAGAACACCCTCCCTACTCACCTGATCTGGCCCCCAATGACTTCTTTCTTTACCGAAGACAAAGGAAATATTGAAAGGAAGCTATTTTGATGACATACAGGACATCAAGGGTAATACGATGACAGCGCTGATGGCCATTCCAGAAAAGGGTTCCAAAATTGCTTTGAAGGGTGGACTAGGCACTGGCATCGGTGCATAGCTTCCGTAGGGGAGTACTTAGAAGGTGACCGAAGTGATATTCAGCAATGAGGTATATGGCACTTTTTCCAGGTGAGTTTCCGAACTTAATTGTCAGATCCCGTATGTATCAAACAGCACAATACCAGAGAGTAGTTCTCACCCTATTTTGAGGTCATGGGTCCCTTCTAGAATCCTCTGTGAGGACCGTCTGTGGGGTTTTGCTATCCAGCATCCATTCCACCTTCTTTTGAAATAACCTTTCTCCCATGGTGTTAAACACCATCTCTATGTGGGTGGTCTCACGTACTAAAGGAGACTGTTCCAGGTGGAGGAGACAGGTGAGCAAGGGGGCAGGAGGTAGAATGGGGCTGGAGGAACAACTGGGGGCAAGACAAGGAGGGCTTCCTGAGTCCTGGAGAGGACTTGGGGTTTCATTCCAGGATTGGTGGCCCATGAGTGAGAGGCCATGACCTCAAAATGGATTGAGAACTTACTTTCCTCATCCCTCAAATGTCCACTGGGTGTCTCAAATGGCATCAGAACAACAGCTGGGCACCTGGAGTCACTTGCTCAATCAACATCTGAACCTGATGGAGGCCTGAACACACAGAGGCAGGAAAATACCTGCCCTGCCCTGCCCTGCCTTGCTGGATCCATCTTACACTCTCCTTGGATTCTGGGAGGCGAGCTGAGTGCCTGAAAGCAATTGAAGTTTGGGCTTTCTCTGGGGAGGTGCCCCGCTGATACTGCTAATGGATTCTGTTGCCAAGACCCTCTAGGACTGCCCAGTTTCTCCTCTTTTCTCTTTGATCTTTTCAGCACCCTCTTAACTTTCCAGCAAATTCCCCCTTTGCTTACATTTGCCAGAGGTGGTTTTTGGAGTTTGCAACCAGTTTCCAAACCTTCATGGATCCTTCTTGGTCACCTTCAGGATCCATGAGTTTTGCAGGCAGGTTCAGAGGGGATCCTCAAACGCCCTGAAGCCCTCCTGGGACCCACACCCCGTTTTAGAGGCGGCGCAACCGTCCCGCTGGGAGCGTGATCCTCAGCGGGGCAGGCGCCGTGCAACCGACGCACGCTGCACCTCTGTTGGTGCAGCCAGCACCTACTGACCTGGTTCCCAGAGGATGCCAGACTTCAACTGATGCCGAGCCTTTTGAGTCCCCGTTAAGTGTAGTTACTGAGAAAGAATGAACTGCTGCTTCTGGAGCCAGTTTCAACTCATCCAATCCTCTGCCGCCCCCCAGTGGTCCCTGTGTGATACTGCCTCTTCCTCTCAGCGCGCGGACACCGCGGGCTCCGATTTTGTCTAGAATTAAGGTGGTTTTGTTTATTAAATTGCAGCAATGCCTGGAAAGACCACCAGAAACAGAGTGAAAAAGCTAGCTTCCTCTTCCTTCCCTCTGCCTCTCCTCCTCCTTCTCAAATATTCCCTGTTTATTTGTCTCGCTGCTGGCTAATAATTACAAAAGGAAAAGTAGTAACCTGGCGGACACCATCTAAAATCAAGTGAGCTCAGCTCTCATCAGTAATGGCACAAAGTGACATCACGTGCCTCCTGCTAGGGTGCACAGAGAAAAACACACCAATCGCAACTTATTCCTGCCCAACATGCATTATGTGAATTTAATCAGGAGGAATCATCAAACAAACCCCAAATCGAGGGCCTTCGACAAAATAACCGGGGCAGTACTCATTACCAGTATCATGGTCAAGAAAAAATAAGACTGAGAAATTGAGCTCGACTAAAGGAGACTGAGAAACAACATCTAAATGCAACGGGGGATCCTGGCCTGGTTCCTGGAATAGGAAAAAAACATTAGTGATGAATGGATGAAATTTGAATAAGGGTCGTATATTAGTGAACGAACGGTATTGCATCGGTGTGGATTCCTGGTTTTGATCATTGCGCTGTTTACGTAAGCTGTTAATATTGGGAGAAGCTGGGTGAAGGCTATATGAAATGCTTGGTACTATTTTTGCAACGTTTTGGTATGTCTGAAATTATTTTAAACTGAAAGTTGAAAATTTTTTTAATTACAAAATATACAGTATTTCCTCACAATTCCATACTATATTTAACTGCTGCAAAATATGGGAGGGAAGCTGGTGAAACCAGGGAGTCAGGGGTCCCCCTCTGTGCCAGCCCTGACCACCTTGGACATTCAGCCGTCAGGACTGAGGGAGGGCAGGGCAGGGGAGAGTGCTGAGCTGAGGAGGCAACCAGCATGGCTTCCCTCCATCCCCGCCTGACTCTGAGCTTCTGAGGGAGGGAACTGTATCTGATTCATCTCTGGGTCCTCCACCTCCGTGTGGCACAGAGCAGATACTTCACATGCTGGCTCCCTGCCCACGAGGGGAGATGAGAACTGAATTACAGCTCTGAGGGCCCTTTTTCCTGGAGCCTGACTGCAGAAGTCATTTTCCACCTTGGCTGTGGAAAAGAAAGTTCACAGTTCTTAAAGCTCAGCTCAGGCTGAGGGGCTCTCAGACTTGTCTCCTGGTAACCCAGCAAGGAAACAGCAGGCAGCGGAGAGGCCGCTCAGCAGTGTAAGGTAAACCACTTAGATCCCTCCGCTTCCCACTGGTGATCCTTGTCCTAGGACAGACTCCAGACTCCTCGCGGTGGCCTACAAGACCCTGCCCACCCCTTCCTCACCTCATCTCCTCACTCTGCCCTGGCTACACTGAGCTCCTCCAGCTCACCAACCTGCTTCCTGCACCAGGACCTCTGCACTCACTGTTGTCTGGAAAGTTTCTCCTGCAGATCTACTAAAATGTCACCACCCAAGGGAACTTCCCTGACCAGCCAATCGAAAGTGTCCCGTTTCTGTCACTGTCACACTAATGCTGTTTTCTTTGTAGCACTAGTCACTATCTAATTATTTTGCTTACCTGTCTATTGTCAGTCTCCCCACAGCAGAATGCAAAGCTCTGGGAAGGCTGTCTGGTTTGTCCTGGGCCCCAACCTGTAAAGCAGTTTCTGATGCAGAGCAGGTCTGCTCGATATATTGCTGCATAACAAATACCCCCCCAAACTTAGTGGCTTATAACAGCAGCCATCATTTATCTTTCATGGTCCCTGTGGGTGAGGAAAGGGATGTACTAGGCTGGCCAGTTCTCTCGGGATTTGTGGTCTCAGCTTCCTTACAGCATGGCAGCCTCAGGACAGTTGGACTGCTTACAAGACAGCTGAAGGCTTTAAGAGCATGTGTTCCGGCAAAGCAGGCAGAAGTCACATCCTCTGTCCCTGTTATGACCTCACCTTGTAGGTTAGTGTCATTTCTCCAGTATTGTTATTGATGGGCCTGTAACAAGCACAGCCTCAAAGGGAAGGGAACAGAGACCTCACCTCCTGCTGGGAAGTGGGTCAAAGAATTTGGGGCCATATTTTAAAACCACCACAGCAGGTGATCAATAAATATTTGCTTAATAAATAAACATTGACTAAATTGTTACAGACCAGATTTAAAAAGCAAAGGAGGCCAAAGGGGCCCAATGTTGGCCGCCGCTGGCACTGTGACGAGAATTGTGAAACCAGTGGAAATTCAGTTGGCCTGCTAGCATCCCTTAATGTGCCTTGAAAAACCACAACTAGGTTATATTTAGCAAGTGATGACATGTTGCTGGGAGTTCCCCAAAGTGTGGGATGACTGTGGCGTATGAAATGACTTTAGGAGACATGTAGACATGGCATTAAATGACACCAGATCACATGGATTATAGTTATCCCATTTCCAATTCTCTTTCACGCCTTCTCATCATGTCAAGGAGAAAGTTCAGTTGACTGCTAATATACCTAAATCCCTCTCTAATACTTTTGCTAATCTCTCTTTACATCAAGGAAAAAGCAGGCTTGGGGCTCAGCACCTTGGCAGATACAGTATCTACCCAGAATTTAAAAACCTTATTTTGTTTTCCTGTTTATTTCTACAATGATTTCTTATTCATGGCTTTGTGGTTTCCTATTTTTTGTGTGTGGTTTTCTATTTTAAATGGTGACATACAGTATCTATTTAATGTAAATTTAAACCGATAAAAAGACAAAGAAAAATATTAAGTTCATTCAAGGTCAGAGGGTTCAGATTTAGCAAAGGCCAAGGAGACTTACCCAAGAGAAGTTACATGTAATGAAATATAATGAATATAATGAAACCAACAAGTTAGAAATGAGAAAACCTAAGTCCATGCACTGCGGGCCACCAGATGGACTTGACGATCCCCGGGGACCTTTCCAGCATTGACCTTCTAGCTATTCCTGGAGAATTTCTAACTCAAGGTCTGTGGCTTGTGTTTCTAGCCTGGTGGAGAAATCTAGGGTAGCAGAATTCGGGTGTCTATTAAATAAAGTTGAGGGGAATTTTAATAGTTATTAAATATACCCCCATCCCCAACAATACCAAGAAAATCAGCACTACAAACCAGGGTTCAATTTATTGTTTTATTGTCTTGTAGACTTAAGAGATAGGAGAATATCAGTAAGATTTATAATAAACTATACACACAGAGACACACATACATACATACATACTGCACACACATTCTCTCTCAGAGCAGTTGTTTAACATTTACCACCCCCACACACACTGATTGTACAGATCTCTACAGGACAACAATGTAGATACATGTGTCCTAGATTAGAGGTTGGCAAACTTCTATAAAGACCCAGATAGTAAAATTTTAAGTTTTGTTGGCCAGAGGCTATTAAAAGGACTTAGCTTTGCTGTTGCCGCTGGAAATCGGCCACACACAATATGTAAATTGAGTTAAGTATGGCTGTTTTCAAATAAAACTTTATGGACACCGCAATTTAAATTTCATACAATTTTCACATGTTATGAGATATTACTCTTATTTTTTTTCCAACAATTAAAAATACCATTCTTCATTCACAAACCAGATGTGGCCCATAAGCTATAGGATCTCCTGGTTTAGATCACTCTGGAGGAGGCGTGGAACTGGGACTCAAATCTAGGTGAGACATGGGACACAGTTCCAAACAGAGGGATCAACGAAGGCAAAGATCCTGAGGCTGGAAGGAGTTTGGTGTGCTCCAAGGATGGAAAGACCCATGTGGCTGAACCGCAATGAGCAAAGGGAAGCACCAGGGCAAAGCACAGCCAGGGGGCTGTGTAGCCTCAATAAGAGGTTTAGGATTGATTCTTAGCAGAAAGCCCCTTGGAAGCCTTAAGATGTGCTCTTCATCTAATTTACATTTTTTAAAGATTCCTCTGCGTGCTGCTGTGTGCAGAACAGAGACTGGACCTCTGGAAGCATGAATGGAAGGAGAGAGGGAGCCATCCAATCTTCCCGGATAAAGATGAGGATGGTCTGGCCTGGGGTGAAGACAGTCCAGCTGGTGAACGGGTGGATCTGGGCTGGATTGTGGAGATGAGGCAGAGCCCACAGGGTGTTCTGAGAGAGTCATAGCAGGTTGAGTCAAGAAAGAGTCCAGGGTGTCCAACATTCTCACATCTGCCTGTGGGATTCATCAGCCCATTTTACAGAAAAAACTCGAGGCCCTGCTCCGTGGCAGGCGTTGTTCCCTTCAGAGCGTCAGGGTCTGGAGGTCCTGGAACTCTCATTCTGGTGGGTCAGAGAGATCAAGTCCCTTGCGCTGGGTCTCCCTTCCTGTGCCCCACTACCCCCACTGACACAAACCCCTTTGGTCAGTAATGTTTAACCTCTGACCTCTGCTTCCCCCTCAACCACAGCCACCTCCCCCATGTGGCCTCAAGAAAGCATTTGCCCAATGTACTTGCCCCTTAGAAGGGGAAGCTTAAGCCTGAGGTGACAGGGAGCCCCAAAACTGTCCGGCAGGCCTGCCCCTCTGGCCTCCAGCCTGCGTGTGTGGAAAGTACCCCCTCCGCAGACCCAGGGATTTACCTAGAAAAAGGCCTCGATCGCAGCGCCCTAGATGGCTCACTCTCCCACCACGGGGATCCCACGGTAAACAAGCAAAAAGCAGGGGCGTCAAGACCCAGTGCCCGCCGTGCACGCTCACAGAACGCTCGTTCCGTATTGCCCGCGACGCGCGGGAGAGCCACTGCGCATGCGTCCTGCCCTGTCCATACCCCTCGATCGGCGGGAAAAGGAGGCGGGGACGGTTAGGGCGCAGGCGCGTGCTCAAAGCTTGGCCAGGCCTGACCGCGATCGGGAGCTCGACTCCGCACCCGACTCAGCACGCAGGCGCGAGCTGTCCGCTTCGCTCGGAGTCGGCTAGGGAAGTGCGCACGCGCGGGAGTTTCTGGCAGAAAGCAAGCGAGCCCGGGCCGGCGCGGGGCCTTGTGGGAGGGCTTAAGGAAGTAAAATGGCGGACCTGGCGAACGAAGGTAGGGGAGGCGCCGTCGGGGGCCAGCTGGCGGTCAGGGAACGGGCGGAGGGAGGTCCAGGGGCCACAGGTGCGACGGGTGAGCACCCCGGAGTGCTGGGGACCCATCTGCTCTGGGATAGTGGCGCAGCGGGCCTCGCAGCCGCCCCCCATTGCGTCCCTTCAGGCCGGGCTCACCAGCCCGGCCCATCACTCCCGGCAGCCCCGACCCTGCCACGGTCCGGCCAGAGAGCCGGGGAGGCCGCTGGGGCCGCGGCTCTGAGGCCCTTCCGCCTTGCGGACCAGGCCGTAGGCTGAAGGGGGTGGGAGGCGCGGCGCCAGCGCCTCGGTCTCCGATGTAAATAGACTTCTGGGCCTGGTGGTGGGCCCTGCACGCCACACTCCCTCCCCGCCCCCTCGTTCCCAGGGACCGGGGCTTTCCCCCTTTCCTGGCCTGGCTGCCGAGCAGGCCCACCCCCTAGTCCTGTGGGTTCTCATCCTCTCCGGGCCTGCCCAACTCCAAAACGGAGGACGCCAGGTTTGTTTTCACCCCCCACGCCGAACTCGGCCCCCAGTTCTCCCGGTTCCGTCGTAGTGACCTGAGAGTCGCTCCTCACCTCCCTGCGTTTTAGGCCCGGCCGCAGGATGTGGGCCGCTGAAAGCCCTGGTTTCTCTTTGGCCCTTTTTGCTGCGCTTGCAGAGAGAGACAAACACAGAGACTGTGCGATTCCCTCCTCTGCGGAGCGCTGACATCCCACCTGAGCGTTTTTGACAAGGTTACAGTTAGAATCCCTCATAGAAAGCACTCCATAAGCCGATGTCTGCTTAAATCAACAGTGGTGTTGGTATCGCTGTAGCTTCGGGACTTCCGAGGCCTATTTTTAGTTCCCTCCGTTTCTAGGTGCACAGCGACAGGCGCGCTATTTCCCTGCCTGGTCCTGATTCCCTCCCTATACCATGCTCCCAGCTATCCAAGGGTATCCTGAGGTTTCCAGACTGAACTGCACGAATGCATGAATGATAGTGATAAATGCTCACCCTGGTGGAGCTTTTGGGATGGTACCAAATATTGTTCAAGTCTTGATCACGGTATGTTACCTTGGTTAATACTCATCCTCAGAAACTCCATGAAGTAGGTAGGTAGTGTAGTTCCGTGCACTTGGTGAGAAAACTGAGTGACTAGGTTACTTGTCCAAGGCAGACCACACAGTAAGGCGCAGGGATGTGAATCAATGAGGTCAGAACCTTCTACCCTCTTTATCTTACAAAAGATATGCGCATAAAATATGTCATTTTATGCACATATCTTTTGTAAGATAAAGGAGCCCATAGAGGATTGAGCATTCCATTCATAAGATCCATTTAAAGGCAGAAGAGGGACTGGACGAATGGGAATCAGTATGACATAACTGTGTATATTTACATCTTCGACCCATTCAGTTTCTTGATCTCAAGGCTCAGATATCCAGCATCATATTCAGCATCTCCATTTGGATGTCTAATAGGCATATCAAACAAAATCCCTGTCTTTCCTCCAGAACCTGTCCATTCCACAGTCTTTCCCCCAGTGTAGTAAATGGTAAGTCCGTTCTTTGAATCAGGCCAACACCTTGAAGTCACCCTTGACTCCTCTCTTTCTCTTACATACCACAGCAAATCTTGTCAGTTCTTCCTTCAAAACATTTCCAGAGGGTGACCACTTACCACCAACACTGCTGCCCCTTGGGCTTCCCTTCCACCCTTAACACCTATCAATTGCTCAACCCAAAAACCAGAGTGGCCCCTCCAAGCCTCCCTGTCCTCTTTTCCCACCACTCTCTCGCTGACTCTGGCTTTCTCACTGTCCCTTGAGTGGTCTCTATACTCCCTCCTTTATGCCTTTGGACCTGCTGGTTCCTCTGCCTGAATCAGTTTTACGACATTTATCCCCATGGCCCACTCCTTCACTTTATAATATTTAATAATATTACTTTATTATTGAGACTTTCTCTGGCCACCTATTTTAAATTGTATCCACATTCCCTATCCCCTTTATCCTTCTTTATTTTACTTCACAGCACTTATTACCATCTGGCATGCTAAGTTTACTTGTTTGTTCAACTACTACCCTTCTGTTAGAATATAAGCTCCATGAGGGCAAAACCTTCCGTCTGTCATGATCACTGATGGATCCCTTACACCTAAACAGTTCCTGGCACAGAATAAGTATCCAAGAAATGTTTGTCGAATGAATGAATGAATGAATGAATGAATGAATGAATGAATGAATTCATCAGTGAGGACCTTTATTGTGAGGTATACTTTGAGCATAAAGGGAAAATTACGGATTCCTATTTTCCAGGGATACCATTTCTAGCATATACACTGACACATGAGCTGTCAATTGTAAACTGCATAGTTGTAGAGTAAGTGTAAAATAGATAATGGAATGCTTTGTACTTAAAATTTTTGCCTAATAAAGGCCTCACTCACCTACCGTGTTTCTCTGAAAATAAGACCTAACTGGAAAATAAGCCCTAGCATGATTTTTCAGGATGACATCCCCTGAACATAAGCCCTAGTGTGTCTTTTGGAGCAAAAAGTAATATAAGGTCTGGTCTTATTTTCAGGGAAACACAGTAGTACTTTGCCTTTGATACTAGTTGTGGCATAGTTGTCCTCAGGAAATGTTTGTGCCTCACATATCCCTGCCATCCTTTAATTGGTCATTTCTTGACTCCATTTGTGGATTTGGCTTGGATGTTTAATTTCTTATCCACTGTGTAAGCTAAGATTCCTTGCCGTGCCTTTTGAAGCTTTAGAGACTACCCCATCAGTGTGCTTTCCCGCTTGCTATTTAAGCTCCAGACGCCCTCTTGGCTAATGTCTTTCCAGAGTGGGATCCTAAGCTGGTCCCTCCTCACACCCTCGGCCTCTCTTCTCTGGGCTATTGCCACCTCTGTGTGAGTCCGAAGCAGTAGCTGGCCACCAGGGCTGGACATTAGGATGTCCTGGAGAGCTTCCTTAAAATCACAAATGCTCAGTCCTCACAGCCACCTGTTCTGATTCTGTGAGGCATTGGGTGGGCCCTGGGCATCTGTACAGTTAAAAAGCAGAACAGGTGACCCTGATATGCAGCCAGGGTTGAGAACCACTGGTTTGAGTGGGAAAGGTTAGGAGTTCTTTCGTACAAAGAAACATTTCCAGTGGTGTATCCAATGCAGCATCTTGATGGCCCTCATTGCCTTGGTGATCTCTTCAGGGATGGTGACGGCAACTCCCACAGCCCTTCCTTGGTAGCCCTGCAGCCCATGACTTTTAAAGTCCAGTTGAAATGCTTCTCCCCTAGGAGAGAGAGAGAGAGAGAGAGAGAGAGAGAGAGAGAGATTGATTTACACTTGTAGTTTTTTGGATATTCTCTTCTGCTTGAAATGTCGCTGTTGATACATCCCACACTCATTACTCATCCTATCTCTGGAGTTATTCTGCATTGTAGACCAACATCAGGATTTGAAGGCAGCATTTTGACCCTGGTAAAGTAAAGAAGAATGGGAAGGGGGTGAATAAAATGTATTTGAGCAGAGTGTATTTGAGCTGTAGGGATTCTTGGACTCTAGATTCCAGCATTAAAAGGCACCACATCCACATGAAGCCTTGCTGACCTATGGACATGCGTGGTAGAAATCAGAGATGGTAAAAGCAGGTAAAAACTTTAGCCCTGTTGACATCTGGGGCCGGTGATTCTCTGTCATGAGGCTGCCTGGTGCCTTATAGGATTTTTAGCAGCGTAGCGGCATCCCTGACTCCACCCATAAGATGCCAGTAGCACCCACCGTCTCCTGCACTCCTACCCCAGCAATCATAACAGCCAAAAATGTCTTCAGACAGTGAAATGTCTGGGGACAGGGAGTGAGGGGGACAGGGAGTGAGGAGAACCACCGGCACTTGAGACCCACTGGTATAAAGCAGTGGTGGGGCACAGGCTTTGCCTTATAAACAGGATTTGTTTTGACTCTGCCTTATAAAAGGCAAATTCTTAGCCCTTTTGAGCCTCAGTTTCCTCACCAGTAGAATGGGAATAATGATGATCACATCTATCTCATGGTTGCTGTGAGCATTGGATGGATTAATGCACGTAAATTATTTAGCGCCTGTGTCCACACACAGTAATAAACAGTAAATGGTAGTATTTTCACTACAGTGGCCTCATATTGTAGACACATTTAGCTTAAGTGCTCAGCTCAGCAGAAATTGTTAAAAAGTGAGTCTGAATAGTGTGGGTGAGTCTACCCCACTGAATGAGCTAGCCCTTGGGGGAGCTTATAATGGGAGGTCAGCGGGAGCTGGGCCGGCGGACCTCCCAAGTTTTCCTTCTTGCCTTTCGTTGCATAATCATCTAGCTGTGGGTTCTGAGCCTTGTCACTAGACCTTTGGGACCAGATCAGTCTGTGTTGTGGGGCTGCTCTGGCCCTGACCCACTATATGCCAATAGCACCCTCCCCACTCCCCCAGTTATGACAACCAAAAACATCTCCAGACATTGCCCAGTATCCCCTAGGGGGACACAGTTGTCCCCAGTTGAGAACCACTGATCTAGCTTGACCAAGTGTCCGTCTAGAGATTTTTCAAGGCTGGTTTGGCTTTCCTCAGTTTTCATGTTGTTGATGGCAAAGGTGGCTGGTACTGACTTGGCAGAGCTTTGGTAGCTCTCCATGGTACTTTGAAGCAGTCAGGAGGCAGATGCGTTTGTGTCGTTATCTATTCAGGACCTAGTGGCAGTGTGGGCGGCAAGCAGTTCTTTGTTTGAACGGGACTTGTTTCTGCCACCTGTGGGCAGTAACCTTCCTGTGGTCCCGTGGAGTCCCGTTTAGTGTGACTGCAGTACTGCTGGGTAGCAAACTAGATGCACAGTGCCTCCGAGGGCAGCCCCACGTGGGCACAGTTTACTTGGTTGTCTTGGCACGTGATGCTATTGCACAGCATTCACTGTGGGTCTTAACCCTGGTTGCGCGTCACACTTATTTAAGGAGGTTGTGGAGGAAACTGGAAACTGATGCCTGGGCCGCACCCTCAGAGGTTGTTGTGGGGTCCAGGGGGTCTGTCGTTTTAAAAAGCCCCACAGGTGTTTTATGACATGAAGCCAGAGTCGAAAACTTCAGGCAGAACTTACCAAGTTGTTTCAGGGGTGAGCAGACATGCTTAATTTGGCCCATTTAGGTTTTTCTTTGTTTTTAATTAGGAGCCAACACTTAAGAATTCTGAGGTTTCTGGGGGGGAAAATAAACCAGGTTTCTGACTTCTCTTGAAAAACCAGGGCCAGCCCCGGCCTGCATCCCTGCACAATATGACTTGCCAGGGCTGAGGAGCAGCCGCTACCCCTAAGGTACACTGTGTGCCGCCGACCCCCAGTCCCTGCCGAGTGTGGGGCCTGCCTGCCTGACCTGGGTTGGCGTTTGGGTTTCCACCCCGTTGGACTCCTCTAGACGTAGTTCTTCCCACTCAGGGTACGTTTTACCAAAGAACCCAAGCAGAGAGCTGACAACCTGCAGTTAATGCAGGAGTCAGTGGCCTCGAGTACTAGTACTCAGCGCAGCGTGTGGTGGCGGTTCTCCAGCATGGCCCAGGGTCCCCAGGTGTCCCCACCTTTTCCAGGGGACTGTGAGTTCAAAACTATTTTCCTAACAATACAAGGCCATCATTTGCCCTTTTCACTCTCATTCTCTTGTGAATGGGCCGTGGAGTTTTTTCCGGAGATTATAATAGCGACAGATGGACTGGAGAAGCAGATAAGAGAATCTAGCTGTCTTCTATTAAGCCAGACATTAGACAGGTTTGTCAGAATGTAAAATAATGCCCCTTTTCTCACTTTTTTCCCCAAAAAATAGTTACTTCTCATAAAACTATTATTTAGGTAATCCTTTACTGACTTAAATAAGTTAACTAGTGTTGACATTTTCTTAGTTTTAATTTCTAATGTGGTAAGTATCAGAAGCTGTATCCCACATTTACAAAAGCTCTTAGAGATCCTCAATAATTCACAAGTTTGAGAACTGCTGGCATGTGATAGCGGAGCCCCAGTGCAGAGGGCCTGAGTGGGGCCTGCAGGGAGACCCACGTGGGTTTCTTCCCTGTCTCTCCAGCTCCAGGGGAATTTTAAACTGGGAGGAGTGAGTGGCAGGCCGTGGTAGATAATTTGTGGCCCAGTGGGAAGTGCCTGGATTGACTGTCCTCGGTTTGTTTCTTGCCTCAGCCACTTACTTGTTTGACCTCAGTTCCTGCATCTGTGGAACGGGAATGAAGCTGATCAAGTCTGAGGGTTGTATGAGAGAAAACAGGTCGGGTCATTGACACCGGCATGTGGGCCATGTCAGTTACGACTGCTGTTCCTCTTCTGCTTGGGTGCCTGGGCAGAGAAAAAGCTCCTTTGGGGTTGTAGCCGCATTTCTCCACCTCAGCAGTACTGACAGGGGTGCTAGTGGGGGCTGTCCTGGGCATTGTGGCGTGTTTAGCAGTATCCCTGACTTCTACCAAATGACACCATGGCACCCACCTACCCCCGTCATGACAAGGAAAAATATCTCCAGATAATTGTCAGCTGTCTCCTCAGGGGCAGAATCACCCCCATTTGAGACTCCCTAGCCCTGGCTTAGGGTATTCCATTGCCCCCACCCCCACCCCCACCGCAGGAGATTCTGGGTTCTGTAATTATCTGATCTACTAAATCCTAGTCCTGCATACATTTAAATACGCACACTGAGTGGGGAGGGAGAAAGGAGGTAACTGAGAAGCTGGGATCTCCCTGGTTTGTGCCATCTGACACATCGGGAACTGATTCTGGTGTATGATGCGAGTTACTGCTCTGACTCGGTCTTCTTCCAGAGAATGAATGCAGGGTTCCTCAACCCCGGCACCGCTGGTATTTGGGGTTGATCGTTCTCTGTGATTGGAGGACCATCGTGCGCATCACAGGATGTTAGTCAGCATCCCTGGGCTCCGTTTCCTCGATGCCATTAGCAATTGCTGCCCCTGGTGATAACCAGAAATGTCTCCAGACATTGTCCATTGCCCCGGGGGGGGGGGGGGCGACAAAATCACCCCTAGTGAGAACTCCTGAGCTGTAAGATTAAATAAAACTATCCAGGAATAAATTGTTTGCCAACTAGAGCTTAGGACTCACCCTTCTGACGTTTCTTTTCCATTGTGGCCTTTTGGCCACTAAGTAGGCTTCGTGGGCTTCATAGCCCTGTTACTAAGGAGGAACAGTGTTTTCCCTGACCTTTCAGGTCCAAGGTGAGGTCCTGACCGAATGTCGGAGCTGGAAAGCACCTTCAGAGGTGCTCCGGGTCCAGGCTGTTTTATTTCACGAGGGGTGGAGGGAGGGGGCCAGCTGGGGCCCAAGGCCATGTAAGCAGGGACAGTCGGCCGGTACCAGCGTGCCTACCGCCAGCCATTGGGTCGAAGAGCTTGTGGTCATCCTTTCTAGTGGATCAGTACTGTCAACTTAATGGGCACTTGTCCTCCTGAAAACTGACCCATGTAGGGCACTACGTCTGCTCTCACTGTGGCACAGAAAAATAGGGACTTGCAGAGAAGGGAGTAAGTACTCCATGCATGTGTTTAGAAAGCAGACCTTGCTTCTGCAGTAAGTTTAAAATGCCTTGGCCGAGTTTGCCACTCAGAATTTTGGAAGATTTTGGACCCAAAATTAATACCTGTGTTGCATCTGTCACAGCAGCATGGGAGTGGGAAAAACAGTTCTTGCAAGTTTGGCTTTCTCAGGTGGCAAGAGCGAGCAAACAGACTCCCCTTTGCTCGGAGGAGAAAGACTTGTACAGCGTTCACAGTGGTGGCTGCGCCTGGGTTACTCAGCATCAGTGCCACGGCAGAGGGCACCCTGCTTGTGGAGTCTTCTTGGCAGAGGAGTGAGAATTATTTCAGCTGCCAGCATCTGCCACTGACAGACCTTCACAGCCTCATGACGGTCATCTCGATCCCCACACCTGAGGGGCCAACAGGCTCTGTCTCCAAAATCCTCCACTCTATCCACTCTGGCCTGTCTCCAAGGCCACAAGCCTCGCCTGAGCCATCACTGTCACTGCCACTTCTCACCGGGACAGACTCCCTGGTCCCCTTGCCTCTGTTCCTGCCTCCCTGGCATCAGTCTCCTCACCTCTCCCAGGGTGGTAATCGCCAACATTTTGTTCCGGAACTTTCCTAACACACACGAAGAGGAAGAAGCACACAAGGACCATGGCCAGTGGGTCTGTTAGAAATGTAATCAGATCGCGTCGCTCCCCCACTTGTCCTCCTCCCCTGGTCTCGCTTACACAAGAGCGGGCCAGACTCCTCATCACGGCACCCCCTCCCCAACCTCACCTCCCACCTTTCCTGTGGAAACTCTCAGCCATGTTGGCCTCCAGGTTCTTTCTGTCCTTAGGACTTTCGTACCTGGGGTTCCCTCTGTCCAGTATATTTGGCCTTTACCCGCTCACTCCTTTATGTCTGAGGTTCAGCTGTCACCTTGGAGAGGCCTTACCTCCCCCTCTCCCTGCAGTGCCGTCTACCTGTCACTCCCACCTCTTGCTGTAGCTTCCTTATAGCACCCATCTCCAGAATTGTCTGATTGTCTCCCATGCCTCTGGGAACTTGTTTGTTTTCTTTTCCCACTAGAAAGCTGTGCCCTCGTGGGCCTTTTGTCTGCAGTGCTGAGCAGGGTGCCTGGCACATAGTAGGTGCTCAGTAAATCGTGCTGCGGGGAGCAAGGCTTGTCTAGTTGGCCCCATCACATCTCGCCCCAGTGAATCCCTCAGCCTCAGAAGGTCTTGCGAGGTGCTGAGCTGCTGAGTGTTTGTGTTGCGGTGTCCCAGCGTCCAAGCAGCTCTTGGAAGGGCCAAACCCTCCTTCAAACATGAGGCATTTGTCACTGTCGAGAGCCCAGGGGCTGGGGACAGTCTTTGAATCCAAGCCCCATACTTTAAGGCGGCATCAAAGTATTTGCAGTTTTCTACGTGTAGTTACAATAATGATGACACCAGTGTAGAATTCATATTTTGTGCCAACCACTTTATATGCATCACTTCATTCAGTCCTTCCCAAAACTGCCTGGGACAAACCATCCCTGTTGAACAGACGAGGACAGTGTATGGAGAACGGGAGTTAACTTGCCCAGGGGCCCAGCCACAGTGGTTGAGGCCAGTTTGAATGCACACAAAAACCAGAGCCCGCATTCCTGAATTTCATCACTTTCGGTCTGCAGCCTCAGCAAAAGTTATGTAGTCCTTAGATTTCCTTCCCGTGAGGGGATGTCTGTAGCCTTGACTGGAATTTTTCTCCAGTCTTTAGCCTCTTGTACTTCACCTTGGCTGTGCTGGGGTTGCGCCCTCTGGTAGCAGAGTAGAAAAATGCTGTCAAAGCTGGATCCCCAAATTTCTCAGTAGTTTTAGGTGAAGTCGCCGACTTTGTATGATCTATTGAATAGGTTTATGGGGTTTCTCTTGGATTCACGGCACAGAGTTCCCCCAGAAGCATAGTCTGGGTGGGTGGGCAGAGTGGAGGGTTTGGCTGCAGGGCCAATAAGTAGAAGGCAGACTGCTGCTTGGCCTTAGGGAGATAACGGGTGGGGGGGGGGGAGTGGGGGTATGAGGTGCCCAGCTCGGACAGGCAGACTTAGGGTTCTGGTCCCCACCTCTCCCACTTACCAGCTGTGTGACTTTGGGCAAGGCACCCATCTGCCAAAGGCCTGTCAGTGTTGTTTCATGATTTGCAGATTAGAGATGATAAGTGACATCTGCCGTGGGAGTTGCGTGGCATTCAATGGGATTGGGTGTGTGAAGTATCCACCACCAAATCAAGTGTGCGTTGCTCGCTCTCGGTGTTGTGAGAAGTATAAGGGGTCCAGTGGTAAGATAATAATTGAAAATTGAAGAAATAATTGAAAACTGTCATGGATTTCAGTAGGTGAAGATAACAGGATGAAGAGCATTCCAGGGAAAAAACGTGCATAAAATAAAAGAGAACATCATCTCCCAAAACTGTGCCCCCTGTGATGTCCATGAGACCAGTTGAGAGTTGCCTGAGGAGAAATATATTTGAGTACCAAAAAAAGAATTCAGGGGCCCGTCACCCTCCGCCAGCTGGGCTGGGCGGCCACTGAGTGTGTGACACACTAGCATCCAGAGCGTTGTCACCTAGCAACAGCATGACTGCGATCAGGGTCATTCTTCAGCAAAGAATTCGTTTGCTAACAGAGTTGACACATTACTGACGAATCCGCCTTTATGTTGCTGCACAGGACTGTTTATAATAATTCCTGAGGAAAAACTTCAGGGCTGAGATGGTGTCGCAGGATTAAAGCAGTTGCCATGTATTAATACTGTTATTTGTGTTGGCAAGATGCTTTCCATATTTTTTACACAGATAAGAAGATGAAGACACATCAGCCCAGGATTAAAGCTCATTTTACACAAGTACCTTGCTGACATTTTAGACAGGAATTCCAAGTGGCTTTCCAGAAGAGGGACGTTTCCTGGCAGGTGTTTGAGTCCTCACTTAGGAGGGGAATAAATAGAACAGGAAAGATAATCCAGATTCCCTTCTTTGTGTGTTTTTCTAGGTCTGCATATTTCATTTTAACAGAGCTGCTCAGGGACAAAGGTTGGAGGCAGCCACAGGGGGGTGCCAAAGCTTGCTGCAAGACAGGGCCTGCCTTTGGTATTTGTGTACATTACTCCCTCCGCAGCGTGAAGAAGGAAAGTTTATGTGAAAGGGGGCAGTGGAGAGAATGTTTTCAGCTTAGATCCTAAATGTGTTACACAGTACACTATGTGGTTAAACATTTGACAAATGAGGACAGCGCAGTGTGTTTCTGCGTTGAGTATGCACCTTGGAATGTGTCTGGATTTTTTCCTTGAGGACCCAAAGGATCGGCTATCGGCTTAAGTGCACACTTGAGCGAGGCAGATGACCACACGCCTTGTTGAAAGCTTCGGGCCACCCCAAAGCCCTTTGCTCGCCCTCCAGTCTCATTTATACTCTTCCACGGATGTTTAGAATGGTAACTGACAGCTGCTTTATTCCTGATGTTATTTCTTGAAAGAAAAGTGTGTCTGTTTCTTAGCTCCCAGGCCCACCTGAGCAGAAAAGACGGGAAGAAGCAAACGGGTCATGACTTCTTCCTTTTGCACTTGTGGTGCATGGATGGCTCAGGTGCCAGGCCCGCCTGGTTTAGAGACCCGGCCCCAGCTTAGACAGCCTCTCTTGAGTCTCCATCCCCTGTTCTGTAAAGTAAAGATGTTGGGATGACCTACCTCCTAAGGTGACTGTGAAGGAAGATTCTGGAAGATGATGCAGATGCAGTGCCGAGCACCTGCCTGTCCCCTAAATGCTGCGAGCCCGATGACTGCTGGCCTATGTGGGACTCCATCCCGGGTGTGGGGGACCCCGGGGGGACTCCATCCCGGGTGTGGGAATGTCCTTGCTGTGAATAACATGGAAGCGACTGGAAGAAGTCTAAAGACGGAATCCCAAGACCTGTTACCCTGGAGGCTGGGAAACACTCTTCTACCCCTGGGCCAGCTGTGGGGTCCAGGCCAGCTCTCTGTTCTCCTGCCCTTGCTTGCAGCAGGGACTCCACCTCCTTTCCTCACCCACCTTCTCCCTGGGAACTCTTCCTTCTTAGTTCCTTCTTAGACTCACTTCGGGCATTGCCTCTCTTCATCCCCCTTCCTTGTGGCCTCTGAAATAAACACATAATTCATTTTGTCTTAAAGGTTTTGCCACTAGTCAGTCTCTGAGCAGAAAAGACACAGATAAAACCCTGGTAGGCGTGGTACCTAGAAGCCCACTGTTTTAATTCTCTCAAGCACAGGGCCATTTAAAACTCCTCCTTTTGACCTGACGGAGACATTGTACACCAAATTATGGGCATGACTTCAGGGTGGGGCTTTTAGAACTTCCCACACTTGCACCCAATCCAACTGCGGACTTTCTCTAGGACCCAGGGCCCCAGGTCAGTAATTTCTGCTTTAGGAAAACGGACCGTCACCTTGGAGACCAGACCCCCTTCCCACCCAGAGACCTACACTCTCTGCGGGGAGAATGGTCTGCGACCCCTTGGGTCAGGAGGGAGCCTGCGTCTCAGGCTCCCCCGCCTTCTTTTGTGCCAACTTTGGTTCATTTTCTCAACAAAGGAACTGCCTGAGTGTGTTTGGTGTTTACATTCCAGGAACAGGTACACTGGACCATGCAGATGTGAACATGAGGGGAGGGGTACACTCTACTTCTGTCTCCTTGGGCTGGGGTGGTCTGCTCCCCCTCTGTCCTCACGGGTCTGGAGGACGCCGTGTGGAGTTCCTCCAATGCTTGCTCTCTGATGACTCCTCCCTGCTCCTGGTCACCTGGTTAAATGCTGCTCATCTTAAGTGGTACTTCCTCCAAGAAACTCCCCAGCTCACTCCTTTTCCACAGGCTCACCAGGCTGGGTGCCCAGCTCCACACTGGGTCCCTCTGTGCCTCCCCTGTGTTATAATGTTCAACTCAAGACTGAGGTCCTGCCCTGGAAGGCAGGGGACATGTCTCTCCGTGTCACCCCCCACACCCTAGAAGCCAGTATGATGTCTGGTGCACAGTGGACACTTGGTGTGTGGAATTACTGACAGTGGTAGTTGCTGAATGAATGTTATGATTGAATCTGCCCAGGTAGCAAGAGGTGCAGCTGGGGAGTGGGTCCCAGGCTCAGCTGGCTGGGCAGGGCACCCTGCCAGTCACGGCCATGCCAGCAGTGCCTCTGGGAGCTGGGCCCGCAAGGGGGATCAGGTGTGTGTGTGGGCTGGGGGGGGGTACCCAGACATCTGGCAGAGGTGTGGGATTTGCAGCTTCCGTGCCCGGGGTACCTGTCCGTGCTAGTCACTGGGGCTGCAAAGACCAGATCCCTGACACAGGCCCTGCCCTCAGCTGGGCCGTCCCGTCCTGTTTTGCATCTGAACCTCACAGTTAGTTGGAGGAGAACGGGGAGGGGCGGGGCTGCGCTCTGGGCCGGGATGTCATCAGTGGCTCACTCCTTTCAGCTTCTGGCCAGTGGCCCCGCCCCCAACACAGTTTGCCTCGGGGGTCGGGAGGCTGGGACTTTGGGTCCTTATTTGGGATCATGGCTGGGCTCAGGCTGGGTGCTGTCCAGAGCGCAGGAGCTGAAGAGAAGCCTGTGGGGGAGGGTGTGGGGAGGGCTCGGATCGGGCAGTAGCTGACTCGGACGTGGCACCTTGGGAAGCTGCAGTGAGATCAAAGCACCTGATGTGTCGTCCCCCCCCCGCAGGTGGGGCCGTGTGAGAGGCGACTTAGGGGCTCTGAATCCCCCCTGCTTCACACCAGTGTGGGTCACAGTCACCCACAGAACACAGTTCTCAGGCCTCAGCCCGGGTGTTCTGAAAAGGGGGCTCTCTGGTTAGATAACTTAGGGGAACAGTTGGTGAAACAGGTTACTATACTGTTGGTTTCCTTAACCCTTCCTATGCTGAAGTGTGAGCCAACGCTCCAGGCTGGCTGGTTTTTTACAAACTGATTTGATCAGAGAGCATTGCATAGAACCAGAAAACAAAAAAACACTGGTTGGCAGAACCTGGATCAAATAGTCTACATTTGATTAACGTTGTAATATTTTAGGTCTTTGTGATGGTCTGGGTTTTTAGAAATTTCGGGTGATGGTTTTCCCCTCTTTGTGAAAGGAAGGCTGAGCTGGGACGTCAAGCAGTTCATACAGGAGCCTCATTGCTTCTATCCCATGTTCGTTCCCCAAACTTGGGTTTCAGTTAGCTGAGCAAATGCTGGTCTTCAGTGACAACCAGAAACAGTTTGGTGGTGGGAAATAGTTAAAAAAAACCATCTGTGGCCACTCCAGTAAATGCAAGCCCATCCTACTTGGAAGGGGGTACGTGTTGTCATTTTGTAATACCGACACTAATTTGCAATTTATGGACTTCTGGCCCGTCTGGAGCTGAGTGGAAATGAATTGTGTGTAACTCTGGTGCTTTGTGGTTTTGGTGGAACGCTGACTGAAGGTCATTGTTGCATTTTAGTGTAGTGGCTGGGTTTGTCATAGCTGCTAAACCTGCCCGCAGTGGGGGTCCCAGTGGGACCCGAGGTGGTCGGCCAGAGCCCTTGCCTCCTCAGTCAGCGCCCTGGCAATGGAAGACCTTTCATTCACTCTGTAACTGCTTGTTGAGCCGTGTTTCATGTTGGCTCTAAAGATAGAGGTGAATACAACAGAGGCCTCGCCCGGAGCTTATATTCCAGGGGCGGATGCTGCCACTGAGCAGATACACAAGCCCATTACGAGCTATATACAAACGCATCCCTCCCTTCTAACCAGATGTTTTGCCCTAAGGTTTTCTGTCCCGTGGCTTCCTGGTCCCATTTTTCCCGTGATGCCTTGCACAGAGTAAGGGCCTAATAAATATTTATGTGATTACGTAACAGCTGGTGTTACACATGTGAATAAGTACAGAGAGTACCTGAAATTAATATAAATAAATACCTAAAAATAAAAAAAGCTCAGAGGGGTTTAGTTCAAACATTTACTGAATGATTCTTAAGTGGGACGCACCGGGTGGCAAACAGGCTGGGGCAAGAGCTGTTTTCAATGCCCTATCTGTGGGCCCCCGGCCTCCCTGACAGGTGGCCTCCATGTGACCCATACAGAATATAAGCCAGAGCATGCTTTGGGGGCTTCCTGAAGGAGACGGTCAATACATGAGTGAGTGTTGACCATAAAAGATGAGGTGAGAATGTGTTCTAGGCAGAGGGACTAAACCAGGCAGAGGTCTAGGAGAGTGACAGAAGCCTTGGGTGTGTGGGGGACAGAGCCACAGCACAGTACTGGTCAGGTGGCGGTGGCCTGTCTGCTGAAGGAGCTACAACCCTAGTCTGGGAGAGCATTGCCGAGTTTTAAGCGTGCGTTCAGCACCAGTGTTCTGGCTGCTGTGCAGAGAACGAAGGCAAGTGTGAACTGGGGGGGGGGGGGCAGGAGCCGGGAGTTAGTAAGGTTGGATCTGCTTGCATCTCACCCTGTGTTCCTGTTCTTCGGGTGGCTGCTTCCAGAATCCAGACCGCCATGTCCCCTCTGTAGCCTCCCTCTGCCCCCAGCTGAACAACGTGCTCACTTGTAGTGCAGAATTGTTTCTCCCTCAGATGGGACCTCTCCCCACTCATGCCATGTGGTCCTGTTCTGTCTCAGGCGCCCACAGGCAGCCAGGCCTCCCACAGATGCAGCCCCTCTTGTGTGCCTGCAGATCAGAAAGCTCTTCCTCTCCCATCCAAATGGTTCCCAGTCCATTTAGTCCTTCCTTACTAGCCTGGCAGTCATTTTCTCCAGTGCCCCTTCCCCTTGCTCATCCCTCCATCAAATGTTTGTTGAATTCCTGCAGGGTGCCAAGTACTGTTCTCAGCCTACAGGGCAGAGAGGGAAACCAGGCAGTCTCCCATCTCCTGGAGTTGACATCTTAGTAGGGGAGAAAGACCATAAACCCATAAATACATAGTTTATCAAGTGGTGAAGAGAAAAAAGCATCTCCGCTTCCCTGGGAGGCCCGTCCAAGGTTTCTTCTAGGGAACAGAGTGTGTGTTTAATGAAGTCTCCCCCTCTCAGGCTGGAGGCTTAGAGACAAGGGGCGTAAATCCAGCTCAGTGCCTTAAGCAAAAGTCAGTATCTGATGACTTTCTCAAAAGTCGTGGGGACGGGGTCAGCCTTGGGCCTGCCGGACCCAGCGCCTCCAGCTGTGTCTCCAGGATTCCATTTTCTCTTCTGTCTCCAGCCAGTCCAAGGTCCCTTGTGATGACACATGGTTGCTGGCAGCCCCAGGGTTACCTCCCACCAGCTCAGCCACCCCAGCAGAGAGAGCTCCTCTTCCCCAGTAGCTCCCACAAAAGTCCTGGACCCAAGTCGCATTCACAGTCAGTGGCCTGGCCTCATTCACATGCCACAGTATCCCCACGCAGGACTCTCCTCCTCGGGTCTGGAGCCAGGGCTGGGTTCCATCTGAAATGTGGAGGTGGGGGAGGGATGGTTCTCTAAAGAAAATAGGGGGGCTGGGTGGGGGCCGGGCTTGCCAAAACCCTGGCTCCTCCCTGTGTGCCTCAGCGCCGTGCAGCTGGCCAGGAGTCGAACGCAGAAGTGAGGCTGAGGCCCAGACCTTCAGCCCCTGCTGCTGGGCTTGTGGGGTAAAGGCAGCGTGAGAAGGTCTCTGGGCTTCCCCGTGGTAGATGTGGTGTGGATAAACTGCTGTTGTCCCGAGTCCATCCTGCGTTCCTTGGCTGTCATGTATTGCCTGGTATAGGCACATTCGTTTGTTCATTCGTTCGTTCGTTCATTCGTCGTGGTTTGTCGGGCAGCAGTTACACACTGTGCAGGGAGATGGCTGCTTAGGGACGCACAGAAGCCTCACTGGCAACCCTTCCCCCTTCTTCCTTTAGCACTTTGGTCTCACACGTGTTGTTCACCTGTGTTTACTGTACGTGCTGAGGACCATTGAGGTGACTGAACCGGGTGTGGTATAGCCTCAGTGAGCACAGCGGAGGGAATGGTCACCACCAGGGGCCATTGCCCCAAGGTCAAGACTGGCATCTGTCCCGCTTCTCCAAGGAGTAGGAGTTTTGGGAGGTGGAGTAGGATAGGATCCATTTGATCATCTCAGTCTTGTCCCTTTTCCACCTCAAAATTTGTCTTCACCCCATCTTTATTGTGGGTAATCGCTGTGGCCTCCTAGCTAGTCTGCCCATGTCACCCTCTTCCCCAAACTGATCTCTCTTTAAACTTAAACCAACCTCCATGCTTCCCCCACTCCTTTTACAACACTCCCCAAATCCTCAGCATGGCCACCGTCTGCTGTTGGGCTGCATGCCTTCACACCTGCCACTGTCCCTGCCGGGCTCTTGTCCTTGAGACTTCAGCACAGCCACCTCTTCTCAAGGACGGTTCCCTGACACACCAGACCAGACACTGAGCAGCTCCCCACATGAACCATGCCGCGCGTCCTGCTGGGGCACTGCTGTGTGTGTGTGTGTGCAGGTTCCTGGGTAATCTCAGCCTTCCACGACTAGGGGCTCCCCAAGTTCATGACTCCACTGGCTTCCCGTCCACTCTTCCCCTGAATGCTGAAGGAGACCTTGGGCACACCCCACAGGGTCCCTGAGTGCACCCAGAGCCACTGTGCCCAGGCCTGAGGCAATGAGGGGCCCCCCTGGGGGTTAAAGTGGTCCTCGTCCAGAATCTCCTATCCTGGGCTATCCCTGGATAGGAGACAAATGGTGTTGCCTGAAAACAACAGGCAGCATCGCCCTGGTCCCATCATGTAACAGGACACCCCAAAGGGTTTCTTCTTCAGCAGCAGCCATGCAAGATGGACTCTCAGACTTGCAACCCCATAAATTATTTTTGCAGTAACTGGTGATCACTTAGAGACCCAGGGGAACGTTGGGCTGACTCGGCCGGGGTAAGCTCTCCAAAGGGCTGTGTGAGCAGAGGTTGCCACCTGGTTGCCCCCTGGCCTCAACTGGCCTACAAATTTGAGAAAAATGAAAAACCTAAACTGGTCTTCAACATTTGAAATTGGGGAGGTGCCACGTTAAGATCTGACTGCTCAGGGCCAAGTTTCTACAAAGCCACCATTGGTGCTGCTGAACAGCAGCCAGCTCGGACACCCGCAGCTCGCCGCATTCCTCACCACGTCCCTTGGTCAGTGACACGGCCTGTTCTAAGTGAGTCTTGAAGCCTTTTTGTTGGTGTGTAACATGTACACGTATCCTCCCGTTAAGTGTCGCGTTGTCACAAACTGAACACCCCACGGTCCCACGTCATGCAACTATTTTCTAAATAATTTGATGTTTCTTTGGAGTTACTAGTTTCATATTGGGTTTGTTTTTAACTTTTTACAAACAAATGTAGCTTTGTTTACTGTATGAATATAGTGTTGGGGGCAAAAACTCCAATTTTTCTTTTTGCAGAAAAGCCTGCCATTGCTCCTCCCGTCTTTGTGTTTCAGAAGGATAAAGGACAAAAGGTAAGGGGCCGGCGTGTTCTCTCTTCACATTTGTTTTCTCCAAGAGGTCTCTCTCCCAGGTCACATGGCCAAGGATGCTTCTGCCCTTTAAGCCTTCACATTGAGCTTAGAGAAAAAAGGTCCAGTGGCTTTAGGTGACCACGGCGCAAGATTAAGTTGGGTGTTTGGAAAGGGCTCAGACACCCTGCTTTAAAAAATGATGGTGGAAAGCTTCCTTCTAATTCCTAATGATTCAATTTAGAAATACTGCTGGACATTAGGAAAACTGGTAGGAGAGAAGAGTTGGAGAAAAAAGGTAAAAGGAAGGAGGAGGGACAGGAGGGAGAGAAAAGGTGGGTAGGGAGAGGAGAGAGCAATGGTGGTTAAGAGGGAAAAACAGAACCTTTAATTAAAGATTTTTATGGGGATTTTTTGGCCCTAACCAACTTGGCATAAATGAGTAGAATAATTATTAGTTGGCTTGCATTGTATATTTACCATCCATCTTTGTCGGGTTGCTTCCCTCTCTTGGATTTTAAATGTCTTGGGCACAGTTGTTGGAAATACCTTGCCTACTTCATAGGCACACCTTCATAGACGAGCCTGATCCGTGCCACCGCAACATTCCGATGCCGCGTGTTGTTTTTCTTGAAGTCACCGGTTTTATATTTGTCTCCCTCCCTGACAAAACAGTGTGGAAGCTTGGGGCTGTGTCCAGAGTTAGTTGGTGTTCTGTGGCGATGTCTCCCAAGCTTGTGTGAGGACTCCCTCTATTTGTTAAAAAAAAAAAAGGATAGGTCCTCGCCACCCATGCCCCAGGACAGCAGGTGTCATTTCGTGCCCGCAAAAGGCTTCAGAGTGACCACATGCTGCGCTGGACTTGGTGTATTCCAAAATCTGTTTGCAGTCTGGTTGATGAGAACAGCATTTGAGAAGCGGCTCAGGGCTCGAGGTCCACAGGCGAGGTGCTCTGGTGGATCCCGGTCCCCGGCAGGGTGGCCGGGTGCAGGGTGGCCAGCTCCAAGGTTGGCGGCTGTTGGTCTGGTGATTTGGGACGCTGGCAGCCCAGCTCCTGCTTGTAGATTCCATCCCTTGGCCTGAGAAGAGAGCCGAGACTTTCCTGTCTGTGCGGCCCAGTTTTCTTGGGCAACGTTCAAGTACTGTGCCAGGAGGAGCGTGTGTGCGTGCGTGCGCGTGAAGGGGGGCGGGAGGGAGAAGGAGCTGCCCCAACTCCGACCCCCAACCCCGTCGCAGGGAGCCTTCTGTGCTGGCAGGGACTTATCTACTAGGCTTGTTCTCACATTAAACTTTCCCGTTGTTGCTTCTTTGCTGAAGAAAGAAACACAAAGCCTGAGGAAACTTTCTTCCCATTTTGTTTTGGATTTCCAGGTGGTACTTTCAAGGTACATCAGCCTCTGCCATCTCCTTTACCTGAGGCCCTGACACATACATGCAGCCCAGTGTCCGCCCTCCTCCAGAGGGCCAGTCACTGAAGGGCTATGCAGCGCCTCGAGCTGTTAGAAATGGATGTATGCGACTTCTCTTGTAGATGTCAAAGTTTCTTCTCAGGTTTTCTGTTCAATTAGATTTTTCAGTTTTATCATCATCATCTTTTGAACCACTCTTAGTTTAAAACAGGTGTCAGCAAACTAAGACCCGCCACCATTGCCTGTTCTTGTAAATAAAGTTTTATTGGCGCACAGCCATGCCCCTCTCCTTCACAGTAGCTGAGGCTGCGTTCAGGTTGTAACAGCAGAGTGAAATTAAGTGTTTTTTTGTTTTTGCAGGTCATGTGGACCGAGACCATATGACCTTCAAAGTCAGAAATACTTAGTATTTGGCCCTTTACACAAAAAGTTTGCCAACCCCAGATTTCAAATGAGTAATAAGCATTAATGATTCTTTAAAATTAAAGACTTTCAGACAACCAGCTGGATGAAAAACTAAAATGTAATATTTGCTTGGCTGATTTGAAAATGCTTTTAAAATTACTATTTCCTATTTGAGTACTGTTTTCACAGTTCTGTTGGTTTGTAATTCAAAGGCTGACTTTTGTGTATGACCTTTACAAAGTCCATGCACATTACGTAAGCAGGTGACATTGAACCAAAAGACCGGCTTGAAGACGTCCTGATCGTCTTACAGATGTGCGAGTGTCATTCTTATCACAGCACTGACTCGGAGCCAACTCGAAATGGGCTGCTACAAATAACTGCTCTCCAGCTTTCCAGAGTGCAGCTCTCCACTTCTGCCACAGGATCACAAAGGGGACGGAAAACCTGCGTGCTGAACAGCAGAAGCCAAAGGAGTCTCGGCAACTGTCCTTTAGCGCCGCTTTCTGCGCTGCCAGTGGACAGTGGCCAAATGGACACAGAATCTTTCTCTGTTGCTTATGACAGCTCCAGAGTGAGGCGGGAAGTAAACAGTAACTCAGACCACTGCCTGGTTTCCCGTGGTTTCTCATCTCCACCAGGACGGGAGAGCAGACTCTCAGGAAGCAGCCCCAGTACTTCTGACAAAAGTGCGAGTTTGAAACCCTGCCAGTTTCATTCTCTCCTCACGCTGCAGAAGCAGAATTGGGAAATGGCTGTTCGGGCTGCTGTCGTTTTTTATTCCGAGTGAACTTTTTTTCCTCCTTTTTCTCTTCAGCTTTTTATTTGGAAAATTTCAAGTCCTCAGAAAAGTTAGGAAAATGGTAGTGCGGACCCTCGGGTGTCCTTCACCTGACTTCAGTGTTACTGTTTTTGTCTTACATGCTGGAAGCACTCGAGTATAAGTGGCACCCATCGGACGGTTCTCTAAATACGGTTCTCTAAATACGCCCGCAGGTGTCTGCTAGGAATAGGGCCGTTCCTCTCCATGGCCCACTGCCATTGTCACCCTTAAGAAAATGATCATTAATTCAGAAATCTCCAATATATAGTCCATATTTAATTGTCCTAAATGTCACCAAAATGTCCCTTATAGCTATATTTTGAGGTACTTCTTGATCCACAAAGATCAAGAAGTCCCATTGTCACTGTCAGACCATTAACTTCATTGTCAGTAAAACACCCAGTGAGAGGTACTTCAGAGAGCCCGTGTCCCCTCTTCAAGGGAGAGTGCACAACAGCCCCAGCTGTTATTACTGAATCACGATTGAGATAAAGGATCTAAAAACAAAAGGAAAAAAAATTAAGCTTCGCCACGTGGCATTTTCTGTCAATCCCATTAACCAGCCGTTCTTTTTCAGCAACCTACAAATTGGTGGTCGTGGCCAGCCACGTGACAGCCTGTGGTGTCACCTAGTCTCAGGATGAGTTCTCAAATTCTCCTCTCCTCCCATGTCAGAGAAAACTTCGGACAGTCTGAGTTCTGGTCCTAACGCCTCGACTGACAGACAGCTCAGAATTGTCTTTACTTCCGCCCATGTCCCAGGCTTCCTCAAGGTGGCGCTCTTCATGAAATTCTCACATTTACTACATACATTTGTTTTAGAGGCAAAAAACGAAACTTTTTTTTATTAACTGGCTTGAATGGAGATAGGGTTGTTTTTTGTTTTTCTCTTTAATGTGAAGAGAATTTGAATCTCCTTTTGTAGGTGTCTTTTTTTTTTTTTTTTTACAAATACATTTAGATCTAGGGAGCCTTTTTTTTTTTTTAATTTGTGAATACTGGGGAACAGTGTTTTTCCACGGCCCATCAGCTCCAAGTCAAGTCGTTGTCCTTCAATCTAGTTGTGGAAGGTGCAGCTCAGCTCCAAATCCAGTCGCCGTTTTCAATTTTAGTTGCAGGCGGCGCAGCCCTCCATCCCATGCAGGAATTGAACCGGCAACCCTGTTGTTAAAAGCTCACACTCTGACCACCTGATACATCCGGCCGCCCATGTAGGTGTCTTATTGTTTGTGATGACTTTCTTGCAGTCAGTTTATCTTCCAGACGTTTGTTAATATGAAGGGGGTGGCTTTGAGGTTGCACTGGCAGGATAATGCCCATTGGGTAAAAAGACAGAAAGTAGTTACAGAAATACTGATGAAAGTAGTTACAGAAATACTGATGAAAGTCAGGTGTCGCTGAAAACACTGTAGAGTATGTTTAGGTCTTAAAGCTTATTAGTGTAACAAGTGTATCCTGTATGCACATTTTTGTTTGTTTGTTTTGGTCGGCCACATATATTTTAGGATGACGTCAGAGGCTGCCGAAATCTTGATGTCTGGTTTTAGCAAACATGTTGAAAAATTACAGGCCCTGTCTTGGGTCTTTAGAGCTTACTTTTCTTTTTCTTGTCCAGCAGAAACACTTGGACCCAAGTAAAAAATACTGGAATAGCTCTTGTATTTCTTTTTTGGTCGTCTGATTTAGGCTTCATCTTGAGTCTGCCATGTTATGAGGGCATTTGAACATTTATGTTCTAAAAGCAGGGCTTTGAAAAAGAAATCCAAGTGGTTCCAATTAGAGAGGTAGGCAGTTTCCCATAGAGCTTTGGGTTTCACTCTCTCTCATTGGGTGTTAAATCTCTCGCCATAAAGTAGCAGCAGACGGGTGCAGACTGACCCGGTGCCCCGCACAGGTTTGAGGAACAGCCTGGAAAAGAAAGCCTTTGTGTCGGCCGATCTGCCCTCGATAGGAAGAGTCGATTTCGGTGACTCTTTAGACGTACAGATGAGTTAACGTTGTATTGCTATTGCTTTCCTGAGAATGTTTGCAAGTTCTCTCAGATCTTCCTTATATAGTTCCTTTCATCCAACAGGCTCACATGTTTAAAAAATAGGCCCCACCCCTTATCTAAAAAGGTCTCAGTCACTTCACAATCAGAAGAAATGCAACCTCTTGGTCATTTAGTTCACAAACTGAGAAATGGCTCTGGTTGTCGATGACGCCAAGCGGGAGGTCTGGGGACCTGAGCCATCTGTTCCAAGACACCAGCCGTATAACCCATTTCTCAAGAAAAGAGTCTAGAGCACAGAGCTCTCGGCCCATGGAAACCCCACCCCCACCCCCAACCCCGGAAGCCCAAGAACCACCTCAAGAAATGGCAGGGGTGTCTTACTTTCGAGAATGAAGACCCCCGGAGCCGGCTTTTTCTTACCCTGGCTATTTTCCAAATAAGCCCCTGCCCGAGGTCTTTGGGGTGAGCCTGGGGGAATCCAGGCCAAGGGGCTCCCTCCTCCAGCTGAATTCCCACCCACCCACCCGCCCGCCCATTGATACAAAACCAATTCTCCGTGTCTCTGCCAGCTCGTTGGGTCACCCCACACCTGCACTCACTGAGATGAGAAAGTGCTTCCTTCATCTCAGGTTTAAGCAGCACAAGTTGCAAGATGCTGGAAGAACTAGAGCCAGATGCAGAAGCCTTTGACCCTGGACGCCCCATTTTGCAGCTGTGTAGTGGCCCAGGCCTGCTTCCCCACCTTTCCTCGTGGACAGAAGTGGTGCTGAGAACAGCTCCCGCATCAGTGTCTGTGAGGGGGTGTGCTATTAACCTAATTTACCATCATCGTCCCTGATCCCCTCTAATAGAGGCACCACCCCCATTTTGGTCACTAGGAGTATTTTTCCTCCCTCACGGGCCTTAAGCAGAGTGGCTCCATGCCAGGCCACCATGCAGTTTTGAAAATGCAGGTCTGGACTTCCTGCACTCCTCAAAGCTCCCTGCAAGTTCAAACAGTAGCAAGTCCACATTCGTTTCGCTTTGTACCGGCTCTCGGGCCGCCCTCCTGGGCAGGAGCTGCTGAAGGTTCAGCCATCTCTAGCCCTTCAATCCCCGCCCCTGTCCCCTGCCCCGTGTTGCAGCCTTTACTTACATTGAAGGAAAATTGTCTTTTTTGCTCCCAGTCTTCTGCAGAGCAAAAAGACTTGTCGGATTCGGGAGAGGAACCTCAGGGGGAGGCTGAGGCCCCCCACCATGGCACAGGTCACCCCAAGTCAGCTGGTGAGCATGCCCTAGAGCCTCCTGCCCCTGCTAGTGCTTCAGCCAGCGCTCCTGAAGCCCAGCTTCCTCCTTTTCCGCAAGAACTGGCAGGGGTAAGTCCACCTCCACCTGGCATTCCACGGCCCAGGGGTCCCACCCCAACCGGCCCCTTTCCCTCCGGGTCCCTCAGATCCACACCCTAGATCATAAGCAGCTGATGACAACTGAAAAGATGACCAGGGTCTCTCCACCTCCCTTTAATTCCTTCTGTGGAAAAGTCAGGGAAGATTAGGTCCCCTTTTAACTGAGACTTCTCTACTTGAGGGAGTATATACCCACAGCAAGAAGCTAATCCTGTTTCCTGAAAGAGACACAAGGGGTCACAAGAGGAATTGAGTAGTGGGTAGAATCTTCCAAATCAAATTCGATCCCTTCTCCCTCATTCCATTTTTTTCCTCCTCTCCCTGAATCTGGGCCTTCAAGTGCAGTGTCTTAGAAAGACACGTAGCTCCGGCTTCCTTCATCTGTAGGAGGAGGAGGTGTCTAACGCAGATCCTTTGCAAGGCCCATTGTGTCTGGACTGTGCTTAGGCTGTGAACTGCATGTCTTCAATCAAAGCAGGAAGAAGAGAAGACTCTTCTTTGAAACCAGAAGGAACGCCTGAGTCCTTCAGTTTTGTATTAAGAAGACTTTTGAAGATTATAGATGGAGAAGAGTGAACTCTCAAGGACATTAAATGTCTTGAGTGTTTGGAGTTTGATAAATTGGGAAAAGTAAACACTATCATACATTCAGGATTGAAAACTCCGTCTTCTAGGTACCTCATGACAGAGTCCCCCATTCTCATGACCTGGAAAAATGACTCTTAAAATAGGAGCCCGCTCAGCCACACAGAACACCAGACAGCCTTCCAGGGTGTCACAACCCCAGTGGTTCCTCTGTCACATCACCTGTGTTCTGAAGGAGCCTATTACACAATTCAGTTACAGCCCCCAACCCTAGGATACGCAAGAAGAGAGCATGTTCAGGCGAGGTGAGGTTAGAGTCACATTTTAACACTTCAGAGGAATCCGTGTGTGGCGGGAAAAGAACCAGCCTTCACCATGGGTGGGGGGGGGTGGCGTGGAGGTGGTCGTTCAGGGCGTAGAAGTGGGTTTGGGTAATTAAATATACTCAGAAGCTCCATACAGATTCCCGGCAGGAGACACCTACACCAGATTGTTCTGTCATCACAGCCCTCACACAAGAGCCTACAAAGCAAGAATGAGGAGGTGACACCTCTTTGGTTGGGGGCAGAGCAGCTCCTGGAACCTTGTCCTGAGTCAGGTGTTGTGAGTTATTGTGCCTTTGACCTTCACGTGCAGAAGACACGGTGGTCTCGGTGCCCTGAGAACAGACAACCTTCACGTGGAACTGCCTGCCAGGCCCTGCGGCCTCCTGCTGCTGTCTAGCTTGAAAGCACAACTTACGGAGACGTCTCCGACTGGGGTGGTTGAGGGTTTTCAACCAACAGTGGCAGATGGCTGGGTTACAGAGCTTGTGTCACGGCAGCTACTCTTCCAGAGGCACACAGGCTGTTTCGGGCCCTCTTGCTTCGAGTGTCCACTTGGTGAGACTGGTAGCCCCCACCCCACAAGAGGCTGGTGCAGGAAGTGCCCTGAGGGGCCTCACCTTTCGCCTGAGGCCCAACCAGTGGAACTCGGCTTCTCTGTTCTTGTGGACTTTGTGTTGGAGGCTCTAATCTGGAGAAATTCAGTCCTCGGACTGGCAAGGTCAAGTGTTCTGGCAGGGAACCTGATGGGTTGTGAAGTCGCCATGGGAGAGAGCCAGGACTGGGGCAGCAGTTTATGAGTGTGGCAGCACAGCAACAAAGGCCATGCGTGTGACATACACACGTGCACAGTTCAGTTTCAGCATTCATAACTAGGACTCCCCAGTTTCGTCAGAAGTCCCAGCAGCGCCATCGAGGGCCCACCCAGGGCTCGTTCAAGGGGCTCTCAGCAGAGAAAACCCTGGCTGGTTGCTAATGGCTCCGGTCAGTTGGCTTTCCCACTGATTGGGCATGTTTAAGGCAAAGTACACTTTTGTTTTTAGGTCAGGTAGGGCATAAATCACGGCGGACAGAACCCGATCCCAGCTCCTCAGGCTGAGATTTTTCCTTGGTTAACTCATTGCTTTTGCATCAGAACAAATTTGGATCTTACTCTGTGTGACATCGGAGTTCAGGAAACCGCCCACATGTTATTCAGCAGGTCTCATCCATCACATTCAGTGTCTTGCTCTGTGCTGCGATCCAAGCCCTCGGGGACCCAACCGTAAGCACCAGCTCTTTATAATAAATAGTGGTTTGCTGCGTTGTTGCTTATAAAGGGCCCTGATCGTCTTTCATTCTCATCAGCACTCTGGCCATTGAAGACGCAGTACCAGGAAAACGTCTATATATCAGACTTCCTGGCTTTCAGAAGGCAGTTTGAAGACCAAAACACATTCAGATTCATTTCTCTGCTCCGGAGAAAGCAAGCAGCTCAGTGCTTACCCCGAGCATGGCTGAAGTCTGCTGACTGAAGCTCCGCGCCAAGGCACTGATGAGCCTAAGATACATTTATGAGACCCACCAGGAAGCTTAGAAAGATTCTGGAACGAGCCCCTGGCTGGACAGCTTCCCTCGTCTTCCAGCTTCTGTGTGGGAGCCGACCCTGGTTCCACCCCCACCCCCACCCAGCTTCACGTCTCTGGAGGCCACCTCTGGTTTTTCAGTATCTGCCTTTTTGGTAAGAATTTCTGTAAACAACATCGAATTGGCCCATAGTCCGTATGAAGACAAGGACGTGTCAGCAGGTTCCGCTCCTAATTGATTTTTCATCCCACAGCCAGCCGAGCTTTCTAACTGGTCCGTCCAGGCAGGCCAGTGGTAGCCAGTGTTTTCTGTAAGGAATTTATCTGACTTGGTCTTGCTTTCTGCTCTTTTCTGGGAGATCAGGAAGGCAGTGCCCTTCATTCCTGCATACTTAGCTATGTGTCTGTGCCTGTGTCACCTCCTGAGACACAGTCTCTAGCTCCATCCCCTTCCCTGGACTGGCACGTCTTCCCGCTCAAGGCCACGCCAGACAGCCTCACGAGAGCCATGTTGTTTTGGAAGAGGGGGCTCCTCGATGAATGTAACAATAGTAATTCTCATCATTTCATGCTTCATACAAAGAACAGCAGCTTCCCACACCTGCAGTGCCGTCCTGGGTTAGACATTACCCCCGATGTTGTACTTGACGACAGGAACTTGCACGCCTCCCAGAATGAGCTGCTTTCCCCAAGGATCCAGTGGCTTCTGAGGGAGAAGACGGCTGCTGCCTGTCCTGCCCCAATGCCAGGGCTGCTAGTGCCGCCCTGAAGCACGTGGGGAACAGCTCCTTCATTCTCGCTGCAGGCGAGCCTGCCTCCCAGTCCGCGCCCCCCGCCGCCATCTCAGAGGACTTTTCCGTCTTTCATGAGCCTGCTTCATTCGTACACTGCCCTGATGCCAGAGAAATCAGTGGAAGGGTATCTTTGCTCTTCTTTCCCTTGTGCCTCCTTATGTCACTGTTGGGGATACTTTCGTCTTGGTGTCCCAAATGGGTGCTGACCCTGGGTGTCATCCTTGCTGGGGTGGATTCTAGTGTGGGAAGAGACGGAGGAGGACAGGGCGCCCACACCCTGCGTCTGTCCTCAGTAGAAGCATGGATCCTGAAAGTCTGCTCTTAGAACCTCCTCACGTGAGTGGCACCTGAGGAGCTGGAGTCCCCAGTATTGTTCTCAACTGACTCCTGAATAGCTAATCAATAGCTGCTCCCTTAGTGGGGTGGGGTGGGGCCCAGACTGTTTTGACAAGGAAGAGATCCTGACTACCAAGCTGCCATGGGTAAGGAAAGTGTTGGTGGAGCTGGCATTGGCCTTGGGTGGGACAGGGGGAAGGAGGCTTGAAGGGAGTTGCACCCCAGACCTTTTTCTGCTTCCCGAGAAGACAGCATGAGGCAGCCGGACAGCAAACTTAGCCCTTCCCCAGCAGCGTGTGGGGTGCAGGCTGCTCCTCACGTGGGGTAACAGGATTTCTAGAAGAGTCAGCATATCCAAAGGCACGCAGAAATGGCTTCATCTTATATCCTGTCTTCCTGCTTCCTTGTATGAGTCTTTTTATTTTTTTTTAAATTTTATTGGGGAAGAGTGTGTTTCTCCAGGGCCCATCAGCTCCAAGTAGCTGTCCATCAATCTTGTTGTGGAGGGCGCAGCTCAGCTCCAAGTCCAGTTACCGTTTTCAGTGTTTAGTTGTAGGGGGCGCAGCCCACCATCCCACGCGGGAATTGAACTGGCAACCGTGTTGTTGAGAGCTTGCGCTCTAACCAACTGAGCCATCCGGCCGCCCCTCCGGAAGCTCAGCAGCAGCTCCTTCTCTTCAATCTAGTTGTGGAGGGTGCAGCTCACTGGGCCATGTGGGAATCAAACCAGCAACCCTGTTGTTCAGAGCTCACGCTCTAACCAACTGAGCCATCCAGCCGCCCCTGTACTCGTGAAGAGAGTTGCCAGTGTCAGTTTCCTCATTGCTTCTGAGTCAGCTATTTCAGACCCCATAGGAGGTTCCAGCAGTTTCTGGAAGGTTCTCCCAGTGAGGGAGTCTTCCTGTGTTGTCCCTCCCAGGCTTTGGCGTCCCAGCTTTTCCAGGAGCAAGAGGCCTACCACATGCCTGTGGGATGGTTCTTATAAGAGACTTGGGGTGGGATTTGAGGGTCTCTGGAGTCAGGGGTTTAGGAGTATCTAAATACTGTCTGGCAGGGCACCCTTTCTTCTCCGGATCACCCAAGGGGATGTAGTGGAGGATGCAGTCTCCATTCGTAAAGGAAACATTTGTCGAGCATCTTGTGCACCGTGTCCTGGATGTTGTGAATATGAGCTGTGAGCAGAACAGACAGGGTAGGGCCTCATTGAAGCAGGGGACAGACACATTAGGTCATTGCTGACTGTGATACACAAAACAGGGTAGAGGCCTGAGAGGCTGGAGGGTGGAGAGGAGCTGCTTCCTCTTTCTGGGCAGTGAGGGAGGCATGAGCACTGGTTTACCCTGGAGGTGGACAGGGAGGCCGCAGCGAGTGAACCTGCAGGAAAGGCATCCCAGGCCTTGGGAGTAGCACATGGAGAGGAAACACTGAGGTGGGAAGAGTGCTGACATGCTCAGAAAACAGGAAGGAGCCAGAGAGCGTGGAGTAGGACAGCAGGAGGGGCGGTATGGAACAGACCAAGCGTCCTGGTCAGCAGTCCTGGACCCCGAGAGACCCAGAGGCCCAGCTCCTGGTGTGGGGAGAGGCTCCTAGCACCCATCAAATTCTGAAGGAGATCCAGATGCCTGAAGTTTTGCGGTGTCATTAGGAGAGGTGAGAAAGTTAGGTGTCGTTAAAAAAGCCCCTAAAATACACGAAACAAAAACTGGCAGGACTGAAGGGAGAAAGACAATTCAATCATAACAGTTGGAGACCTCGGTACTGCACCTTCAGTTGTCAGTGGAACATCCAGACAGACGCATGAGGACCCTGGGGACTCCCAGAGCACAGAACCACGCAGACCTCGCAGGTCTGCAGACCACTCCACCCGACAGCTGCAGAGCGCAGGTTCCCCTCACGGGCACGTGGAACATTCTCCAGGGTAGACCACGTGCTAGGCCACAAAACCAGTCTCAGTACATCTGAAAGGACTGAAGTCATGCAGTCTTCTCCGACCACAGTGGAATGAAATTAGAAACCCATAGCAGAAGGAGCCTTAGGAGATTCACACACGTGGAAATTAACCTGAGTGGCCTGCGGGGCAAAGGAAAGCTCAGTGTGGAGGCCTCTTGAGATTGAGGTGCTAGAGGAATTTCCTCCCCAGCAGCAGAGGAAACATGAGGAAACGTGAGCCTAACAGCTTTCAGGGCTGCTGACTAGGACATGGGCCGCTGCTCTTGGCATAACTCGATGGACATGGTCCTTCGCTGAGCAAATACCGCGCAAGCTCCTACTGTGGGGTGCCCCGGGCCAGTCCCCTCCTGGAACTCAGAGGCTAGCGGGGGACCCTGACACAGATCACACAATCGGGGTAAGAGGGAGCAGTGAGGCCAGTGGACCGAGGGGTGTGTCTTCACAGGCAAAGTCAAGGAACAGACATGAGGATGTCAGTGGATGAGGGAGCAGTGTGGACAGAGGCCAGAGAGGGTGGCCATTTCCAGGTTCCAGAAGTCAATCCAGGAAGTGGCAGGACCTGCAGGGCCACAGGACTTGAGGATGGGGGAGGGTGGGCCGGACCCACTGGGAAGGAATAGGAGCGGTGCCTGGAGCCTGCACCTCGATGTCACCCAAGGAAGGCTGTGATCCCAGAGCGGAGGCGTGGCGCCCTGGTGACAGCTCTGCCTTATCACGTGTCACCCCAGGGCCTGACCTCTGCAGAGTCAGCCCTGCAGGAGTGCGTCTCTCAGCATCCCCATGCTGAGTCTTAGGCCCCTCCTCTTAACCCCCGCTGAGTGTCTCCAGATCTGGCCCCTCACCTCCCAGCTGCCCCCAGGACATTACCCCACATCCCGACTCTCCTGTTCATGCCTGTCCCGGAGCTCGAGCCCTGCCCAAGGGTGTAAAGTCCTGCGGAAGTGAGCTTGCTGGGAGAGGGTGGCCATGGTGAGGGGTGAGGCATGAACAGTTATAACAAGGCTGGGTGCTGGGCTAAGCAGAAGTCACCTCCTTATCCCACTGACCCCTTGCCACCTCCCTCTGAGGGAGATGCTGGCACCCTAATTCTCCAAATGAGATAGTTTGCCCAAGGTTTCCCGTGTAAACAATGGCAGTCGGGGAGAAACTGACTAGATCTACAAGCCTTTGAGAGGGGCATCGAGCTGCCTCACACTCTGCCCCATGGTATGTTCACAGCTGCCCCGAGGACTATTGAACCCCCGTGGTTACGAGGGTTTGTGTTTCCCAAGCACTTGGATAGATGGTCTCCTCTGAGCCTCCCAATTCCCCAAGACACACCTGAGGACAGTGGCCTCCTCTCCCCTTCACAGACGCTTCCAGGGAGCTCTTAAATCGCAGGCTTGGAGCTGGAGACCCAGGCTGGCTTTTCTGACTCAGACCTGAGTCGTCGGCTCGCACGGGATGCAGAGTCCAGGTTGGGATCATTTTCTTTCTGTCCAGGCTCTCGCCAGCCTTCAGGACAGGGCTGTGCACACACGGATTCACAAGCTAAGATGGTATTTCTATTTTTAAAAGATTATAAAAAACAAACAATGTATAACGTGGCTTGTGAAGCTGAAAATACTTTCTGGCCCTTTATGAAACAGTATGCCACCCCTGGTTTCAGGGAGTTCTCACCAGTGAGGCCCCAGACGTCAGGAGAGCCGAGAGCGGATTCCGGGTCACTGGCCAGAGTCCCGCCGCCAGGTTCCCTCCAGCTCCCTCCTCAGCAGCTCTGTTATTGCGTACAGTTCCTGCCTCCACACACTCTGGGCTTTGCTCTGGGCTCGCAAAGCACTTTCACATGTCCCATCTCATTTTATCCCTAATCGCTCCTCCAGGCAGGTGGTCGTCATTTGGCTGAACTTTGGGGCTCTTCTGAAACTAAAAAAAAAAAAAATTAAAAAAATGGGCTCCTCTGCTGGCTCTAAAAAAGCACCCTGGGAGGAGTGCTGTTCACACCTCCATGTTTGCTTTTGGTGACAAGGCCCTGAGAAAGGGACCTGAGGGATTGTGTGTTGTCCCAGGGTAGGAGGGGCCCCATTTGGCTCTCAAAGGCGTCTTAATTGTTAGTTGTTCACATTCTAAAACGAGGTTAAGGGGATGATTCCAGCCGCCTTCTCTCCGCATGTGCCGTTCCATGGGGTCTGTAGTCTGCTGAATTGTTGCATTTGACAGTCCTGTTCTGAGCGCTTTGCGGCAGACTTTTGTCCAAGGCGTCAGAGCTCTGACTTGCTCTGCAAACGGTAGCCCAGCTGGAAATAGGGTTCCAAACCGTGGGGTGTGCCAGGGCAAGGAATGGAAACTGCCACGAGCCAGTGTCATGTGACCATTTTAAACAGTCCTGCTGCCCATCCGAGGGGAGACAGGGTCGCTTTCCAGCTCTTGGCAAAACGAGTTGGGGTCAGATAAAGTTTCACTGTGCTTGAATCGAGGAGTGGCACGCCAGTTGGCTGTAACCTGTGCAGAAACAAAGAAACCGGTTCCTGTGCTGTAATTGCGCTCTGTCGTTAAGAGGATTCCTTGGCTCGTGGCCTGGTCAGCCAGATGTGGAAGGTTCTTCAGAGGCATTTTGAGCATTAGGTTGAAAGTCACTCGGGTGGCTGAGCTCAGGGAGTTCGCCCTCAGCGCTGCGTTTCAGGATCCGTTTATGAAGGATCTCAGGAGCTGTAGGTGAGAGGCCAGCTTGGCCCGCTCTTCCACCCTGATTGTGCTCTCGTTTCAGAGGTCTGCTGGAGGCTCCAGCCCCGAAGGTGGAGAAGGTGAGGAAATCTCTAAAACGTTTCTCCATCTTGGATTGTAAACGTGGAAGCAGCCTGATTTTTTTTTTTCCTCCTCATTATTTTCTGTAGATTCTGATCGAGAAGATGGAAATTACTGCCCTCCTGTCAAGCGAGAAAGGACGTCCTCTTTAACCCAATTCCCACCTTCACAGTCAGGTAACAGTTACAGACCTGTATTGCATGGTAAAAGCATCCATGTTGATAAGCCCACTGTTTCCCTCCAGTGTCTCACACCTGTTGTCATCTTCTGCCCAGATCCAGGTAGAATCAATCTGAGACTTGGTCTCTGTCACATAAGGTTGGAGCTTGCCTGAGGTGTAGCACCGGGTACCCCAGTCTGAGATCAGTGACACTTACAGAGGGGTGTGACCTAGTTCACTGATAAGGAACACACCAAGAAAAACGTCCCCCTGGACGAGAGGAAAAGGACTGTCAGAGCCCTGTTGGGGCTCTAACCATTAATTACATGCCACCTTCCAAAGGCTGCTGGCTGTGTCTGTAGACTGAAGGTGTAGGAAGTACAAAGTGGGGTGTTCTGACCATTCTGCCATGTGCCTAGACCTTGGTGGTCCAGTTAAGAAGCGCGCGCGCGCGCACACGGTACATAGTGAGCTGAGTGGCTCCAACAGACAATTTGGTGGTGAAATGCCATGAGCTCCTAGAAGGAGGGGACTTGGAGCCTTGAAGCCTGGGACTCTGTGGAGGTGACTAGATGGGGCATGATCTGAGTACATGCACGGTGGCCAGCAGTCCAGCCAGCGCTTATACAAGGCTGGTGCAGGGAAGGGGCAGGTTCTGGGATAGAGAGACGCTGGGGCTACTTAGTGGGGGCTTCGCAAGCCTAAGGATGCCCCTGCAGATTGGAGGGTAAACGCTGCCGCAGGGCGGCCCCCTTGCCTCCAGCTCATCTGGACTTGTCCACTCTGGCATCGTCCCATGTTCTCTGTCTTGGTCTCTGGAGCGCTGACTTAGAGATGTACGGGTGTTGGGAGACGATTTCTAGTTACCCAAGTTGAAGTTCATTCTTGAGAAGTTCATATAAAATATTTTACAAATATGGACCTTAAGGATATCACTTTAAGGGAAAAAGACATTCTTGAGAGGTTTGTCTGCTTAGAAAAGTGATGCAAACATTACAGAAATGGCCTGTGCAAATAGGGGCGTCCTTTCACGGTTGTCCCTATTATACACTTGATTTCCTGCCAGTTTCCCTTCACGCCTTTTTTGGACATGGCCACATCCTTTCTCACGACTGCCTAAGACCCCCTGAATGGCACACTGTCGTTTGCTAACCAGGCACCAGAGCCGTCCGGTCGGTTTGCAGTCCAGGCTGCAGTGGACAGCCTTTTTTTAAGGGTCTCTGCCCGCTTGTTGCATAGGTGTTCCTACGGAATGAGGGAGCGTCCGCTTCCTGGCTATGATGGTGTTCCTCCCGTTCAGTGTCTACTGCTGAACCCCACTTTCTGCATCAGGAAGATGCAGCAGAGAAGAGATGAGGTGATTTGTGCTTTGGCCCTGGGCTGAAGGGGCAAAGGACCACCGAACATTTTCCCTCTCTACTGCATTGGCCTAGGAGATACTCAGCTCCCAGTCGTCAGGGGGAATGGAAAGATGAGCGGTACCAGTGAGGTCCTAAACAAGTGAGGGGAGGGGGTGCAGCCAACCTTCAAGCCCCAACTGGTGACAAGGAGCAGGGCTGCGGCTCGGCCCCAGGTGAGACTTGGAACATCTGGTGTGTTCTACTTCCCTCTTGGCTGCCCCAGCAGGAAAGGCCAGGGGCACGAGGACGAGAGAAGTGGCACCATAGACCTGAGTTGACTGCTAGATGTCAGAGAGAAGCCGTTGGGCTGGAGACCCCCTTCTGCTGTAGAGAGTCTCGGGTATCCAAAGGCCTCATTCAGAACGCTCACCCCACCTCCCGCACCACAGTGGAGCTCGGAGATCAACCCCTCAGGTGGGAGAGGTGATCCAGGGCAGGGCGGCCCCGCCTACTCACTCTGTTTTTCCTCTTGTTCCCTCTCCTGCCTGCACCTCCTTGCTGACAGTATCAAAAAACAATGTTTTTATGCCATCAACCTTCTGCGAGCCATCTGCAGGCAATTCTGACTCAGAACCAGGTGAGCCCTCATGCCCCTCTGCCTCTCAAAGCCAGTCGCTGGGGGTTTTCCTAGGCTGAAAAGCAGTTGATATTGTAAAATTACGTCTTAACAGGAACGGGCAATTTGAAATCAGGAGTCTTTCTCAGTGCCCCAGTGTTTTCCCTGTGCTTCAGCTTGTACGTTTGGAATCGTGTGGGATAGGCTTCATAAGCCCTTCTGCTTCTGTGAGCAAGGCCTGGTGACAAGCAGTTTTACGTCCTTTGGGAGGGAAATAGAAGGAACGAAGGAAGGGAGGGAGGGGTGTGTTACTCATTTTTCAAAATTTTATGCAATTAATATGTTCATATCATGAAAAAGAGGCAAATTAGAAATACAGAGTTAAAGAATATGCCTGTCCCTTTCCCACTCTACCATCCCAAAGGTAACTAATGTGAATTATAATTTTCCAGACCCCTTTTCTGTGTATTAAATTCTCACATTAATTAATACTGCTTAGATGTGGTCAGATAAATATATTTAATCACAGCTTTAAAACTTTAAAGAAAACAGCTTGCTCCCCTCTGAAGAATATGGAACCTGCCTTTTTTGGTCTTTCGCTTGAGAACCAACTCCAATATTTCCTGAAAGTTTCTCCTCATAAAAGATTTAATGAGCAAGTTTAACCACCCGAATCCTGTAACCCAACCTACCTTATATAAATTCATTGCCTACTTCAAAAGCATTGTGAGAGAAGTCATACTCTGGCATGAGGGCAATGTAGAGGGAACAGGCGAGTTTTTATAACTTTGAGGATTGATTTGATGGCACCATTTCAAACAGTTGAATGAATTCATTCTGACTCTAAAAGCAAACTATTTGGCACTGACTCTCCCCCATCTGAAGAGGAGCGTGGTTTTTGGTTTTACCTAGGCACTGGATTAGCAAGTGGTGTTCTGAGCTGTGGGGTTGTTGTTAGCCGTGGGGTGCCAGTTCTGGTCTAGGGACAGTCAGTAAAGCCAAGTGTCAATCCCTTTGTGCTGTCAGATTCTTTTCTGAATCTCACGATCACCTCTGAGGTCTGTGAGTGATGGCCTCGCTCCCCTCTTCTTTGCCCCCAAAACCTTTATCCAGCAGCACTGAGAGCAGAGCAGCCCTGAGTAAAGGGGGGCAGCCTGGTCTTGCCCCAGAGGCCCTGACACAGCCCTGGTCCCCGATACAGCGTGCAGTCATATTAGACTTGCATCTCAACTCTGCAAAGTGACCATCTTATATCCTTGTCTGCCTGCCTGTCTTTTATTTTTTAGCTTTAATTTTGAAAAAAAACTTAAAACATACAGTAGAGTTTTATAAAGCACTTCTCGATCCTTTTACCTAGAAACCCCATGTAATTTCCCCTGTCATCCCAGTGACATTCCACAGAGCAAAGGCATCAGATCCCAGTCACACAGCCCATGTCTCTCTTTCCATCTGGAGTAGTTCCTCAGTCTTTCCTTGACTTTTCTGACCTTGAAAATTATAGGGCAGTTATTTTAGAGAAGTCATTCGATGTGTCAGTGTTTCCTGGCGCTGCCCCCCAGATCCCACATGCGTGGGGCTAGAGCACCACAGAAGTGCGGCCATGCGGTCCCGGTGCACCCCGCTGAGGTGTGCGCTGCTGGGGGGTTGGCTGATCGCTCATTCGGGGGGACCTGCCTGGTCTCCCCACTGTGTAATCATTTCTTCCCTTTGTGATTAATGTGTTCTGGAGAGATACTTGGCGCGACACGAGGACATCTCATTGCTCCTTTCACTGCCTTCCCGTGTTGGCGACCACTGGTGTTTTCTTGTTTGAGGTAATCATTACTCTGATGGTGGCCAGGTGAAGGTTTTCTGCCCCGTCATTGCCCCATTTAGTCAGTGGGTTATAATCTGTTGTTATTAGTATTTATTTTCACATTCAGATTTCATTTTAATCACCAATTTATTTTCATTGTCCCAGATTTGGCCAATGGGCCCCATCAAGCCAGGTTCCTATGTCCTTTTGCCAAGTCCCCATCATTTTAAGCACTTTCTTTCTGTCATAACAAGAGGTTGCAGGCTCATCACCTTCTCTCCCCTTTTCTCAGACGGTCCTGGTTCTGCTTAGTGGACAGTGGTCTCGAGACCAAGGTCTGGCTGCTCGGTGTGCTCACCGCCATTGGGCGGTCACTGCTCGCAGGCCCGCTCCGTGCCCAGAGCTGGGAACACACACACACGCACCTGTGTGCATACCTGTGCTGCTGTGCACACGTATTTCTATAGCTCTGTCTAGCTGCACACGTGGGTAACTCTAGGTTCACGTGGGTACTTCCAAGTCAGCACCAGCAGAGTTCATCTTAGTCTCCCCCTTCGCGGTTCTACCTCTTTTCTAACTGAGAAGCCTGGCTCCCTCTGTCCTCAGTGCACTTACTCATCGCTCCATCTCCCTGTACGTGGCCGAGGCCCCTGTCCACCCTGCACCAGCTCCACCCTTGCGCAGGCCCTAGTCCCCACTGGGCTGCCTTCTCTTGGAATCTTTTCACCATCTGGTATATATCGGGTTAAATTCTGATATATTTTCCTGGTTAAATCTGGTGTTCCCTGGGGGGTGAGCGTTGCTCCGTCAGACATCACTCAGGGTCTCTGAGGGAGTGACCTCTTCCCCCAGCGAGCTCACAGAGGGGCATGCGTGTGCCGAGAAGACAGCAGTGCAGCCGTCTGTGTACCCCCGGGACCCTGGCGTGTGTGGCGGGGCTCTGACCTCCAGGCAGCGCCTCTTTGTTGTACTCTGACCATGTTGCAGGACAGTGAGTTTCTGGAGGCCATGAGAAGGCACCTCACTTGTTTTAGGGAAGGGGAGGCCTGCTTCGGGTTTGACTGCCCCCTAAGCACCCCTCCCTGCCTCTTTGGGCCCCTTCTGTCCTGAGTCCCAGTTGCCATTAGCAGTACGGCGTACCTTGTCTATCTGTCCATCTATTCACTGCAGCCTCCGCGTGGATTTCCTGGGCATCTGCAGGGTGGGCCTGGCACCAGGCCCAATGCTAGTAGATGGTCAGTGCCAACGATTATGTGGGCCCACTGCCCTGCTCAGCCTCGACCGGCCCCTCTGTCACTGGCTGTTGGCACAGTGGTGGGCGTCAGTCTGGAGCGACAGTGTGAGCATTGCCAAGCCGCTCGAAGGGCTTTGCAAAACTGTCTAAATTGTGACTGTAGCTCAGTTTTTTTGTTTTTAAATTGCCAGTCATCTTCTGCATAACCCTGAGCTTTGGAAGTGTAATTCAGTATTTTCCTTCTGAAAGGAACATCTGACAGCATGTCTTCCTCTACATCCTGTGGTGTCTGATTCTCCTGAGTGTGGTTTTATGCCCCAGAGCTCTCTTACAGGAGAGACAGCAGCCCACGGACGCAGACTCTCAGGAGCCTCGACTCCTTTTCACAGACCAGCAGTGAGTTTCTGCAGTTCTGTTTTTGCCCAAGGAGAGCAGTTTGGCTCACCACCATGTAGGCAGCAGGGAGAGGGCCCTCCTGTTTCATCTGGAAGTATGCTCTGATTTTCTTTCCTACCTGAAAATCTGGTCAAACAAAGCATTTGTGTTGTCGTTTCAGTGTACAGTTGTTGGGTTTTAGTATATCCACAAAGTTGTGCAAACATCACCATAATTTTTTGTAACATTTTCATCACCCCCAAAAAAACTCTATGCCCTTTGGTAGTCATTCCCCATCCCCCTCCCCCAGCCCCTGGCAACCAGGAGTCCACTTTCCATCTCTGGATGTGCCTGTTTTGGACATTTCATATACATGGAATCACACACTATGTGACCTTTTGAGGTATCCTTCCATTTATTTTAAGCCTTTAGTCTCTTCCAATGATGTGTTGTAGTTTTCATCTGTTAAATTTATTCCCAAGGGTGTTATTCTCTTTTGTGCTATTGTAAATGGAATTGTTTTCTTGACTTCATTTTTGGGTTGTTCATTGCTAGTGTATAGAAATGCACAACTAATTTGTGTATAGTGATCCTGTTCCCTGCCAACCTGACAAGGGTTTTATCCGATGGGTTGAACCTTAGCACAAAAGCCGGGCTGCCTCTGTTGGCCCAAAATGCTGCTGTCCCTGTGCTTCCCCGGGGACAGTCCTGGCCTGTTGGAGTCACAGGCTTTTTATGCTGATCCTTCCCACCAAGGATTGCAGTACACTGTTCCCCATGCCCCCTTCTGCAATTGAGTCACCAAGATGCACGGATTAAGGGATCTGGGTGAACTAGTGGCTGAGCTGAAATCAGGTTTTGAGCATACCAGGAGGCCCTGTATTTGTCAACCCAAACTCAAGTCCCGGCGGAGGCCCCACCTCCTCACGTGCGGCCAGGACAAACAGCTCTTTTCCTTCTCCCAGGCCTTCCGTCCGGTGAGCTCATTAAGCCATGAGGCACAGCTCCCCAGGCACATCTGGAGAGACAGCAAGCCCGCTGTCTGCCACCCTTGATCTCTCACCACAGAAAACATGTCTCATTTCCCAGACATCTGCTGGTAGTACAGAGGCGTTTCCCAGTTACAGATGCATCTCTGACAAGTCCTCTAGGAAAGGGAGTCAGGTCCCGGGGACCTTTATGTGGTGGTCCCCTGACATTCCCCAGGATCCGAGGGCAGCATGGCGTCCACATTCTTGGCAGGCTGCTGGGTGAGGTGGTTCATGGGCTGACCAGTCTTGCACTCACCCTCCAGCTGGAAGGCTCCTTGGCGAAGTGGTTACGTCACTCTGTCTCGCACCTTCAGTGCCCTGTGGTCATCCATTGTCAGCGCTTTGCCCCCGGGCCAGCACTTCCTACAGCCCCCTGCCTCCTCCTCACCAGGGTGGGCTTACAGCCTTGGTGGTTGAGGGGGCTTCTGCATTTGTTTCCATCTGGAAACATTTTCCTGGTTGTCCAGGCCCCCGGCCACTGAGGCCCAGTCCAGCCTTCTCCTGCCCATGCCCCCTCCTAGCCTCGCCACCCACCACAGGCCGTCCTGCCTTTATTGTTTGTCTTGTTCTTGTAGAGGAAAAGAGCAGTGGATTCCGGTTGAAGCCGCCCACACTGATCCATGGCCAGGCACCCAGCGCAGGTAGGTGCCGCCTTGGAGGAGCGAGTAGAATGGCTTTCTCACACCCTTCCAAGCCTCTGGCAGCGTCTGTTTATGGGCACCTGAGGCAGCCCCAGCAGTGCCCTCAGGGTTCAGTTCCCTGACACATGAGCCCTGGAAAGATGCTTTAAAGAGCCTGTCAGACCAGGGTGGTTCTCCCACCTGTCATCTTTCCATGGCGCAGAGGTGGAGACAGCAGCGGGGGAGCAGGCTTGGCTTGGTGTGGCACATTAGGCTCTGTGCCCAGCAAAGCGATGGCTCAGTTGGCTGAGGCTGTGTCTCCAGGGCATTCCGGCCCCAGCATGCCACGGTATTAATCCTGATTTGCAGAGTGGCCTCAATCCAGTGGCACGCTGCCGGTGAGCAGGGCCTAGCGATGGTGCTGTCTGACCAGGCAGGGCCAGAAGTGTTCTCTTGTCCTTGCCCGAGCTGTTTAGCAGAGGGATTTTCTCAATATGGCATTTTAAAAAGCAGGTGCAAAGGGTGCTTTTCTGTGACCTCAAGCAGTGTCCTAAACTCGGGGTAGGGGGGTCACCTGTGGCTTCGCTGCTTTCCCCTCACGGCTGTGCTTGACCCTGGGGGCCAGCAGCCGAGAACGGCTATCCCTTGACTCCCCGTAGCATTACTGTGCTCCCTGGATTAGTTCACAGCCATGATCAGCTTCATGGGAATGTCGTCTGATCACATATAAGAGTAACAATAGCCGGACTCTGCATGTCTAGCTATAACGAAAATATCTTGGGTTTTCTCTTTTGTTAAACGTGCTTCCCTGCAGAGTCCAGCCTATGAGGGACATCAGATGGGTTCCTGGGGTTAATTTGTCTATAAAATGCCCGAGAGCCTGAGCTGTTGTGTTTCTGCCCGAGGCCCAAAGGACCCCAAGCAAACCAACCTCTGTTCCCAGGTCTGCCAAGCCAGAAGCCCAAGGAGCAGCAGCGGAGCGTGCTTCGCCCCGCAGTGTTACAAGCCCCACAGCCAAAGGCACTTTCACCAACCGGTAAGAAACGTGGTTGGTCCTGGAGCCTGGCCTCTATGGCAGGGCCAAGTATTTCTGAAGTCACGCGTGGAACAGCCATGTTTCAGCACAGGTGGCTTTGGTCACATCTGCTGAATGCACTCGGAAGTAGAGCGCTGGGAAAACAACCCACTGCATCCCTGGGGAGCCCAGTATGACTGCTGAAGCCCATGTGCTTTGTGCACACACTGGCGTCATAAACACTGCCCCCGCTCCTTGAGCGGTTCAGATTCGTCTCTGCGTGTTGGCAGGCGAGACTCAGCCCTGCGTGTCAGACTCCAAGGGGGGTTTGCACGTGCATCTTCATTTCAGTCGCCAGCCCGAAGACATAACTCTCACACTCTATTTCCATTACATCCACACAGGCACTGGTTCTCAGTTAATCTTTAATTTTCTTAGTACTAATGAGCTCTTCTTGTCTTCGTCTTGATCTTTCCCTGTAATTCAAGACTTTTCATCAGATGCAACGCAACATCCCACATGAGGGAGATAGTTAATATTTCTGAAGAGTTTTTAATTGGGAAATTTTTTAATATAATGCTCAGCAGTCACAACCAGGTTTAGAACTGTGCATGTCGTGTAAGCTCAACTATTGAAAGGAAAAAACGCATAGAATAAAGATGGTGTTTATGAAACTTGTTTTATAAAACCCATAATTGTTCCCCAATATACAGAGGGTGCCAAAAAAAATGTATATACATTTTAAGAAAGAAAAAAACTAGTACTCAACATATACCGATAACAAAACATGAATACAAGTCATGTGTGTACATTTTTTTGGCACCCCCAGTATTTTTTTCTCTTCATTAGCAATATTGCTTCTAAATACACTGAAAATTCACACAGTTCTTTGTGGAGTAAGAAATAAAATAGTCTCATTTCTGTGAGGTTTTGGTTTTGGTTTTGGTCTTAGAATCTAAGAATTTACGACTTTTAGTAGTGATGCCAGATCCTTTCTTAAAAAAGAGAGATTATGCTATTGGTCCAGACGGTGGTGGGAGGGAGCACAGGAGGTGGTCCAACAATGAACTCCCATCCCCCACTGTCCTTTTGTCCCCACAGTCCCGAGCAGTGGCACCAATGGGCTCAGTGTCCCAGCAGACTGCACAGGAGCAGCGACATCGACATTGCCCGACAACCCTGCACGGAGAAGTCCCTCTGATGAGGCGCCAGCACCCGAGGTCCGTGTGCCCGGGCAGGGAGCGCGCTGAGCAGGAGGCTGGGACCTGCTCTGCAGTGTCAGTGTTGGCCCGTCACAGCCTCTGGACCTGCTCCTCAGTGTCAGTGCAGGACCACAGCTGGCGAACGCTGGCACTGGGGCGGCTGGGGGTCTTTCTGTGGTTCTGAGGGAAAGGTGCCAGGAGCAGAGCTCTGCCGTAGAGTCCTGCGTTGCCCGAGTCTAACATATCATTTCCACGTGTTCCAGGGTAGGATTCCCGCCAGTGGCACACTGACCGCTGAGCCCTGGGGAGCCACTGGGGCCGGAGAAATGGCTTTCATTGATGAGGGCCTTGTACTATTTTACGTGGAGAAATGTCTCCCCTCCCTGGCTCCACACCCCAATGATGCCTCGGGGATTCATACGTGTGCCCTTTCTAGTTGAAGAAGTTTGCCGGGGTCGGGGGGAGGGGGGGGTCAGCCCAGAACTCGTCTGCTGTTTTTTTAAAAGAACAGTCCTTTGGGGTTCTGGAATTATACAGGCCAGAAGCATATGTTTTCCAGTAGTGTTGCAGAGCAGCTGGAAAATAAGGGGCACTGGCTAAAGAGCCTGCTCTTGCAGTTGGCAGAGGCACGTGTGGAATCCGAGCGGCAGTAATGCAACAAGCTTCATGCACAAGCCTGACTGCATCTGTGTGTCTTTCCACTCCAGTAGCTAAGTTGCTGCCAGGGCTTCTCCACCCTCCGCCTTCCCCACCCTCCAGTGGTTGTACAGGCACAGATGGTGAAAACGATCATCCGCCATTCCCTTTTGAAACCTCCCTGAGCCCCCCACCTTCAAACCAGTCAGTGGAATTAGAAATAGAAATCGTTTCTGTAGCATATGCTTCTTGGAGACTTTGATGCCTGGATCTTGGGGCAGTCAGTCATCTGCGCAGCTCTGCGCCGGAGGGAGACCCAGAAGGGACGCAGCCGTCCCGTCCTCCCCATGTCCCCAGTGCCCCGTCCAGGCCCGGGTCTGCCTGCGTGCTCCTCCTGTTGGTTCTAACCTCCTCGGACGTCCCAGGGGAGGCACAGTGAGGGAATGAGATGCCGTGAGATGGCTCCGTTTGCTCATCACAGCTGACAGGTCCCTTTTCAGTTGTTGTTGTTGTTTCTAACTAGGAGAAAGAGCCCCAGCAAAATGAGTGTAGCAGTGCGTCTGAGGAGGACAGCCGGGAGAAGAAAGAGCAGGTTGCACAGCAAGCGTTTGTGTTCGGGCAGAACTTGAGGGACAGAGTCAAGGTATGTGCTCCGAGGGCTGGGCGGGGGGCGGAGACGGTCGTGGGGTGGTCCTGTGACTCCCGGCACAACACAGCCGGCCTCTGCTTGTTGTGCACACCCCGTACTCCGCTGCTCGCCCTGGCACACTGCCCGCTGGCCATCTCTCCATCCCAAGTGTGGGACTCTTCAGTGGCTTCGGGCGGCGGGGGCCAGCGAGGCAAGCAGCGAGAGGTTTCTGTTTCCGGCAGGGCTCCCTGTCTCAGCACCAGCAGCACTCAGACCCATGGTGTTGAGGTGGAGCCCGACCTGCACACTTGGGGGGGGGGGGTTGAGCAGCATCCCCGGGCCCGCCCTCTGGATACCAGGCGCACACCCGGTTGTGACAACCACACATGCCTCCAAATAGTGCTCAAATGTTCCCCTAGGGACAACCAAATCGCTCCTGAATGAGAGCCATCACCCATTTTTCAAAAGTAGGGCAAGTGGAAAGTTACCATTTGCTCTCCCTCAGGAGCAGCAGTATCTGTCACATTCTGGCTGCCCCCCCAGGTAGTGGGCCCAGTCTGGGGACTTTGAGTCTGGGTGGGAGGCATTTGGCAGTGGCAGGGATTCTCGGCTGTGCACCCCAGGTGCTGGTGCCCCGGGAACACCAAAGTAGGCGGCACTGCCTTTCACAGCCCCCAGGCCAGAATGCTCCCCTGTGCCATTTCCAGCGGCTCATCTGGCAAGAAACTCCTTTAGAGCCCTGAGGCAGGATCAGTGGCTGTGTCTGGGGACATGTGTGGTTGTCACACTGGGGGAGGGTACTCCTGGCATCAAGTGCGTAGGGGCCAGGGGTGCTGTCCGCACCCCACAGTGCCCAGGATAGTCCGGCCCCCATATGGGTCAGTGGTGCTCAGGGTGACAGACCCTGAAATAAGGAAACAAAAGTCTCTGGGTGTACAGAAAACAGCAGCTGGGGCCGTCTGTATTCTCCTGTGCTGTCGCTGTCCAAGAGAAGCACAGATGCCCCAAGAGATGAAAAACGTGTTGATGTTGCACGACTTTAGCCCAAATAATGAGGCCCTTGGTGGCTGTTCCCTGCTGGCAGGAGGATGCAAACAAAGGGAGGGCCTTGAAATCCACCTGCACTGGGGGCAGGGCCTGGCTGGGCATCAGGTTGAGTCTGCTCCTCTAGTTTAGGGGAATGCTGCCTTGCCATTGGAGCGGGGGCAGTGTCTCCTACATGTCCAGGGCTCTTGTGATCTCGAGGTCTGTCACAGCTGAACTTCTGTAGGGGGCAGCTGCAGGCCATGGTCTCCTAGCCCCTCTGAGCTCGCAGGACCAGGTCCTTCATTCCCACCTCTCAGGGTTCCCGGGAGTAGTGCATTAGATCACGGAGCAGGCACGGCTGTTGGCATCAGAGAAGCCTTCGAGAAGCGATGCTTTTGTTATGTTTATAATAAACTCCTTAAATAGCAAATTTGTAAGCGTTCTGTGGTCTCGGTGCAGAAGCATTGATGAAGATGCCAACAACATGCCAGGCTGACTGCGTTTTTTTTAAACAAGGTAGAAAAAGCTCCCATTAGGGAGCCTTTTAAATTGTTTTTGTACCCTAACCGTTAAGCAAGAAGTTGTGGGGTTGATTACAGCGCGTGCACATACACCCGTGTGTTGGAGCCATGCCACATGGCAGAGGGGTTGTGCAGCCAGACTGAGCTGTAGAGGTCCAGAGTGTACCGTTCTCTTGAGTGTAAGCGTTTCCTGTCTCTTTCCCAGTTAATAAATGAGAACACTGAAGCAGCTGACATGGAGAATGCCGGACACCCCAGTTCAGAAACGCCAACCGCGACCAACTATTTCCTTCAGTATATCAGTTCCAGGTATGTGTCTCGGGCCCAGTACCCAGCGTCATGTAGGGAGAGCTTCAGCCTCCAAGGGGCCTGGTCATCCATCAGCCCTGACTCAGGCCCAGAGGGGAGGCAGCACCTGGACCAAGACCTAGCCTGGTCCTTCCTCAGGGTCAGGCTAGAGGGGAGGGAGCGTAAGGCTCCAGGGTCCCGGTTGCCCTCCAGCCCCTCCCTTCTTTCCCACTCTGGGCACAGCTGTAGAACACTCAGGTCGGTGGATTTAGGTGGACACCCCAGGCAGGACCTGAGTTCAGTGGGCTTGTTCAGCCTGGCCCTCAGAGTGATCTTTGTCACCCAGAGCTTGTGTCCAAAGCAGAACCCAGTGAGCCAGGGGCAGTGTGGCCACCTCCTGTTACCCACCGGATTCTGTCCTCAAACTCACAGCCCATCTCCTTTTCAGCTTAGAGAACTCGACCAACAATGCCGACGCCGCCACCAACAAATTCGTATTTGGCCAGAACATGAGCGAGCGTGTGTTGGTGAGTGGCTCCTGTGGGGACTTCTTCCTGGGGCCCAGAAGGCTTTTAGAGCCCCCTCTCCCAGTCAGAGGGGCATGGTGTGGCTGCCATGTTGTCTCCTATAAAGTTAGGGTGCTTCCACTTGCAAGTAAGAGCCAACATGGACGCAGCCTAACGTCGGGGTTCCTTAAAATCAGGGTTCCGCTCCTCGTCTCTTCTCATCCTGAGACAGGTTTCCATTCAGTCACCGGCCATACTTCCTCCTGGCTAAGCCGCCCTGGCTGAGGGGTTTCCATTCCGCAGCAGTTGGTCCACCAGGACCCCCAAACAATCCCCTCCTTGTGTGCCTTCGTTTCCCTGCAGAGCCCCCCCAAATTAAATGAGGTCACTGCGGATGTCAACAGGGAGAACTCGGCAGCCGAGTCCGGGTCCGAGTCCTCGTCCCAGGAGGCCACCCCTGAGAAAGGTACATTGCAGTCCTGCTACTGCGTGGGTGGGGGCACCACGGGACAGGAACACTGTCCACGGCCCTGCCTGGGAGGCATGTGGGGACCAGCTCAGCACGGCAGTAATAACCTCATGAGCAAGCCACTGGGCCAGAGCCAGAAAGCTCTGGGCGCTGGTTTTCAGTGAGCAGAAAGGGGGTGTGTTCATCTGAAAACAGCCGGCACGTAGCGCTGTGTGGTGACAAGATAGGGTAGTCAAGGTGGTTGTCGCCTCTTCCACACCCGGAGGCAGCAGAAGGACTTTCGCCCCTGTGTCTTTGGAGGTCTGTCCTCCACTGGGTGGGAAGCGGGAGGGCCGGAGCCACACTGGCAGCTCACAGCTGGTCTCCCTGCAGATTCCGAGGCCAAATTACTTGGCGTGTTTCGGGGTCCACGCCAAGTCCCAGGCATAGGGTAGCTGGCATAGGTTGGCCAAGCCAACCCTTTTGTCTCCTGTGAGGTCCACACTCTCCCCCCACCAAGTAAATAGTCGATGTCGTTTAGCTAATAACATTGCAGAGTCCCTGGCCGAATCGGCAGCTGCCTACACCAAGGCGACAGCACGGAAGTGTTTGTTGGAAAAAGTGGAAGTCATCACCGGGGAGGAGGCGGAGAGCAACGTGTTACAGGTGAGGTGGCCCACAGGTGGGGCTCTTGGCCCTGAGGTGGAGGTGTGAGGGCCATAGATCCCGAAGCTTCTGTGCATCTGGGGGTCCAGCACCCAAGGGCTCGACCCACATCCTCCAGGCGCTCAGACCTCCCTTGGGAATGACAGAGGGGCCTGCGTCCCACCCTTTGCGGCCTTGTTGGTGGGGCTTTTGTTGAGAACTTAGCCAGTGCTAAGGAACTTCTTATATTGCTTTGTTTTCCAACAAAATGATCTGTTTTGAGACGTTCTCATAGTTCAGGGACTTGTAACAAACACCTTCTCTACCCCCCAGAGTTAACAGCTGTAGTTCCTTGGTCACACTGGCACCTCAGTGTTGTTTATTAGGTGAAAAAAATCACAGATGCAGCCCAGACTTCGGCCTGTTCCTTCCTGGCCCCGTCTGCCTCCCCATCCTGGGGCAGCACGTCCAGTTCCGTGTGCCATTCATCTGCTTTCATTCTCTCACACATACGTGTGTCTGTAAACCACGTACACGTAGTGTAGGGGAGTTTGTAGTGGGGGGTTTTAGTGGTATTTCTTTTCCTCACGCAACACCTTTTTTTTAATCTGTCCATGTTAACAGAGATCGACTTACAAAGATCTTAGTCTTTTTCTGTAAAGGACCACATACGATCTCTGTGGGATGTGTTTTTTTAAAACATATATAGTAGCCTTATTGAGATACATTGCACACACTGTGAAATTCACCCTTTTAAAGCGTACAATTTAGTGGGTTTTAGTATATTCATGGAGATGTACAACTATCACTACTATCTCATTTAGAATGTTTTTGTCCCCAAAAAAGAAACTTTGTACTCATTAGCAGTCATTCCCCAGCCCCTGGCAACCACTAACCACCTCCTGTCCTTGTGGATGTGCCTGTTCTGGACATTTCCCATAAGTGGAACCACACACTGTGTAGCCTTGTGTGTCCGGCTTCTCATGAGCACCGTGTGTTCAAGGTCCGTCCACGTTGTGGCGAGTGTCAGCGCCTCCCTCCTTTTCATGGCTGAGTAAGATTCTAGTCTGTGGATGGACATTTCGGTTGTTTCCACTCTTTAGCTGTTGTGAATTATGCTGCTATAACATTCGTGTACAGGTTTCCGTGTGCACATCTCTTTCAGTTCTCTTGGGTGGATACCGAGGAGTGGCATTGCTAGGCCATGTGGTCGCTCCATGTTTCACATTTTGAGGAACTGTTATCCGTAGCAGCCACCTATGATTTCTCCATATCCTCTCCGATACCTATTATCAGTGTTTTAGGTTGTAGCCAATCTAGTGGGTGTGAAGTGGTATCTCACTGTGGTTTTGATTTGCATTTCCTTCATTTTTAAATGTCCCTCTTTTTAAAGTGTAAAATCCATTCTAGCTCGAGAATAGGACAGAAAACTGGTTAAGGGCCAGATGTGGGCCCCAGGCCACAGTTTGCTGACCCTGGTAGTTCACTGGAGTTACATGGAGGCTCCCAGGGGGTCCCTCTGCAGTGGTGTCCACCCAGCCAGGATTCCTGCTCACCCAGAGGGCCACCTGTGTTCCAGATCCAGTGTAAGCTGTTTGTGTTTGACAAGACCTCGCAGTCGTGGGTGGAGAGAGGCCGGGGGCTGCTGAGGCTCAACGACATGGCATCGACTGACGATGGGACATTACAGTCCCGACTGGGTGAGATGCGTGGGCCCCTGTGGGGAGGGCCTGGGATGGTGCAGCTCCCTAAGGCAGAGAAGCGCGACTTCCCGGCTTGACCTTCGACCCCAGGAGCCAGGAAACGGGTCCCCACGGGAGAGCTCCCAGCACCCACACCTCGGCCTGGCCCAGAGGCTCCAGCTGCCAGCCCTTCCCTTCCATGACTCCCCTCTTTCTAAATGTGAAAATAGATAAAAGCACTTAATAATTTTTAAACTTACTTTCTGATAATGAAAGTGCCAATTGTTACGTGGTAGAAAGGGAAAAGAAGAAATCAAACATCAGCTGCAACCTCTTTATAAAGAGAGAAATCTCTGCTAATAATGTTTTGGTGACCCATTCCTGTTCTGTAGCTCTTTTTTAAGGAAAAGGGTGATTTTGTATCTTGCTCTTTTCACTCACTATTTTGTGAACGTGTTCCTATGTCATTAAATTTTCTTAAAAACATGACTTTTTGGAAAAACTTTTATATTAGTCTGTTGACAATGAATGTATGTCACCATTTTCCTATTGATGGACACGTAGGTTGTTCCGCATTTTGTTCCCTTTCATAAGTGATGCTCCTGGGCCGCCTGTACGTAAATCTTACTCCAAGAAGTATGCTCGTTACAAAAATGGGTGTATGTGTGGTGTGTGTGTGTGTATACACATTATATACATGTTTGAAGAAAACCAGCGTGTGCGTGTCTGTATTGTGAAACATGTATGTTCACTTTTTTTCAATCTTCCCAAACTAAAATTGTCCTCTAGCCTTTACAGAAACAGCAATTCCTGGCCCAGTAGTAGTAGCTCACATTGCATCCTTCAAAATTGTCCCTGAGTTGAACAGAGATGAAAAGGTCCCTTCTGTTCAGGAACCATTCTTTTTCTTCCATGGACATCCCCTCGATTCCTTCCAGTTTTTCTGTGGAAATGTTCACGCGAATGCAGACAGAGAGCACATCTTTCCGGCCCGCAGCTCGTTGCCCGCTTCCAGTCGGCAGCCTGGCCACCTTGGTGCATTCCACCCTCTCCTCCCTTGTTGAGATCCATCCAAGGCACCCTAGCCTTTCACCCCACACAGTCTTCTGTGCTTGTCACAGACCTTCTCTCCGAGCCTGTCCAAGCTGCTCCACTACCTCGGAGGTGGTCTCACTGGGCTCAGAGGACTTGGGGAGATCCAGTTGGTTGGGGGCCAGGACCCCAAAGGCTTCCCCAAGCTGGCCCGGTTGCTCCCCGTCGTGTGTGGCCGTTTGGGGCCCTGGGTTGGAGTGACACCTTCTAATCCTCTCCAGGCACATTCCAGTGGGGAAAGCTGGGTTGGCAGGCAGGTGAGGGGTCACCCGTGTCCACGGGATCAGGGGACAGGTGCACTGTGTGGGCTCTGACAAATCGGGCAGGCTGACTGTGGCCCTGGGCCCACTGTGGGTGGAACTGGGGGTGTCACGTGCACGTCCAGGGGAAAGGTCAATGCCCAGTTTTTATCCACTGTACACCTCCCTCAGTCTATCCTTGTCTCCCCCTGATGGAAGCTCTGAGCACTGCTTGGCCTTGACCTTTTTTCTGAAACATACCACAGAGCAGGCACTGGGTCTTGGCCTGTGAGTGGGGGACAGTCAGGGAATGTCAACTTCCCTGACATGTTGATGTGTTGCCTAAAGAAAGTGTGCATGTCCTTAGTATGCAGCTCACGAATGCCCCCAAGGGAACCGCCGTCCTGGCTCACGCTGCATGGACCCACAAATCCCACTTAGATGTGGCCTCTGACCCTGTCAGTGGCCTTGGTGATTCTGGGCCAGGGAACATGGTGTCGGGCTGGCTCCAGCATGTGGACGGCTTTCACAGACCTTGGGAGAGAGAGGGGATTTCGCCCTTGTTGTGTCTTCTCCCAGCTGCTTGTTGGGCGGGGCCGGGACCAGGGCTGAGTGGCCTTGTTGGTTGCAGTGATGCGGACCCAGGGCAGCCTGAGGCTGATCCTCAACACCAAGCTGTGGGCCCAGATGCAGATCGACAAGGCCAGTGAGAAGAGCATCCGCATCACAGCCATGGATACCGAGGACCAGGGCGTGAAGGTCTTCCTGATATCGGTGAGGGGGGCTCCTCGGCACACCCCACGGGCACTGGGCACCCTGTGCTGAGGGTGTGGGCCGGGGAGAGCAGGGAGGCCACTAGGTGGGCCAGTCCCTCAAACGAGAGGGAGAAGTCAAACGAGAGGCCACCGTGTCACCGAGGGCCATTCCAGCTGTGGGTTCTGGGAGCCCCTTGGAGGGCCAGGCCCTGGGTCATGGGAGCTTTGGTCTGTGGTCCCCAGGTTGGTGAGAAGAAAGGGTCGGGCTCCTCTCCAGTCCAAGCCAGCGGTCATGGCATTCCATCGAGGCAGGGCAGCAGCCACACCACCCAGGGGCTCATCGCCCCACGAGGCCTATAACCGGCACTTCCTCTGCCTCCCCAGGCCAGCTCCAAGGACACGGGCCAGCTGTACGCGGCCCTGCACCACCGCATCCTGGCCCTGCGCAGCCGCGTGGAGCAGGAGCAGGAGGCCAAGATGCCCGTCCCCGAGCCTGGGGTGGCCCCGTCCAATGAGGACTACAGTGATGACGACGACGTCCTGGCTCCGTCGGGGGCCACTGCAGGCGGTGAGCCAGAGGTCCCTGCCCTGGAGGGCACACAGGGGCTGGTTTCCTAGATCCCCTCTCCCCGCCTGCCTTCGGCCCAAGGCTGACCTCTGGGGTTGGGGCCTGACCTTGGGGAATGGGGTGCCATCCAGGTTGGAGACCTGATGGCGAGGCTGCTGCTTCCCACAGGCACTGGCGACGAAGGGGATGGGCAGACGGCCGGGAGCACATAGCGCCGGGAGCCGGCTGCCCGCGAGCCTGCTGCTTTTTCCGTCTGTCCGCCCGCCCACCCGCCCCTCCCCGGCAGCGTCGAGGGGCTCGGGAACCACACTCCCCGCTGGGTTGGCCACAGTCTGGATCTGCACGGCCCGTTCAGAAGCAGACTCGGGAGCTGCCTGAATGTGGTTTGGGACACGAGACCTCATCATATTGATGAGCAAAACAAAAAGAACATTTCTTTCCTCTCCCCTTTGAATTGAAATGGCACATTAAGACTTGTCACGGCTTCTCACTGGGACTGGGACGCCTGGTTTCTTCACCCCTCCCTTCTCGTGTCGCCGGCCTCCCCCACCGCCGCCACCACCCAGGCCGCCAGGTCTGTCCCCATAAGTGTAAACACTGGGCTTCCTGGATGTTCTGCTAACTCCTATCTTTATCATCTCCCATTTCCCACATTCTGACTTGGAGTGTGTATTTTTAGATTTTCTCCTCAAGGCTGTTTTTGTTTTAGGTTAAGACGCTCCTGTGTGTTGAGCAGGCACAGGTCCAGCGTCCTCATTCTCCCTGTGGTCCCAGCCTCTATGCTGGGGCCTTACTGGGGTCTGCGGGTGTTCTAACGGACACTGGGGGACAGTCCCCCACTTGTTCCCCCCCTGGGGTTCCACCAGGCCAAGTCATGGGTTGTTGAAGCGTGAGCCCATGCCTGTAGCGTGCTCATCTGAAAAGGGTCACTGGACCTGGGAGTCCCCATCTCCCTCTGGCTTGTCCCCATTATGTGGGTCACCCATCATCAGGCACCCGAGCTCAAACCTGCTTCCTGCTGTTGGCTATTCCTTGCCCAGCCCTGGACGTCACCGCCCCCAAGACTGTCCAGGGTCGGGGCCTCCAGGAGAGGCACAGGGGGAGCCTAGCAAGGCCCTCGAAGAGGGGGCAGGGGACTAGTTCCAGACAACAAGCGGTCCCAACATGCAGCACGCACAGGAGCGGGCACTGCCCACCCCACCGCAGAGCAGGGCCGAGAGCCAGCCGGGTACCACCCCGCTGCAGAGAAGGTCCCTGAGCACAGGGCTCTGAGGCGTTCAGAGGAAGCTGCCCAGCCCACCCTCACGGGGAGGAGAAGGCCTGGTCTCTGCAGCTGTGCCGCCCACACCGTGGGTCGGCTGTGTGCGGCCTGAGCCCAAGCCATGGGAAGACACCCAAGGCTCCCTGGCAGATCCGGTCACACTTCTCTGCTTAGACGCCTTAGCCAACTAGTGACAAGTAAAACCAGATAACGCCCATGTGTTTTGGAACATTTATGTAAGATTGTCATATGAAATGTATTTGGGAACTACATTAAAACTTTTAACTAAACCCCTGGCCTCCTGTGTGCCCCCACGGGCCTCAGGAAGCCCGTGGGCCTAGCCAGGAATGGCCTCTACCTCCCGGGGGAAGGCTCCGCGGCAGCTGGCTTGCCTACTGCCCTGGGCGCCTGCCCCACACTCTCCGTCTGGACAGGCCACCCAACTTGGCTGCCTTCTAAGACCTGCCCCAACATGCAGAGCCTGGCTTCCGGAAAGAGCCATTTGCTCCCTGCCCCCGGGGCGTCTTGGCTTCCCTGGGACCAGGAGGGAAAGGGTGCGGGGAGTGCTGGCAGGGCCAAGGATTCACTGAGCAGAACAGGAGGCCTGGAGGAGGTGTAGTGGGGGCATCTGCAGTGGCTTCATGAGCCCTAGGGACAGCACGGTGCCGGCAGGTAGGACCTTTCTCCCAGGGGTCCTTTGTCCTCCTTGGGCCTGGTGGACAAGAGGGTCCTGGGAGACCTGGTCCAACTGGTTCTGCAGCCTAAATCCTCCCACACTCCCCTCCAGCCCCCACCCCCAGGGCTGCCCAGGCCCAGGGGTGCTACTTTGGGGGTCCTACACTCCGGTGTGCGAGCTGAGTGAGGGCCTGCTCACAGCCGCCAGGCACTGGTCATCATGGCCACGAACTCCTCGTCTGTGTCCACGGAGGCGCTCACACCGCTGTAGTAGTCCTGGAATTCAGCCAGCGTGACCTGGGGGCAGGCAGGCTCTCAGTGGGGACGGAGGCCAGGGTGGGAGGAGGTGGGGCACGCCATGGGCACCCACCTGCCCATCCTTCTCGGAGGAGTCAAAGTTGTCCAGGAAGCGGCGGAGCACCTCCTCCTCGGTCCACTGCCCGCTCCGCACCTTGGGGTGAGCGCGGCCACTGTAAACCCCCTGGAGGTCATCCACGGTCACCACGCCGTCCCCATTTCGGTCCAGCTTGGCGAACGCAGCTGCAATGACTTCTTCCCGGGCCTGGGACATGGGGGGCTGGGGAGGGGGAGTGGTAACTGGGGGACCCCAACCCCTCCAGGCATAGAGTGCAGAACACAGGGGATCCCTGAGCAGGTGCCTCATAGTGATGAGTTCTTGGGTGTCCCATGTCTCCATGCTGACACACAAGCGTACTGAGCTCAGCACCCCCCAGATAGTGCTGAAGGGACTCGCCCACAGTCGTAGTCGTAGCTGGGCCTCACCCGCAGCGCCCTCAGGAACTCCTCCAGGTCCAGTGTCCCACTGCCGTCGCGGTCCCAGCGCTTGCACACGCCCTCCGCCTCGGCCATGTCCAGCGCCAGCCCCAGCTCAGCCAGGCCCCCCTGGAGCTCCCTCGCATCCAGGGATCGGCTCCTGTCCCGGTCCAGGCGGCGGAAAAACCTGGAGGGCAAGGGGTGCAGTTGGAGAGGTCCCTGGGGCTGAGTGGTCAGAGAGGTGTGAGGGTACAGCTCACCTGGCCAGGCCCTGGATGCCCGACGCCCCTCGGGACAGGCACTGCGCCCGGAGCTTCTCCACAGTGGCGTCCACAGCGTCCATGCTGGGTCAGGGTGCTCTGGGCAGCTGAATGGGAGAGAGGTCACAGAGGTCTCTTGCTCAGCTGGCCAGATTACAGGCTGAGCGCCCCTACTCACCTGGCCTTTGTCCTAGAGTCCTCCAGACGGCCACTCTGCTGGCTCCTGCCTGCTTTGTCCTGTGTTGGCAGTGCGTCCTGCCTGGCACACTGTTGCTAAGGGATGGTGGCTCTGGAGATGGGGAGGGGCCCCAGCTGTAACCCTGACTGTGCCGGGCGGGTGACAGGGCCGGGCGAGAGGAAGAGGGCAGCCTGTTGCTGGCACCACCACCCACTCTCCTGCTCGCTCACTCCCAGCCCTGCAGTGCCCAGGCCTGGGATAGAGCCAGGCCCAGACCTGGGTGGGGCTGGGGGTCTCTTCCTGGCCACGAGGAGGAGGGTGGGCCACAGCCCTGCAGAGATGGAAGGAGGCACGGCTGTGGCCAAGGAGGCTTAAGGCCCAATTCCTGCGTGACGTGGTCCTCTCCCCTCTGAGTTTCACTGGCTCCCTGCTCTTTTTCACAGGGCAGCAGTCACAGCTGCTGAGGGACTATGTTCAGAAGGGCTGGAGGTAGCCCCGCCACGCCCACTGAGAGGCCTGGGACAGGTGCTAGCTGAGCCAGGACACAGCAGAGCCCTACACACGTTTCAACGTTAAGTCAGACAAAGCAATTCCTGGTAGTTATTTAGGCGCCAGTCGTGGTATTTTTGTCATGTGGGTCTTTCGGTGGCTGGTTCTCAGTTCTCAACATCATTTGGTGGGCTCACTGGTGACAAGCTGGTGATCCAGGGCTACAGTACTGAACAGAGAAGCGGCCCTGACCTCTGACATAATCTAAGAGGAAATGAGGCTGCCGTCACAGGCCTTCGAGCGAGACTTTGGACATTTTTGCCAACAGTGTTATGCCAACCAGCAGGATAGAAAAGAACAGTGGATTTCCCAGGACTTAAAACTTGGGCCTCATTTGTTGACCCCTCCTCCGCCTGCACAGACCCAGAGATAGGCAGAGGCTTCTCAAAGCTTGGGCTTGGACACAGCACGATGCTGTGGTCAGGAGATGGCTGCTTCGGGAAACTAACCCATGGGACACCACTGACCCAGTGCTGAGCTTCAAGCCAAAGCTGATGTCACACTGTCAGCTTTGAGAAGCTGCAGTGACATTCTGCTGCACAAATCCTGGTGGCTTGCTGCAGTTCAAGTCTTCAGGTAGGAAGAGAAATACTCCCTTGTGGTTTTTTGTGAGCGTTACAATGAATTTTTTTCCTACAGAAAACGTAAAATCTAACCACAATTAGTGTAGCTGTTTGGCATCTCATCTTTAAGAGAATCAGAATTTCAGCAGTCATGCCTCCAAAAATGGGTAGTGGCCCGGCCCTCCCAGACCTCTCAGCTCACTTTCCCAGCCTGTGTCAGTAGGCAGCTGGGAAAATGAGACACCGTTGTGTGTATAGAGTGCCCAGCACAAGCTCCCATGGTTGTAACCTGTGTCTCCCTGCCCAGCAGAGCCCCTCCCTGGACCAGGAACAGCACAGGGGCCACCTCTCCAGCTGCCACACCAGGAAGAAAGGAAGGACCAAGGCTGAGAAATCATCCGGTTTATTCTTGAGCTCAGACAGGCCCCAGCCTGCCTTCCCTCATACAAACAGCCCCTCCTTATTCATCCAGAGGAGAAAACGCGCTATTGTTGCTATACTGGGGGTCACTGCTGGACAGCAGGCAGTCAGGCAGACGGCACCATCCTGAGAGCTGGGGCTGGGTGCCAACCTTTCCAGGCTGAAATGGGCCCTGCCCTCTGCACTTCCTGCTATGACAATTCCCTGAGTAAGGAGGCCAGGAAATGGCTGCCATGGTACCAGGCTGGGCACTTCGACTGGACAGAGAAGGGCACGGTGTTTCTCTGGTTTGATAAAAAGCAAAGTGTCCTGACAGTCTCGGGCCAAGAAGGGCAGCATAGAAATAAGGAGTTAAAAAATAGATTCTCTAGGGAATATAGAAAAGGAGCCAGCTGCTTACTACAAAAGCTGGACTGGCTGATGGGGTGGGGGTCGTCAGAAGTGCTGGGGATCTCTGGCTCCCTGCAAGGCCCACAGACCCATCGTGTTCCTGCTGGGGTCTCAGGGTGTGCTAGGTGCTGGTGACAGAACAAAAACCCTGCCTTCATGGAGCTTACATTCTGATGGTAAGTAGTTCCACAAAGAAGAAAAATAATGAACAGGGTAATGGCAGGGTGGGGAGGAATTACTTTAGATAAGGTGGTCAGGGAAGACCTCTGTCTGAGGAGGTGACATTTGAGCAAAGACCTGAGTGACAAGGAACCAATCATGTGACATCTGAGGGAAGCGCAGTCTAGGCAGAGGGAACAGCCAATGTAAAGGTCCTGGGGCAGGACATTATCAAGGTTAAGGGATGCCTGAGTTTTCCTGGGCAGCTCAGCCTGCTGCCAGCATCTCAGTATGTCCCACACACATGCTCTTCCTTCTGGGTTAAAGGTTGAGGGAAGGATGGAGTTAGGAAAAAAGTACCTAGGATTAAAATTTTATCTTCAAATAACCAATGTAAAACAGCATGAAGCTTGAAACTCTTAATTCTGGTCTGGGATGAAGAGTAAGAAAAAGCGTTAGCCTGGGATGGAGGATGCTTCAGGAGTGAAAATCAGAGCCGGGGGAAAGGAAGGAGAAAAAACCAAATAACGTGGAACTTGATGCCATCTGCCCCCATCAGAGAAAGAGGTCTCAAACTCAGATGCTTCGGGGACCAGGCATCTGACAGTAATACAAATAGGGGGGCTAATTAAAACTCACACCCTGGCTAAAGAGGGTATTCTGGGCTCAGATCCAGGCAAGCATGGCCAAGTCTGAAGCCAGAAATCCAGATTTTGTGTGTAAACATTGCCAATTTTTCAACAAAGGTGATGGGTTCAAAGTTTTGTTTTAAAAAAATTCTGACTGGGCTAAACATTTGGGCTGCATGCTATCCATTTGAAACCTATGACTTTTTTAGCAGGTTCTAATGCTTGAAAAGGATTATGGCTCTGCCATGGGGTCCCCGCTGGGACACTGGAGACACCCCCACCCTGCCCTGAGGACACCCGCAGCAGTGGAAAAAGTCCCCACAGGGACCCTCTGTCTCCATTCTGGAATCTACTCTGGGGCTCACACAGTGGTTCCAAATACTGCTGGCTTGAGGTGGACCCTGTCCCCCTTCTCCCCAGTGCTGTTGGCAAGGGGTGAACTGGGCCCGCGAGCGAGTGGGTGGCCAGGGTCACTGGCTGGCAGGGGCCCCAGGCGCTCGGCCTCAGCCAGGGCAGCCAGCAGTCCAGCCAGGGGTGACCGGCGGCGGCAGATGTCCTGCAGCAACTCTGCCCGGGGCTGCAGCTGCCCGATGAGCTTGTCCCTCTGGTGGACAGCAGCCTGCAGGCTGTGGACAGTGGCCTCAGAGGTCAGCAGCTGCTCCTGGAGAGCGGCAATCTCGCTGGCAGGGACGCAAGACATGGCAGTTATGGTACTGGAGGACCAGAGGTTCTCTCCCTACTCCCCACCTCTGAGGCTCCCCATCACCGTCAGGATACAAGCCATGCTCCTCACCACTGCTTCAAGCCTCCCCGTGTTACTAACTGAACGCTTTTGTTCTCCCCAAACTCATACGTTGCATCCCAACATCCGTGAGTGATATTTGAAGGTGGGGCCTTTGGGAGGTAAGGTTAGATAAGGTCATGAGGTTGGGGTCCTCATGATAAGATTAGTGCCCTTACAAGAAGCTCTCTCTGCCCTCACTGTGTGAGGACACAGTGATAAGGTGGCCATCTGCAAGTCAGGAGGAGTCCTCGCCAGCAACTGAATCTGCCAGTACCTTGATCATGGATTTACCCACCTCCAAAACGGTGAGACATAAATGTCTGTTGTTTAAGCTACCCAGCCTGTGATATTTTGTTATGGCAGCCTGAGCAGACTCATCGCTCCCCCTAGCTCTTCCTGCAGTTTCCTCTTCTCCTTTTCCTATTTGTTCAGCTTAGATGGCTCCTCCAGGAAGACTTCCTCTGGGTCCCCTCAGAACCCTGTGTACACCTCCATTACAACCTTGATTACCCCATGTTGTAACTGCATAGTGATGTGCCTGCCTAAGGGCAGGTCTTACAGATGTGTCTTAGTACCCAACACAGTGCCTGGCACATAGTAGGTGCTCAGTAAAGGTAAATGAATGAATCCAGCCGGCTCGGAATTGTTTCCCACCTGAGCCCTACCACCTCCTTGGGCACTTGTCTCATCCCTTGCAACTCTCAGCTGCTAGAGGGACTTTTCAAAATTGCTGATAGATCTCATCCTCTGCACAAGAACCTGACATGGCTCCCAATACCTACACCAGGTCGGTGCTCCTTGCACCACTCAGTACCAGCTGATTTTAACTTTTAAAAATCCACACTTGTGTGACATCTCTTAATTTTACATGCTGATGACTAATTCAAGTTTTTTGGTGTTTGTTTTTTCAATCTCTCCAGTAATCCAGACCCCATGTGAATGCACTCCGTTCCCCCTGCTGATGTTCCCTTTCCAATCTCCGCTCCGCCTTCGCCCACCTCCGAGAAGTCGACCGTGTGGGCCCCGGGCCTCACCGATCCTTGGTGCGGCCCAACTCGTCCAGGGCTGCGCGCAGCTGCTGGTCGTGACGGGCCAGGCGTTCGGCCTGGGCGCGCACCGTACACTCCGCCGCGTCCAGCCGTGCCTCCAGTTCAGCGGCGCGCCGGTGCACTGCCGCCAGATGTGCGTTCGCCTCGCGGATCTGCAGGGGTGGCGGGGCGGACATGGCCCCTGCGGCGGTCCAGGCCCGGCCACGCCCCCGGGCGGCCCGGAACCAGCCCCGGCTCCACCCCCGAAACGAGCCACGCCCCCAAAGGCCCTCTGAGGACCTCCGCGCGGCCCTCCACAAACCCAAACACCCTGACTGGTTCCGGCACCTCGAAACTCCGCCTCTGAGCCGGGCCTTGTCCTCTGGTGGCACGCCCCGTTCAGGCTGTAGCAATAGGATTGGTCACTCTTTGGAGATAGGCCCTACCCTTGCTCAGAAACTAACACCAGGATTGGCCTGGATCACGCGACCGAACAATCTTGACCACGCCTCCGGAATTTGCTGCGCCCACGCCCTGAGGCAATCGTACAGCTCCGGATTGGTCAAGTCCCCTTCAGGGTGTGTCTCTGGTTCTGGCCACGCCCCCAAGCGTAGCATGTACTTCATCCCACCCAGGGCTTGGACAAGCCACAAATTGGGCACAGGCCAGGTCCCTCTAAGATCCTAGCACTAGGATTGGTCCCCTTTGCTGTTGCCCCGCCCCCGGTCCTGGCCACGCCCCAAAATAGTCGCACGCGGTTCTAACCAGTTTTGGGACTGGCTACAGCGCATGACCACGCCCCCACACAGATTCTAGCGCTAGAAGTGGCCACACACCCCATTATGCCCCGCCTCGTATTACATCTTGCTCCTGTCAAGTGCCGTCGCGTCCCGTCCGCGCCATAATCTGCACGGGGATAGGCCGACTACCCATTATACTCCCGCCCCTAGGTTAGGCCCCACCTCCGGAGTCAAACCATTCCTTACCTAGGACCTTCTGAGCTGGAGCTAGTGAGATCTGTCTTTTCTGATCCTGGTTGGCCTGTTTTCCCCTCCAGAAATCGGCTGGGGATGCACGCGCTCTTCCTTTACGCCAGTCCCGAGACATCCGTGTGTGCCCACAGCCCGTGTTCATATCCGTGGAGCTCAATAAAGTTGCACGCTTGTTGCCGGCCCGTCCGCAAGGGGCGCTGCGCGCGACCAAGAAATCTCGCGAGAGCTACAGGCCTCTGCCCTTGCGCGCAGGAAGCCGGCGGGGTGTTCTGTGCTGGGCTCGGGGTGGGCAGCCATGGCGCGGATGCTTCTTCACCGGTACTGGGACATCCCCGAGGGCACTGAGTGTCACCGCAAGGCGTACGCCAGCACCAGTATCAGTGGTGCCGTTGGTGAGCCCCGACTGGCTGGGCCCGGAGAGCAGAGGGTGCAGGGAGGTCATAGGGTCACTGGGGGATGTCCGAGGGTGTCCTGTTGGACTGAGAATCTCGCGGGGTGGTATATGGTTGTCGTCGGGGTGTCTTTAGCGGCCCTGGAACTCTGGAGAGCTCTTGTACGAGATAAACTTGGTGGGGTGTCGGATTAATTCAGAGGGTGCAGGGTGGTCATAGGATCAGTGGGAGCTATCTGGGGGGGCACATGGGGTCTGGGAATTTCGCGGCGTGGTACGTGGTCGTCGTCTACGGGGATCTGGGGCGATCATGGGAAACTTGTATGAGATAGATGTGGGGCGGGGGGCTGGCAGGGTTGGAGGGCACCGGGAGGTCGTGGCACATGTGACAAGCTGATCACTGAGGTTGTCAGAAGCGGTCCCTGGATGCTGGAGTTTGGGGGTTATTGTTGAAACGATCGCTAGGAAATGGGGAAGACGTGGAGTGGGACAGGGCCATCATCGGGGTCAAAAGAGAAGGGGGTTATGAGACTTTCTGGCCAGGTAACTTGAGGTTACTTGGGGATCATGGGTTATTGGAGTTTCTGAGGGGGATACAGAAGTTTGATAAAGTTCTGGAGTGGGATGAGGTCTCTTTAGGGTCCAGGAGAGTTGGGTGGTCAGGGACATATGCAGTTTTTATTGGGGCCACCAGAGGAATCCTTGGGGTGCTGAGGAGATTGTAGGTGAAGTGAGTCAGGGGCTACTATAAGGATAGCCTTGGGGGTGTAAGGGAGACCCCAGAATCTTGTCCCTTCCAGTCTCCTTGAGAAGTAGACATGGTGTTTTTGGCCACCTCCATATCCAGCTCCTGAAACAGCCTGGCAGAAGTTGAATCTGCAGAGGGAGGCATTTGCATTAGAGTAGACCTAATAATCACTATTATCTACATATTTAGTAAGATCACCATTGTCATTTCCATTTCTGAGAGGTGGAAACTGAAGGTCGGAGAGATGTATTAACTACCCCAGGGTCTTTTGAAGCGAGGCTGCAAATCCAGGTCTGCTGGTCTAATCCTGGGGGTTCCTGGGGCAAGGAATGTGCACACAGGGTCCTTAAGGAGGGTCTTCAGGAGAAAGGGCTGAAGGAGGGTCTTCAGGAGAAAGGGCTGAAGGACAGTTCAGGGTGTGTGGTGGTGTCTATGAGAACCGGGGAGGGCTGTTCAGTGTGAGGTTCAGTCACCAGTCACTGTAGTTATTCTGGTGGATTCTTCTGGGGGATGCTGACATTGGCGAATAACTGGAGGATGGTGGTTGTGTCTCAGGGGGAATTAAAGCCGGAGGGGGTTGCCTGAGTGGTGTGTGGGACCTTCAGGGAGAAGATTTGGAGAAGTGGATGCTTTAGAAGGACATTAACTTTTGAAGCTGAGAAGGACATTAACGTTGGTGTTTGTCAGTGGGAGTGTGCATGTGAGCTCCCAAATGCATGCGCCGTAGGTGTGGCCTGAAGTCTCGGGAAGCTCTTGGGGGAGACCAGGTATGTCTCAGGAGTGGGGTGCTACCGAGTGAGTGAGGAGCCGGGGTGGGGAGCAGCTTGCCGGAGGGTATTTGAGGGGGCATGGGTGGGACACTTTGACAGAGATGCCATGTCAGGCAGTCGCTGGAAGACTCAGATTTGGGGGTGGTCACTGGCTTCCGTGAGCCCTCCAGGGTGCCCAGGGGTCTTGAGCATGTCACTGTGTGTGTGTGTATGTGTTGCTCACTTTGCCTGCCTGCATTTTCTCACTGGCCAGTGCTATTCAACATACAGGACTTGGCTTAAACCTGTACCTACATCCTCCCTCACCTCCCCCCTCCTTCATTCCCTGCCTCCCCTCAGTCCTCACCCAAGATAATTAATTTAATGTTTGTTTTCCCTGAGCTGGTGAGGCCCTGGAGGGCTGGGAGCCCTACTGCCAGCAGAACCCAGCACCTTGTAGGCGCACCATAACTGTTTGGGAAGGAAGGGAGGGAGGGAGGGAAGAATCAGGGCACACAGTAACTTTGTGAGTGAATGAATTTGTGAATGAATGAATGAATGAGGGCACACAGTAACTGTTTGTTACTCTGTGCTCTGTGTCTGAAGGTCACTATGGGAGGCTGAGAGGGGTTGGGGAGGGGGCCTTTTGAGGGGGTGGTAGGTAGGAGGCTCTAGAGAGACCCGAGTTAGCAGAGATCCCCATGTGCTGGGGGTTGCAGCATCTGAGGAGTTAGGAGGGCTCCTGGAGGGGTCGGCTGTGGCAGGTCACCATACTGGATAATGACTGGAAGAGAGTTGGGGGGCGGGCATCTTGACCCTGGGATAATCAGGGGGCTCCCAGATCATCCTCTCCCAGTTCAAGGACTTCTGAGGAAACGTAGGTGGTGGGGGCACTCTGTGTCCAGCGTGGCCAGGACCACAGGCATATGGGGGGTTGGGTTGATAAGATGCCCCCCAGGTCTCACGGCACGACTGGGCTTGGGGGCCATCACTGAATCTCGTCAGTGCTTCCCCGTCAGGGGGATCCTAAGACCCTCGTTACTGGCCCAACTTCGCAGATCAAGACTCACCAGGTCCCAGGTAGGGCTGGGAACCCCCTCTGATTAATTCTTTATAAGGATGAGGGGAGTATGTGTGTGCGAGAGTGCTGGGAAGCGGGGGGTGGGGGGATGTTTGCTGGGCTGGAACAGTCTGTCCCCACTTCCCCCTTCCAGCCTCCAGCCTCTCCGAGGTCGAGCGGAGACACTAGAGTTTGTCTGTGGTGGGCTTGGGAGAACTAAGACCTGGAGGACCCTCAGACCAGTGCTTGTACATGGGAGTCCTGCTTCGTTGTTGTTGTTGTTTTAGTGGATACATTTGACGTGTAGCATTGTATGAATTCAAGGTGTACTAAAGCCCGCTTTATATGTGGCTCTTTTTCCCTCCCTGGGCCTCAGTTTACCCATCTGGGAAATGAGGTGGCAGTCTTGGCCCTCCTCACAGTTGCTGTGAAGATTAACCCCACTGTCCAGTGTGAAAAGTGCCCCACGGCAGCTCCAGTGAGCTGAATCCACGCCCAGGCTGGGGTGGGAGGCACTGCTCAACCTAGAAGGTCCCATGAGTGGGTCCTAAGAAGCTGGAGACCTGGGGACTGGGGTGAAGCCCTCTCCCTGGGGCCACAGTGAGGGGTGGAGCCTGGCCTTTGGGTCAGACCTGCCTGGCTTCCAGACTGCTGGGTGACCTCGGAGAAGTCCCTCTGCCTCTCTGAGGCCCCCTCCCCTCCCATGAAGCGACAGATGTAAGAGAACTGAGCTCCTTGGGCCCTGAGGAGGGTGAGTGGGGCAATGGCTGTGCTTGCCACCTGGTCGACGGCACGGTGGATGGAATGGTCTGGCCCAGGGAGGTCCCTGCCTACAATAGGCACACGGGGGGTCTGTGGGGAGATGGGTGTGTTGGCGCCCTGAGCAGCGTCAGCTGGAGGATGGGCAGTCCCATGTTGGGCGGTTCCGGTGCACCCTGGTCTGCCCTCCCACTGAGGAGGGTCTGGCGGGGGAGGCTGACTGAGGGCCAGCCCCGGCCTCACCCCAAACCCACACGGCCCAGATCAGGGCTCGCTCAGGATGCTCCAGTATAGAACCTTGGTCCTCGCCACCCCCGTGGCACTCAGCTCCAGGCCCAGCCCCCACCCCTGCCCCTCATGTGTAAAACAATGGCAGGGGCAGGGGGGTCAGGCCCACGGCAGAGATGGAAAAGCTGACTGCCATGGTGGGCCGAGCAGGCGTGGACGGTCACTCAGCCAACCAGGTGTGAGGGATGGGCCAGGCCAGAGCTGCCATCGGGGAGATGTTGGCAGCCCTGGGAGCCAACCCTCTGCCAAGGATGACTAGGCCAGGGAGCCCCGGGCCCCACATGAGAATGGAGCCTTTGATGGGAGCGGGGCCTGGGTGCCAGTGCCTCTGGGGCACAGCTATGGTGGCCTGTGCTCAGCTGGGGAGCAGCCTGGCCACCAAGGCTCCAGGCCCGTCCTCATGGCTGCTGCATACTGGGCCAGGGCCCTGGAAGGTAACGCAGACAGGGCAGGCCTTCTGCAGGAGCTGTCATGGCCAGGCCTTAGGAGGGCGGCCTGGGTGCTGGAGGCAGGGTGAGAGCCCAGTCTTCGGAGCAGCAGACCCAGGTTCACATCCCAGCTGAGCTGCCTTGGGGACGAAGGGAGAGGGCGTTTATCAGGGCCGCTCCTTGGTGCGGAGGCCTACGTCTGAGCCACCGTGTACCCCTCTCGTCCCGCAGGCCTGATCACCTCTGCCTACAGCGTTGCACTCAACCCCCCCGGCTCCTTCCTGGAAGGAGTGGCCAGGACAGGACGGTACACATTTACTGCAGGTGAGTGAGCCTGGGGGTGTCTTGCTTCTCCTCAGGGTCCCTCCTGGCACTGGCCTGGCTGTCATGCCCCCCGGCCCCTGACTCGGAGCCCACACCGCCCTGCCTGCCCCCACAGCCGCCATCGGCGCCGTATTTGGCATCACATCTTGCGTCAGTGCCCAGGTCCGAGAGAAGCCTGATGACCCCCTAAACTATTTCATCGGAGGCTGCGCTGGAGGCCTGACCCTGGGAGCACGAAGTGAGTGAGCCCCTACTCCGACCTCCGCTGACCTCCTCCCTCTCGGTTCCATCCTGGGGCCTGTGTGCAGGATGCTCGCTCCAGCAGAGGACGGGCAGTCACCATGACAGCTCCCAGTGCTTTTGAACCTCGACCACCAGCTAGTTCAATAATAGTAACAGGTGCTACTGCTAAAGCACCCACTGCGCGCCCTCCTCACCAAGCCCTCCCCTCCTCCCTCTCCCCCTCGCTCACTCTCTCCTCCTCTAACAGCACCGTCTTGCCTCAGGACTTTTGCACATACTGTTCTTTCTGCTTGAATGTCCTTCCCCCAGATATCAGCACAGCTTCCTCTCACCAACCCCGCTATGTGGGATCTAGGACCCCCGCCGCCCTCACTCCATATTCGTGCGCTTTGTCAGAGAATTCGATTTCACTGCCAGTTTCTGCCGCCAGCCCATGAGCTCGGAAAAGAAAGTGCTGGTTGTTTTCCCTGCTGTCTGTCTCCCAGCGCCCAGAGCCCTAGTTGACTGAACACAGGGCCCTGCAGGGCTGCTGTTCTCACCGTTCTCACTTTATAGCTGCTCAGAAACGGGGCTGAGGTGGCCTGAGGTCACCTGGGACCAAGCAGAGCATGCTCCCTGGTGGGAAGGGCCGTGCCGGGCCAGCCTGGCACAGGGAGCAGATGCCACGCATCCAGCCTCGGGGCCAGTGAGAGGAGGGAGGGCTGCCACACACAGATAACCCACCCTGGTCCAGAAGACTGGAAGTGTCTGGAAGGTGCCAGCCGGGCAGAGAGGGAGGGCTCCTTTGCTGTGAGATCTTGGGCAAGTAGGTGAAGTCTGGGTTTGACACACGCCCCTGAGCCTGTGACTGGAGTGTGTCCTGCACACAGACCGCCATCCCCGGTGGCAGCTCTCAGGTGGTCAGGGACAGTCTGTGCTCCTTGGTTAACGGACCACGAGGCAGGTATGGGGCCTGGTTCCTATGACCTGGGCACAGGCTGAGACACCAGTGTGTCCTCCCACCCCCAGACCTGACAGCCTAGATTCCTGCTTCCCTCTGTGCCTCAGTTTCTACACACATTTTCAGAGTCAGAGGGTCCAATGACTTAATCCCTTGAGGGTGGGGCACCGTCTTGGGGTCAAAGCCCAGTGCCCGCAGTGGGCATGGGCAAGCCCCACAGTGCCTAATGCCACCCTCCCCACCCCCACAGCTCACAGTTACGGGATCGGAGCTGCTGCCTGCGCGTACATGGGCATGATGGCTGCCCTGGTCAAGATGGGCCAGCTGGAGGGTTGGAAGGTGTTCGCAGAACCCAAGGTGTGAGCCCCGCCGCCTCCCGCACCCTTGGGCAGGTGGAAATGCGCCTAAAAATAAATTCTGTGTATATTTTTGTGCATGTCTTCCTTTCCTCCTCCCCTGCTCTTGGGGGTGACAGTGACCTGTGACAGGCCAGTGCCAGTGAAGGCGGCTCGGTGGTTTGGGGAGGGAGCAGGAGATAAAGCATCTGGGTTGATTCCCCTACTGAGCCAGAGGCACCAGTGGAACCTTGACGCAGGGAGTGTGTTGAGCTTGCCAGTGGCCAGCCAGCAAGTGGGAACCCACAGCCCTTCCTGCCACCCCCCTGCAGGTCACAGGCCATCCCCTATCTGGGCCTCCCCCCAAAGCCAACAGCTTGAGGAAAATACACCCAGAGCCCACGCACAGCCTGACTCCAAATTCCTGGCCATTGGAGCGGAGAGCCCGAAATGGCCTGGCCCCAGAGCCTTGTCCCCCTCCGACAGGTAAGTGACAGGCCACCAGGAGCCTGCAGGGCATGGCCATGGCAGCACCAAGAGGAGAGATTCACCCGCGCTGCCTGTCAGGCCCAGTGATTTAGGCAGCCCCGGAATGCTGGCCGCCCGGCCCCCAGGCTTTCTGCAGAACTGGCTCAGTGCTTCCTGGCAGCTGAAGAGGAAGGCTGGCTTGCTCCAACATGCCGTGATGGGCCATAAATTAGGGCTCTCTGGGCCCCACCCTGGGGAGCAGGGCTGTGCCCTGGCGGGGTCTGGGCTCTGCAGGTGGCCCTGGGGCTGCAAGAGCAAGACATGGCCCCCTCCTTACCTGTGTTCAGCCAGTCCCTTTTCTCTAGAGTTTAGCCTGCCCTGGGGCCTATACATGGTTGAAAGCCAAACTTGGAGCCTTGCTTTCTTTCCTCTTCGGTCCACCCCAGGTAATAATTCAGCTGGGTGTTGAGCCGCTAAATTTAAACCTGTGCAGAGCACAGAGCCCAGATCCTGCTGCTGTCGCCTGGCTGGCCTGCCACTGGCTGGGTTTTTTTATTGCCCCTGTAGGCAACTCCAGATCTATTCCACCCTGCCCCCCCCCCCCCCGTAGCTTCCCCACCCACCACGCCAACATGGGACCCTTGCCCAGAACACACTCCCTGGCGTCGCATGGGGTCAGGGCCCCTGATCCTGGATGGGGTTCCCTGAGAAAGGATGCAGAGCACCCCACCCACCCACTCCTGTGCCTGTGGGCTAGGAGGGACCCTGAGGGTGTGGGCTCCCAGGCTTCGTTCCAGCCCCAGCACTTGGTTCGCTCCTGACTCTGTCCTCAGTTTCCTCACCTGGCAAGTGGGGGTAACAGGGTCCCTCAGATGTTCGGTGAAGAGGGCAAACAAGTGCACCCCTGGGGGTGGGGGTAGCACCCTCCCCCCACCCTGGGGGAACCAGGGCCCTCTGCTCCCGCACCAGCCTGGTCTGTCCCTGCAGCAGCCGGCAGGGGGCAGAGCGCACCATGCTCAGCAGATTGGCCAACTGGCCCTGTGGCGTCCGCAGAGGAGCCACATTTCATCCCTGCATCCCTGACCAAGCCACTGCCCGCTTCCTCCTTCCTCTCCTGTCCACCCTGCCCGCGGCAGCAGGGGTGACAAATTCTAAGAGTAGGTAACGGACCTGGAAGTAGGGCCTATGATCACCGAGCATTCCATTCCCAGGGCTGGGGCAGGGAGGGAGCCGTCCGAGGACCTGCACCGGGTCACTTCTCAGTCCCCCCAGCACAGCCACTTCCAGAGCCAGACCTCACCCTCCTGCAGACCCTCCCTCAGCCTCCCACTACCTCTCCATGAAGCGGGAGGGAAGGTTCACAGCTCCTTCTCCCCCAGCCTCAGTTTCCCCTCTTGCTGGCTCAGGCGAGGGTCTGCGCTCACTGCCCACCCAACCCTCTCCGGGCTGGCCGCCAGTGTTGCAGCAGACCTGCCAGGCCCCCCAGAATGGGGCAGGAGGGAGCAGCTGCCTCCCGGGCTCCAGGGAGCCCCAAAACCCAGGCCCCCTTTCCCATAAACATTTACTAGGCTGTGAAGCTGACGTCATCCCCACCCCACATGCAGGACCCTGTCCAGAGTGTTGTGTCCCCCCACCCTGTTGCCTGTAACCCCACCTCCTGCCCCAGCAGCCCCCACATGGGGCAGTGCAGGACCTTTTCAGAACTCCCCCACCCCCAGGTGAGGATGAAGAGGTCTTTCCAGATGTGCGTGAGGGGGAAGGGCACGAGCAGAGGACCAGGCGAGCTCACAGGCCTGGTGTGGGGGAGAGGGCCTCCAATTCCTGCTCCAGCAGGCACTCACCTAGGATCCCAGCCCTGGAGACACACTTCCCAGTGCGGACAAGGCTCCCAGGGCTGTTTGGCCAGGGGGTCTCTGAGCTCTTTGTGGGCCAAGAAAATGTGAGCAATTCAAGTAAGACACAAGGAGAAAAACCCTGGAGCCTTTCCCACCTGCCAGCTATTCATAGTCCTGTTTTACAGATTTGGAAACTGAGGCCCAGAGAGGTGACTTCAGAGGGCCAGGATCACAGTTGGCATTTGGCATTGTTCTTTTGTTATTAGCTATTGTTGGGACACCACATGTAAATTGTCTCTGAAAGACTTTCCAAGTGGTCCTGTGATTGGAACAAAAGCAACCCAATAGGACAAAATCTCAAAAGCAAAATTATATCCCCCACAGATTCCTTTACAAAGTTATGTTGGATGTGGACTGGGGTGTCTGTTGATCCAGTGAGGATACAGGAGGCTGCCAATAAGGCCCCTTGGGGTTGGGGCTTGCCCCTGCCACCAGGTCCAAGGGTCTGGTCCTTTGACAAGGTCTCACGTTCTTGTGAGCCCTTATGACTAGTCTATCCCAGATCTGCCCACTTCTCACTCTCTCCATGGCTGCACCCGAGTCCAGCCCCTGTCATGACCCACCTGGACCAGCGTGCTCACCACCCCAGTCCTCAGCTGCCATCCTTGCCCCCCACAATCTGTTCCCTCAGTGGCCAGCGGGCGCCTGTGAACACGAGTAATTTTGGTTTCTCCTCTGCCCACAGCCCTCCAGGGCTCCCACCTGCCTCAGAATAAAACCCCGTCCTCCCTGATGCCCACACGACCCTGCACGACCTGCCCCCCCCCCGCCCTCACCTCCTCCCTCTCGCCCCCTCACTCACTCTGCTCCAGCCACACGGGCCTGCTCACTGTTATTCCAACACACCGGGCATGGTCCTGCCCCAGTAACTTTGCACAGGCTGTGTACTCTGCCTGGACTGCTCTTCCCCTAAATGTCCCCACAGCTCCCACCCCACTCCCTGTCCCTGCCTGTCACCTCCTTCAGTTCTCAGCTCAAATGTCACCTCATTGAGGCCCCCCTGACACCCCATTGACATGCCATGCCCCTGGCCAGCAGTACCCTACACCTCCTCTACCCTCTTCCACTTGCCCATAAGCACTTACTAGCTTCCAAATCCCACGTCACCCTCGCATGTATTGTTTAATGGGACGTGCGTCTCCTTGAAGGCTGGGCCATATCCTGGCTATTACATCCTCAGGTCAGCACCCAGCCTAGGAACACAGTAGTGCTCCGTCAATATGTGACCCAGCCCTGCTTCCTGGGTGCCAGCTCTGGGCAGGGTCCCCCTCACCATCGCATCCGATGACGGCTACAGGGAGGGGTCAGGGGAGAGAAACCATCCATACCCAAGTCCTGAAGTCAAGACTCGAAACTCCCCGACACTAGTTTTACTGAACACCTCCCTGGACCAGGCATAGTAGGGCCTGGAATCACATCAGATACCAAGATCCGCACCTTCCTGGAGCTCAAAGTCTGGTCTGGAGGGAGAAAGAGTAGAATAGTAATTTTAAAAAAAAGAAAAGAAAAGAAAGAGAGAGAGCAAACATGTAAACAGGCGAGAGTGTTTTACACAGCACTGTGCTTGAGAGAGAAACCAAGGTGACAGGAAAGACGCAGGTGAGGTGGTGGGGTTCTCCTTAGCTGGGGGTGGTCAGGGAGCGGCCAGAAGAAGCCAGCCTCGGGGTACTGTGAAGGAAGGGTGTTCCAGGCAGAGAGATCACAGAGTATGGAGGCCTTGGGGCTGGAGCGAGCTGGCTGTAGCCCCATAACAGTTAGGAGGCCATGCGGTGGGGTGAGTGGACCACAGGGTGAGAGGAGAGGTCAACTCGGGCATCTCGCCCAGGTGGACACAGCAAATCAGGACAGGATTTGCTGCTGTGGGGACCACTAGCTGCCAGATACCACAAAATCCATCCTGCTTCCACCGTAGTGGGCACTTCTGGGTGAAAACATTTCCCTGTCCTGGCAAAGATCCCCTGGAGCGGTGCCAGCCCACCTGGGCGCCCTCAGAAGGGCTGCTCCAGGAGGGAACCAGGGCCAGAATGCCTTGGGGGTACCATACCACTAAGCTATCGTAGAGGAGAGGGTCTCCATCCTAGAGGGGAGGGGAGGGCGTCTGAGGAAAGGAGCACTGATGGGTCTTCTGGCTGGATTCGGGTGGGGGCCCCAGTCCACCCTCTCACCTGACCCTCAAAGCCCAAAGTGGGGGCGTGGAATGTTTGTTGTCACTTCAAGGGTCTGGAAGTGTGGGGGTTGGAGCTTTGCCCCCCCCCCTCCCCCCCGCCCTGTCTGACTTGACATTCAGAGCTCAGAACCCAGAGAAGTCCCCCGTCCCTTGGATGCAGGTCATCTCGGGTATCCCCAGCCAGAGAGGACTTTGCCTGTGGAGAAACTGAGGCACAGAACAGCCCCCCCACACACACACACACACACACCCGCACCCAACTCCCGCCAAGCTCTCCTCCAGTCACCCTCCCTCCCTTCCCTCAGGTCTCCTTGGGTTTGGGCGTAGAGCAAAGCCTGGCTCCGCCCCCAGCCCCATATTGGCGCTCACAGGTCCCTCCTCCCAGCCCGCCAAGCCTCCTGGTGGCTTCCCGGAATACTGGGTGGTCGGCGGAGCAGTGAGGGGCTCGCTCAGTCAGGCCTGGCCCCAGCCCAGACCATGTCTCACCTCCAGGGGGCCCCGCTGGGCTCTGAACATTCGCTGAACCAGAGCAAGGAAGGTGTGAGTGAGCCAGGGAGGGCTTTCAGCCCAAACAGAGGGACTGAGGCAGACCTATGTCCTGGCCTAAACTCTTTTCTCCTTTTTTTAAAACCTGTCCAGATGTTTCACTTTTGCCCATTGTTTTTTGCACAGCCGTCTCTCTAAAATATACTGTACAGTTGATTTTTTTCAATAGGTAAAACAGACTCAGGCCACAGAATTTAAAATATACCAAGGGTATTCAGAAGAACTCTCAGCCACCGGCCCTCCCTAGCCACCCCCATCCTGCCGCCCTCCCCAGAGGCCACCAGCCAGGTTTCTAGTTTCTTCTTCCAGCAATGTTCCATGCAGAAACAAACATGTCTGTGTATTTTCTTTTTCCCCTACAGAAACATACCACACTGTCTCTGCTGGTTGTTTGCAAACCATAGTCTGGTTCCCTCATAAGAATACATCTCGGATCTCTTCCTGTAAAGAACTTTCTCTTGCTTTTTAACAGCTGCATAATATTCTATCCTGCGATGGGATTGTCCCACATCAAAATACCTTCCCTTATTCCCATCTTTTTACTATTATAAATAGTGCATCAAATTGTCATTTTGCATATGGGTGAGTATACCCACAAACTTCCTGAAAAAAAATGTTTAATTAGTAAACTATTTTTAGAGCAGTTTCAGATTTATAGAAAAATTGAGTAGGACATGTAGAGTTCCCATATACCACCTTGCCCCCCACAGGTACGCATATAGTTTCCCCAATTACTGCATCGAGAGCTTACATTTATGGTTACATTTATTACAATCGATGAACTGATGTTGATGATTGTTATAAACTGAAGTCTGCAGTTGACATTGGGGGTCACTCTTGGTGTCATACCTTCCATGGATTTGGACAAACGTATAATGACACGTATCCAGTGTCGTACAGAGTAGTTTCACTGCCCTAAGAACCCTGTGCCCCACCTGTTCATCCCCCCTCCCTCTGGAAAGCACTGACAACCACTGATCCCTTCGCCGTCTCCATAGTTACCTTTTCCAGAATGTCATACAGTTGGAGTCACACAGTTTGTAGACTTTTCAGATCAGCTTCTTTTACTTAAGATTCATTTAAGATTCTTTCACGGCTAGAGAGCTCATTTCTTTTTAGCACTAAATAATATTCCATTGTCTGGATGCCCCACAGTGTGTTTTTCCATCACCTGCTGAAAGACACCTGGGTTGCTTCCAGGTTTTGGCAATTATGAGTAAAGCTGCCACCAACATTTATGTGCAGGTGTTTGTGTGGACTTAAGTTTTCATCTCCTTTGAATAAATACCAAGGTGCATAGTTGCTGGAGCCTATGGTAATAGTACGCTTAGTTTTGTAAGAAACTGCCAGACTGTCTTCCAAAGTGGCTGCACCATTTTGCATTCCCACCAACCGTGAGTGACAGTTCCTGTGGCCCCACATCCTTGCCAGCATTTGGGGTTGTCATTGTTCCGGATATTGGCCATTCCACTAAATGTGTAGCGGTAGCTGTCGTGCGGGAGACCCTGCTCGTTGCGCCATTTGTCGTGCGAGGCAGCCTGCGGGGTCTCTAGTCCCGCTCCCCACATAAGAACACAGGATATGGTGAGGCCAAAAAGGAACACCCACAGAGCCATAGGTAGGGGAGTCATACCACTATAGTCTCACTGGAGGTTGGATCCACACAACCTGCAACCTGCTGTCCGCTTCTCTGCCTGCCAACCAACCGACTGACCAACCAGCGCAGCCATGGCAGTTATATCAGTGGCTAATTGGCTAACTGGTTACAGCTGACAGCTAACTAGCCACAGTTGACGGCCATCCACCACCTGAGCCAGCACCCCTCCACATGAGGCCAAGGGCCTGGAAATTGCCCTCTGGGACTCTGTCCCCGCAGTAGCTCACTGTGGTTTTAATTTGCTTAAATGTTTCAATATTTGTTGAGCCTCTCTCCAGGGAGTCAAGCATGGTTCCAACACCTTTCATACAACGTGATTTCTTGGTAATTTAGGCTAGGAAGGAGGTGCTAGTATCCCATTTTACAGATGGGGAAACAAGGTTCAGAGAGGGATAGCTACTTGCCCAGGGTCACACAGCAAATGGGGGTAGAGCCAGGGCCTTGTGACTGACTCCAGAGCACTTTTGTATTCATATCCTGGGCCCTGTGCTAGGCTCTGGAGTCACAGTGGTGACCAAGACAGACATAGTGGTGACCAAGACAAACCCAGTCCACCCTCCCAAGACTCACAGTCCAGTGGGGGAGACAGACACATGATCAGGCAGTTACAACTCAGGCTGACCAGGGCTGCAGTGGGGTCACACAGGCAGAGGGGGACCCAGAGGAGGCACCTGACCTGGTCTGGTTGGCCAGGGAGGTTCCTGGATAACTGGGTGCTGAAGTATGTATAGGAGCTTTCCAGGAGAAGAGGGAATGAATGACCCAGGCATGAGGAACAGCATGGAGGATGGCTAAAAGGTAAATATGGGGGATGGCCCAGAGTCCTCGCTCTGCCACTGGTAAACCAGTCAGCCTCTTTTCTGGGCCTCAGTTTCCACTCCTCAGTGTGGCTGTAAGGCTTCAGTAAGCTCCTGAGGCTAACATATTCAGGCCAAGGCTGGCATGTGGGGAGCCAGAAGGTGGGAGAAGGCCAGGGGTGGCGGAGCAGTCCCCACCCCGCATCTGGGGCTCTGGGGGCCCAGGAGGAGTAAGCACAGGTGGCAGTGAGGACTAATGAAGGTGTCCAGAGGTGCCGTCCGGGGCCGCCTGTCTCAACATGAAAGTAAATGTCAGGTGTAGGTGGGGGTCTTCCCACCCCTGACCCAAACTGGACACTTCCTGCCCTGCACCGGCTCCCTGGTGGGCTGACACTCCCCCCACACTCGCTCTCCCACCCCCATTAGCAAGGCCTCCTGCTGCAGAGCTTCAGTCCCAGGTGTCCCGGCCCACGCTCTGGCCCAGTGACCACCATTAAAAATGAATAATGAGCTGGAGCAGGCGGGACCTGGAGGCGGTGGAGTGAGGACAGACAGGCCCTCGATCCCTCCCCAGCCCTCAGACCACCCGGCCCTCCAGTCCAGCCCCTGGGAAGCTCATTAGGAGTCACCTTGCTGGCAGGCCATCATCTCCTGCCTGCCCTCCCGGGGGCTCCCCTCCCCCAGCTAAAGTTGTCAGATTAAGCAAATAAAAATACAGACAGCCAGTTACATTTGCACTTCAGATGAACAATGAACCACATTTTATTATATGTCCCATTGTGAGGACAGAGTCCCCGAGAGCGGTTTCTAGGCTCTTGGCCTCACATGGAAAGGTGCTGGCTGGAGTAGTAGATGGCCATCAGCTGTGACTAGTTGGCCATCAGCTGTGACTAGTTGGCTATCAGCTGTGACTAGTTGGCCATCAGCTGTGACTAGTTGGCCATCAGCTGTAACCAGTTAGCCAATTAGCCACTGATATAACTGTCACAGCTGGGTTGGTTTGTTGGTTCGTTGGCCGGCAGAAAAGTGGACGGTGGATTGCGGATCGTGTGGATCCTACTTCGTGTGTCTCGCCCGGCCCCCAGCGAGACTGGGGTGCAGGAAGAATCCTTGTTGGGGTACTGGCGGATGTTTGCTCCCTGTGTCTCCAACCCAGATGCCAGAGAGAATATAGTGGTATGACTCCTCTATCTATGGCTATGTTGGTGTTCCCTTTTTTCCTCACCATGTCCTGCATTCTTATGTGGGGAGCAGGACCAGAGACCCTTCATGACACCCCACATGACACCCATCCAACACGTGGGACATACTTGAACTAAGACATGACTCATTATTTTTGTGAAGTTCAGATGCAGCGGGATTCTCTCTGGCACCCTTTTCTAATCCTGCCAGATGAATGGTGGGCCTCAGCTGTCCTTCCTGTGTTGTGGGCAGATGACCGGATCCTGATCCACATTAACCCATCAGGGGCCCTGTCCCCACGGGATGCTGGGGGCCTGCCTCCCTGTCACCTGTGACCCCCTTAGGTGCTGCACCTCAGGGCTCCTGGGGGACCCGGGGATGTACGCAAGGGAAGCTGAGGTCGCATCTGTCTGCCAACTGCAGTGGACATAAGTTAATTTGGTGCTGATGCTGTAACTTTGAAGGGGTCCCTGCAAGAGAGCAAAGGAAGGGCAACGTGCCTGCCTCCCTCAAGTACCCACTGCATGGGGTCTGTTATGTCTTTGGCCTTCAGCAAGACCCCGATGGCGAGGACACAGTCTCCTGAGCTCAGGGTTCGAATCCTGCCCCTTGTGTAATTTTGAGTTAAGTGCTTCCTGTGTGCCTCAGTTCCTCACCTGTAAAATGGGGATAATACGACTAATAATAATAGTACCGAAATTTCGGGGTCATTGAGAGGATCAAATGCATTAATACATTCGAGGAGCTTGGCCTGGCGCAAAGTTAGTGCTCACTTAAGTGACGGCTGGTCCATTCGGCCTCCCCCTAGCCCCGGAGGGAGGGGCTGAGCGGGAACCAGAGGCTAATTTTAGCCCTGATGACACCCCCTGGCCTCCTGCCTTGTCCAAACATCCTCAGCCAAGCATGAGGTTCAAAGCGTCCCCCGCCCCCCCAACCTCTGACATCCAAGGAGCCTGTTTATTCATTCCTGTGCGGGGAGCATTCCTCGCCTGCCTGCGCCTGCCACCGCACGCCTGCCAAGCCCCTGTCACCTGCCCTGTGTCACCCAGGGTCAGGACCCCCTCACCTGTAGGCCCCTCAGAGACAGCCCCTGACCAGGCCAGGCAGGGTGGGAGCAGAGGCAAGGATGGAAGAGGGTCATGGTTGCCCCAAAGTCCAGAGGCCCCCAGAATCTTCATTTATAATTCTCCAAGTAAGATTCTCAACTGCTGTCTGTGGTGACTCATTCAGCACCTGTTTACTGAGCACCTACTTGGTGCCAGGTCCTACTGGGGACCCAGGCCCTGCTCCATGGTGCTCCCTGTCTTGGGGGAAGGCAATGGCAAGCCAAGAAACAGGAGAATTGTCCAGTGTGCTTGGTACTGTTCATTTATTTGTTCGTTAGTACATTCATTCATTCATTCGAGGTATGGTTCTTGAGCCCCTCCTGTGGTCGGGCATTGTTTAAGGTGCTCGGGACTCAGGAGGGAACAAAGCAGACCAAGATCCCTCGTGGAGCTGACATTCTGGTGGGGGACAGAGACAATAAATGATACCAAGAAGTCAACTATGTGGTCTGGTTAAATGGTAGTAATTGCTATGGAGAAACATAAAGTAGGAAAGGAGGTGGGAAGTGCTTCAGGAGGGAGATATTTGAGGGAGCCATGCAGGTATTGGGGGAGAAAGTTCCAGGCAGAGGGAATAGCATGTGCAAAGGTCCTAGGGTACAATCCTGAGGAGGCCCAGAGGGACCTTTGCTTCTGAGATTGATGGCAGCTCTGGGAGGGTCTTGAGCAGAGGATGGGTGAGAAATTCTCCCATCTGGCTCTCTCCCCTGTTCCAAGGTCAATCCCCGGAACTGTCACTCTTCAGGCCAAGGGCCAGGCTAGGGACTGCAGCTGGGCTGGGGATCTGAGTGGCTGCAGGTGGATTCCAACTGTAAATAAGGACTTCCGAGACACTCGGAGAGTCTGTATAGGGAAATTGCTGCTCTCTGGAGAATGCCAATAGGGCTGGCGGGGAACAAAAATCGGGGCATGTCTTCCGCACGTGGCATCTCCATAGGCTCCCTGCAGGGCCAGGCTGGTGCCCAGCTCCCCTGCAGTCTGGCTCAGATTTTTGCCAGTGGAGGGACAGGTGTGTCAGAGAACTGGAAGACATCCTCCAACAACAAACCAACAAAACCTCTGCTTTCCTATCTCCTTGTCCCAACAGATCTTCTCCGAACCATTTTCTTTCATGCAAAATACCTTCACTGGCTTTTCTGATTCCAAAGCTGCCACATGCGTGCGTGCGCCACAAAACCTCTCCAGAGAGAGAGAGAAAGGGCCCTTTGTTCCCTGGCCCCAGTATTCCCGGGAATTCTCTGTCTCCCAGCAGCAGCCATGCACCTAGACGCTGTGTTGTTTTTTCACACACGGTTTTGCAACAGGCTTTTTTCCACTCGACAATAGATGGCCCCACACAGCTTTTATTTCCAGAAATTGGAAAATGAAGCGTGTCCTGCGCCCGCCTCCTCACCTACCTTGAGCTGAAATTTAAGCCACGTGAACCCAGCTGGGCTGAGGTGCCAGGGGCGGGCAGACCCCAACCTGCCAGGCGCCCGGGGTGAAGAAAGGTGGGGGACAGGCAGCATAAGGGTGCCAGTTTTCTGTCACCTCCCGCTTCTCCACACAGCAGCCCCCGCACCACCTCCTGGGCAGGGAGAGGTTGCCTTCTTTGAAATACCATAGGAGGAAAAACTGAAGCCCAGAGAGGGCCAGGGGCCCAAGCCTGTGGGTTTCCAGCCTCTGCCCACAATTCTGCCCTGTAGAGAGGGTGTACAGAGACCCTCGAGGGCTCTGGGAGAATCATCATGATGTGCCAGTTCCCCTGAAGAGGGTGCCGACATTGCCTCTGTTTTGCAGACAAGATGACTGAGGCCCAGAGAAGTGACATAACTCACCCAAGGTCACACAGCTGCCAGAGGTCAAAGTCTGTTCTCTGAAGCTCTTGCAATCAAGAGCTCTGAGGTCAGACAGGCCCAGGTTCCATCCCAGCTCCACTCCTTAGGGGCTCCAGGTGGATTCTGACATTAAATTAGGAGTTGTTGAACATTCCAGAACATTCTGGAGTTGGGGGAAATTGCTGGTCTCTGGAGAATGCCAAAGGAGACTGAGTTGGGGGTGACAGTGAATTCCAGGCACTCTCTGAGCCTGGTTCCCTATTTACGCAGTGAACATTGGGGACCCCTATGATGCCTTTGACTGGAGTTGACTGAGGATGGAGAAGGTACCAGTGGGTGAGGGTGTGGGGGACCTGGAGTGTCTCTGCCAAACCCGCCAGTGACCCCAGGCCTGAGCCAGTCTTGCTGAGCCCATCACTCACCTGTCTCCCACACTACACACCTGGGGACCCTTCCCTAACCAGCTGGCTGCAAGCCAGGGGTCTTGGGAAGCAGGCAGGAGCCTTCAAGAGGCCAGGCCAGGGCTCCTTGCAGGCTGGGGCAGGGCCAGTCTTCAGGAGAAGACATAAGGTGGAGACTAGAGTTCCTTTGTTCCTGTGGTCACGGCCTCCAACTGAATTAATAACATCTGACAGATGAACCTCTCATCCTTTCTCCCTCTCTTTTTCTCCCGCTTTCTGGAAGTTTCTCTAAGGGTCAGAAGGGAATGGGAACCCTCCTTGAGCCCTGGCCACCTGGGTTAACTTCGAGAGATGCTAGGGTGCCACCCCATCTATACCCAAGCACCATCCCCCCACCCCCATCCCCTTCTCATATACCCCAGACTGCATGTGTGGTTAATTTCTCACCCACTCCAGGCAGGGGCCCCTGCCCTCCTCCTGAGCTGCCAGCACCCCTTGACTTGAAGCCCTGAGGCTCCAAGGGGAATGAAATTTCCAGTGGGCTGGCTGCTCTATCACCCACCCAGCCCAGGCCGAACAAGGCTCTGAGGGTCTGGTGTAGGCAGAGACCCTGGCTGGGGGGCACAGAGAGCCATCTCACCCTGCACTGGTCCCAGCTCCTCCTCAGCCTGTGGGCAGGGATCCCCAGGGTCCCCCGTTCTGCGTTCTGGGACCAGCATCTTTCCAGGGAGGTCCCACCTGGCATCTCTAGGCAAGCCTGACCCAGAGAGGGTCAGGAAACTCTCGCGTCACACAGCAAATTCAGCACCGGCTCCCTCTGGCTTTGGGTGAGGTGGCGGGGAGGTGTCCTCTGACTCCCAAAAGCTGAACCCCAGAGGCTGGCGGTTGGTCCAGCGGCACATCCTGAGGCCAGGAGGCCTCTGTTCAAATCCCAAACCCCCACCCCCACCTTCTCCTTACTTCCTGACTGTGTGACCAGACAATAAAAATGTCAATAAGGTCTGAAATAAAACTGTAGGTCGTTTGAGGCCATAAAACTAAATGATGGGAGGGACCGTGGCAGGAGGACGCCTGAAGAAGGTGGCACTTGGAAGGGGGAGCTTAGGGGCAGGGTAGGGCTCCGAGTGCGGGCATGACGTGCCAGTGCAAAGGGCGTGGGGCAGGAGTCTGCGGCTGGCCGGGAGGGGCGTGCTCAGTGGCAGAACTGGGCTGGTGCCGACCGCTTGCTTGGCCACGGGGCCTGTTGGGCTGTTTTGGTGTGAAGGAGGCCTAACTTCCCTAATCCCTGTTACACACATGATTTCATTTCCGGTCCCTGTGGAGGGGCAGGATTTGCTAACAGGGATCTGGGTGGGTAGAAGCCTCAAGGCCCCCCATGGACCCCCGCTCACTAACTTCCCTTTCTCAGCAGCGGAGGCCTCAGCCCAGGATCAGAGCACAGCTGGGATTGGGGCTCCTCCAGGGTCAGGGGTTCACTTGCAGTCAGGGCTCAGCCTGGACGCCGTCACTAACCCCAGGAGTACCATCCCAGGGCCAGCCACGTCATCCAGCCCCGTTGCCTGAGTTCAGGCCGCAGCAGGCCTGTAAGAGGCCCAGTCAGGCTGGGTTGGAGGTTGGTATATGGAAAATCCCCATCAGTGCCCCCGGCCTGGCTGCTCCTGTCGCAGCCCACACCCCACCCGTGACCTGGAGACAGATGGCTAGAGCTCCCAGGGACCACAGGGGTACAGTTGTGTGTGGGGACTCCCTGTGGACAGCACCACCCATCTGGCCATATGGGGATCAGTGGATCTGACCCAGAGGGCCCAGAAGCACGTGGGCGGTACTGGGGCCTTCCCTCTGGCTGCAGTCCTGGCCCATCGGAAGCTCAGGCAGAGGCCTCCTGGGACCTTCCTGGCCTGGCCCCAGGGCAGATAAAGCCCCTCCTGACTCCTCTGGGGCATCTCAAAATGGTGTTGAGCGGCGACTCTTTCCACAGCAGAGCCATCCTGCTTGAATCCTCCCCTTCACAGGAAGCTCTTTCCCTCTGAGGACAGTAGCAGTGAGTGCTCCCAGTGGTGCTAGCACAAGCCCATTGTTACAGAGAGGAGAAACTGAGGCTCTGAGAAGGGCAGTCCTTAGCCTCAGATCCCTCAGTAAAAGGCAGGACTGGGATCCCAACCAAACACACTTCCGGACATAACCAGCAAAACTTTGATCACAAATGTGGACTAGGCAGAGCCCTGTGGCCCCCAACTAGAGACCGGCCAGCGGGGGCTGGGGGGAGTGTTGAAATCCTTGAGATGCAATCTGATTCCTAGTTCTTCCTGGCTCTCTTGCTCTTCCAGCTTTTCTGTCCACAGGGGCTGACAGCCCAGCAGGGGACGTGACAGAGTGTGGCCAAAGCTATGAAGGGGCCTGAGGAAGGATCTGATCCCGCTGGGAGGAGGGTATTGGGGGGGAGGGGTCTCTACTGAGCCCTGAAGGATGACAGGGAATTACCAAGGTGGCAGGGGGCAAAGAGCGTTCCTGGCAGAGCAGCTTGTGTCGCTAGAGACCCCTTAATGTATTTGAAACTCCAAATGATTTGTGGCAAGGACCTTGTCTTTACACCTCAGTTTCCATATCAGCGGGGTGGCTGGGGGAAGGCTGAAGGCCTAGGACACAGTGACATGAAGACTGACGGCTCCATGAGTTAGATTTTAGTAAGTCACCAGATATCCACCTGCCAAGGAGGGAGCCACGAGGAGATCTGGGTCAGCATCTGCTGTGAACGCCCCTGCCCCGAAAGACTCCCAGCCCCTTGGGACCTCCGCCGTCCTGGAACTAGCTGGACGTGCAGATGGTGGGACTCTGGCAGCGTGCAGCAGCCTCACAGACATGATTTCTTGTTTGGGAACAGGGAAGTGGGGATACCTGGGCCCTGGACCCTGGGCTTTAGCCCACCTGCAGCAGCCTTCTCCTTGCCGGCCTCCCGGCCTCTGCTCTGCCCCCACTAGACTGCTCAGTTTAAAGCTTCGCATGGCTCCCTGTTGCCCTTGTTCTAAATACCCCAGACGTGGCTTGCTGTGGCTTGGCCTTGGCGCCAGTTTGGACCTCATCTCCTGCATGAACACATCACTGAATTTCCTCCAATTCCCCCATTTCTTGCTGCCTCAGGGCCTTTGCATGTAGGTTGATCCCTCTGCCTGGAAAGCTCTTCCCTTCTTCCTTTTACTTGGAGAACTCTACGGGGCTTTAGCTCACAGCTCACAGGTCCAGGAGTCCAGACCAGGTCATACTCTCTTGACTTTATCCAAATTATAATTTTATTTCCACTTATGAGCTCTGTACGTGTTGTGTCTGTCTCACCCATTTGCTCCATCACTATCCCTGGGTCTGGCGTGTGGCATGGACTCAAGGAGTGTTTGTTGACTGACAGACTGAACGAAGGGGTGGGATTTGGTGGAAGTGACGATGGGGAAGAGGTGGGGAAGCTTGAAATTTGGCTCACCTGCCCTTCCCCCGCCCAAGGGACCCCTAGTGTCCCCACCACCACCACATGGACCCCACTTTGAGAACCAGTGACTTAGGTCAGCCTTTTCACCTTATGGCTGAGTCCAGCATCTGCCCAAAGTCACGCAAGACTTGAGGCCACAGGTGAGGCCAGGGCAGTGACTCCAGTACCCAACTTCCTGCAACACACCATCGGGTCTTACAGCGGAGATTAAGGGGAGCCCCCCAGTTTGCTTTTGGTTGATAGCCTGGCTCCTGGAACAAGACACCCTAAGTCACCTGATGACAGGTATAAAGGCTGGACTGAGCTGTGCGCTGCAGCTACAGGTGTATTTCTTTCTCCTCCCTGGTGTCACCTTATCCACACCCTGGGAGACCAGCTGTGCTCCGTCCTAAACCTCCTGGTCAGCAGCCCGCTGCCCCCACATGCTGTCCCCCAGGTAAGGCTCTTGGGGCAAACGCACTGGATGCCCCCTGGGAAAGGGCTCCTGGCTGTACTCCCAGGGTCTTTCTGGGTCCCAGGTAGAGCAGAGGTGGAGTGGGGTGTGGGAAATTTCGACTCACTTGCCAAACCAGGAGGAACTGAGCATTTCTCTGGCAAAGTCGTGGACTAGGAACCCCACTGCTTCCTGGCCCTCACCAGCAGCCTAGACCCTCATCTTTCCCAAGTTTGGGTTCTCCCCACCAGTGTCCGGTGGGAAAAGAAGACTTGGGATGCAGTGGGGTTTTTTGTTTTTTGTTTTTTTTTAATCTGACATTTGTGGTGCCTCACCACCATGGCATTTTTCAGGCCTTTTCTAGAAACAAATATTTTGGGTTCAACTTGGGTGGGATCTCAGCGCTGGCCTCCTCCCACCCCAAATCTGCGCTCCTCAAGGTCACTGCCAAGGGCTTCTATGTCTCCTAGGAGGAGCTGCCATGAACCCAGGACCCATACTAAAAAGGAGAAACTATATTTATTTTAATTCCATTTCTATGTGCCAGCCCAAAAGCCCGGCTGTGCTGTGTAGCAGGTGCTCTGAGTTCAGTCTTCTTCCTCCTGCCTCGAGCTGTCTCCCCAAAGGACTGTCTTTTGGGTCTCTTTCCAGAAACGTTGCTGTGAACATGTCATTCCACATTCTGCTCCCTTTTTACCACACAAGGCCACATGCCACGTCCTCCACTCTGCACTTGGAGGGTCACACCAGCTGTGCCCAATAGGACATTGCCAGCCTCAGACGTCAGGTTTGAAAACAACTTCATTGAGATATAATTCACATCCCACACCGTTCACCCGTTTAAATCATACAATTCAATGGCTTTTGCCATATTATATTATTTTTTTAATTGTGGCCAAATATATATGACACAAAATTTGCCGTTTTAACCATGTTTACGTATGCAGTTCAATAGCGTTAAGTAATTCACAGTGGTGTGCCACCATCACTGCTATCTATTTCCAAAAGCTTTTTCATCACCCCAAACAGAAGCTCTGTACTCAGTAAGCAAAACCTCCTCATTCACCTTTCGACCCTCCCCAGCCCCATAACCTCTAATCCACTGCCTGTCTCTGTGAATCCACCTATTCATATAAGGGAATCACACCATGTTTGTCCTCCTGTGTCTGGCTTGTCTCACTGAGCATCATGTCCTCAGGGTTCATCCGCGTTGTAGCCGGTGTCAGGATGTCCTTCCTCTTTAAGGCTGAGTAATCTTCCAGTGTCTGGATGGACCACATTACATTTATCCATCTCTGCGGTGTTTGCAACTTTTGACCCCTGTGAACAACGCTGCTGTGAGCACGGGTGTGTCAGTATGTATAGAAGTGCCCCTAGGTGCATAGCTCGGAGCGGAGCTGCTGGGCAAAATGGTCATTCTATGTTTAGTTTTTTGAGGAGCCTGTCAAACTGTTTTCTGACACGTATGTAATTTCGATTTTCTAGCAGCCACATTAAAAAGTATAGAAAGTTACCGGTAAAATTAATGATCTATTTTATTTCACCTAATACATCCAAAGCATTATCTCAATATATAATCAATATAGAAGATTACTTATGAGATATTTTACTTTTTTTTTTCATATGAAGTCTTGGCAATCGGGAGTATATTTTTTACTTTAAGCACATCTGTTTGGACGCTGGACTTTCAACGGCTACAGTGAAATGGCTTCCTACCCGAACAGTGAAGTTGTACTTAATTTAAAAAATCTTTATGCGGTCCAGTTTTAAAACTTACATTTGAAATTTAGTAACATTTACACTTCAGTTCCTCTGTTGTATTAGTCACATGACAAGTGTCAGTAGCCGCGTGAGGCTAGGGCTCCCATATTGGACAGCGTAGGTTTAGACCAAACTATAGTCATGCGCCTCTTAACGTCGGGGGTATGTTCTGAGGGTCGGTGTATTTAAATTACAATTCATATCACTAGTTTCCCTTTCATAGAAATTCTAGAGCAACACATGCTGTCCAATAGAAATACAATGCAAGCCACACATATAGTTAATATTTTTCTAGTAGCCACATTTTAAAAAATGTAAAAGACACAGGTGAAATTAATTTTAATAATATACTTTCTTTAACCCAATAGATCCAAACTAGTATTGCTCGATGTGTGAGCAATATAAAAATTATGGAGATACTTTACACTCTCCTTTTCATCCTAAGCCTTGGAAATCTGATGTGTTTTATGGCAGCAACCCAATAAGGATGGTCAGTTTTCATCGCCATAGAACATGCAGTGGAAGAAGCAGACCTGCACGTCCAAGGCATTCCAAGTGTACTTACAAGTTTTCCACTCGTTGAACTGAGAATCAGCCTTCGTCTTTGGTTTGGTTTCCTTTTGACGTTGTTTTCAATTTACAGAAGAGAGTATTCGTTTTTAAATTTAAATGAGTATTAACAAGTCCATTCCTCAGACACAACAGCCACATTTCAAGGGCTCAGTAGTCATGCCAGGCTAGTGGCCCCTGAATTGGGGTTGCAGAGGTAGAACAGTTCCCTGATTGCAGAAGGTTCTAGTGGACAGTGCTGGGCTGTAGATCTGAGCTCCACCTGCAAAGTGGGAGAGAAGTTCAGGGTTACATTAAGAGGGAGAGTTGAGGTTCTGGATCATAATGGTTTGAGGTGTGTGGACTTGGGCAAGAGACAGACATGTCTCTGGGCCTCAGTTTTCTCATATGTGAAATGGGGGGGCTCCAGGGATGCAGGAAGTATAGAGAAGCAGAGCCAAGGTTGTAGATTTCCACTCAGTGGTTTGGGTCTGGGGTCTGGGAGGACTTTGGGACCACCTACGGGGACAAGAAGGACCCAGAATGGAGGGAAATCAGTCAGACCTCTAAATATCCAGGATCCCCCCATGCAGAACCAGAGGGGTTATCTTTGAGTACTTAGTGAGTGTGAAACACTGAGTAAATATAAACTCAAGTTCACAGTGGCATCCCCAAGCACTTCCTTTGCTCGCCCAGCAAACAGACCAGGCTCTCTTTCACCTCCAGGGCTTTGCATTGCATCTGCCAGAAACACCCTTTCCTCTGACTCCTACTCCATCTGGTGAGCTCTTACACAACCTTCAAAACCCAATCTCATTATACCCTTCTGAGACGGAGCCCCGGATTTCAGCCTCAACTCCAGGGTACTGGGGAACAGTCTGGGTAAGTTGGGAAAGGGCAGGGTCAAGGTGGGACCTGAGAGCTGTTGTGATCTATCCCACCTTCCCTGGGGACCCCTCCCCAGGTAAAGAGGTCATGTTGCCTAGTGGCTAGGAGAAAGACTGTCCTTGTTGGAATTCCAGTTCTGCTGTTTTCTCTCTCTGAGTCACTTAGCCTCAGTTTTCTCATCTGTAAAACAGGAATGAAAACAGTGCCTACCTCAGGAACTCATGAATGCTAACTTTGGTAACCCATGTGTGTCCCCAGGTGTGGGTTATTACTATTTTTATCAATAACACTGTCTCCACTCTCCCTCCTCCCAGCTACTCTGACCAAAGGGTGGGCCAAGACACGATGTCCCTGGCTCCATTATCTCCCTGGGCTTCTGTTGCAACTGCTTTTGGCTCTGTGCTTCTTCTCCTATCTCTGTGTGTCCCACGTCAAGCCCATGTGGTCCCCTAAGTCGGGGGGCCACTGCAGTGGACTCTCTCACCACAGTTCCCAATGGGTGGGCAGGGCCGGTGTCTTCCAGGGGGCCCCCTGCCAGGCCATCGTGAGGCCCCTGCCCACTTGCCCCTGCTTCTCCTGCTGTGGATGTGGCCATTCAACACCCCTGTGGCTCTGTCCCGCTGCTCAGAGCTGTGTCCCGGCACAGCTGAGTGCCAGCTGACCATCAATTGCAGCATGTCGCAGCGTGTACCCTCGGGCAGATGCAGTCCTCATGCATCACTGAGAGGTCAGCTACCCGCCATCCCTGAGGCCGCTCAGCCAGCACTGCGTCTGGTTCAACATGGAACCACCTGGCCACTCCCCATAGCTGCAAGCCCTGGATGGGTACTTCAATCTCACCATGTCCTACCACAGAGACTCAGACATCTTCATACCGTATGCTGGCTTGAGCCATGGCCCAGCCAGCCAGCCAATGCACTGGCAACCTGCCGGCCAAGACCGAGCTGGAGGCCTGGGTGGTGTCCAACGGAAAGGAGGATTCGGTCAGAGTGCGGTACTGCCAGATGCTTCACGTTCATCTCACAGTGGATGTGTCCCAGTGCTCCCACAAGCTGCCACCCTGCACAGTCATGACCGAGGGGCTGTCCCAGTACAAGTTTTCGAGAACTGGCTTTTGAGAATTCCTTACACCCAGACTAGCTCACAGAGAAGCTGTGGGAGAACGCCATGGTGCTGGGCTGTGCAGGCCTGGGCCCCAAGGGAGGAACTACAAACAATTCCTACCTCCCCACACCTTCATCCACCTCCACAACTTCCAGAGCTGCAAGGAGCTGGCCCTGTATGTGCTGGTGCTGGACAAGGACCATGCCCGCTATCTGAGTTACTTTGCTGGAGGGAGGCACTGCGGCCTTGGTCCAGCGGGGCCCTGATGTTCTGCAACACCTGCTGGCAGCTGCCACAGGAATCCAGCTACCAGAGGGTGCCCAGCATAGCCTCTGGCTTCACGTGAGCCAGCAGCCTCGGGCCGCCCCTGCCAGCCACCTCTGCTTTCAGGAATCTCACCTTCTGGGGACCTAGGTTGCAGGAGATCTCACTTACCTGGACTTTACTATCTGGGCACCTCTGCTGTCAGGAATCTGGGCTCTGGGGACTTTACCTGCCAGGGGCCTCACCTACTGGGGGGAGGCGTCTCACCTGCTGGGGACCTTGGCCAGTGGGGCACTCACCCACCAAGGCACTCACCCGTGGGGAATTGGCTTCAGGGTCCCACCCACTGGGGATAGTTCTGGTGGATTTGCGTACAATTTTTATTGCTGGTGTAACTGTGTGGGGCAGGCAGGAAGGCAATAGTGGCACTATTTTCTGGATGAGAAGGTGCTAATGAAAACGGATGTGTCTGTCCTTACTCTAGAAGAGTGGTTCTCACCCCAGAGTGACTCTTCTCTCTAGGGGACATTTGGTGATGTCTGGGGACATTTGTTATCATCACAACTGTAGGTAGGCTGATAGCATCAAGTGGTGGGCGCATTCAGGAATGCTGCTCAGCAGTGTGCAGTGTCCAGGATGGCCCCCCAAACCCAGAATGGCCTGGCCCCAAATGTCAAGGAGAAAACCCCTCAAAGTCAAGCCCCTCAGGCAGAGTGAGTAAGGCATGGTCCTGAGGGGCTGGAAAGTGGGGACCAGGCTGTCTTGGGGTCAATGTGGGGTAGGGGGACTTTCCACGCAGCGCGGGGGACAGAGAGGGAGGGCAGGGACTGCCCCACAAAGGAAGGTGAGAGGGGGAGCGTGTGATGTTGTGTGACAGGTGATCATGTGGAGCTTGGAGCGTGACCATCAGCGTGGATGTGCGTCGCTGTGTGTGACGGAATGTGTGACCCTGTGTCCTTTTGTTTTTGCAGGAGTGGTGACTTTGAGGGTGCCCCTCTCGGAGGGTGCAGTTCCAAGTGTGAAAGATGGCTGAGCATGTGAAATGTGGGATGTGGGTCTGTGTGTGACCCTGTCTAAGCCCCATGTGGGTGGCAGTCTCTGTGCCCTGTGTGTGTGTGGGTGTGGGGGGGGCATGTGCTGCTGAGAACCCCAGGCCCTGGAGTCTGCGGGGACAGCTCTGTTTACGTTTCAATTCTTTGGCGGGCTAAGCCAGAGCCCTGTGGTTGGGATATTGGATCTGGGGGAGACCGAGGCCCCAGAAGGCCCAGGGAGGGCACACACACACACAGAGGCAGCCAAGCTTCAGGGGCCACAAACCCAGGCTTCAAAGCCAATTTTCCTACTGTGTGTCTTGGGCTCAGCAACTTCCCTGTTTGAGGCTCAGGGCCATCTAGGATGGGTAAACTGAGGCTCGGCTTCAGCAGTGTCTGGGGACTCGGACCATGACTGCGCTGTCAGCCCAAACAGTGGAGGACTCCACCACCCCAAATTTCAGAGTCAGAATACTGCAGGAGTGGGAGGGGGACCCCTTCCAAACAGACCACTCACTGGCTGTGGCCTGGTTACCAAGCCCTGCTCTCAGGGCTCCCTGGAAGTCCTGCCTGTTAGCGGCCTTGAGTTTCTCTGGCTGCAACTTGGGGCCTGGGGAGCAGGGAGCTGGGGGACATTCCTGCCTGGCTAGGTGATCCTCCCTAGGGGCAGCTTCTGATTCAAGCCCTCTAGCTTCTGGACGTAGACTGGGTCTGGAAAGGATGTGGTAGTTAGAGGGTGGTCCTGAACTCAGATGTGTGGGAAAGCGGGGAGGGGCCAATCTAGGGGAACCGTAAAGGATGTTCCCTTGGGAGCCCCCAGTATGAGGGGCGGGAAGGGAGGGGTCCATGCCTCTGGTCTTTCTTTCATATGCCAGCCCAGCGCCGCTCCCACCCCCGGCCCTCCTCAGACCGTGGGACCCGCTGATCCCTCGCTCTGGGAACTCAACACCCCTGGCAGTACTGGGCCTGCCAAGCATCAAGGTGACACCGCGGGCAAATCTAAACACCGAGCCGCGCTTTTTCCATCCTCCGCGGGGGCTCGTCGTAAATCCCCCCTTGGAGCTCCGGCCAGGGCTTTTATGGGCCCAGGACCTAGATCCCTCGGGACGGGCTCTGCCCCAACAGGCGCCGGTTTCAAGGCTGGACGGGGCTGGCGCCCGCCCCAGACCTATCCCCACAGGGAGATGGACAGCGCGCGTGTATTTTTAGCTAGTGAAACAAGACAGTGGCTCAGAGTTCACTCTGGTGGGGGCCCGAGGGTGAGGGAAGCCCGGGACCACCTGGACCTCGGTCTCCTTATCTACATTGTGGCTCCACTTTCCCTCCCCAGAAGCACATCTTGCTGGGAGTTGGGATGGGACACGCTGGGGATGAGCGCAGGGACCTGCAGGGAGGGGGAACAGGAGGACGGTCCCTGCGGACATTGCCCCCATTCACCCCACTTTGCGTTTTGTACCTGGGAAACAGGACCCTCTCTGCATCTACTTTCCTTTTCCCCCATAGCAAACGGGATCTTCCCACCATCCTGCAGGTGGTACCCTAATCCATCCCCCTTTTCGCAGTGGAGATGGTGCCACTTCCCCACACGCCCTCATGCCTCACCAATACGTAGATACTGCCCGGTGCCCAGAATCACAACCCAGCTCGATTTTCCACACTTTATCTCTGTACAGTTATCGCGAGAGTCCCGAGGCTTCGACGGCATCTTCTGCGCAAGGGCAGTCTGTCACGCGGTTTGTCTGGCGGCACGGGGGGAGGGGTGCCGTCGGGGCGTGGGGCGTGGCCGCCGTCTGGCCAGGGTCGGGTGAGGTAGGGTCACACGCAGGCGCACTCGCGCGCCGACAGCTCGTGCACTGTGTGGTAGCGGCTGTGCACGTCCAAGAAGGACACTTCGTCCTCGTAGGCCGTCGGGCGGCAGCAGGGCTGAGCGCGCACCCGCTCCCGCCGCACGCGCCGCCGCTGGCGCAGGCGCCGCAGGCCCAGGTCGTAGACGCGCGCGGCCGCCTCGCACGCGCCTGCGCAGTAGCGGAACAGCACCGTCTCGTCCGACGTGTAGCCCAGGCCCAGCTCGCTCACGCGCACCTCGAGTTCGTGCAGCCCGCATGGCCGCGTCCCTGACCGCGCACGCGCGCGCCGCCGTCTGGGCCCCGCCCGACGGCGCAGACCCGGCGACCGTCCGGTCCAGGGCGTTAGCTGGCGCAGCTCCACCGCGTCTGGGGCTCCCTGCAGCAGTGCACGGTCTGCGAGGGGAGGGAAAGAACGGGGTGGGGATCAGTGAGTGGGTGGGTGGGAGTCCCCTCCCCTCGCTGTTTCGCTGCAAAAAGTGCCCCTTGCCGGTTAGCTGGGGCGCTAGAGCATCTACCATATTTCCGCCCATGCACCCTCTCTGGTTGGTGTTGGGAGAGTGCATATCCAGACCCCCCCATGCAAGACCCCCAACGCTACTACCAACACCCCTCTCTGGACCCTGCCCCTCTACTGTGCTGCTCACTCTGAGCAATGTTGGAGGGCTGCTTCCCTCACTCTTTAGCTGGGCAATATGGTGTCTAGCTCACGCTGAGGTCCCCACCCAAAGTCCCCACATCTTGTCTGAGCTTCTAGGCTTGTCATAAGGCCCCACCCTCCTACTCCACTGTGCAGTGGGACTCAAGTTTCTCCATCAAACCCAAATCGGGGTGTTTGTACTTTTCAGAAGAGGAGCAGCAGGCACTGAGGCCACGTGTGAGGCCTGTGTGGGGAACCCAACACATGGGGTGGCAGCAGCTATTGTCAGGGCCATCTCCATGTTACAGGTAAGGAAACTGGGCACCCAAAAGATCAGAGACTGGGCCAAGAGCACACTAGTAGCAGGAGGCAACAAGAGAGACAAACCCAGACAGCATTCTTCTCGCCTCCATTGAGCGCCCAAGTTTGGCCCAAGTCCAGCCCTCTTCTCCCACAGTTGCCAGGAGGTGCCTGGAGTCACAGGTTCCCAGGGTCCCATAGCCTAAGTTCATTTCCCAAGAGGCTGGCCCTGCCCCAGTACAATAAGTCCTCATTTAACATTGTCCATAGATTCTTGGAACTGCGGCGAGACGACGAATAACAAAACCAATTTTACCAAAGGCTAACTGATACAAACAAGAGTTAGGTTCCTACAGCATCTCATCAACATGTTCAAGGAAACGAATGATTTTATTTAAGGACCTGTTGCATTCAGCAATCCCAGGAGAGAGGTGCACACATTGGAATGGCAGGCAGGGGGCTCCCAGCCCCTGAAAGGTTGCAGTCACCCTTGTAGTGGGGAGAGGAAATCCTGAGTTTAGCCCCCACCTGCCCCCAAGGCTGGCGCACCTGGCTGTCAAATAACTTACTGGGAGGCCCAACGGGGTGGGGCTGTGTGTCACCCTGGGGGGTGTCTGTTCCGGTAGGGGGTCTCAAAAAGCAGACAAACGCAACATCTGTTCCTAGTTCTGCCACTGTCAGCCTTGTACAACTTCAGGCAGGTGATGGCCCTGCTCTGTGGCTCAGTTTCCCTGTATGCTCCATGCAGTTTGCAGAGTCCCTGCTGGGGCTGGGGCTGAGGCTAGGAGGGTGCGAAGTGGGAGGAGACTGACCAGCCTCCTTTGAGTTCTTACAGCCCAGGGCAGGACTGGGATGGCCAACTCTGTCTCTGCTCTGGGGTTAGGTTCGAGCCTAGCTCACTTCTGGTGCCTAAAATTCTACCATTTAGTGTGCCCACCCCAAAGATGTGCATCTAGAGAGTTATTCCGGGGGTTGCCAGATGAAATACAGATGCCCAGTTAAATTTGAATTTCAGATAAACAGTGAATAATCTTTTAGTGTATCTGTCCCTGCCTCCCTCCAGCAGGCCTGGCCACGTGCACAGGGTCTGGAATGCAAAGAGATGAGATCTGCTCCCCACCCCCACCTTCCCAAGCCTGAAATTCTACCATCAGCACATTAGTCCCGGGGCCTAGAACATTAGGCCTTTGGAGGATCAGGGGCCACTCCCTTCCCCCAGTATCACTGGGCCCAGGGACAGGATACAGGGCAAGCAGGCACCCGCCCATGGGCCATAGGCCGGGACCCACCCTGGTGAATTACCCTGTTGGTGCCTTGCCCCCAGGTCCTGGAGCACTGACTTTTGGGGGCCCCACCCAGGTTTCTAGGACCCAGTGTCCTGGGAAGGACTGCCGCCTACTAGGGGAAGCAGTGGGGGCGGAAGTGAAGCCCATGCCGGAGGCCACCCTTGTCCATTGTGAAGACAAGAAAGAAGGATTGTGTGGGTCAGCACGCATGCCCCCACCCGCGGGCGCCATGCACACACCCCGCGTGCGCCTACACCTCAGCCACCCGCGCTGGCGCACGCGTGGACACGTGAGCACGCACACGATGTCGGGGCCCAAGCAGAACCTGCAGAGGGCAGGCTCCAGGGGCGAGTGGGGAGTTGGACCGGGTAGCCACGCCCCCATGAGCGTTTGCACTTCTCTACTTCCCTGCCCTCCCCCCACCACACGTCTCTCCCACTCTTGTCTCTGTCTCTGTGCCTTTATCTAACGGTTTCTAGGTCTCTGTCTCCTCCTCTTCTTGGACCCTGTCTACCCGGGCAGGTCACTGGGACCTCAGGTCCAGCCTCCTTCTCCCCCCACCCCCTGCCAGGATGCGAGGGCCACCGGGCCGGGCAGAGTTCCCAAGTCTAATCTCCATCTGGCCCTTGAGGGTCAGAGCCTAATTCCTTGTGACAGCTGAGCCGAGACACCCCAGTTCCCAGGAGCTATGCGTCCCACCCTGCCAGCCTGTTGGGGGGATTTGCACCCTCCCCTCACCCCATCTAAAAAAAGCCTCTGTGGCCCAGCTCCACTGCCTGAAATTCCACCAGTATGGCCGCCCCTGTGTCGGGGGTATCTGACCCAAGACTGGGGAAAGGGCTTACACTGGGCCAGGCGGGCGATCCGGGCGTCCAGGGTGCGAGGTGGCCGGCGCAGCGGGGCTAACGCGGGTCCGAGGCGGTGGCTGAGGAGCAGGCCTTCCCGACACATCCAGATGGAGAGCACGGAGCTGCAGAGCACGGAGGCCAAGGCCGCCGCCTTCCAGCGCTGCATCCTTGGCCTGCGGGCACGGGATGGTCAGCCACAGGGCCTCCCTCTGTCAGGCAACAAACGGGCATGGGGCACTGGGCCAGGCACTGGGGACACAGTGGGGCCCCTGATTTTGAACCACTCCTGCTTAATGGTCAATAATAACAGACATGATTCATCAAGGAACCACCGAACATGGTTGTGAAAAATGCTGCCAAAAGGGGGTGGGCACTGTGCCAGGGGTAACAGGGGAACCGCCCTCATCTGGGGGGTCCCAGAGTGCTTTCCTGAGGATTGAGAAAAGTTGAGACTTGAATGAGACTTAAACAAACGTAGGAGTTGGCCAGGCAGAAAAGAACAGCATCACAGGCAGGGGGAACAGACAGTGCAAAAGTACTGAGGCTGAACCAAGCTTGGCAATTCCAGCCTGGGTGACTGCAGCCCAGTGATTTTAGGGGAAGAGTGAAAGATGAGGGCATTGCCAGCAGGGGGCACTGTGGGACGAGGGTAGTGAATGAGCTGGTGCTTACTGTGTTTTTCCTAAAATAAGACCTCCCCGGACAACCAGCTCTAATGCATCTTTTGGAGCAAAAAATGAATATAAGACCCGGTCTTATTTTACTATAAGATCCGGTCTTATGTAATATAATGTAATATAAGACCGGATCTTATATTCATTTTTGCTCCAAAAGATGCATTTGAGCTGGCTGTCCGGCTAGGTCTTATTTTAGGGAAAACACGGTAGAATACAGTCTGGGAGGCAGGAACTCGGGTTGAGACTTTGTTCCCTATATATCCAGGTCCTTGGGAGTGAGTTCCTGCCTCTCTCAGAGCCTGGGTTTTCTCTCCAGACAAGTAAACCGATGCCCAGAAATGGGCAGCGATGAACCAAAGCTGCGCTCGATCCACTTCCAGGCCTTTGCATAAGCCGGTCCTACCACCCAGAACACTCTTCTCTCCCTCCCCACTCCCATTCCCCCTTCAGTCTCAGCTTGGAAGGCGCCTCCCCCAGGAAGCCTTCACTGACTGCCCGCCCCCACCCCCACCCCAGGCCCTAAGCATCCCCCATTAGGACACCCATTAGGTGCTGTGACTGCTTGGGAGCTTCGTGCTCAGTGCATACAGTAGGTGTTTAATAACCCACGCGCACTCCCACCCCCACCGTGTCCAAGCAGCTCCCTACCGCTGGGCGGCCCCCAGCCCGCGTTTACATTCCCCCAACCGGCTGCCTGGTGTCGGCCTGCGCGCGGGGCCTGGCGACCCGCCCGGTGTAAACATTTACACGGAGCGCTGAAAGCCGGGCTGGACGTGGGTCAGCGCCTGGGCTCGGCCGCGGGGTGCCTGGCGCCCCCAGGCGCGCTACTCGGGCGGAGCAGGCTGCTTGCGGCTACGCAGAGCAGTTATTTGCCTGCGATTTGCATAGGCCAGACCCTGTGTGGATTAGTCGTAGCGTCTCTCCCTCGCCCATGAATGCCCATGAATGCGCTGGCACAGGACCGACACCCACCAAACAGTAACATTGGGCATTTATTAAGCGCCTGCTGTGTACCAGACCCGGTGCTAAGCCCACAAGAGAGGCACAATATCTCCATTTTACAGCTGGGAAAACCGAGGCACAAAACGGATAGGGAGGGGCTTGTTCAAGGGCACTTAGCTAGACAAGGACGTGGGATTCGAGCCTGGGTTTTTTGACACGACACACGCTGCACACCTGGGCTGTGCTTGGGAGCAAATGCTGTGGAGTCACCCAGAGCACTTGCCACTCTTCGATATCACAATTTTTATTACTGGTGGTGGTGGTGGTGGTAGAGAATGAGCTCCTGGACTTAGGGGCCTGTAATCAAACACTGGGCTGGCCTGGACATCTGAGAGCACAGTGTGTGCAAAGGCCTGGCTTGTTGAAGGAAAGGGCTGGAGCGGAGTGAGGGAGGGGAAGAGAAGGAAGAGGTGAGGGCAAGGAGGTGATTGGGGCAGGTCGTGCAGGGCCTCGTGGGCTGCAGGGAGAATATTTCATTCTCAAGTTTGTGAAACAAACAGAGGTCAGCCCTACATTTTGCAGGTGCCCAAACCCACACCCTTTATTCTTAGTGAGCACCTACTTTATGCCAGATCCCCTTCTACAAACTCAACACATATTAAGTCATTTCAACCTCACAGGAGTCCTTATTCTCATTTTACAGATGGGGAAACAGGCCCAGAGTAGTGACATGACTTGCCCAAGGTCACCGAGCTGAGATTGAAACTCTGGTAGCCTCAACCCGAGAGGGGGAGATGGGCAGGGAAATCCACCCAGGCCCAAGACTCATAGGGCATGGCTTTCTCTGGACCTCAGCACCCTGCTTGCCCTCACCCAAGTGCCTCGGTTTCCCTCATAGGCTGGAACAGGGCCCCTGCACGGTACCAGGCTGTGGCCCTCTGTCTCTGCTAAGGGCTTAAGAGGGGTCTGACAGTGTGGATGAGACACCAGCCCAGAGATGGCCTGGCCACAGGAGCTCCCGGTGGCCTTGGAACAGCAGACCCCCCCCTCCAGCTCTGATGGGGGGCAGGAAAGCAGAGGGGCTGACAGTGGAGGGGGCCCAGCAAGCCAGCTGATAAGCTTGTTGGTTAACAATGGGCCTTTCTGTTAGGGGGTCACCCAACTGGTTTGTCTCTGGCACAGACCTGACCGGGAGGGGGTGATGAGGGTGTGGCGGAGGGCACAGGGGAGGGACCAGGTGTGCTTGTGTCACGGAGGACTCTAGACTTGGGGAAGTGGGTTCTCTCCCAGTGCACTTGGGGCTCACACTCACTCACACCCAGCATTCTCACGCTTGCACACACTGTACCCCATTCACACACTTGGGTGTTTTCACACTCACACGCTCAAACACTATCCCATTTATACTAAGTATTTTCATATAATCATGCATTTGGACGTTTTCACACACACTGAAACCCTCACAGTCACCCTCTTGAACACTATGACACACACTTGGGAGTTCTCACACAAACATGATTACACCCACACACTCACACCCACCAACTTAAACATTACCACACACCAGCGATTTGTACTCACACACTTGAGCATGTTTATACTCATGCATTTGACACTTGCACACTTGAACACTACCACGTGCCTATGCTAGTGTGTTTCACACACTCACACACTTTCATACTTGGGCATTTTACACTGTACTCAAACACGATCCCGTTTGAACACAACCATGTTCACACACTGGTGTGACACCCACATTTTGGCTACATGTTCACACACACGGGGGCACACATGTGAACACACCCCAAGTGCTGTAGGGCCCTTGGCTGCAAAGACCCCGGAGGAACAGCGAACGGCATAGACACGGTGGGCTGAGAGCAAGGCACGTGGAAGCAGAGGAGGCAGAATGACCCAGGAGAGAACTGCCCTACCCTGACCACTGGTGTCTGGCCCAGGTCCACACCTGCTGGCATCTCAGACAGGGCCTGGCCAGGGGTCCCTTCCCAGCCCTCAAACAATGTCCAGACCCTGGAGAGTCCTCACTGCCGGGGCAAGGGAGCACTCTCCCTTCTTGGAGGCCATGCCAGTCTGAATTGCAGCAAGAGGGATCAAGGGTAGACCTCCACCTCTAGCTAGAGGCCACAGAATCCCCAGGGCTAGGGCGGAGAGGGAGGGGAAACTGAGGCTCAGAAAGGGGTGATGAATAGCTTGAAGTCACACAGCCAGGCAGATTTTTCCAATCATCCAAAGAGCAGACAGTCAGGGTGAGGGTGTGTAGGTGTTTCTGGCAGCTTCCTTGGTGGTGCCAAGAAATACTGCTCATTATCTTGGTACCCAGGAAACGCCCTGGGGCTCCACCTTTCCACAGAGCTTCCCAGGGGACACCTACCAGGCATACCTGTTCCCAGGATGAACAACCTCTGTCCTGAAGAGCTCCTGGCCTCAGGAAGGCACCTGCTGCATTCTTGTTCCCAGGGAGAGGAAAAACAAGAGGGGACTCCTCCTCCCTCGATCCATTCATCCCTCTAGTGGGGGGAGGTCTGGAATTGGGGCCTGCCCATTGGGCAAACTCCTACTCATCCTTCAAAGCCCCTAAAGCCTCTCCTTTAGGAAGCATTCACTGCTCCCTATCTTAGCACCCTGGCCACAGGTCCTTCTTTCTTGCCGAGCCCTGCAGCATGGTGTCTATGTCCACGTCTGTCTTTTCTGGACTGTGGGTTTCTGGAGAGGCAGGTTGGGCTGGATTATCGCAATCATTCTGTTCAGAGAGGCCTGAGCTGGCTGCAGCTCCCCAGTCTCCACACTTTTGCTGTGTGGTGCCTTCCTGCCCGTGTACCCTTCTCCTTCCTCTCCACCTCACTCAACATGTCCTGGTCCTGTCACCTGGTCTACCCACCTTCAGGAAGTCTCTGAAAGGGGCCGCCCAGCACCATGGGAATGCTAGGGAGGGCACGGGACAGCTTGACTGGGTGGCTGGTGGGGCTGTCATCACTGCCCATGGGCAGAGCGAGCCAGACTGTGAAGCCACATGGGGAGACGTGGGGGTGGCCTGCACACTCGAGGAAGGGCGTGTGTCTGTGAATGCTGCAGCACGTGGGTTCCAAACAACTGAGTTTGAGTTCCTGCCCTGCCTCTTCCTGGTGGGGTAACATGTGCTCCTCCACTTCTCTGAGCCTCAGTTTCCCCATCTGTACAACAGACTGCCCAGGATACCCTCCCTCATTTGCAGGGCCATTTAATTCAGTAAAGTCCTTCAGAGCCGGCTGATGGTAGCTGCTGAGCCCGGCCCTCAGACACATGTGCTTGCACACCCATGCCTCTGTTTCACCCATCAGTGCTGAGAGCCCCAGGGCTGATAGCTGGGCCTGTTCCTAGGGCAGCCCTACTTGTCTCCTTTCCCCCAGGGGCTCCCTGGGCTTCCACTGATGGGGGTTTCCTGGGGTTCCACTGATGGGGGAAACTGAGGCCCCATGACAGGCGGGACCTGGGCCTCTCTCAAGGAAAGATTCAATGGTTCTGCAAAACAAGAAACAAATTCCACAGCCCACAAAAATGTGCCCCCTCCGTTGGAGGGCCCCAGAACCCAGCCCCACCCCATGGTGGGGACGGGGAGACCAGGGCAGCCGTAAGCTGGCGACGCACATCTGGGGGTAAATCAGGAACATCTGGCTAGCACAGCTGGTTCTGATGCCACATCTGCATGGGCCAGGGGCCAGCCTGTGGGACAGCCTCATGGCGGGTCACAGAGACACCCCTCTCCGACCCTTCCAGGTCTGGCCAGAAGTGGGGGCCTATCCTCTCCTCTTCTTCCCCCAACCCAGAAGCTGCCTGCTGCCCAACCAGTAGCACCATCGCTGGCTCCCTGATACTCTGAGAAGCGAGTCTCTCAGCTCCCGAGCTTGTCTTAAGCGGCACTGGGTCTGTCTTCATCAAAGTGCAGCTGAGGGCTGAACAGACAGAGTGACTTCTGGGGACAACTGTGCTGGTTATAATAGTAAAATAATAATAGCTAATACTAACCCTAGCGAATAACACCACTGGTGTATGACTCATAGCAAGCTATGGACTATTTTATCCCCATTTTGTAGATGGGAAAACTGAGGTCCAAAGAAGTGAAGTAACTTGCTCAGGGTCAAACAGAGCATAAATGGCCAAGCTGGGATTTGAATTCAAGTGATTTGGCAAACGCCTACTCATCCCTCAAAACCCCAGCCCCAACACCCCCCCTCCACATTATTAACCACTGTACCATATGGCCTCTGTAACAATAACAACAGTAACTTTAACACCTGGAAATATTGGCTATTCCATTTACTTAGTGCCAAGCACTGTGCTAAGTGCTTTCTGCATGTTTAATTCTCCCCCCAGTTCCTGGGAAGATGTTATTATTATTAGCCCCGTTTTCCACACAGGGAAATTGAGGCTTGGAGAGGTAGAGTGACATGCTCAAACAAGTGGCTGAGCTGTGGTTGAACCTGGGTCTGAAACTGGGTTTTTCTAAATGTCTCCACAACCCTTGGATTCTGAGTAATGCCAAGGGGGAGGAGAGGTCCAGGGAGGGTGTGATAGGCTCTGCTGTTTGCGGGGAAAGTGGGGCTAAGCTCCAGGGAAGTAAGAGGTTTCCTCAAAGACAATACAGCAGAGCAGAACTAGCAGGTAAATAAAGGGCCAGATGGCAGAAAGCCCAGACAGCAGGCTGGGCTCTGCCCCCAACACATTAACTCAGCAAATACTTACTGAGCACCTACTGTGTGCTGGGCCAGGCACAGAACTCAGGATGGCAAGGTCAACCTGGGCCCCGCCCTTGCCAACTCATTGCCCAATCAGGGAAAGGGATGATAAATAAGAAATGAATATGGTAATTTAGATGTTGACAGTGCAAAAACAACAAAATAAAATGAGGTGAAGCAATAGTGACTGGGGCTGTTTTGAGGTTGAGTGGCCAAGGAGTGCTTCTCAGAGGAGGCAGCATTTGAGCTGAGACCAAGGGAAGCTCTGGAGAGGGCATTCTAGGTGGAGGGAACTGCAGGAGCAAAGGCTAGGAGGCAGGACTGTGCCTGTTCAAGGTGACCCGTGTGACGTGTGACGGGAGCAACAGAGCCAGGGACAGTACGAGGAGAGGTAGGAGAGGTCACCTGCAGGGTCAGTCCTCCATTCCCCATTGGTGCCTGGAGCCCTCTTCCTGCACCTGCCACTGCACAGTCGTAGTCTTGGGGAGGCTGCGGCGGGGAGTGTGTGTGTGTGGCAGGTCCACCAGCTTTTCGGAGCCACAGTTTCTGGCCCGGCTCTCTGCTGCTGGCCTGTAAAATTCCCACCTTGACCACACAAGGCTGGTCTGGGCCTGGTCCTGCAGGCATCTGGGTGGGCGGGAGAGGGCTCCCTGGGGTGGGATAACAGGATCAGCCTAATGAGGCCTGGCATAGCTGAGCAGCTGGTGTGGGGCCCAGCGGGTGGTGTGAGGGATGTGGGTCCTCTGGGAGTTGCCAGGACGACACCACACAAAGCTGGCCAGTTGACAGAAAGGGAAACCAAGGCACAGACCCCAGGTCCAACTCAAACCTTAACACTGGTTTCCTGGGAACCAGGGTACCTGAGTCACCTCTTCCATCTCCCCAAGTTCAAATGTTGCCTCAGGTCCCAGAAACATTGAGCTATTTAGGTACCAATGGTGTCCTCCCTCTGGGCCTGTTTCGCCAACTGGGAAGTGACATCCCCCTGCTGCCAGCGGGGGCCCCTCCTCTAATTTCTTACTTGCTCAAGGTCCTCTGCCCCACCTTTTGGGACCAGGAAAAATCTATCTGCAGAGGACTCCCATAGTCCCTCAGCAAAGACGGCCAGGACAAGTGACACCAGATGAGTTAAAGACCCATTCCTCTCTCCTCTGTATTTCCAGTTTCCACCTACAGGAATCTGCCCTTGAATGCCCCAGCCCATTGCTCCCTCTGACAACCTTTCAGAACAGTCTCTCCTACCTATACTCACCTTGGCACCCTGGATTTACCACAGCCAGCCATCCTACTCTTTCCTGCTTCCAGATCTTTGCCTGTGCATTTTCTGCCACCTGGAATGCCCTTTCTTTTCCCACTCAGAAAACTCCTACTCATCCTTCACAGCCCTAGCTCCAATGAGCCTCCCCAGGAAGTTTTCCTTGACCACCGTACCCTGAGGTAGAGCCTTTGTTCACCCTGGCCTCCACCCTGGGTCTAAGTCTGTCGCCCTTGAAGGACAGTAGCCTTGATACCAAACAGGCAGTACTACCATTGCTATCCAACAAACATTTGTTGAAACAATCTTTTGATTGTGTGCTTGTGCCTGGCTATAAACTGGTTCCTTCTCCTGCCCTGGACTCTTTATAGCCTCTGTTTCCTCCCTGAAAACTGAGGCCTGAAATTTGAGGGACAAGCGCTAATGGAATTTCAGACAGTGCCCTGCTGCAGAGGGGCAATGTTTGGTTTTCTTCTCCGCACCCCTAGAACCAGCTCTTTGCAGCTCATTGAGGATGGGCTGGAAGGCCCAGCAGTGGCTTTGGAAACCTGAATCTCAGGCGTCCAAGGTTTGGGAGGGGTGTCCAAAGGGCCCCAAAGCAAGGGGCTGGGGGGTGGGGAGAAGCTGGCAAAGCCAGGAGTCTTCCCTCTGCTGACATCCGCCTAGACCAGTCACGCCCCATTGGGGCTTCCTCAGCCCCGGGCGCTTGGAGACAGACAAAGAGTGTCATGGAACACAGAGAGAAGGATGTTGGGCAGGGAGAGGGCAGGGAGGGCAGGCAGGAATGAGGAAAGTCAGGGGTCCAGCCTCTGGCGCCCCAACCCAGGTCCCTGGCCCTGCTCCCTGGATCTGGGCTGGTGGCCCAGCCTTGAAGGTAACCACAGGCCCACTGACCAGGGCCAGTGGCACCACAGTACATACAGGTGCTTCCTGGGGAGGGGGCAACAGTGACAACAGTCCCTAGAGGGGCCATTTCCCTCCCCAATCCCAGGCCAAATATGCCCACTGTTTGCAAGCCCCTCAGCCTGATGACCTCTAATCCCCAAACCGCACCAACTGGAAGAATTTTGAGACTATCCTGAGCAAGAGAATGCCTCTTTTTCAAAGCAAGAAAGTGAGGCACAGCCCCCACTCCTTCAAATCCGGGTTTTGCCCTTAAGGGACCCCCCCAAAGAAAAGGGTTTCGCGCCCTCTTGTGGCTGAACAGGCGGCTCCAGGAGCCAAGAGAGCCAGGCCCTTACCGGAGGACACCGTGTCCCCGGTGGCGGCGGCGGCGGCGCGCAGGGAACGCGGCTGGAACGCGCCACTGACAGATGTTTACTTCTGCGCGCAGCTGGGCCGCGACGGCAGCTCCCCGCCCGGGGTCTGCGGGATCCGGATGCCCCCCAAGGCCCCTCGTAGACCACAAGGCAAAAGGGGTCTCTGGGGCTCGCCCTCCTAGAGGCTGCGGAGAAGATTCCGGCTGCCCTCCCTCGCTCCCACCCCTCTTCAGACGCACACATGGCGGTCGGAAGAGTCAGAGGCGCGCCCGCCCCGTCGGACAGGGAACCCCCCCCCATTACAGATCCTGACTTGAAAGGGAGTTTAAGATCGCCCTCCCCACCCCGCTCCCCGACACACGCGGACCTGTCGCCAGTTGATCCCATACGCGCGCCGGTTCTCAGCTCAAGGAGAAAATCTGGTCTACCCCGAGTCCCTGGAATGCCCCCAGGCCTCCGTACATGGGGCTGATCCTGCCCCCACCCCAAACCCTGTGGGCCCCTCCACTCGCCCTTGCTTACCTGCTAGGGCGCCCGACTACCCGTCAGTGGCGGTGGCGCCTACCACCCGCGCCGGCCCCAGCCCCTGCCCCTGCCGCCGCGACCGCCATCCGGGCCGCCTGGGCCGGCGGCACCCGGGGGAGCCCGGGCCGGAGGGGGCGGCCGCGGTGGGGACGCGGCGCGGGCCGGCCCATGGGGTCCCCCGGGGTTCGCTCAGCGGCGGGCTGTGGCCATGCCTGTCGGGCGGGGTCGGGGGCTGGGGGTGCCCTGGACGGCCGGCGACTCGGAGGGCGCGGAGGGCAACGGACGGCGCGGGCGGCCTCGGCGCGCGGCGCGGGTCTCCGGAGCGGTAGTGCGAGGGTCCCGGGTCTCGGAGCGGCTCCACGGCGCGCTCTCCCGCCGCCTCGGCCGCTCCCGCCGCAGACAGCTCGGCCGGCTAGGGGCCGGGGGCGGGGCCGGGGGCGGAGCCAAGGGCGGTGGCTCGGGTTTCCCGGGACGGGAGCCGCCCCCGCCCCGCCCCCGCCCGAGGGGGTAGGAGAAGCGCAGGTGGCAGGGGTGCCGGGGCCACAGCGCCCCCCTAGACGGCGATCTCCCCGGGCCGGGAGAAGCCGGCGGCGCTCCAGTGGGAAAGCAGGGGCCCCAAGACTCCTCCTCCCCAAGAGCCCCTCCTAGGATCAGAGCCACAGCGCCCCGACGCCACTCAGCGCCACTCAGCGCCCACCACTGCACTGAGGATCTGGCCTTACTGTCAGACCCCCGGGTCCTGCCTGGTCCCCTTTCGGAAAGCAAGGCCCCAAGAAGTTCCCTCATCGAGGAAGCCCTTTAAGGAAACTCCCAGAGCAGCACCCCCTCAATTAGCTGTTTCCCATCCCCACTCCAGGAACTCAGACGGCTCATCTTACCGTAAATCCAGGGCCCCAAGACGGCCCCCCCCCAGACCCACCGTGCAATTGAGAGTCACAATACTCCCCCCGACGACGGTGACAGCGGCCCACAATCTCCCCACCCCACTGAGGACTTGGGGTCTCCCTAGTCCCGCTCCAGGTCCTCTTTCCAGAAAGCTAAAGAAACCCCTCCTGAGAAAGCCATTCCGGAGACCTGAGATGCGAAGATTTTCCCTAAGACAGCAAGTGACACCCTAAGACTAACGACCATACCCGCTGTCCACAATGGTCCCATCAAATGGCAGCTCACACCAATCTGGCTTCAGAGCCCTGCAGGGGATCCCTTTCCCACCCATGGCTCCCGAAGGCATCCTCCTCGGCACCACGACCCCGCGCTGCTCCCTAACAGCAAGTGAGCCTAAACCCCCTGGGACCACTACGGAGGGCTAGGCGTTCCCAAAGCGCCCCCTGGCGGCCCCAGCTGAATGGGGTGGATGGAGGGGCTGGGTGGGTGGGGCTGGAACCGCGGTGGCCCCGCCCCACCCCGGCCTAGTTACTGAGAAACATCTCCTTGTAGCCCCGCCCTCGGCCCCCGCACTCAGGCTCCTCCCTGCGCAGTCCCAGCCGCCGCCTACGTTCCTGAGGCCGGTTGCCCGCGTTTATCACTCCCGCCGCCTGATTTCTTGAAGCCTCCTCACTCTAGCCCAGGCTGCCTGTCTGCACTCAAATGATCCCAGCAGCCCGGGGGTTTATATGAGCACTGCGCTCTCCTAGAACCCTACTCTCCACCCCAAACACACACACACACACACACACACACACGCACATCCCTGTGACCTGTACAGTTTGCACTACTGTGCAGTGTTCACGGTGATGGGGGACAATTGGGCAGCCTCACCCGCTGTATGCCGGCTCATGCGGGTGTGGAATGGCTGGATGTGTGCTCGGCGCGGTGCACTTGCAAGCTGGGTGTAGGCGGGAATGCGACTTTGTTTGGGGGGGTATGAGAGTGAGCGTGGGTCAGAGAAGTAGCAGCGCCCCAGCTGTGGGGTTTCAGTCCAGAATAGAAAGGACAGGGGTTTGTGCTCTGTGTGGCTTTGGACCAATACTTCATCTCTCCGTTCCTTAGCTTCTGCATCTGTATTATCAGCAGGTCCTCACAGGGTTGTACTGAGGACTGAGAGTGAGCATAAGGACGTGTGCCAGGCACGTGGTGAGCAATGTTCACGTGTCCTTCATCATTGGTGTTGCCACGTGCTCACTCCCAGTGACACGCACACCCTCAGGGAGGGAATGGCATGGCACTGATGGCCATTCACACACAGATCCCCAAACTTTTGTTTCAGGCAGGGTCACATCTACCACCAAGCGCATTCTCACACCAGGACACCCTTATGAGATAAGCCCTATTCTTACACACATCGGTCACAGCCACCCACTCCCTCCCCCGTGCTGACACTCACATTCATACAGGTGTCCGTAACTTCCCTCCCATTCAGACACACTCATGCACACAGACACGAAACTCACACTGCCTCTGATACACGCGCACACACACAGTTTTCTGTAGAGACACAGACACACATGACCTTCACACGCTTATCAGCCAGCCCACTGCCCCTCAGAGTAGCTACAGGCTGCGGAGTAGGGCTGCTGGTGCACACGCATGCACACTTGGCACATCGTTACACTCCCCCAAGCTGCTTCGTGCTGGTACACACGCTACCACACACACAGTGCTCACACAAACCCTCTTCAGAGCACCACAGCCACACACGCACAGGAAACACGGAGACACTGTCATGTGTGCACACACACGGGGCTGATCTGGGAGGCACAGCCCCCTGCACACACGAAGCCCTGCCGGGAGTCCACCCCCACCGGGCCAGCCACATTAAGCTGTCACCAGCTGCCCCTCGGCTGCCTCCTGCTCACCCACACAGCCTATGCCCCCTCCCCCTATGGCTGGGGGCTTTGAGGGGGGGGCCATGCAGACACATGGGGAGCAGGACAGGCACATGTGCCCACCATGTGAACGCTCATAAAACGGTTGCCCTGACAACAGCGACTTGAAAGGCTTGGTTCTTCTTCTAGGGTGGGTGGGAAAGCAGACAGGAGGTGGAGACACCAAGACCCACGCCCACCTTCCATCACAGGTGAGACTCGTGCCCACCTTCCACCGCGGGCGTATGTGTCATACTCAGGGATACACACACGAATACAAACACATGTGGACGACAACACACCACTCTCAGGCCCCCAGAGACCCAGCCCGACTCAGGGCAAGCCCCATATGGCCACATGAGACACAGGTGTGATGCCTTCACACACCAGTGTGTCACCTCACACAGCCCAGCACCAACAGCCACTCTCTGTCACCAACACACACACTTTGTCACCCCCTGGACAGGCAGTGACAGACAGTTACCCTGTCACACCAGCTGACTCACACTGCCACCAGAAACTGGGGAACACGTGGGCAATCCCGCCTCCAGCCCCACCCCCCTAAAGGAACTATCTGTGCCCTGCCGCCCAGGAGGCCGAGGGGACTCAGGGGTTGGTTCTATATGCAGGAAACACAAGTATTTACAATAGTTTATTTTTAAACCTTCCTTGTCCCAAACAGGCTGCTGTGGGGCAGGATGGGCAGAACTGAGCCTTGAGCCTCCCACACTGAGTGCAGCCCATGGGTCGGGGCTGTGGTCTCTCCTGAGCACCAACGTGCAGAAAATGAGGAGAGGAGCAGGGAGCACCCACAGACACCTGGCTCCTCTGGCTGATTCGAGCCTGCTGGCCCCGGGGTCAAGGCCGAGACAGGGTGGGACAGTGCCGGGGTGGCTGGATCCCAGTCTCTGCCACCTGTCCGTGGTGTTTGCCCAGGAATTAGTTCCACTCCTTCACGGCCTCCTGTGATGTCGCCCCCAGGTAACTCCAAGCAACGTCTCCTCCTCCCCAGCCTGCTCTGTGCCCACTTGGCAGTTGTGAAACTCGAGGACCAGAGAGGTCAAGATGCTGGCCCAAGGTCACACAGTAAGGAAGAGGCTCAAACCTGGGGCTGGATGACTCTATAATGTTCAGCCACTGCCCCTGGCCACTCCTCCACCCCTGTCCCCCAGGGCTAGCCCCTTGACCTCCCTGGCCAGTCGCTGCTCCCAAGGGAAGTGTTCTGTTCGAGAGTGAAGGCCCAGGCGGAGGTTGTGGGAGGCTGGCGGCTGCTGGCCAACACATGGACTTGGCCGGTGCAGAAGTTTCCATCTTAGTGCCAGGAGCTGGTCCAGACCCCATGGACCCAAGGCTGCACCTCAGGACCTGCAGGGACCAGCCCTGCAGCGGTGGAGGTGGCCCTCTGTGTCCTCTATCCTTCCAGCTATCCCCAGCTGGAGCATTGCCCATCTCCACACACCAAACATTGCCTTATCCCCCAACATGCTAGTAGCCAAGCTCATTAGACCTCAGTTTCCCCATCCGTGAAATGGCTCCCACATTAGTTTCGTGCCCAGCACAGGGCCTCGGCGGTGGGTAGCATCACTCTACAAGAGACTCCCCCTAACTAGGTGTCGGGCTATTGATGTGGCCGTCATCCTTGCCCTGAGCTGGACCATGCTAAAAGCAGGGAGAGAAGCCTCAGCATGCTGACAGGGGACGCAGCTAGACACACACTCCCGACCGGGGTCAGAGCAAGGGTCTCAGGGGCCACAGGAGGAGCTGGCTGGCCTCAGCTGGGATGGGGCCCTCGAGGCATGTAGGCGGCAGGAAGGAGCCAGCTGGTTCCAGGCGAGGATGGGAAAAGCAGGACTGGCTGTCCCTACAGGGCCATTTACAGCCACAGGTCACAGGTTGAGGGTCCTGTCCTTGGGTCAGGCTGGCCAGAGGGACCCAGGTGGGGGCTGGGCCTGGGGTTGTGCGGGCACCTGTGGGGGCTGGGGTGAGGAGCTTCCCCAGCTCACAGAGGCACAGACCCCCCCACACACACACACACAAAAGCCACAAATGTGTACACTGTCACACACACAGACATATGAAAGACACATAGGCACACCCCAAAGTCACTCATACTCAGCAGTGACAGAGGCAAATATGCATACCCCATCACACACTCACAGACACACATACAAAAGCCACAGATATGTACACAGTCACACACACAGACATACAGTAGACACACAAACTCATAGGCACATAAACACACTCACAGACACACATTCATACAGACACAGTTATACACAGACACCCCCCCAAAGTCATTCATACTCAGCAGTCACAGCTATAAATGTGTATACACCATCACACACACACACACACGCACACACACACAGCAGCCCTGCAGCACATCCACCCTGGCACCTGGCTCTCGTCACCCGCCCGCCCGCCCGCCCTGCCATCTCATGTCCTTGGCCCTGGGCTGCCCTAATCCCGATCTCGTGTCCTGAAGCCAGAAGATAAGGGGCAGCTGCAGCCCCAGATAAAGGAGGCACAGCCACAAATCCGGGGCGGCCCCGGCAGCAGTGGGCACTGAGCCCGGGCCACACCTGCCTCGTTGCTGCCAACCCCATCCCGCATGGCTGAGAGGGACGGAGAGAGGGCGAGGGGGAGATGGAGGAGAGGGCGAGGGGGAAGGGGCAACAGAGGGGGAGAGAGACAGAGAGATGCAGAGAGAGACACACTCATAGAGGAAGAGAAATGTGGAGAGAGATGAGACGCAGACATAGAGGGAAAGAGAAATGTAGAGAAACATACCGTGTTTCCCTGAAAATAAGACCTAGCCGGACAATCAGCTCTAATGCGTCTTTTGGAGCAAAAATTAATATAAGACCTGGTATTATATTATATTATATTATATTATATTATATTATATTATATTATATTATATTATATTATACCAGGTCTTATATTAAAATAAGACTGGGTCTTATATTAATTTTTGCTCCAAAAGACGCATTAGAGCTGATTGTCCGGCTAGGTCTTATTTTCAGGGAAACGGTATGAAAGAGACAGCAGAACACACAGAGAACAAAATACAGAAAGAGTACCCCCCCACACACATTCTGGTACAGAAACAGGAAGAATAAAAGAGACAGGTGGAGAAAGAACTAGTGACAAAGCAGAGCGCCAGCTGCGCCTTCCCCAGGCCCTGCCCCACCCCCACTTGGGTGCCTCAGTCATCCCATCTGCTCAGGGGCCCCAGTGCCACCTGCTACCTTCCTGCTTTGGAGAATGATTCAGGCCTGGTTCAGGGCGGTAGGACACCTTCCTCAATGTCCCCACACTCTCCAGTGTGACCCCGGGAAGGCTTCAGGTCCCTACCACAGCCTCAATGAAGGTGGAACCCCTAGAACAGTGCCCCCTCTGTGCCTCAGTTTCCCCAGCCATGATAAGATGTATTCACTCAGGAAATGTTCGTTGAGCACCCACTGTGTGCCAGGCCCTGTGTTGGGTGCCGAGGACACAGAGTGACCAAGGCAGACCCAACTCCCACCTCCCTGGGTTCACAGTTTAGTGGGGAAGCCAGGTGTGTGGCTAGGTCGCTTCAGAATGATCAGGGTGGTGACTGGGGACACTCAGGCAGCTGCAGAGCCTGTAGGGGGCACTGCACCCATCCCCAGCAAGGGGCCCTCAGAGAGGCTTCCAGAGGAAGAGGAGGTGAGAACCAAAGTGTGAGTGGAATGAGCAAGGTGACTGGGAATAGGGAATAAACTTTCTGGAAGAGGGAACAGCATATGCAAAGGCTAGGAGATCAGACTGTCTCATAGGAAGTCTGGAATGAATTTGGTGTTTGAGTTTAGGGAGTTAGGGAGTGATGAGGGGTGAAGCTGGGGAAGACAGCAGGGGCTGGGTCATACAGGAACTTGGGGACCATGGTCCAGGGCTGGGGCAGTAGGGAGCCATGGGAGCAGGGGAGGGCCATGGTCAGATCTGTGTTTTAGAAGGAGCTGTGTGAGGCAGGGTGTTGGGGGCAGAATGGGAGGAGTCCTGGAAGGCAGGATGACGAGAGAGGGGACTGCCTGGAGAGACTGGAGGGAAAGTAGGCAGGACGTGCAGACTGACAGGCTGCGGGGGGGGGGGGGGGGAATAGTCAGGAGGAGAGACTGAGAGCCTGCTCTCTGTTCAGGATGGTGTGGCAGTCCCTGGACAAGGGATCCCTGCAGCCTGTGGATTCAGGTGCAGGTGTGATGAATGCCTGTTCCCTCATGCAAGGTCAGAGAGAGAATAAGTGAGTTAATGCCTGAAAAAGGCTCACTGGTACACAGTAAGCACTCCATAATGGCTCAACTACTGGTAAAAATTAATATTATACTGTTAAAATATAATACATAATAAGCAATTAATATTGTCATTAATAGGGCCAGGTGGCTCAGGCGGTTGGAGCTCCATGCTTCTAACGCTGAAGGCTGCCGGTTCGATTCCCACAGGGGCCAGTGGGCTCTCAACCACAAGGTTGCCAGTTCAACTCCTCGACTCCCTCAAGGGATGGTGGGCAGCGCCCCCTGCAACTAAGATCAAACACGGCACCTTGAGCTGAGCTGCCACTGGGCTCCTGGATGGCTCAGTTGGTTGGAACACGGGCTCTCAACCACAAGGTTGCCAGTTCGATTCCTTGACTCCCGCAAGGGATGGTGGGCTGCACCCCCTGCAACTAGCAACGGCAACTGGACCTGGAGCTGAGCTGTGCTCTCCACAACTAAGATTGAAAGGACAACAACTTGACTTGGAAGAAAGTCCTGGAAGTACACACTGTTCCCCAATAAAGTCCTGTTCCCCTTCCCCAATAAAATCTTAAATATATATAGTCGTTAATGTTAATAGCACAGTTATCAAGGGCCAGTCCACAGCTCCCCCTCCTACAGGAAGCCTTCCTGATTGCCTTACACAAACAGCACAGAGCACAGGGCAGCACCCCAGAGCCCTGGGAGAGCTCCCCTTGGAGGCTGAGGCCCAGAGACAGGAGGCCATATTCCTGAGGTGGCCCTCTGTGGGCCTGTTTCCCCACCTGTCCAACTGTCTCCCCAGACTGGTTGGGGTGCCTGTGGGATGACAGGGGGAGACTACTAGGACAACCTCAGAGGGCAATGGGATGGGCATCTCGGGAAGAAGTGAGCTCCTGTCCCTGGAGGTGGGTTAAGGGGGGCTGGGCAAGAAGTTTCACAAGAACTGTAGCAGTTCCTTCCAGTTTTAGATTCCCGGATTCCACCATTTTATTCCCAGATTATCCTACAGAGGGCAGCCGAAGCCAGAGACATGGAAGTAAACTGCTCTCCACCTCCCACCCCAACCCCGCCCACTTCCATTTTCTCCCAGGCCTTGGAAAAACTAGTTCTGATCCTATTGTGGCCTCAGGCAAATCCTTTCCCTCCTTGGGCCTCAGTTTCCCCATCTGTTATACAAGGAGCACACTCCTCACCTCATGTTCCTCCCCAGGGAAAGCTTTGTCAAGTTTAGCAGTGATATGCAAGGACACCTAAGGGATTGGTTGCTCCCATCCAGCACTATGCTTATGTAAGTCCGGCAAATAACAGTAATAAAGTAATAACGACACTAGTTGTTAACATTTATTGTTTTTCATTAAATTCTTTCCTTCCAAAAGAGATATATATTTTTTTTTTGAAAAAATGTTTTTTAAAACTTTAACTTATTTTAAGTGTATTTTTCCAGGACCCATCAGCTCCAAGTCAAGTAGTTGGTTCAATCTAATTGTGGAGGGTGCAGCTCACAGTGGCCCATGTGGGGATCGAACCGCCAACCTTGTTGTTAAGAGCACTGTGCTCTAACCCACTGAGCTAACCGGCCGTACCTACAAGAGATATTTTTATCAGCCCCATTTTTCTGATGAGGAGACCAAGGCAGAGAGAAGCGAAACAATATTCCCAGCTGTCAAGTGGAAGGACTGGGATTCAAACCTGACAGGCTGTCCAGAGCCCTGATGTCCCCGAGCTGCATGAGGCCTTGTCCGGGAACAGTTTTAAGGGGGGCACAGCAGGGTATGGTGGGGACCGTCACAAATAGTGAATAGATTCATGGTTCATATCTCTCCCACCTCCCTCAGGGTAAAATCCCAAGTCCTCCTGGCAGCCCACAAGCCCCAGTATGACCTGCTCCCCATCCGCTTCCTGCCCCCTCCTCCCTCTCTCCTTCTCCCTCCCTCTGCTCCAGGCACATAGAGCCCGCTGTTTCTCCAACACGCCAGTCATGATCTTTGCACTGGCTGTTCCCTCCACCTGGAACACTTTTGCCCCCTATATCCCTGTGGGGACAGAGCCAGGAGTGCAGTTTCCAGGCTCTCGGCCTCACGTTAAAGGGTGCTGGCTCAGGTAGTAAATGGCCATCAACTGTGATTGGATGGCCATCAGCTGTGGCTAGTTGGCCGTCAGCTGTAACCAGTGAGCCATTGGCCACTAATATAACTGCTGTGGCTACGCTAGCAGAAAATGGGGGCTAGCAAGAAGATGGTGGCTGGCAAGCGCAGATTGCAGTTAGTATGGCGGGTTGCAACAGTGTGGCTCCTGCTTCCTGTGTCTCCAACCCAGCTGCCAGCGAGACTATAGTGGTATGAGTCCCCTATCTATGGCTCCGTGGGTGTTCCTTTTTGGCCTCACCATGTTCTGCGTTCATGTGGGGAGCGGTAGCTGAGACCCCGCCTGACACCCTGCATGGCATGACTATCCCTATGAGGTGTGATCAAATAATACAGTGAATGTTTAAATTAAAAAAAATGGTATTACAATAAAAGACACATTGCCATCCCCCTCACTTTGAACACACTTATCCCATCTTTCTTGCCACTTTCTGAAGCAGTTCTGGAAGTCTTTCCTGAGTGTCTTTAGTCATGCTATGGTGGCTGCCTCGATGTCCTGAATCATTTTGACTTTGGGGAAGAGCCAGAAGTCACACGGGGCCAGATCCAGTGAATAAGGTGAATGAGAACACACCATAATGTTTTTTTTTGTTTGTTTGTTTTTTATTGGGGAATATTGTTTCTCCAGGACCCATCAGCTTCAAGTCAAGAAGTTGTCCTTCAATCTAGTTGTGGAGGGTGCAGCTCAGCTGCAAGTCCAGTCACCGTTTTCAATCTAGTTGTGGAGGGTACAGCTCACTGGCCCATGTGGGAATCAAACTGGCGACCTGGGTGTTATGAGCACTGCACTCTAACCAACTGAGCCAACCGGGTCGCCCCATAATGTTTTTATTTGACGGAAATTGCCTTATACCAGAAGTGATGTGGACACGGAGCGTTGACATAATGGAGGATGATTTATGGCACACTTTAAAACACACCTTCTCTCAACCATAGCTCACACCTGACTGACTGCAGCTAACAAGTTGAAACTTGTCACGCACTGCTACTAAGGTTCGATTCGCTGCTTCCCTGCCTTTCCTTTGGATGGCACTTGGCAGCAGCATTCACTGTATTTTGTGATCAACGGAAAGGCTCCGTGTCACTCACTGCAAAGGCTCCATGTCACACATTGCTTCTAGTATGGCGATTTCTGTCAAATAAAAACATTATGGGGTGGCCGGATGGCTCAGTTGGTTAGAGCGTGAGCTCTGAACAACAGGGTTGCTGGTTCGATTCCCACATGGGCCAGTGAGCTGCGCCCTCCACAACTAGATTGAAAACAATGACTTGAGTTGGAGCTGATGGGTCCTGGAAAAATACTGTTCCCCAATATTCCCAAATAAAAATTAAAGAAAAGAAAGTGGCAAGAAGGATGGGACGTGTTCGAAGCGAGGGGGAATATTTTGAGGAGCTAATGGCAATGTGTCTTTTACTGTAACAATTTTTTAAACATCCACCATATTCTTTGATAACACCTCGTATGCTTCTCTCTCACTTCTTTAAAAAATACTCAAATGTCACTTTCTCAGTGAAGCTTTCCCTGACCATTCTCTCAAATTGCAACCAACCAAGTGGCATTCCCACTTCCCCTTCCTTGCTGCATTACAATTCAACATACGGTACCATTTACTTAGGTATTATGTTCACTGCCTGCCTTCCGCTCTCCTATGCAAGCTCTTACGTGCACGGATTGTTTGTTTTATACATTGCTGCATCCCTGGCATCTAGGGCTGCGTCTACCACACAGGAGCTCAACAAATTATTTGTTGAATGAATGCACCGCACAAATGTAGTGGAATTAGAAAAAAGAAACCCAGCAGGAAAACAAAACATCTCTGTGGGCCGATTGGGATCCGCGGGAAAACAGTTGGCAAACGCCTGGATAATCATTGAACATTTCCGGCTTCCCAGAAGAGGGATCAGTAGTAAACGGAACCCGACTCCCCACCCCCACGCAGGCTCCGCCCCCGTTACGTCGACGCGCGTACAATGGCGTCACTTGGAGGGACCTGGCCATGCGCATTTTCCTAGTACGAGCCCGTAAGACACACACGCGACCCGGAAGGCCTTCCCGCCACAGTCCCAAGCGGGAGTGAGAGTGGCCGATGGCAGAGGGTGCAGCGGAGGCCTCAGGAGAGAATGGTGGCGGTGGCGACTCAGGAGCCGGCACGCTGGAACGAGGAGTGGCGCCCATTAAATCTCGGTGAGTCGCCGGGACAGTTGGAGAACCGCACGGGGAACTCGTGGCGTGGCTCGAGCGGTGCATGCCGGGAGATGGGGCAGTCTACGGACGGGAATCTCCCATGTTCTTCAATCTGGGCCATTTCTCAGCGGCGGTACCTGAGATAGCGCATGTTGGGGGCTGTCACATGCATATGGGCATGCTAGCGTGGGCGAGGTTTAAGACGAGGGGCATAGTGCATGCTGGGGTCTGTAGTCCCCGTGTATGGCGGGAATAGTGCATGTTGAACTCCAAGCTGCCAGTTACACAGGCTGAGACTTGTGTCTGAAGCGAGTACCGCGATGCAGGCTGGGACTTGTAGGGCTGAAAGGCATGCTGGGAAATGTGGCAGCTGTGGTCTTCACTGTAAGGCATGCTGGGTCATGTAGTTCTTTTTAGCCTAATGTGGCCAGAGGTATTCATACGATAACCTGCAATTTGGCTCAACGTTCAGCAGGGACAAAATATGTCCTGTCTGTGGCCTTGAGGTGCTCCCAGGCTGGCACCTGGCCAGTTGTAAGTAGTGAGTTCCATATCAGCAGAAGCATGTAAGCAGAGAAAAGTGTTCTTAGTCCTTTTTCCCAGTGTTCACTGAGTCTGAGCCCAGTGGAGCTCAGACAAGCCCACCTTTCCCTCCCTTCTCTGCGGGCAGATACCTTACCACCAAGGAGCAGTTCCACGAATTCCTGGAAGCCAGAGGGCAGGAAAAGTCCAGCCGGAAAACCAAGGCAGGAGACCCTGGTGGCCATGACCCTGCTGGGTCTGAGGCCAAGCGGATCCGCCTGGAGGATGGAGACGGGCAGACGGAGGAGGCAGCTGAGTACACGGAGCAGCCTCAGGCTCAGAAGAGAGCCCGGGGCCAGAACAAGGGCCGGCCCCACCTGAAGCCTAACCACTATGACAAGAACAGGCTCTGCCCCTCCCTGGTCCAGGTGAGTGTCACTGTCACAAGCAAGTCCCAGAGGTCTTCAGTCTGAGCCTCTCTGTCCCCCATTTAATCCTAATGATGTTATGATATAAATATCATCATCATTCTGATCTTCCAGATGAAGAAACTGAGGCACAGTGAGGTTACTGACTTGCTCACGGACACGCAACCAGGAAGGGAGGGATCTGAGGTTCAGAGCCTGACCACCCCAGCCTCTCCCTGTCTTCCCTCACTGCGTCCCTGTTTCCTTGCAGGAATCAGCTGCTAAGTGCTTTTTTGGTGATCGCTGCCGCTTCTTGCATGATGTGGGCCTCTACCTGGAGACCAAGCCAGCTGACCTGGGTCCCTGCTGTGTACTATTTGAGACTTACGGCAGGTGCCCATATGGTGTGACCTGCCGCTTTGCCGGGGCCCATCTGGGGCCTGAGGGCCAGAATCTGATACAAAAGGAGGTGGTCCCGGCCCTGCCTATCCGCAACAGTCTGGACAAGGCCCTCCAGCAGCAGCTGCGAAAGCGCGAGATCCACTTTGAGCGTGCAGAGCAGGCCCTGCACCAGCTAGGAAAGGGCCACCAGCCAGGCTCCACCCCGCCTGCCACTGTCCCCGAGGTCACGGGGGCTGAGGGTACGCCAAGACAGGACAACTGTGATGCCCAGCAGGCCCCCCGGGGGCCCAGCGCCGGCACCCCTCCCAGCATCCCTGAGCAAACCTGCGGGCCCCTGACCGATGAGGACATAGTCAGGCTGCGGCCCTGTGAGAAGAGGCGGGTACGTGTCACAGGCTTCCTGTTGACACTAGTAGTGTGGGGGGCAGAAGGAGCTGGACACACTCCCAGTCGCAGAGTCAGGACTGGGGCGGAGGAAGGCAGTGGGAAAGGCTTCCTGGAAGAGGGGGCTTTAGAACTGGGGTTTTGATAGTTGACTAGAAGTTCTCTAATAGAGACCATGGAGAAAAGAACATTTCTCGTAGAGGGTTGGTTGACGTGTGCAGAGGCCCAGATGTAAAAAGGTGGTAGGCTGGTGGGGCAGGGCAAAACATGTTCTATAATGTGGTGAGAAGGGAGGCCCCGAAAGTCAGATTGAAGGGTAGAGCTTCACTGTTGCGTGTTCCTTCTCTCCAGCTTGACATCGGTGGCAAACTGTACCTGGCGCCCCTCACCACGGTAGGACCCACGTGGGGTGGGCTGGGTGGTGGCAGTGTGATCACCCAAACAGTGCCCAGTGTCTGCTGGTCTTGGGGTTGGGGCGGGTGCCTGGGGTCCCTGCCTGTCCCACCCTCAAGTGTGTCTGTCCCCGCTGTTCCTAGTGTGGGAACCTGCCCTTCCGGCGGATCTGTAAACGCTTTGGGGCCGATGTGACGTGTGGGGAGATGGCCGTCTGCACCAACCTGCTGCAGGGCCAGACATCTGAGTGGGCCCTGCTCAAACGCCACCCGTGTGAGGATATCTTTGGTGTCCAGGTTGGTGCCGCCTAGAGGGAGGGAGGAAGAGGGAGGAGGGGCTTTCGGCTGCCAAGATTCGGAGCAAGGTTCGGGATCCTCTCTCTTGGCTCCCAGGGCTGGCTCAGTCTCCTCCAAGGCCCTCTTGCCTCAGCCATGGGCCGGGGCACCAGCCTGATGCACTTCCAAGGGCTGATGGCCTTGGCATGGGGCCAGGCATGGCGGCCAGCACTGGCCCTCACACCCCCCCCCCCCGCCACCTGCCACAGCTGGAGGGCGCCTTCCCCGACACCATGACCAAGTGTGCCGAGCTGCTGAACCGCACCGTTGAGGTGGATTTTGTGGATATCAATGTTGGCTGCCCCATCGACCTCGTGTACAAGAAGGTAGCAGCCACTTGGCTCCAGAACCCCAGAGTGGGCAGGGTGTGGGTGGGGTGGAAGCCTGGGACCCGGACTTGCTCCTGCCCGAGTCACTGCGGACCTACGTGCTCTCCGTGCCGCAGTTTCCCCACATATACAGCAAGGGCAGCTAGGGGTGTCGGGCCCAGGCTGGGTCCTACATTTCCTCGTTCCAGCTGCCTGTCTCTCCCAGGGTGGGGGCTGTGCCCTCATGAACCGCTCGGCCAAGTTCCAGCAGATTGTCCGCTGCATGAACCAGGTACGCCCCACAATGTCCCCGCCTTCCCTGCCTGACCTTGGGCCGTGCTGACCACAACCACTCCTGCAGGTGCTGGACGTGCCCCTGACCGTGAAGATCCGCACAGGTGTCCAGGAACGTGTGAACCTGGCACACAAGCTGCTGCCCAAGCTTCGGGACTGGGGGGCAGCCCTGGTCACGGTGGGTCTCGGGGCACAGCGGGTGTTGGGACTTCGGGGGCACTTCGGCGACCCATTCTAATGGTCTCTGTCTACCCCTCCTTGTCCATGTTGGCTCTTTCTCCGTCTCTGCCTCCTTTCGTCTCTCTTTCTGTCTGTCTCTGTCTGTCTCAGCCTGGGTTTCTCTGGGTCTCTCTCTCTCTCTCTCTCTGTCTGATGCTCCCCCTCCCCGGACCTGCCTGCCTTCCCCATGTGGCCACATTTCCAGCTCCACGGTCGCTCTCGAGAGCAGCGCTACACCAAGCTGGCCGACTGGCAGTACATCGAGCAGTGTGTGACGGCGGCCAGCCCCATGCCCCTATTTGGTGGGTCCCCTGCCACTCAGCTCAGACCTACCTGCCAGCCCTGCCGTCAAAGGCCACGCACACCTGGGCCCACCTCCCATCTGGCACCCCTCCCTGCCCCCGTGGGGAGCACTGGGCTGGCAGAACTCCCCAAGCTGCCTGCATGCAGCTCCCTGAGGCCCCATCTCTGTCCTTCAGGAAATGGGGACATCTTGTCGTATGAGGACACTAACCGTGCCCTGCAGACTGGTGTCGCTGGGGTCATGATTGCCCGGTGAGTGTGCCCAGTGCCTGGGGGGCTACAGAGAACTGTCTGGAGCTGCCCCTGAGCGTGTAGCCTGCAGTTCAGGGAGGGTGAGGTGTGTCTGAGCTTTGTCACTTTTGTCGTGCTACCCCCCAGCCCAACTGCCTCACCCCCTGGTCCATTTGTCCCCAGTGGGTGGCTCTGTCAGGAAGGGATACACGGAGATGGCAGGGGCCAGGAGGACTGGAAATTTCTACAGCTGTGGGATTGGAGTTGGGGGTTGGAGCTCTGGCTTCAAAGGTTGTACGAACACAGCTGGAGAGTCTGGGACTATGGATTTGGGGGCCACTGACTGCCCCCGCCCCACAGTGGCGCCCTGCTCAAGCCGTGGCTGTTCACGGAGATCAAGGAGCAGCGACACTGGGACATCTCGTCCTCTGAGCGCCTGGACATCCTGCGGGACTTCACCCACTACGGCCTGGAGCACTGGGGCTCGGACACACAGGGCGTGGAGAAGACCCGCCGCTTCCTCCTCGAATGGCTCTCCTTCCTGTGCAGGTAGGTACGGGGCGTCTGCTGTAGGGGTGTCAGTGGCAGGCCAGCCTGGCCCAACACTGTCCCCCACCTGCCCACAGGTATGTGCCAGTGGGCCTGCTGGAACGGCTGCCGCAGAGGATCAACGAACGGCCCCCCTACTACCTGGGCCGAGACTACCTGGAGACGCTCATGGCCAGCCAGAAGGCTGCCGACTGGATTCGCATCAGGTACCAGGAACCGAGGCACTGGGGGCGGGGGCGCTCTGGGCAGGGTGGCCCGGGATTCAGGCCTGACTCTGCCCCCCGCCCCCTCCTCACAGTGAGATGCTGCTGGGACCCGTGCCGCCCAATTTCGTCTTCCTGCCAAAACACAAGGCCAATGCATACAAGTAGCTGTGGGGGTAGGAGGGGTATCGGGGGGGGGGGGGCCCTAGTGCTTGAGAAGACAATAAATTTTATTCTTTTTAAAATCCAGGCCTGTGATTCTGAGGTTGCCCCTTCCTACTCCTGGGAGCTTTCCCTGGACACCCTGTCCCCGACAGCTCCCTTCCTCCCTCCTGATTCATTCACCTCCAAGGTCCTAGCCCCATGCTGACCGCTGCTGGTACCCAGATAGGCCTTGACCACAAAGAAGCCACCAGGCCTCATGAGGGGCATGGTCTTCAGCCTGTGTGGGTGTGGTTCAGGGCAGGCTGCCTGGAGGAAGGGGCCTCAGAGCAGCAGATTAGGCCCAGGGTCCACCCCACCCTTTGTGACATCTGTCTTTGGCTGCCTTGGTTTCCCATTCTATCTTTGCTCACTCCCCACCCCCGGAACCCTGACCAGTGGGTGGGCTACAGGCTGGAATCTGCCACCCGGAGTAACCAGGCAAACAGAACTCTGGGACTCTGAGCCTGTTCTCCAGGTGGACTGCCTGTGCTCCCATCTGCCACCCTCCTGGCCTGCCTGGGCTGGGCCCCCCACCTCCCCATGCAGCACCCCAAACCCTTCTACGCTCCTACAGTTTCCCAAGAAGGCTTCAGCCCACGGGGCCTGGATGGCACCGAGGGGCTGGGCAGCCAACCCACTCCCACCTGCATGGAGCCTCTTCCCACTGTGGGTATGAGTCGGGGAGCAGTGGTTGGGGGCACCTGATGGGGTGGGGGACCAGGGCTTTGCCCACCAGCCTCAGGACCCCACCTACCCACCTGCCTTTGTTCACAGGTTCCTCCAACCTGTACCACCCCCCAAACCCAGAGAAAGAGGTGTTTCCAGCCCCTCCGGCAGGTACCAGCCTCTGCCCAACCCTTGATGAGGACCTGGGAGTTGGTTGGAGTGGGCAGGGCCATCGTGCCTCCACCCCATCCTCAACAGTCCCCTAAAAGCAGGGCTTGTGTCTCTCACCCAAAGGGGCCTGTGTCCCCCATCCAGACAAGGCCCATGCTCTTGTCTCCCACACAGGTCCCCCAAAACCAGGCCTGTGTCCCTGGGCTCCCATGGTTTGGCTGTGTCCCCACCATCACCATGTCCCACGTTGCCTTCCCCAGGCAGGCGGGTCCTAGCCATGCCCTTCTCAGGGCTGCCCCTCCCCGGCCCACAGGTTTCCAGATGGCACCCTGCGGCTGCTTCTTTGACCCCCGCATTTACCGCATTGAGTGGGCTACCACCGACTTCAGCCAGTCGTCCCTGTATAAGCTGGCAGCAGTAGGTGGTAGGGGGACAGCAGGGAGCCCTGCCTTGACAGGCACCTACCTCCTAGAGCCCCAGCACTACCTCAAGGCCTCGGTGCCACCCCCACTGCCCCCACCGTACCCCCACTTCCAGCCAGCACCTGGGGGCCCCCAGTACCTCATGCCCTACTTCCCGCCCGAGGGGCCCGGGCCTGAGGCCCTGGGCTTCGTGGGGGATGGGGGGGCCCCCGCCTTCATAGAGCTGCCCCCACCCCTGCTCAAGGAAAGCCTGGTGCCCCTGCCACCACTGCTGCCCCCCAAGGAGAACAAGCTGCCCCCTCTGCACATCACATTGCCTGCTGAGGCTGTGCTGCCCCCTGTCACCTATGGCCACCTCAAGGGCCGCCTGAGCCAGTTCCACGGGCCCGGGGAGCCCCTGGCCTTCCCTGCCAAGGAGCTGCAGGGCAGTGGCACTGGGCCGGGCCCCGGGGAGCCCAAGGCGGCTGAGGCGGAGACAGCCCCACTGGGGGCGGGCGAGGCCAGACACCCCGAGGCAGCCAGGACCTTCATGTTGCCTGAGAAGGTGCTGCTGGAAGATGCCATGAAGTTGTTCGACTGCCTGCCAGGGGTCGCCGAGCCTGAGGGGTCCCTGTACAAGGCCCTCGGGCCGGCCCTACCCAATAACCGGGGCGGCGGGGACGACTCCTCGGGCGACATCCGCTCGCTGTGCCTGCCGGATGAGCTGCTGTCCTTCGACTACAGCGTGCCCGAGATCCTGGACACTGTGTCCCACGTGGACTCCCTTTTCAACTTCAAGGCGCTGGATGAGGAGCTGCCGCCCCGCCCAGGGCCCCCCGCCGCCACCACCACAGCCCCTCCGGCTGAGCCTGAGAGAAAGAGAAAGGCTGGTGCCTCAGCCACCAAGAAGGGGAGGCAGGGAGGCAAGAGCAGGCAGGCCTTGGGCCTGGCCAGCGCCACCCCTTCGGGACCCAGGCAGGACCTGGAAGCCACCCCCCCATTAAAGCGGATTTGACTTCAGCTCATTGTCCACTCGGTGCATTGGGGGGCAGTGGGCTGGGGACACTCACCGCATTGTCCAGTGGGCCCAGGGCCATGTGGGGAGGCCCCACAGGACCCCAGTGCCTCCTGGCTGCCAGGCTACCAGTCTGAGGCTGGGAGCCCTCCACTCACGGGATTCTAAATCCCACGTGTCTTAGCTCTGGAAAATCAGTCGGCCAGCAGGGAAGGCGCTTTTGGAAAGTGGGGAGACCACCCAGACTCCAGCACTGGAAGGGTTTCCTCAATATTTGGTGAGGAAAGTCAGGCTGCCCAGAGACGGCAGGAACTTTCCTAGAGACACAGCAAGCAGGGTGGGCCCTGGGAGTGGCCCCCACCTCCACTTCTCCAGTCCAAACCACCACTGGCTGAGGGAGGGGGAGGCCTTTGAGGGGCCTGTGGCCTGGGCTCTGCCTCAGCCACTGCCCCCTAGTGGAGGGGGTGGGGGAGGCTTAGTAGGGAGGGGTTGCCATGGTGAATAGGCAAGACCACATGGATTCAGGCAGACATGGGGGCCATGGGGGCAGGTACTGGATGGAGGTGGAGGCACCTGATGGCCTGAGGGTGGGGGCTGGCCAGGGAGGTGGGAGGCAGGTCCCACCTGGCACACAGGTGACCTGAAACAGGCCCACCTGTGATGGGGGTGTGCAGAGTGCACCAAGTGAGGGCATCCAGCTGGGCCCCGAGCACCAGTTCTCTCCGTTGGGCCCCACGCAGGAGTTCTGCATTCAGGTGGCAGGCACAGGACAGTCCCCAGTGTGGGTGTCCATCATTGCTCACACCTGCTGCTTCCTGCCCTGTCTCCTCCCCCTCAGGCCCACACAGCTCCTCTTTCCAGGGGTCGTGTCTGGTCCAGCCTCTCTTCGACATTTCTGGAGGGAGGGCTCCGGGGGCAGCTGCCGGCTATGGCCTACCCTGAAATGCTCAAGGTGACTCTGAAGGGGCAACTTGGTTTCCCAGGTAACATGTAAGGAATCAGGAATCAAAAAGAGATGGAAGGAGGCCTCCCCGCCTCTCCTCCTGCAGGGGAGGAAGGAGCCCTCCTGCCCCAGGCCCTGGGCTGGGTTGGAGGTGGCTGGACGTGGGGAGGGCAGAGTCGGGAGCTGAAACCTGGTGCCTCCCATGTGCCCGGCACCAAGCCACAAGCCTATGGTGCCACTGGCCTACGTGGCTTATCTCCCTGAACCCTTATTCCAAAGCGGTGTGGAGATGCGTGTGCTGTCCAGGCAGTGATCTCTCCATCCCAGGCATCGCTTACATTTGTCCCCACACATCTCTGTTCTGAACCGCGCATGGCCTGGAGAAGCCTGGAGCCCATTTCCCTAGGCTTCCCTCTCAGCCCCTCTCCCTGAAGTAACATTGGGGTATTTTGAGGTGAAAATCAAATGTCCCTGATGAAGGGAAGGCCCTGGCAAAGGAGGGGGAGGACCCAGGAGGATGAGCTCATTTTTTTGAAGATGATTGCAGACGAAGGTCAGGAAGCCAGTGTTAGATAACAACCTAAGAGGCTGGAGGGTCGGTGGGGCCCAGCCAGCTCAGCCCTGACGGGTGGGGAAACTGGTCACCGCACTGTACTTGGGGGTAGAAGTTTCAAGGACTGGATTGAGACTGCACTGGACAATTTTAAATGATGGCAGGGTATTTATTTTTTTAACCTAAGAGTAATCAGGAAAGTCGTGGGACCCCCCCCAAGTTTTCACTTAGGATGAGGTAGATGGCTGCCTCCATGCCACCTGGATTTAGAATGAAGTCCTCCTGATGGATGGACGGAAAGAATATCCATATTCATTGTATATATGTATACATACGACCTATACACATGCATGCATGTAGATACGCAAACTTTATATACATATGTATACATGCATGTGTATTCTCACACACATGATCTATACACACGCACATGTGTACACATATGTACACATTACTTACCTATGTATATATATATCTATATCACAGGCATAAACATGTGCATGTGTATATATACACATACACATGCATACACAGATATGTGTGTATACATATGCCTGCACTTGTGTGTGCATACTATATATACATGTGTATGTACACATTACACACAGGTACACACACATGTATACACGTCATGTACATGTGTGCCCATTAGCCATGTGCATATATGTATACACACATGCCTACATAGCATACACACATGCGTATACATGTGTATACATGTGTATACAGACATGTATACATATTATCTATATGCACATTTATGAATAACATGTATGCACGGAAAATATATGCTTCCAAACTTTTATTCATGTGCATAGCAAACACATATGTATGTGTTCATTTGCACATGTGTTAGGGTTTATAAACACAGAGATGGGATCCCACCAATGTGTCTTCTACAGACTCCCCCGCTTTTCCTCAGGTCTTAACCTTCTCTAACAGCACACGTCACTGTCTTACCCTTTTCCAAGGACTGCCTGTCACTCCACTGTCTGCTGGTCTGTGTCACCATCTCCTATTAAGTAGTGCTTCGGCCACTGCTTTCTGTTACAGCCGCTGGGGGTGCTGTCATTCAGAGGCCCTCTGACACCAGCACGTCAAGGGAGGCCGAGCCCGCGACTGAAGCACACGGCCACCCGCTTGTTTCACATACACTTTATTTTAAAAACTCCAGGCCCCTCCAGTGCACGCTCAGCTCCTGCGCCGGAAGCATGCACAGCGCTCTCTGTACCTCCTGCACAGGCTGGACCAGAAGCCCTGGATCCTGTGGCCCTGCTCTGTGCGTAGCACCTGGGGGATGATGTAGGCCAGCCACACGGACAGCAGGATGGCAACCGTCAGCAGGAGAATGGTGATCTCCGGTGGGATGAGGGGCAGCGGGAAGGCCCCGTACACATAGATGCTGAACGTGGTCTGTAGGAGACAGTAGCTGCAAGGGACAGGAGGGGAGAGGCCATGGGGCACCCCCTTTGGGGGCCTCACATTCACCCAGCAAACAGGTTAAAACAGAGATCAGGGACCCAGGCCCGTGACTCAGGATACCGAGTTCCATTTATACCCACTTCAACTTTCATCCATTCTGAATGTGCCTTCTACTTTGTGTATTTTGGCAGCGGTCATATTTTTTCCCCAGGACTCCTAGGGTCCCCTCCTGTGGGGACAAGGGGTTCCCCCCTCCATGTTTAGGCTCCATCACAGCGTGGAAACAAAGTGGGGGCAGGGCAACAGCCACAGGCACCTATGAGGCGGGCAGCCAGCGGGAGGTGTAGCAGGATGGGCAGGAAGGGCCTCTGGGGAGAGGGGACAAAGGAAATGGGAGAACTCATTGGAGGTTCTGCTGGTAGTAGCATACAGGGAGAGGGGGTGACAGACAAGTCTCACAGGCAGTCCCCTCTCTTCTCTGGATGTCCCCATTCCTGTGCCTTCTACCCAGGGCCATCCCAGAGCTAGTCCCTGTAGTCCAGGGTCTGGGACCTCTGAGAAGGCAGGGTCTCCATGTGCCTTTGACGGTGGACTTTGTACCCATCTGAAGGGGATAGATGATGGGGGAGAGTATGGCTCCCCCATGTTTCTCCTCCCAATGGGAGACGCTGATATTCTAGACCAGCACACTGGACGTGACCTAAGAACCTCTCAGTGCGCGTGGGTGGTAAATATTTAAAAAGCAGCTCTCAGGGCAGGAGCAAGGGGAGCCTGGTTTGTAGCGTGTGTCAATTCCCCTGGTGTAAATACTCCTGCCGTGATTAACTGGCTTGCAGGATCCCTGAATATTTCCAAGTTGGCTCCTGCACAGCATCAATCAGACGTGGTATGAGAGGGTGACTCTGGTACCAGAGGGCAGGCATGTGGCTGCTGGTCACTTCTGCTCCTGCAGCACCCATCATGGGTTCCGATTAGGATTTATTTAGCGAGTGAACCAATGTCATCCAGGACTTAAAATCTCTCTTTCCAGGGATGCTCTGGGCTGTTGGGAGAATTCTGGTTTATGTAGGATCTGCTGAGGCCAGGAGGGAAGTGGGTCCCCCACACGTGTGCGATGTGCCCTGGGAGAGTGGGCTGTCCCCACAGAGGCCCCTGCTCACCTGTAGTACGGGTCCACAATAGAAATGAAGAAGACATAGATTCCGTTCCTTTGCTCGAAAGTGACCTTGTTTGCCGTTCGGCCTCCCAAGATCTGATATGGGACATTTGGCCATTTCAAGGGAGCGTCGTTGTTGGGGTCATGGCAGCTCATGTAGTTCTGGGGAAGGGACAGAGGTATGCCCACTAGCCCTGGGGCTGGGGAGGGCCGTGCCAGCACCCATAGATGCCCTCCACCACGAGCACCGCCCCACCCGCTCACCAAACATCTTTGGGTGCGGGTCAGGACTCAGTGCCCGCTGGATAGGCCCGTTCGTGATGACTGTGAAGGAGGCCTTGGACACCCCTGGGCCTTCATCCCTCCCTCCTCCTTCCTGGCACTCCTGCGACATTGTGAATGTAGGAGATGCAGAAGGGAGTTGTACTCTTTAAAACGGTTAAGTGTATGTTATGTGAATTTCACCTCGGCTTAAAAACAAGTAAAACCAATGTCATCAGCCAAATAGATGATCAAACTCGCCCGATTGCAGGGAATCTGAAAAAAGAATAGCAGCCAAGAGTCTGCAGCTCGAATGGGCTCAGGTTCGGGGAGCGAGCGCCACCTGCTGACGGAGTTGCGGCATTGCGCCGCGTTCGTGCCTTCGAAGTTGAGTGGCAGTTGATGGAAATTACTAACGTGCACAGAGGCTCCCAAGAGGACTAACGCAATTTCTTCCTTTTACTGGCATTGGTGTCCAAACCAATGCTCATGATAGCAACGCTCGCTAAGCAGAACAGACAGTGAATTTAATCCTTCCCTTAGAAATGAGCATTTGGATGGTTCTAGAATTTGGCCCTTTATCAGCAAAGCCCACAGCTGCGAACATTTGGCCATCTCCCTTGGGGGACATTCCCAAAGGATTCACACGTCTTACCTTCCCAGATGCGGCCACCTGGCCCGCGGTGTCCTAGTGTACTCCTATCCCCTGACACCCTGCTGTGGCCTGCATGTTGATGTCCCCCTCCCCCGCACCCCAAATTTGTGTTACCCAAAGGGATGGTATTAGGAGGTGGGGCCTTTGAGAGGTGATTAGATTGTGAAGATGTGCCCATAAGGGACCCCAGAGAGCCCCCGCTCCCCTTCTGCCACGTGAGGACAGTGAGAAGATAGTCATCTATGAACCAGGAAGCGGTTCTCACAAGACATCAGATCTGCCAGCACCTTGGTCTGGGACTTCCAGCCCCCAGGACCGTGAGAAATAAGAATCTGTTGTTTATAAGCTCCCAGTCTCTGGTATTCTGTGAGAGCAGCCCAAACAAACTGAAACAGCCGCAAACACAAACACTGTCGTCACCGTCTGACTGGTGACCTGTTTTGGAAATGATCGAAGAGTGTTGTTACCTCTCGGTCCCAGGTGAAGGGCCCATTGTCACTGGCGTTCTCTATGACAGTGGTCCAGTTCTGTGGCTGCGAAGTGCAGAGCGCGGAGCGGGCTGTCAGGGAGTACGTGTATGTGAACAGCCCGTTCACCTCCAGCAAGACATACTCCGCCTCGATAACCTCCTGGAACTTTCCTCCCCGCCACCTATGACACACACACAGGATGTAGCTTTGGGCAGAGACACGGCAGCCCTGATGTGTTAGGAGACCATTCTGGGGCGGTAAGAGCAGCAGAGCAAAGCAGAGACCTCCTGTCCTCACCAGGCTGACACTTCACGGATGGTCAATACGTGGACATGCAGCAGTGGCAGGCGGGGACAGAGCGGGAGAAGAGGAGGAGGGGTGCGGGACTGGACCTTGAGTTTTTCTATGGGGCGGCCTCTCCGAGAAGGGGACAAAAGAGCAGAGGTTGGGTAAAACTGATGTGATGTCCTATAACTGAATAATGTCACTCACAGACATAATGAATAAGCAAATAAACTAATAAACAAATTAACCCTCCACACCTTCCCTCTAATATTTTTCTGATGACATTTGCAAACATGCAAAAGGTGTACATTTAGGGCTGGTAATTAGGGATGTTCTAAATCCATACTGTTGTGATTCATGTTCTGTTGTCTCCTGCCAGGTTGGAGCTTACACCCCTTCTCCGATGGGACCCTCTCCTCTTTCCTCACTCCAGCTCGGCATGCATCCCCCACATGGCAGCTCCAAATGAGGGGGTTGGCCATTGGACCCAACCTCAGTGCTGTGTGCCTGGCCCGTGATTTTACCAGGGCATGGCATTGAGGCCAGGTGGAACTAAGACGTAACATACATGTTTACAGGTATAAGCTGATTCCTGCCACACTCAGTCAGTCAACAACCATTTCGTCAGACGATATGCCAAGCGCTAAGCTGAGCCACCGGCCTATATGTGCTCATTTAAATGAATTCGCGTTAAGTAAAATGCAAAAGCCAGAATTATGGAAATGTCCCATAATTCTGTTAGTGGCAGAACATTTCCACCACTACAGAAAGTTCTAGGCAGTGCCCAGTGGTAGCCCCAGTGGTCTGGGGCTACAGTGGGGTCAGGGGCCATGCTTCCAGCCCCCAAGGGCCCATGTGAAGTGGACCTACATCAACCAACCATGAAAATGTAGAAACAACACTGAAACGGGTCCCCCCAAATTCCAATGTTGGAGCCCTAACCCCCACTTCGACTGTATTTGAGGGTAGGCTCTTTAAAGAGGTAATTAAGGTTGAATGAGGTCATGAGGGTGGGCCCCAATCCCACAGGAAGAGGAGATGCCAGAGGACACAGCTAGAAGGTGACCGTCAGCAGGCCAAGGAGGGAGCCTGGGGAAAACCAGCCCTGCTGACACGTTGACCTTGGACTTTAGGCCTCCAGGACTATGAAACCATGCACGTCTGTTGTCTCAGTCCCCCAGTCCACGATATGTTTTGATGGCTGTCTGAGCTAAGACAGTGGGAGCTGAGAGCTAAGTAGGGAAAAGGCAAGAACGAGTATCGCAGGGGAGGGTACAGCGTGGCAAAGGGCTGGTAGGGACTGGGGAGGGTCGGAGGTGTGGAGAGACTGGGTGGAGAGGGCATTATCTGAGGGGGGGGCCTTGACGGGCAGGGCTGGGAGCTGGAGAGCAGAGAGCAGGACCAGGCTGCCACCCCAACAGCCCCACAGGGAGCTTACAGTTCCACCACAGGCTTCCACGGGGTGTCGTAGTAGACGAGGAGGGGACAGCCCAGCTTCTCATAAGGGTAGTACACCACCAGGTCCTTGGTAGCCCTTTGCCGCCGAAAATTGGGGTCGTAGGCTTCCCTGAGCAGGGAGGGGGGCAGGGCATGAGGCCCCAACGGACGGCCTGGAAGGGCTCACAACACACACCTCCCAGCCTCGGCTGCTTCCCGTGGAGGGGCATCTGAGGGGGGGAGTCCAGACCCATGGTCAAAATGACCCTGGGGCCCCTTGTGATGGTTAGTTTTGAGTCCACTTGATTGAGCCACGGTACCTGGATGGTCAGACATTATTCTGGATGTTTCCGTGAGGGTGTTTTTGGGGGGATGAGATTAGCATTTAAGTCAGTGAGCTTTGAGTAAAACCAGAGTGCCTCCCTAATGTAGGTGCAGTCGGAGGCCTTAACAGAAAAAAGTATGACCTCTCTCTCTCTCTCTCTCTCTCTCTCTCTCTCCCTCTCTCTGTGTCTCTGTTTCTCTCCCTCTTTCTATTTTTCTTTCTCTCCCTTTCTCTCTCTGTCCCTCTGGCTCTCTCTCACACACATCCTGTCACTTCTCTTTCCCTGGAAACTCCTGACTCATACACTTTATGCCCCCATGGGTCTGACTGTAGCCTCACTGGTCAGTAAGCCCAGCAGCTCCAATTTTGGCCTTGGTTGTGGCCCTGGACAGCTGGCTGATTCTTGGCTTGTATCCAAGGGGCCATGTATAAAACACACATTTGTCTTCCCACGGGAGGGGGAGGATACACACCAGTGTGGGAGGGGCTCCCCGTGCCTGGTGCCAAGAAGGGCTAAGCTCCACCCCATGCCCACTGGTGGCATGTGGGACCAGCCACAGGGCATAGAGGGTCACCTTGGCCCGCCACCTGCTCCTGCCTTGGCTGACAGCATCTGGCCAACTCTGGTAGCTGAGATAAGCAGGTGGCCCAGCTCCAAGAGCCGGCCACAGGCTGGGGAGGGTCTGTAAGGTGGGTGGTCATGGGAGGGAGGGGCGAAGGAAAATCTCTGGCTTACTTCTCGATGATGTAGCTGTAATTGTCCTGAAGGGCCACGGGATTAAGGATGCCTTTGGAACAGGCTGAGATTTCGCTGCAAAGAACAAACGATGGTGAGAAGCTGCCTGACCCTACACAGAACCAAAGCAGTGAAAAATCTTCCTTTGACATATGTGTCCCCACTGGTTTGATATTCGGCCCCTTTCTTACTTTTTGGTTCCCCAAGATGCTCCAGGCTTATCTTGTATCTTCCCTGCCCCTCCCAGAATCAGCCATGTCTCCAAGGAGTCCTAATACCTCATATTGGAGACCAAGATCACAGCATTGAGGGTTCTGAATTTTGGGACTCTGCCACCAGAGCGTACATCCTTAGGCTACATAGTTGATTTTTGCCTGGTTTTACATTTTTAAGACTAGAATCTGGCTACGTGTGTTCTGTTGTCTTTCATTCCACCTCCTTGTTTGTACAGACCATCCAGCTAATTCTGCCTCATTCGTTTTCATTGCTGTTAGTCCATCGTACCAAAACATTGTATCTGGTTTATCCCTCATCTAGTCAATGGACATTTGAGTTAGCGTGCTTCCTCTTGGCGCTATTAAGAATAATGCTGCAGAGAACATTCTGGAACCTATGCCAATGCAAATGTGCATGAGTCGAAGTGCCGGGTTGACAGATGTGCCTTCCAAAGCAGCTGAAACGTGTGCACGCCCACCAGCAAGCAATGTCTGTGAGTTCAGGGGGTTTCTGGGAGGCGAGTCTCCTTCCCTCCCAGGATTTGCTACAGGCCAGGCTTTGTAAATTCTGCCACACTGGTGGTGAATAAGGGTCTCGAATACAAGTTCTCGTTCTCATTTCCCTGTCAGGTGAGGTTGATTATCTTGTCAGCATCTTGTCACATGTTTATCAGTCATTTTCCCCCCTTTTTTGGAAGTGTCTGTTCAAACTCTTTGCCCATTTTTGTCTATTCATTTCTCTCTCTCTCTCTCTCTCTCTCTCTCTTTCTCTCTCTCTCTCATCATTTGTAGGAATTCTTTATAAATTCTGAATACCAGTCCTTTGTTGGCTACATATGTGGCAAATATCTTCCCCACTCTCTTTATGGCAAAAGCTTTTTAAATAATGCTTTAACAAGCTTTCCTGCACATAAGTTCTAAATATGTAATTTTTAAAAAATATTTATTTATTTATTTATCTAAGGATTTTTATTGGGGAGGGGGAATAGGACTTTATTGGGGAATAGTGTGTACTTCCAGGCCTTTTTTCCAAGTCAAGTTGTTGTCCTTTCAGTCTTAGTTGTGGAGGGCGCAGCTCAGCTCCAGGTCTAGTTGCCATTGCTAGTTGCAGGGGGCGCAGCCCACCATACCTTGCAGGACTCGAAGAATTGAACTGGCAACCTTGTGGTTGAGAGCCCACTGGCCCATATGGGAATCGAACCGGCAGCCTTAGGAGTTAGGAGCATGGAGCTCTAACCGCCTGAGCCACCGGGCTGGCCCTAAATATGTAATTTACTGATTCAATAAAGTGTTTCCCTTTTGAAAGGAAAGTCTAGTAAAATTGTCACCCGTGTTGGTGATTGCCTGGTGCAGGGAGCCCTGGAGCCGGCTCCTGCTGGGTTCTGGGGCCGACTCTGAACATGCGGGGATTTGGTGAAGCAGTGGATGGCATGGAGGTAGCCTGAAATCATACCCATGGGAGTATTTACACCACAGGAATGGGCAGACGCTGTAAATTAGGGCTCCCTCTACACCCAGAAGCAGGGGTTTGGCATTTACCCGCCCATGGCTGCCTAAAGGGCAAAGGGGTGGTAATCTGGCCAGTCTTTGGGTTTTGGTTTTTCTTGGAGTCTCATGGCTCCATTCCCTGGGGTAATGATGACTACTAGAGGCAAAGTTCCCAAATTTTCCAGCAGGCAATTAGAACCCCAAACCCTTTACTATTTTAATCAAAATGAGGAATTAAGGGACTAAAAGGAAAAAACAGAACGATAAACGTTAGGAGGGAGAAAATGCCAAATCAGCGAAGGAGGGGAGGCCGGAAACTGAAACTTGACCTAATAGTATCAATTACCGACCTGTTAAGTACGGATATGATAAACAGATACAAAAGTGGACAGGATACTATCCCCCGACTTCAGCAAACGTGAAGCAGTGGTGCCCAATCCGCTCCCGCCCTCCCGCCCTCCCCCCCCTCGTCCCCCCCCCCCCCCCCCCCCCCCCCCCCCCGCTGCCTCGCGCCCCGCCCCGCTACCAACAACACACTTCTGAATGATGATCTTCTTTTCTAGGTCGCAACCAACTGAAATGAGTGCCGTCTGCAAAGGAGAGACACAGGACGTGATCAGGTCAGGGAGGGACTCACTGTGACCGTGACTGGCCCCATGGAGCTCAGGCCCGAAGAGCCTGCCTGAGCACTGGGGCACCGCTAAGGTCCCCCCACAACCCGCCTACCTCTTGGCAGCTTTGCAGAGACCAGAGCCCAATTTATAAACCCAGCACAATGCTTGGCATACAGAGCACAAGGGAATGAATGAATGAATGAATGAATGAATGAATGAATGAATGAATGGGCTGCAATGAACAAACAGAAAGGAGAAAAGGGAAAGAGCGATTTGGGGTTAGCTTGACAGGCTTGCTTCTCAAACAGGGGTGCGATGGCACCCTCAGAGATATACAAGAGAGTATAAAACCACAGGACAGGGAGTCTTTTGGTGTTTGAAAAAGCAGCTTTATATTAAGATAAATATGGATTTACTATAGAACAGAATGCAAGATTCATAATAATTTTTTTTAATTACAAATAGACATAACATAAAATTTACCATTGTAACCATTTTTTAAGTACATGGCTCAGCGGTATTAAATGCACGCACATTGTGGTACAACCATCCCCACTATCCATCTCCAGAACTTTCTCACCTTCCCAAACTGACACTCTTTCCCCACTAAATACTCACTCCCCTCCACTCTCCTCCCCCAGCCCCTGGCACCACGATCTACTTCCTGTCTCTATGAATCTGACTCCTCTGGGGACCTTCTGTGAGTAGAATCACACAGGAATTCTCCTTCTGTGTCTGGCTTATTTCACTGTGCACACCGCCTTCAGGGTTCATGCGTGATACCAATGGTGTCTGTATCAATTTTTCAAAGCAGCCATGAATCTTCAAAGAAAGTCATGCGTTCCGACTGCCCCCACCCTCCAAGCCCTCTCAGTGATGTCCCCTCACTTTCTCTGCCCTCAAGAACGCTTTGCTGGAGCAGCTAGAATTGCTGCCTTAGCATATCCTCCCTCTACCCCCAGGGCATCTCAGGTAAGACAAGATGGGTGGGATGAGGTTGGGAGGGGGCTGGAGCCCAGGAAGCCAACTGGCACCGATTTGTTGCCAAAAGGCAAGGGGGTGCCTGCGCCTGCTCCCATGGGACCTTTGGACATCAGCCCGGTACAGGCCCCCTTTTCTGTCACCTGTCCTCTCATATCTGCCTAGGGTGGATGCTAGATCCATCAACAGTGCTGGGTCACTTCTCCAATGGATGGCCATTATCCACCACTCTTGTGGGTTCTGCAGTGATGTATTGGTGTGTCCTCACACACACTCCCCTCTCAAGGTTAAGGGTGTTCCGAGGTGGCCGTGGTTTGTAGCCCAAATGGGCATCCCAGGGATAGCACCCAGCGTCCACCCTCCCCTGGAGACCAGGTTGGCCAGGAACAAACCTCAGAAAGGAAGACAGTCCAACCCAAGGAGAGTGTCCTGTTTCTCAGGTCCACCCTAATACCCTCACCCACTGTAGTAACTGTATTTTCTTATGTTTCGTATTCTAGATGCTCTGGCATCTTGGGCCTCACTGAGGGGACTGCCCCTCCCAATGCTTAGAGATGGCAGACATTTGCCTGGGAGCACAGTCCTCCATTGCAAGCCAACACATCCGAGCCCACACTTCCTCTTAGGGGCATCGAGGTCTGCAGTGACTCGAGTCAGCCAGGGGCTGTTCTGTGCATGGCCAGCAAGGACCGGGATGGATACACCTGCTCCAAGGATGGTGAGTCACGAGGGGCAGCCCTGGGGGACAGTGATGGGAGAGGGGCAGTGACCAGGCGACAGGGAAAGGATCACCTCCATTTCCTGATCCTGAATGTGGGCTTGGCCAGTCCCTCAGGGAAAAGTCAGCCGAGGTCTGTTGACATTATTCTTAACACTAATGACAAAGAATATGGGATAGCAAAAGCTTGAGACATACCAGTGGCTTGAGGTCCACGCACGAAATTTCTTTATTGGCTATGTCTAGAGTGATTGTAGATATTGTGGGTCTCTTTATGCTGTAAGGCAATAGGAGTGTGTTATTGCACACTGGCATTGCAGTAGAAATAATCACCAACACATCTGTCTATCCATTTATCTATCTATCTACCTACCTATCATCCATCCATCCATCCATCCATCCATCCATTCCCCCATCCATCCGCTCTTCCATCCATCCATCCATCCACCCACCCATCCATCCATCCATCCTGGATGCCAGAATATTGACTGAGAACATCTACTCACGGTGGCCCCTCCTTCCCTTGAGTTTCTACCTCTTCTTGAGTCAGTTTTGTTAATTTATATATAATAATTTATTGGGAAAAAATGTGTCATTCAATTTTATTGTCACCTAGCTGCATATAATGTTTTCTTATCACTGTTTTACTAGCTCCTGTATCCATACTTTTATCTTTATTTTCTATTCCTATTGCTCATTTTAATTCTGTCCTTTCCCCTTCTACAGGATCGTAGGGTTTTATCTATTATACCGGTCTTCTGAAGAAGTTTTGTTTCACTTTGACTTTATATTGTCTTTTTGCCCTCTGTTTAATACATTTCAGATTGTATCATTGTTAATTTCCTTCTCATAATTTCTTTTTGTTGTTCCCCTGGTTCATTAAGTTAAATATTTAGTTTATTTATCTTTATCTATCTCTTTTCCTAATAATAAAAGTACTTGGGGTCAACTTTCCTTTGAGTATATTTTAGCTGTATTCCATGAGTTCTTTTTTTTTTTTTTAAAGATTTTATTGGGGAAGGGGAACATGACTTTATTGGGGAACAGTGTGTACTTCCAGGACTTTTTTTCCAAGTCAAGTTGTTGTCCTTTCAATTTTAGTTGTGGAGGGCGCAGCTCAGCTCCATGTCCAGTTGCCGTTTGGGGGCGCAGCCCACCATCCCTTGTGGGAGTGGAGGAATCGAACCAGCAACCTTATGGTTGAGAGCCCACTGGCCCATGAGGGAATCAAACCGGCAGCCTTCGGAGTTAGGAGCATGAAGCTCTAACCGCCTGAGCCACCGGGCCAGCCCTCCACGAGTTCTTTGATTCAGGGGTTATTTATAAGGGTGTTTCTTCATTTCCAAGTGAAGGGGATTTTGGTATTGGTGTTGCTTTTTGGTTTTTGGTTGTTGAGTTCTTGTTCTATTGGATTAAGGGCTGAGAGTATGGCCTGAAACTTCTACTGGGAGAATTGATTTTTTTATGACCAAGTACATGAATAATGAAGTGACTTTTAAATAAATTAACCATAAGCACGGGAGGAACATAATTCTATATTAATAACATACAAAGTTTTTTTTCACTGAGGTATAACTGACAAAATTATAAGATATTTGAAGTGTAGCATGTGGTGATTTGATATACATATACATTGTGAAAGGATTCTCCCCATCCTCACATACTTTTAAAATTATTATTATTATTTGGTGAGAACATTTAAGTTTAACCCTCTTGGGCAAATTTCAATTTATAATGTAGTGTTACAACGTTTTATATATATATAGAATTAAAACATACTTGTTGAAATATATACTCTAGGGACCTCCTACAAGTGGGATCACACAGTATTTGTCCTTCTGTGTCTGGCTTCTTTCACTGAGCATCATGTCCAAGGTTTACCCATGTTGTACCGTGTGTGTCAGAACTTCCTTCCTTTCTAAGGCTGAATACTATTCCATTGTCTGGATGGACCACACTGCGTTTATCCATCACCTGTCGATGGACCCTTGGGTTGCTTCCACCTTTTGATGATTGTGGATAATACTGCTGTGACGGCGGGGGTACAGATCTCTTTGGGACCCTGCTTTTGATGCTTTGGGGTATATACTTAGAAGTGGAGTTGCTGGGTCATGTGGTAATTTTATGTCTAATTTTTGTGGACCCACCATTTGTAACATGTTTGAAGCATTCTTGTGTTATCATCCCCCAGGGGAAGCCTTGATCCTGGCCTTGCTTTCCCAGCTCCTGCTGAGGGAACCCCACAGACAGCCCGGGCTGCCTGCCACTGTCCAGGTGATGACATACCTGGAGGTGAAGTTGGGGTCAGCCCTGCCCCAGTGGTGCTGCTGCCGCAGGGAAATGTTCTGTGGAACAAGAGCGAAAAGCCAACTGCAACAGTGCGGGGCGGTCCCAAAATCGGGATTCAGGGAGAGACGGAGAGAGGATGCGGCATTGGGAGGAAGGGTCTAGAAGCCGTCCAGGCCTCCCCTATTCTGATTCCACCAGCCAGGAAAGGCTTCTGGAAGCTCATGGAAATGACCGCCTCTGGCTCCTTCATCCCTCGCTGCCTTTGTCCTGGGGACCCACAGTGAGGTGTGACTTTGTTCCCCCTCTTATTTAGTGGGGATGTGACAAGGACTGGTCCAAAGAGTTTGTTGTGGCCAACTCATACCTTGTCCTGTGGCAACCGCCCAACCTGATCCTGGGCTTTTGGGGTCAAGTCCAAACTCCACGGTGTGGCCATGAGGCCTGGCTCGGCCCTCCAGATCCCCCAGGCCCATATATCCAAGCCCCTCCCAGTCCACTGGTTCCTTCCATCCTGATGCCTCAGTTTACCAGGCTGACACAGATCTCCTGCCTTCCCCGGGGCTGGGTTAGGCTCCTAGTCATGTCCTCTGTACTCTCCCATGTGACACCTTAATGACATCACTCACCTGGGTGATTGCTGCCTGCCTGGGTTGGAGTGGGGCTGGGGATATGTCCCCTCCAAATTCTGCAGCACCTCCCAGATGTGTGCAGGGAAGGGGAGGAGGAAGCAGGGTCAGGCCCAGGGACCGATCATGGGCAGATGGACCTGGCCGGGCGTCAAGGCCACGCCCTTCATCTCACTGATCCCCATTGAGGGCAGGGGCATGGCTCACCAGCCTGTGCTTGGTGTTCCCATCGTAGGTGTAGCTGTCCTCGTAGATGACGGCCTGCAGCCCCAGAGAGTAGGGGTTGCTGACCATCGCCTGGGCGGGGGACAGGAGAGGCATTAGGAGTGCCACTCAGGTGACACCTGCAGGTGACCACCATGCACCTTCAGACTAAACACTGAGCTTATTCTGCAAGTGTCGCTGCCAGTCCTGTCCCCAAATGCTCCCTCGGCCTCATTCACACCCTCACTGTGGCCTCTGAGCCCTGTTCTGCAGACAGCCTGGAGCTGTGGAGCTGCAGGACCCATACTTGCTCTGGTGGACAGAGAAACCTGGAGGCCAGTCCTGCACAGGGAGGCTGAGATGACAGCCAGCCTGGTGCCCCTCACAGGACCTGGTTCTGGCTGCCAGGACTTTCCCCCATTTCCTTACACTAACCTGCCCCCCACCCCTTTCAGCTTGGACACTTGGCTTCCAGGTCCAGGACACTTGCTGTTTCTTAGGCACCCCCACTTCTCTCCCCCTTCCCCACTTACCCACCCCCACATGAAGGAAAGCTGCGAGACAGGGCTCTTGGTTGGAAGGGACAGAAGCCAGCTATGGTGGAGCTGAGAGGAAAAGGAACTTCTGGAAAGTATGTGGGGCAGCTCAGAAGAAGGGTGGAGAATGAGGCACAGAGATAGCATAAAAGGAGGCCAGGCAGGCAGGCAGGCAGACGGACAGACAGTCACAGCCTCCATCACACCCAGACACACAGATGCTGGTTGAGGAGAAAGACGGAGAGAGACAGTGTGTACGGGGCATCCTGAGTGAGTGTCTCTCCACGGGAGGAGGCCAGGGACCTTCTGGGTTTGGGAAGACCGGGCAGAGGGCGTGAGGTTGAGGGTGCAGGGGTGCCACGTAACAGACATCCTCGCCCAGCAGGTAGGGATGTGCTTACAAGTGGGACTGGTGAGGTGCCTGGCCTGGCGATCATCAGAGCGGTCAACTCCAATTCACTGTTCATATCAATGATAAACATTTGGTTTGCGAATTCTCCATGCAGAAGTTCTACCTAATTAGAAATTTAAAAATATATAATTAAATCAAGTCTCTGTTCCCAAACAAGAAAGGGCAAGTAGGTGGGAGGTGGTCAGTGGTACCCCAAGAAATGGAACCTTCCGGTCTCATGGGGGCAGCAGCTGGGACTTTCCCTCGCAGCACTTTCTTCCCGGCTACATCCTGCACCCCCAGAAGGCCTTCGAGGTCCCCCTGCCTGACTTTTGCAGTAATTGCTTTTCTCCTTGCGTTTCTTTCTGGAGTTATCTCCAGATGTGCATCCCCAGTCTTGCTTGTTTTCCAAATAGTGTTAGGTCTTTTAAGTCTCTTTCCATCCACGGCTTCCGCCTCCATCCCTTCTTTTTTGTTTCTATTCATCTTCGAAGAGCCAAGGCCATGGGACCTATAGATTTCCCAGTCTAGATTTCCCTGGCACAGTGGAGCAGCTTTCTCTACGCTCTGCATTTCTGGCAGACCAGTGGCTGGAGCCATCAGGTTTCGGTTGGATCGCATTGGCGAGACTCAACGGGTGACTGATCTTATCTGGGTGGCATGTAATTTTTGGCTGTCTCTTTTTTTACATTGGTGGCTGCTGACGCTTAGAGCCCACATCCATTAAATTCCTTGGGGTTGCCACGTGGCAGTATCCTGTCATTTTGTTTTCATATATTCACTGGAATAACGTTATCAGGAGATACTTTCCCTGTTCTATTTGCTGGCCCAGTAGAATGGTGCAAATGAAAGGCAGGATAAATCCTTGTGTCTTTCCTTTTATTTCCTCACTTTCAAGACAATGGATTGGTTTGCTGTCATCCTGAGAAGGTGACTGGTGAGTTGCTTGTTGGAGAGGTGGCTGATTTCAGGTCTGGGGTGCAGAAATGCAGACGATAACAGGCGCACCCTGCCTAGCCACGTGCTGTTAATTCTGACCTGCTTAAACCAGGGTCTGCCAGCTTTCTCCACTATCAAGCGGAGATTTCCCTTTCCAGACTGTTCTTCATTAACAAGGCACTAAGGCCAGGCCACAGAAGGGGGTTGGGGTCGGGGGGGTGGGGGACTAAGCACAACCTCTCAGAGGGGGGAGACTGTAGCTATAGGATTTGAAATTCTTCTGTAAGTGAGATGTGTCTCCACTCCCCTTATTTACTTATTCAGTCATTTATTTACTTCCGTATGGACTTGTACATATTTCTTTTATACTTTGGCTTATTATCCATTATTGTGTTGTTCATTTTTGTTGCTCCAATTGTTCCAGCTTTTACCCACAGGTTTTTGTGATGCTGTATCTGGTTTTTTTTTTGGTGGGATTTTGGAAAAATACTTGCTAATGCCAAAGCCATCTTCCTCAGACAGTTTAAGGGCCCAAACATTTGCATAAAAGCCTTACTATTCCCTCCCTCCCTCTCCTGTGATAGTGTAGTAATTCTCAGACATGTGATTTCAAGGACCCACAGGAAAATCCCCATGGCTGGGGATTGATGTTTTATTGGGGCAAGTAAGGAGAAGAAAGCTACTACCATCTATTAGCACCATCATCTCATAAAAGGATATTTTATCAAATCAATAAACTCAGTGTATGGCACAGTTGCTTTTATTTTATTTTATTTTTCTTATTTCACTCAATGCCATGGATCCAAAGGCCATTTGGAAGTGGACACTCTAACATCTTTTTGTTTGTTTGCTGTAGCTCCTCAATGAGTGGCCCACGCCCTGCTGAGTGCAGTACTGAACTGGTTTCTGATTTAGTGGATTTCGGAGTATTGAAAGATGGGATGAGATTGCTGGATGAGACAGGCTCAGAGACGGCATTTCCTTGGGAACGTCAATTGGTGCGGCCACTATGGAAAACAGCATGGAGGGTCCTCAAAAAATGAAACAGAACTACCATATGACCCAGAAGTTCCACTTCTGGGTATATATCTGAATGAAATGAAATCACTATCTTGAAGGGATAAATGCATTCCCATGTTCATTGCGGCATTATTTACAATAGTCAAGACACAGAAGCAACGCATATCCATCAGTGAATGAATGGCTAAAGGAAATGTGGTGTGTATCTATATCTATATCCACGATGGAATATTATTCAGCCTTAAAACAGAAGGAAATCCTCGGGTGGCCGGTTTTCTCAGTGGTTAGCGCACAGTGCTCATAACACCGAGGTCGCCAGTTCGAGTCTCACATGGCCCAGTGAGCTGCGCCCTCCATAACTAGATTGAAAACAACGATTTGACTTGGAGCTGATGGGTCCTGGAAAAACACACTGTTCCCCCATATTGCCCCTCCCCCCAAAAGGAACTCCTGCCATTTGTGACAACATCAATAGACCTTGAACATACGCTGAATGAAATAAGTCAGAGAAAGACAAATACTGTATGACCTTACTTATATGTGGAATCCTAAAAACGCCAAACTCATAGAACCAGAGAACAGATCGGTGGTTGCCAGAGGTGGGGGCTGGGGGTGAGCGAAATGGGTGAAGGGGATCAAAAGGTCCAAATTTCTAGTTATAAGGTAAATAAATCCTGGGATATCATGTACAGCATGGTAACTCTAGTTAACAATACTGTGTTGCATATTTGAAAGTTGCTAAGAAAGTAGGTCTTAAAAATTCTCCTCACAAGAAAAACTATGTGAGGTGATGGATGGTAACTAGACTTACCGTGGTGAACGTTTCACAATATACGCATATATCAAATCATTGCATTGTGTACCTGAAACTAATACAACTTTATGTGTCAATTATCGCTCATTAAAACTGGAAAATAAGCTTTACAAATAGAAAATAAAAATAAAGTTAGGAAAAAAGTAAAGAAATGTTATTTTGTGCATTTCTGACCATGTGATTGCCAGTGACTGGGGGAGACGGATTCTGGAGAAGCCTGGAGAAGACATTTATTATTTCTGTCCAGCAGCTGCTCCCGCTTCCTGAGGGTATCTCCAGTTTCATTTGGGAACTGCCTGAGTTTCCTTTGGCAAATCGCCCTTTTGTGCATCCTTGGGCATGTAGCCTGGTGGGTGGACTGACCCCACCTCTCTCTCAAGGAGTGGGTTCTGACTGGCTCACCCCCAGCCATGTGATTGGTCCAGAAATGGGCGTGTCATCCTCTCTGAGCCAATGAGATGTGGAAGATATGCTGGGAGTTTTCTTGGCTTCTGCAGGGCTCTGATGAAAGACCCTTCTCTTCTTCCCTGGGATATGGTGTGAGGATGCCAGGTCTGCAGTGTCAGCTGCCAGCTTGCTGCCATGATATGAGAGCCTGTGGCTTCCCTGAGGCATTGAGATGGAACTTCAGGATGAAGCATGAAACACTCCGGCAGGTGGAGTGGAGAGACAGAGACAAACTGGCTCATGGTGGCAGTGATTTCAGTTTCGAGATCAAGGCTCATCTGAAGTCTTCCCCCTTTGGACTTTTCAGCCGATGAGTCAACAATTGCCTTTTTGGTTTAAGCCCATTTGATTTGGATTTTCCGTCATTTGCAGAATGATGAATCCAAATTGACAGGTGCGTATTTCCGTATTCTGTGATTTTCCCCTCTTTAATCAGTCCGCTGGGCCAGGGTCAAGGCTGGTCCCCCTGGCTTGGTGGGTTCCTTGAGCCCAATCAAATGTCCCTCTCTGGAGAAGACAGGTAACTTTCTGCAGGACCGTGACTGTTCATTTGCCCACTTGGAAGGGGGACTACTGCTGATAACCACATCACTTACTTTTTTCTCTTTTGGACAATTTTGAGGATTGGTTGACTTCCTTGTTACAAAGAGCATCTATTAAAGTGAAATGTGTTTCTATTTGAAATAAGGGACAGGAAATTGTACAAGATGCAGGTGGCAGCCTTTGGGGCAGTGGTGGCTGGTTGCCAGATTTAGTTGTTTTTGTGAAATTCAAATTGAACTGGGCAGCCTATATTTTATCAGAAACCCTGCTTGGAGCACTATGTGTTGCTGTCTACAAATGCCCAACTCTGAGGTTTGTCTGTTTTAAAAAAAAGTAGTGCCTTGAACATGGAGTTAAACAGTTACGATCACATACTTTGCAGAAGTCAACTTGGAGCTGGGGGTCCATGAGAATTGCCTGGATATTCACAGGGCACTTCTGGAAATCAAAAGCTGGAAAAACCGAATCAGGAAGTGGAGTCAGGATTTCAAGTATTCCCAGGTCAGTGAACATCAGGACTGCCTCCTGGGACCAGACGTCTTGGTCTGCAAACTGAGAGAAAAGTGACTTCTGGTCATGCTAATTCTTTTCTGAGGATTTAAATTTTGTCTTAGGATTCAAGTTTAAAGAAGGTAGACCAAACAAAGAAACAAACAGCAAAGTCATAAGTACACTTTGTTGAGATATCTACTCTTCAGCTGCATTCATCCATCGGTGTTTAAATTAATAATGGAAACTCTGTGTTTCCTCATCAGAGAGGATACCCAGGAAATCATTCTTTACAGGTCATGGACCTCTTTGGAGAGTCGGACGAAAGCTACGAAATCTCTCTCCAGAAAACACTCGGGTCTCAGAATGTCAGGGTTAAGGCTTCAAAGAGGGGGTTCTCGTGTTGGTGCCCCACACCCAGTGATCCTATCGTAATTCTATTGACAGGCGACTTTTGGAAAATATGGTGGCCATATATCTAGCAGGAGAAGCATTGAAGTAGCACTTGGCACAGCTGGGGGACTTTTCTGGCTCAGCTGCTAATGATTTATAGGCCTTAGGAGAGAGAGGAACTTGAACTTCAGTTTTCTCCCTGTAAAAGACAGATGATATTGACTCCCTCACAGGGCCGTTGTGAAGATGACATAAAATTAGATAAGCATAATGTACAAGATAACGTGAGATACTCCCAACACTGCCACTCCCTACTTCTTCTGTGACCGCGGGCAAATGACTTTACCTCTCCGTGCCTCAGTTTGTCCATCTGTCCAATGGGAGCAATATAACGGTCTACTTCTTAAGACAAAGGTCAGGGTTAAATGAGGTAACAGTCAGAAGATGGTTAGACCAGCCCCTTCCATATTCTAAGTGCTCAGTAAGTTTTAGCTTCTGTTGCTGTTATTTTAATAACTATTAAAATTATTGTTACTACTAAAATTATTAAATCAGTATTAATGTAATGTTAATTAAAATTATTGTTATAGTATTGCTATGCTATTAAAAATAGTATTACAATGTTAATAACTAGAGGAATTTCTTGCCTTCAGAACAGTATTGGAAGTTTGGGAACAAGACTGTTATTCTTTACCAACCTGATAATAGCCCGCACTTTGGTTTTACCTACTTTGATTAGGAAACTTGACAGGATGCCCAAGCTGCCATAATACAGATTATTCTCCCGAGTTAAAACTGCCAGTTCATTTTCATCTAGGAAAAACCAAACAAGACAGGACAAAAATTGAAACGAGGTTTGCTTCAATAGACAAAAATATTAAAAATATAAAAAGTTTGGTTTAAAAAATTACCCAAATTCCATCCTCTAGACCAGGAGTCTGCAAACTTCTGTAAAGGACTAGATAGCAAATATTTTCTGCTTTGCTGGTCCTGTAATGTCTGTTACAAGTACTCAGCTCTGTGGACAGCTAATAAATGAATGGGTGTGACTGTGTTCCAATAAAACTTTATTTAGAAAAACAAGTAGTGGGCCAGATTTGGCTGACAGGCCATGGGTTGCTGATCCCTGACATAGGGAACCACAGTTAACATTTTTGTAAACACCCTTTCTGGTAGTTTTATATATGTGGGATCATATTCTGGAACCCTCCAATCTGCTTTGTAATACAATTTCTTTTCTTTCATTTTGTGTACACACATGGAGTTGGCAGGCTGGCATTCTGGTGCCTGGATGAACTATAACTTATTTAACCAGTGCTCCACTGATGAACATGGAGGTCGTTTCTGGTCTTGTAGCTACAAAGTTCCAAGGAACAACGATACCACTAAAAGTCTTTATGAAGGGGTGAGGACAAGATCCAATGTATATTTTTATTTTTTTTAAAAAAGCAATCAAGGAAGTTTTCAAAAGAAGTGAGGCTTGAGCTGAGCCTTGAAAAAAAGCATCTGACATAGAAAAGTGGAGGTGTGTTTGCAGGGTGAGAACTGGACGAATGTCGCTGAGGGTTTCTCACACTCAGCTCTATTGACATTAGGGGTGGATGGTTCTTTGTCGGGGTGTGGGGGGTGCCCTGTGCATTGTAGGATGTTAACCAGCATCCCCGTCCTCCACCCAGAAGATACCAGCAGCACTCCCCCCAGGCATGACAACCACAGATGTCTCCAGACATCACCTAGGGTCCCCAGGTTGAGAACCACGGGATTGGGTGGAGAAGAGCGTCCCTTAGGGCAGCTGACGCACCAGACACACGGACCTAGACATCATCCTGGCAAGTTTGGACTTTGTTCTTTAGAAAATAAGAAAATGTTAAAGATTCTAGACATGGCAGGGGGGTGGGGGGGAGTGGTAGTGATGTGTACTCCATGATTTAAAAAAAAAGGAGGAGGAATGGGAAGAAAGGCCATAGACTGGGAGGGAATATTTGCAAATCCAATTTCTGATAAGGGACTTGCATCCAGAATATATAAAGAACCCTTACAACTCAACAATAAAAAGGCAAACAGCCCAATTAAAAAATGGGCCAAGGACCCGAATAGAAAAGCTACCCATAGGCTGGGCACGCACTGGCAGCCACGCTGTGGATGGTGACATTGGCCTCAGAAATGGAAGAATACAAGATGCGGTGTCCTTCTCGCACGGGGACAGTGTCGACGAGCTGACCTACGAGACAACAGGGCAGCATCATGAGGCTGGGCACGTGGGGAAGGGGGTCCCACAGCTGAAATGCCACCCACCCTACCTCTTGGCCTATGACTCAAATGATAAAGGTTCAAGGAAAGTATAGCACTGAGACGTAATGTTGTAAAACATCGTATGGAATATGCTTAGGTTTAAGAAAGCTTTTTTTGCTGCCTAGAGGCTTGAATACCACGGAAGGCCTTCTACCATATGGGTAACATGTATAAGGAATAAGACAGAGCTTTCTTTCTGGAATGGGCTCTCAAAACAGGTGGGCTAGCTCTGAGCTCTTTTCTTGCACTGCCGGGAACAGTGGTGTTCAAGTGGCCTGACCAGTGCTGGGTAGCTGGCTGTGATTGCAGGTGCTCTTGCAGCCACCCGTGTGTGCAGAGGTTCCTGACAGCCCCTCCTGCAGGGAGGGCTGCCTTTTGTTCCTCTGCTTATGTCAGCGGGCAGACTGGGGCTCATGCAGCCTGGGAATTACCAGGATTCTTCAGCTAGGCCAGTTGCAGGTGCTATGCCATTTCCAGATTTTTCTCTTGCCTAGGGAACTTAAGTGGGTGGCCCTGACCCATCCCCTGGAGTCACTCTCCTCGGCTCCCAAACAAAGTCTGCAACTCCTAGACTGAAGACTTGGACCCTCTGCCCTCAGCATTTGGTGATTTTCAGAATCTGCCATGTCCCTGAAGGGTCCCACAAGGCAGGGAAGGGGCGGGAGGGGGAGGTGACGCAGTGAGGACGGCAAAGTGAGAATGGGTTCCTCCTCATCCACGCAAGTCAGGGGAGAGAAAAAATAATGGCGTGTGCTTTCCCCACCTGGAGGGGGACACCGAGTGGCAGCCCCCAGCCTGGGCCTCACTCACCTGCACCTCGGGAGACTAACAGGCTGTTCTCATACCAGAAGATTAGGATCCCCTTCTGTCCTGGGGTGATGAGGATGTCCAGGGTCCCATTGTAGTCAAACGGCAGCCCCAAACTGTGGTTCAGGGGGTGGTCCGAGTACCCGAACTTGGCCTGAGAGAGAAAGATGACTGAATCTCTAGCAATAAAAGAAATCACCAAATCAGTGGTTACACAGTGATAGACCAGTGTAGGTGCACGTGCTTTGTTATTCAAACATTCTTCAAACTTTATTCTCTGGTCCACTGGTTCTCAGCTTGAGGTGATTCTGCTCCTCGGGGACATAAGGCGATGTCTGGGGACATCTGTGGTTGTCACACTGGGGGTGTGCCTGGTATAGTGGGTGGGGTGAGGGCTGCTGCTTAGCCCCCCACAGTGTCCAGCACCAGTTCTCATGACACAGTGCCGAGACTGAGGTGCCCTGCTCTCTGTCGTTCTCTGCCAGGCCTGGGTTGCTGCCCTTGCACCTGGATGACTGTTCCGACACACCTGTGCGCACGCCCAGATTCTTTTTTCTAACAACCTCTTGCATTGAGCCATTCGCACTTTGCAGCCCTCTAAGGGCGGGCTCCTGAGTCAAGTCTAAATTGCTCTGCGTGATTGTCAAATTCTCTCTTATCTACTGTTTACAGAAGACCTCTGACAGCACTGTGCAAGGATGGAATTGAAAAACAACACTGTCACTGGTTCCTAAGTGAGTTCCACCCAGACAGCTGCATCCCCTGCCCAGAAGGTGCACCATGGAGAGGAGGGAGAGAGGGACTGGCTTGCTTTCGAGGTGCCTCCTCGGGCACAGAGAGAATGTTGTGCTCAGGGCGAGGATGGGCTGTGCGTGGGCTGCTGAACCTGACTCATCCTGCCCCTACTGTGGACACAGGCCAGGTCCATCTGCACAACAACTTGCCTAAGATGCAGTGAGTGTGAGTTTGCACCCCCAGCTCATCCCATTGTGTCATGCATGGACTGGCTGGCCTTCATCCTGATAAAGCTGAACTGGAACTAGGAGCAAATATAATCAGTCGGGAGGGTCTATGGGAGGAGCTAGGGCTTATGGGAGTTCTCCTGCTCTGCTCTACGTAATCCTGAGAACGCTGCACCAGACAACTGTCTATAATAAAGCTCTATAGTTCCAGCTTCCTTTTCCCCACGATAAATACTCCTCCGTCTTGGCACACAGCCCAGTGTGCACATGACTTGCCATGTCTGCATGCACAGGGTTGCAATCCTTTCTTTTTCCTAAATAAATCCTTTTGGTGACCAAATACCTAGTTGATAATATTTTTCAGTGCACAGTCCCAAGAGCCTAGGGTTGCTCAGCCAATTAAGGCAACAAGCCAACCATGAAAGAGTTCAGAAGCCTTTCATTGCTTACTGCGGTGGGGTCAGAAAGAGACTAGGCCAGGGGAAACACCAAGCCCCTCGTCCCGTTCTCCTGTGGAAGGGCACGCCATGGGAAGGGTCCGCTGCATCCAAGCAGGTGTGGGGCTCAGCTCACTGTGGAGGGAGCCCCTTGGTTTTATGCACCCAGAGGCCAGGGGCTGAGTTTGAGTGGAGGAAAGGATCAGCCAGGTTTCCTCCTCTTCCCTCCCCAGGGAAACGCCTGAAGAGGACATTAGAGGAAGACCACAGATAAAGGCCTAGG